>NC_084798.1:216885551-217552694 GCF_963169125.1 Humulus lupulus
AGCTTGTGTATTTCAGGCCTTGAGTATATTAGGGATGTGAGTGATGTTTTGGAAGGCAACTTGAAGAGCAAAAAGTATCTTACTGAGCTTATTTTGAATTGGAAAGGTGATGTTGATGATTCAGCTAGAGCAAAGGAAGTACTTGATGCACTCCAACCACACGTAAAGTTGAAGAGACTCACAATTAAAGGTTACAGTGGTACAAGCTTGCCAAATTGGGTAACACATCCATCGTATTGTAACTTGGAAAGTGTTTATCTAAGAAACTGTAAATATTGTTGTGTGTCACTGCAATCGTTTCAGCAGCTAAGTTCACTCAAAGATCTTAGGATTATGAAGAGTCCTCATGTCCGTGATGATTTTCACGGTATTTCTTTGAATAAGCAATTTCAATTCCTAACAGTTTTACATCTCTCTGATATGATTACGCTGGATTGGTCGTTTGCTAATGCAGATAAGGGTGAGATTTTCCCCTGTTTAGAGGAGTTTGAGTTAGAAAGATGTCAAAAGGTAAATATGGCATTGCCTGTTTGCAATTTTCCATCTTTGAAATGTATCGACATTACATCTTGCAATGAATTGGTGACTGTATTTCCAGCAAGTGCACATGTTGACTCTACATACCCTCGCCTTAAAAAGTTGTTCATAAGGGGATGTCCAAGGGTTGAGTCATTTTCAGAAATGGGATTATTGCCCATTACTTTAAAAACTCTGTCCATTGAGTCATGCGATATGCTCATTGAAAATCGCATGAGATGGAATTTACAAAGAAACTCTTCACTGAAACAGTTAGAAATTATAGAATGTGGTGGAGTGGTAGATTCTTTTCCAGAGGAGTGGTTGCTTCCACCAACTTTAAGAATTCTCTCAATCAAATTTTGTTCGAACCTTAAAGTTCTAAATGGAAAAAGCTTTCAGCACCTAACCTCTCTTCAAGAATTGAATCTTCATTACTTGGAAAAATTAGAGTGCTTACCAAATGAAGGACTGCCCCAGACTCTTACTTCTCTGGATATTGATGGTTGTGATTTGCTAATTTCTCAAAAGGTAAATTTCTATGTCTGTTCTGCTCGACCTACTTTATGTAATTTTTTATTTATTTCATTTTGTTGCAGTAATTAGAATCTGAATTCTAGATCAATTCAAAGTTAGTATCAGTAAAAACAATTTAAAAAGTCCTCTTTACTAACTAACTGAAATTCCATTCTTCCTCTGTTCAAATTATCTTTAATTCTAAAGTTTTCTTATAAAAACAAATATCTTTTATAGTTTTATGTATATGTTGCTATGTTTTATACATGTTAAATAATTTCATTGACATATGAGCTTTCCTTTAACTGATTTCCCCTTTTCAAGAACTTTCGTTTTCATCAATTTTTTTTTCTCAACTAAAAAATATGCAAATTTGTTGTCCAAGAAGATGTAGGAATTAATAGATAAGATGACTGAGAATCGCATTATGAATGAGATGAGCATATTAAAATCCATGTTGGTTACTCTTATACTTTTGCTTAAAAGGCAATGTTATTTCATTATGAGACAAGTAATTATTTATGGTTTGCAGGGTGTTTGGTAGTTCTGAGGGGAGTGCTACCACTGGTGTTTCTTATGGTTACTCTAGATGATGATGCTGAAAAGGGATTTCAGATGAGAACTATTCTGATTAAGAGATGACAAGATTGAACTTTTTTATTTTTTTGGGGTAATTTTGTCTTCATCAATCTTTGTTTTGGTTTGACACCAAAGCCAAGTGGATTAGAAGGTCGACATGTCATTTAGTTTTGATGAAGACATTTATGTGAAAATGGTTTTGCCGTGATGATTGAATCTCAAAGATCTCAGCAAATGGGACAATAAATGTCAACTCCCAAGTGGGTATTTCTCTCTTTGTTGTCATTATCTATTATTATTAATTTGCAAGAAATTGTTTATTCTTAATTTGTGAGTGAGTTAGAGAGTGAGATGGATGTTGTGTTGTAAACATTAAGTACTTCAGACTATTATACCAAATTAATTCTGAAGCTTCTTGATGTTCTCAGTCTATGTCTTTATATTGATGCAGAGATGGTCTTGTAAAAACACTACTCTTTCATATAGTTTTATGTATCTGTATTACTATGTATAGATGTTAAATAAATCCATTGACAGAGTAGTTTATCTGACTGAATTCCACTAAGATTTTGTCAAGTCCTTTTGTGACCAAACTTTTTACAGATTTTTCATCAAAGATGTATAGGAGTGGCCTACTATTTAGTTAGTGAGAATGTGATTGCTGTTATTATTGCTCCTCCTTTAGATGATTATGCTGTTGCTATTGAGAAAAGTTATACCAGAATGAGAACTGTTCTTGTTAACAGATGACAATGTTTAATTCATCAGTGATCATTTTTTATCATTTGATTATTGCCTTTGATCTTTGTTTTGATACCTTTTTTTAAAAACCTTTCTTTCATGTCAAAATATGAAAATAGAGAGAAAAATGCTGCAGGCAATGTAGTGTTGAATTAAGTAAATGTATCCATACATCTCAGGTATAAACTATGTACGTATATATATATATATATACATACACATATCTATCATATAAACCATGTATGTATATATGTATCTTATAATAATTGCATGCATTTTGAAAACATTACTCTCAACTCTAAGCCGTCTCAAGTATATGTGTGTTCTTTCGTATGTGCATTTTGAACTATATATATATATATATATTGTTTTCTTCTCTTTATGTTATAAATTATTCTCTATTCCTCTTCTCTTCACAATATGTGAGTACATCAAATGTATTCTTTTTTCTTGATACTTGAGCTTAACTAATAGACTTAATAGTTAGTTAGTGCTCGAATATGAAGTTCTGAAGGTTCCTATATGTGCAACTTTTCTTGGCAACTTCTAGGACATATCGCAATTAATTAGCAGTTTTTAAAAGGAGAAATTATGAGTTAGTTAATGAAGAAAAGTCTGTTGTTAATCCATAGACTATTTAAGTGTGTGGAGAAATTAGTAGGCTCTCATTCATTTATTAGTCCATAGATTATTTAAGTGTGTGTACCCATGAATAAGGCTTAATTAGTTCATTTTAAAGTGATCAAATATATTCTTTTTTCTTGACAGCTGCGCTTAACTAATAGACTTAATAGTTAGTTAGTACTCTGAATATGAAGTTCTGAAGGCTCCTATATGCGCAACTTTTCTTGGCAACTTCTAGGAAATTTCGCAAATTAATTAGCAGTTTTCAAAAGGAGAAATTATGAGTTAGTCAATGGAGAAAAGTCTGCTGCCGGTAGGCTCTCGTTCATTTATTAATTCATAGACTATTTAAGTGTGTTGGACTCATGAATAAGACTTAATTAGTTTATTTTAAAGTGACGAAACCAGAAATTATTTTCAATGAGGGCTTGGTAATTAATTTTTTTTTTTAAAAATTGATTGGTTTTATTGATTATTTTATGTTTTTTAATGAATAATAATTAAATATTTGAATGTGTTAGATCAATTGTTGAGTGGGCCTTGTCTTCTTTTCTCAATTCATGGGTTTGAAACTCAAGATTACTTTTGCCAGGCTCGAACACGTGAGCTAGTAGAAGAGTCAAAGTCAGAATTATCACTACCCAACCCACTTTGAAACCTTTACACTATGTTTGTTTTTTAAAAACCGCAATTTCATAGTATTTTTCTTTAGGCGGGTATTAAATGTGATATTTCATATTCATTCAAACATTTTCTCTATGTTTTTTATTTAAGGTTGAAAGAAAGTGCAGAGAAAATATATATTTATAGTAGAGCCAAATGTAATTTTTTTTAAAAATAAACTAAAAATTATATTTATTAAATTTCAGTATAGGCTAGAGGCTATAGACATCACTTGATTTTATAATGGTGTGAAATCTGAACTAGATGAAAGCCTTATTTGGTTCATTAAACCATCTTTTAACTAAAACAGATCATTTTAATTCCTTAGTTTTGAAAAAGTTGACCAAAGAGCAACATTTTATAGATCACATGTCCATTATAATGCTGGAAGATTTAGAGGTTTTTGGAAGACATGACGATAAAGAGGCTATTTCAAAGATATTGTTGTGTGGTGATTTTAATTGTTTATTTTTTTATGATTTTGTTATTTTTCCTTCTTTATCATGTAGTAATATATACATTTTGTATCTTTTTTTGTTTCATAATAACTTGGATTGAGTTTTAATGCTCAGTGACCACTTAATATTTGAGATGGATCTTATTTGTGTGATATGTGACGGTGTGATTTGAGTTTTAAAGCTCAGTGACCACTTAATACATTCGGTATTTTTTTTTTATAATTCCAGTTAAGTTTGGAACGTGTGAAATGAGGGAAGACTCAAGATTAGTCCAACTTGCAAGTATCATGTGAACTCAAGACTAATAATACTTGTTTTCATTAGCCTTGAATATTAAGACTAGTAAAAGATTTGATATGTTATTATCTATATTTAACATTTATAAGACTTTTCTTGTAAACAATTATTTATTACTTTACCAATATATTGGAAATTCTTTCCTTGTAGTGTAGTTGTGTATGGCTCCATCAACTAAATAAAAGAATAATCAAAATAAATAAATGAAACATATTATTATCTTTGATTAAGATACTATTGGATCACCTAATTCTACACCACATTAAAAGTAAGAATTTTAAAGGCTTGCTGATCATAATAACATTTTTGTTATGGTAGAAGAGTCTTTGGAATGAAATTAAAATTGTATAAACTAATTAAACATCTCAAAGTCTTCCAAGTAAAACAAATATATATATATATATATATATTTAGCATGATCATGACTTGAATAATTGATCATCAAAACTTATTCTTTGGGTTTGGAAATCTTGTTTCTTCTCCATCTTATCTTTAGTGATGCTAGATTTTCAATATTACAATTGTTTGTATCAATAATGTTATGGTCGAAGACATGACTTTTCAAAAAAGTTATCCATTCAACTTCACTACTACCGAGTTTTATTTGCTTCATTTTTTTTAATGAAAAATACTAAATAATAAAGCTAAAGGAGTAATACCAAACTATAAAGTATTTTAGATCACTTTATCGGTCCCACATTTTACTTGACTAAATATATTAAAATGGACACTATTTTTTCTCCTTTTATTAATTAGCACCATTGAATAAACTATAATAAGAAATAATTTTAATAGTGGATGTTGTTGGTAATTATATAACAAACTTTATATAAATATATATATATATATATATATATAATGGGGATCACGTTGTACAGATTTTGTCCCAATCCATTCGGCTTTCAGTAATCTAGGGACTACATGGCTTCTATAAGAGATTTATAGAAACCATTAAAGATTGGGTCGTTAACAAATGTGCCTCAAGGGTTCTCATCCCATTAAAGATGGATTGTCGAGTATATAAAAACATGGCTACCCAAATTAAAAGAATCAAAACAATAATGCAAAAAGTAGGCCACACCTGAATTAATATATTATACGTGTCTCATGTATATCTCTTCTGTATAATATAAAAATTCTATTGGTTTTAACAGTTTTTTATTTTTTTAATGTAAACTTTAATCGAATATTTTTATATTTAACGGTAGTTTGTAAACACTTAAACTTAAATAAAATAAAATAAATAATTGAAAAAATTAAAATATGATATTTTTGAGATATTTTAGAATGATAATTATTTAAAAATAATAAATATTTAAACAAATTAAAATAAGATATTTTTGAGATATTTTACAAAGATAATTATTTAAAAATAATAAAATCATATGTTTTATAACTTAAATAAAATTTAATTAAACTTAAACTCACTTATTAGAATAATATCATATTAAACATATAATATAATCTACTGTGAATTTGTAACAAATTGTTTTTTTATAAAACTAGCAAGAAACTTAAATTTAAAATCTACGTATAATATTTAATATTACATTAAATATATAATATATAATCTATTGTTGTCACTCTCAACTTCAAAAACTAGAACAAACATAAATGTAAACAAAAATAAATAAATTATTTAATTAAAATAGTATATCTATTTGAAGTTTATATGATATTAATATAAATTTAATAAAAATAATTAATAAATTTTATAAATAAAACTAAGCAAACTTACATGTTACTTGTATCTAGTATATATATATAAATAATTGATCTTATTATTGTGTTTTGAATTTTCATATATAATATATTGTATGGTGCAGAATTGATGTTTTGAAGCTGACCTCCATAACACTCGAATGTATACCCAAAAAATACATTGACATTTATCAGTTTTGTTATTTTTGGAAGACTTTAAGATCTGTCTGTTTCTATTTGTTAAAAAAAAAAAAACTTATTGCAGCTGCTTTTTATTTATAACTATCACTAAACACATTCTTTATGGGTTTAATTAATTATTAAGACTGGCCTGGTCTTTCAAATAAAGTGGTTTTTAACGATGGTCAGAGCGGCAAATCTATATAAACGAGAATTTTAAGGATATGATGTGACACTTTAAAATTACTTAAAATCACTAATACTATTTTCTTATTTTTTCACATTTATTATTTCTTCTTTTTCAAATATATAATTATTAGTTAATAAAAAAACTAAAATATCTAATTATATCTATATTTCATTTAACTAACAAAGTATATCATCTACAATAATATAATAAGTAAATAATAATGATGATAATATCATTTTTGGTTTGTAGGGTGTACCTTAGGTTGTATTTGAGATACATTTTATTGTGTGATTTTGGATCTTTCAGGTTTCATGATTTGGAAAAAGCTTGCTCTGAGTTGATGATGCTACTGAGGGGAGTTCTGCCACTGGTGTTTCTTATGGTTACTCCAGATGATGATGCTGAAAAGGGATTTCAGATGAGAACTTTTCTGATTAAGAGATGACAAGATTGAACTTTTTTAATTTTTTGGGGTAATTTTGTCTTCATCAATCTTTGTTCTGGTTTGACACCAAAGCCAAGTGGATTAGAAGGACGAGATGTCATTTAGTTTTGATGAAGACATTTATGTGAAAATGGTTTTGCCGTGATGATTGAATCTCAAAGATTTCAGCTTAATTTGTGTTTGGCCTATTTATTATTAATAATTTACAAGAAATTGTTTAGGCTTAATTTGTGAGTGAGTTAGAGAGTGAGATGGATGTTGTGTTGTAAACATCAAGTACTTTCAGACTATTATGTTGGTGACAGTGTGAGTGTTGTATTATACCAAATTAATTCTGAAGCTTCTTGATGTTCTCAGTCTATGTCTTTATATTGATGCAGAGATGGTCTTGTAAAAACACAACTCTTTCATATAGTTTTATGTATCTGTATTACTATGTATTGATGTTAAATAAATTCATTGACAGAGTAGTTTATCTTTGACTGATTTCCATTAAGATTTTGTCTTATTGCTTTTATAAGATTTCGTCAAGTCCTTTTGTGACCAATTTTGTTTACAGATTTTTCGTCAAAGATGTATAGGAGTGGCCTACTATTTATTTAGTGAGAATGTGATTGCTATTATTATTGCTCCTGCTATTAAGAAAAGTTATACCAGATGAGAATTGTTCTTGTTAACAGATGACAATGTTTAATTCTTCAGTGATCATTTTTTATCATTTGATTATTGCATTTGATCTTTGTTTAGATACCTTTTTTTTTAAATCCTTTCTTTCATGTCAAAATATGAAAATAGAGAGAAAAATGCTGCAGGCAATGTAGTGTTGAATTAAGTAAATGTATCCATATATCTCAGGTATAAACTATATATATATATATATCTGTTGTTTTCTTCTCTTTATGTTATAAATTATTCTCTATTCCTCTTTTCTTCATTACTAAGGCCAATTGTTATCCCTCCTGTTATAAATTGGATAAAATCAATATATAAAAGTGCCTTAAATACGAAACTACTAATTAAGTGATCAAATGTATTCTTTTTTCTTGATAGCTGAGCTTAACTAAAAGACTTAAAAGTTAGTTAGTGCTCCGAATATGAAGTGCTGAAGGCTCCTATATGTGCAACTTTTCTTGGCAACTTCTAGAAAATATCGTAAATTAATTGACAGTTTTCAAAAGGAGAAATTCTGAGTTGGTCAACGGAGAAAAGTCTCTTGTCAGTAGGAGTAGGCTCTCGTTCATTTATTAATCCATAGACTATTTAAGTATGTTGGACCCAAGAATAAGGCTTGTGGGGCTTATTATGTTTAATTAGTCACAACCACCACAATATGTTTAATTAGTTCGTTTTAAAATGCTGTGAAATCTGAGGCTATTCCAAAGATACAGTTGTGTGATGATTTTAATTGTTTTTTTTTTTGACTAAATTTTGTTCTTTAGGGTTTTGTTATTTCCCATTCTTTGTCATGTATTAATACATTTTGTATCTTTTTTTGTTTCATAATAACTTGGAATGAGTTTTAAAGCTCAGTGACCACTTAATACATTTTATATCTTTTTTTATTGGTTCATTGTATGAAAGTGCAGATTTTTAATTTCGGTTAAGTTTGGAACGTGTGAAATGGGGGAAGACTCAAGACTAGTCCAACTTCCAAGTCAACTCAAGACTAATAATACTTGTTTTCATTAGACTTTAATATTAAGACTAGTAAACGATTTGACATGTTATTATCTATATATGTATATATATAACATTTGTAAGACTTTTATTGTAAACAATTATTTATCACTTTACCAATATATTGGATATTCTTTTCTTGTTGTGTATATGTGTATGGCTCCATCAACTAAATAAAATAATAATTAAATAAATCAATGGAAGTTGATATACATAGCTAGAATTGAATGGTTGAAAACTTTTCAGCCTTGTGAGTCTACTTCCATAATTGCGTGTCTTTGTGCTGAAATAAATGAAAAGAAAAAGCATTTATGAAATGCAGGTATTTAAAATCTACTCTTCTTTTACAACTTAATTTCACAACTCTCACAAACAATGGAAAATCGTTTGCTCTTCTTCATCATGATCTTTGTCACATGTTACTCTATGACAACACAACAAGCTCTGAATTCATCTTTCACTTCCTCTGGAGTGAGATGCCTCCCCCAAATAAGCTATGCTTTGTTGCAACTAAAGCAAGAGTTTGTCTTTCAAAAGCCCAATTACAATCATTTTGATGAGCCAACTCCATTTAATGAGACCCTTTCTTACCCAAAGATGAGGTTTTGGAAGGAAGGAAAGGACTGCTGTGAGTGGGATGGTGTCACGTGTAGCAGCAGAACAGGACAAGTAGTAGGGCTTGATCTGAGTTCTAGCTGGCTTCAAGGGCCTTTGAGTTCCAATAGCAGCCTCTTCAGCTTAAGTCAACTTCACCGGCTCAACCTTGCCTACAACAACTTCACTCTTTCCAATATGCCATCAAGCTTTGCTCAGCTTTCGAGGTTAACCCATCTCAACCTCTCTCACTCCTTTTTTTCTGGTCAAGTCCCTTCTGAAATAGCTTTGTTGTCCAATTTGATGTCTCTTGATCTCTCTTCTAATTTTGACTATGATTATGATCGTGAGATGGTTATTAGCCTTTTATATAGCCCAACGATAGCATTTGCTCAAAACATGACAAAATTAAGAGAACTTCATCTGAACAGTGTGAATCTTTCTTCACTACTACCTGAATCTATGGCTAACCTATCCTCCTTGACATCTCTATCTCTTAGAGATTGCAATCTGTATGGTGAATTTTTGCAAAACATTTTTCATCTACCTAATATTCAAGTCATCGATGTGTCATCCAATCAAAACCTCAATGGAATATTACCATATTCCATTGGCGATCTCAAGTTCTTAAGTGTTTTAGATCTCTCAAATTGTAATTTTTCAGGGACCATTCCATCTTCAGTTAAGAATATGTCACATCTCTCAAGTCTTGACCTAAGTTTCAACAACTTTGATGGTCAACTTCCACCAACTTTGCTCATAATGCCTTCCTTACAATCTCTAAGTCTTTCTTTTAATCAGTTTACAAGCCCCCTGACCATTCCATCTTCAGTTAAGAATATGTCACGTCTCCCAAGTCTTGACCTAAGTCACAACAATTTTGATGGTCAACTTCCACCAGCTTTGTTCATAATGCCTTCCTTACAATCTCTAAGTGTTTCTTATAATCACTTTAATGGCCCTCTAACCATTCCATCTTCAGTTAAGAATTTATCACATCTTTCATCGCTTGAATTAAGTTCCAACAATTTTGATGGTCAACTTCCACCAGCTTTGTTCATAATGTCTTCCCTACAATATCTAGGGCTTGACCATAATCACTTTAATGGCCCTCTAACCATCCCAAATGTCTCGTTATCATCCCAATTGACATACCTTAATTTGGATGGGAACAAGCTAACCGGAAAAATTCCAAGGTCAATTTTTGAAATGCGAAAACTTGAAAAGTTGTACCTTAGTGACAATAACTTAAGTGGCATAGAGATGAGCGTGTTCTCAAAGTTGAGTTCGCTTCGAAGTCTTGATCTTTCATATAATAATCTAGTTGTAATGGAAAACACAACAACAAATTCCACTCTAATCATCAAACTTAATTATTTGGGTTTGGCTTCATGCAACATTACAGAATTTCCCAAGTTCCTAAAAACCCAAAATGAGCTACAAGATTTGGATCTCTCCAACAACAAAATTGAAGGCAAGATCCCCAAATGGTTCTTTACTATAGGGGTAGAGACCTTGGAGATATTATATCTGTATAAAAATTTCATCACCGGTTGGGAACAAGTGCCGAAAGTGCTTCCGTGGAAAGCGTTGTTGATTCTTCACTTAAGCCACAACATGTTTCGAGACACATTACCAGCTCCACCATTTTCTGTAACGAGGTTTTACATTTCGAATAACAACATTAGTGGGAAAATTCATCCATTGTTCTGTGACTTGACTAATCTAGAACAACTTGATATGTCCAATAACAACTTAAGCGGTGAGATTCTTCCATGTCTTGGGAATTTGACTTCGCTTTATCTTTTGGACCTCTCAAAAAATAGGCTCTCTGGTAGAATTCCTCGAATGGGAAACAACTCATTGTTCTGCAATTTAAGAAATCTTGTTGTTCTTGAAGTCTCAAATAATCAATTAAGTGGCTCTATTCCACAATGCTTGGGAAGTTTCAGCTACAATCTTAAAGTGTTGATTATGAAAGAGAACAATTTTAGTGCAGAAATGCCTCAGAAATTTGTGGATGGGAGCAGTCTAATTACTCTCGACCTCAGTCAAAATCAATTAGAAGGAATGGTTCCACAATCTGTAACCAAGTGCAATGCATTGGAAATTCTAAATCTCGGATACAATCAACTATCTGGCACTTTCCCCTCTTGGTTACAAAATTTGGAAAGTTTGCAAGTTCTTGTGCTGCGTTCCAACAAATTTCATGGTCCAATATGGGATCCCAAGAAGTTTATGGGCTTTGAGAAACTACTGATTGCCGACCTCTCTTTCAATAAGTTCAATGGAACATTGTCATCAGATTACTTTGCCAATTGGAGTGCCATTAATACACACAATAATAGTGTCGATAAGTCAAAGCCGGAGTACATCGATGATGGAAGCTACTATGAGTCGGTAACTGTGACTAATAAAGGCTTTGAAATGGAATATGTCAGGATCTTAACCATCTTCACCTGTGTCGACCTCTCAAACAATAATTTTCATGGTGAAATTCCAAAATCTGTAGGGGATCTCCGATCATTGATTGTGCTGAATCTATCGAGTAACAATTTTGACGGCCACATTCCACAATCGTTTGGGAATCTGAAAGAAATTGAATCATTGGATCTCTCCAACAACAAGCTCTCTGGAAGAATACCTCAGGAATTGGCAACTCTCACATTTCTCGAGTATCTCAACCTTAGTAATAACCAACTTACGGGGCCGATACCACAAGGTGGACAGATTAGTACATTTCTGAATTCTTCATTTTATGGAAATGAAGAATTATGTGGCTTTCCATTATCAGAGGAATGTGATAGCAGTGATGAGTCTCCAAGTACACTTGAACATGAATCAGAATCTGAATTTGAGAGTGGTTTTGGTTGGAAAGCAGTGCTTGTGGGATATGGATGTGGCTTTCTTGGTGGACTGTTGGGTGGATATTTCTTCATTTCGAAGATATAAAATTATAGCAGTGATATTTAATAGTTATATAGTATACGTACCAAGTCACTTTTCTATAACTAATTATGTTTATGTTATTGAGATGAAAAATTATAATTACTTATATTTTCATAATGTTTAGTGTGGTTCATTTTTTTTTTTTTTTTAATGCTTATGATACAAATAAATATATAACTATATAAAAATAATATATAATTATATAAACCAAATATTAAAGAAAAAATTATAGAAGAGTATAGATTTGTGTGTTATTTGATCACTTGGTGGACTGTTGCTGGTTTTGTTATTTGAGACTCCAAATAGATTTGGTATAAAGTCATCAAAATATAGTTTTGCATTTGTAGAAGAGTAATCAAGGAACAACAATGTCTCATGTCTAAATTCGTCTATTTTTTTCATTGCATTTGCTTTTGTTGATTTTCTTTTTAGCATACTAATCAAAATTAGAATTACTGATTTCTTATGCATGATGCAGAGTGAATGAAGGGAGTTTCACATGGGAATGATTGACTCCCAAAGATCTCAGCAGAAAATGAGACAATGCCAGCTTTCAACTTATATATATATATATATATCAGCTTTGTTTCATTTGGTTGATTTGACTCTTTGCTGCCACTATTATGTTAGAGTGTTTAATTTGTGAGAATGTCAGTGTTGCAATTAATCTTTCTCTTTTGTTTATCTTTGTTAAAGTATGTACGCTTCCTTTTATTGCAGTAAATATTATTCCTTTTGCTAACTTATTTTTAGTACTTTTTTTGTTTAAGAATTCTGATTAATAGATTTGTTGACTTCTTATATGCATAATCTTATGCATTATTCACTCAAAGCCCATATCAACTATAGCTACTTTTATATGCACATATATACATATATGTATGTGTGTTTACTCATGTATCTATTATATAAATTCTTGACTATAAACTTGTCAACAAACACACAAAACCAAAGAGAAACAGAATAGGAAGAAAGAAAAAAACGCAAGGCAGTTACTTGCTTCCAAGTCTAATCCAATAAGAAGATCAAGTGTACACCCTCAAACACTCTCCAAAGAACACAATGAGCACTCAATTTCAAACTCAAAGAACCACCAGAGTTAACCCAACAGAACTCACTAAAACACTCCTGTTTTCACTCACCAGAAAACTAAGCCTTGTTCTTAAAGGGTATCAGAAAAGTAACATGTACAAATGAATCAAAATCGGTTCAATACAAGCTACAGTCTTGTATAACTGAAATAACTGCCTGAAATGTATGTGACACCAATAAACACATAAACCATGTATATGTATGTTACTTATAATAATTGAATGCATTTTGAAAGCTTTTGTAAACATTAATTACTCTCAACTCTCAACTCTCAACTCTCTGGTATATGTATGTGTTCTCATGTACATGTGCATTTTGAACTATATTTATGAGAATGAATATAAGGCCAATTATTATATATAAGACAAATATGAGAATGAATTGCCAGGAGTGGACAGTAGCAGACCCAAAACTTGAGCCACCAATGGTGGTGTGGTGATCAACACTGTTCTACCAATCACTTCATATGGCTACCCACCAGAAAAGCTTAGTGTATATCTGTCAGAATTTTATGCTCTCTTGGAGGCTTCTCAATTTTCACAGTACATAGGGATAAGAAATGTTGATCATGTGGATGCAAGTCTGGCCAATGATCTCATCATTTACAAAGTACTTAACACTTCTTAGTTCAAATCAAAAGCTTGCCATACAATTGGCTCAAGTATATAGTTTCTTTTTATTGCAGCAAATAAATTTAATTAACTGATTTGATGAGTTCATATGTATTATTCACTTAAGCCCTTAGATGGAACTAGTTCTATACATGTATGATCTTTCTTTTTTTAGATGTTACTGAAAAAATTGGCAATCACAATTCACAAAACCTAACTTACCAAGAATAAAATTTAGGGTATATTGCAGCATTAATAATATCAAATATATGTTAAGTTGTGGAGAAAGTTTCAGTTGATAGTACTTGTTCTAAATTATTTCTTCTTGGCAATCACAATTATTATCTATTTGTCTCATATTCACAATATGTGAGTACTAAAACAGATATGAGATCCACCAATGATGCCAGTCTGTCCAATGATTTTGATCATTATTAAAGTACTTAACACTTACTCTTACTATTGAGTCAGTTATTGATTTAATATGTGTTATTCTCTTTTATGCATAGCATTTGACCTGTATGTCAGTTTGTTTATATGACAAATCCTCTGTTCTCTGATTTAGAATTTATACAAAAATGTGACGAATTACATTGAAAATGCAACAAAGCTAGGACGAATACCAGAAGAAGAAAGGTTAATTAAAAATACAGGTATCTGATCTCAATGACCATGTCACCATTAATCAATTAAGTTCAAGTATGTGATTCACTTTTAAGGTTGAATTATATTATTTGGATTGTAATGGTGGCACTTTGTATATCAAATATTTTATATAACTAGTTAATCAACCAAGCCAAGGTACTTAACAAATTGAGAATTGTGTAATATACTTTGTAATGGTTCACATCCTTTTGTCTAAACAGTTGATATGTTTTTAAGTCATCAAGGTGTCCTTTTTTTCAGACCAAGTCTTCAAGTTTACATTTATATATATATATATATACTTATTGTTCAACTAAATTACCTCTGTTTTGGTAGCAATGTTATTCTTTTCCTTTTAATTAGTATTTGATTATTACAGATCCAGTCAATTCTTCTAGGGCAAGTTTATTGATGAGCCTCAAAGATTTTCAGCAGCTTGGTTTAATTTGATATTTCTCTTTTTGGTTGCCATAATAATAATAATAATAATAATAGTCAAAATAATCTTTACTATATATATATATATAGATTCTATTAAATTGGAAATAAAACTTAATATACAAAAATAGCTAAACTACTTATCGCACCCCCAAGGTGTTATACTCTATTATTTATAATGCATCACCAAAACACACATTTATCTGTTGTACCTCTAATTTTTACATGACACTATATATCAACTTATTTGTATTTTCTTTACATCATATAAATATTATATGTTTGTATATTTTTTATTTACTGAAATAAGAAAAAAATAAGAGACAAATAAGGAAAAGAATAAAAAAAGTGCACTTCTAAGTTCTGCAAATAATAGTATAATAATGATCCTTATTCAAAACACAGATTTCAAAGAATTACCAACTTCAATTTGTGTGTTGTACAATTTGGAATCACTATTGTTGGAATATTGCAGAGAACTCACACATTAACTAATTTTGTATTGTGTGAAAATGATGGATCAAGAATCAAAGAACAACAAGTTGCTTCTGTATTTCAGGCCTTTAGTATATTAGGGATGTGAGTGAATTTTTAGAAGGAAACTTGAAGAACAACAAGTATCTTACTAAGCTTATTTTGAAGTGGAAAGATGAAGCTGGTTATTAAGTTTTCCAGAGGAAGAAAAAGAGCTGGAAGAAATTCTTGTATATTGATCTTACTGATTAACAAGGATCAGCACCTTTTATACAGAGGAAAGAATAAAAAACTAACAGAGCTAACAAAGTAGTTTAGTTACAGTAAACAGAAAAGAGATTAACTACTTTAACAAACTTAGAAGTAACTAAGTAACTAACTCCTTAACACTGGTGATTCAACAAAAGAAAAGGAAGTACTTGATACAAGCTTGCCAAATTGGGCAACACATCCATCGTATTGTAACTTGGAAAGTGTTTATCTAAGAAACTGTAAATATTGTTGTGTGTCACTGCTATCGTTTCACCAGCTGAGTTCACTCAAACATCTTGTGATTATGAACACATTTTGACTGTAAATGTATCAGCATTACATCTTGCACTGAATTGGTGACTCTGTTTCCAACAAGAACACATATTGACTCTGCATACCCTTGCCTTGAGAGGTTGTTAATAAGGCAATGTTCAAGGGTAGAGTCATTTTCAGAAATGGGATGGATTATTGCCCATTACTTTAAAAACTCTGTCCATTGAGGCATGCGAAATGCTCATGGAAAATCGCATGAGATGGAATTTACCAAGATACTTGTCACTGACAGAGTTAAAAATTGTAGAGTGAAGAGAATGCTCATCATTACATTTTCATGTGTATTATTGTATAAACACCAGTCCACAGTCATGTTTGTGTTCACTCTGAAGCTAGTGTTGTCCTTCAGTTGAACACGTGCATATATCACCCAACCACAACCATCTTGCTTGCATTTTGCCCTACATCTCTTCTTGTCATTAAACACCCACTTGTACTCTCTGTTAATGGAAATGAGGTTTCGTTGATATGTTAAGACAATGAAACCTCCTAATGGAGCTTCTGATCCTATTTGCAATATAATGAAACTTCCAGCTTCTGTTCTGTTTTGATTTCTGCAATAATAAACCATTTTTCATGATGGTGCTAGTGTGGCCAGTGATCTGATCATTGTCAAAGTACTTAACACTTCTAAGTTTAGGATGAACTTATGGTTCACTTTTGTTTTCAAATCAAAATCTTAACTTACTAATGAGTCATGAGTCATAGTAAATGGCTTGCATGTCAGTTGGTGTTTTACTAATGAGTCATATGGTTCACATTGAAAATGCAACAAAGCTAGGCTGAAGAATATCAGAAGAAGAAAGGTTATGAAAACATAAAGGTATTTCTCATATGAAGAATATTTTTGCATCAGATATCAAGCCTTGGATCATACCATCCTCATATGTGATTATTGCCAAAGTACACTAGCTTTACAAACTATAAGAATTTGACAATATAATCTTTTTTAGGTACATAAACGGTGCACATTCCATGTTTTCTTTTGTTTTCTTTCTATCTATGTATTGATTTGTATTCACGAAGCCCGTAAAAGTGATTTTTCAAAATTCCTAGTTAATTAATTAGAATGGTTGATATTGGATAATGAATAAATTTTTGCATAAATTTGAAAACCTAATAACACAATTATATATTTGATAAAAGTTTATAAATTTAAATCTCTCATTTCAACGGTTGAAATTATTGACCACACTATATATTAAAGACCTTTTCAATACATTTTTTCGAGATAAGAATGTTTGTATTAAAACAAAAGCACAAATTAAAGTAGTTACGAAAATACAATTTGATGCATGCATGGACAAATTAATAAAAAAATTCATGATATATGATAAACACAAATTATACAAAATTAAAATAGACTTTTGACTTTTGAAGAGGAATCTAGCACAAATTATAAAGTTTTATATGACTTTTGATTCTAAAGTGTGTTTTGGTTGGAAGTGTTTTGATTTTGTCTTCTTTCTTTGTTGTCTTGCCTTATCTTTTTTCTGTTAATTAACAACAAATTTTGGGTTGAGAATCTTTGACCTCTAATTAACACTTATCTCTTATTTATAAGGTTGAAAATTAATATTGTATTTTCTTCGTTGTATCCAACATATTATTATTTTCTTTAATTAAGACACTATTGGATCACCTAATTCTACACCACAGTAAAAGTAAGAATTTTAAAGGGATAATAACATTTTTGTTACAGTAAAAGAGTTTTTGAAATGAAAAATTGTATAGACTAATTAACATCTCATCTCAAAGTCTTCCAAGTAAAACAAATATATATATATAGCATGATCACTTGAATAATTGCTGTTTTATATAAATGTATATATATCACTTGTCTTTTTCGTTGCTTAGAAGCATCTCCACAACTTGGCTCATGGTGGGTCTTGCATCTTTGTCTTCCTTGACGCATCTAAGAGCCACTTCAATCAAAATTTCCACCTCTCTCATGCTATAGTTGCTTCCGATCACGGGCTCTATGATTTCATCAATCCCCTTTTCACTCAGCGAAGCACTAGCATTCATCTTATCTCTTACCCACGTAACAAGCTTTTTCGGTCGTGCCTCACCAACATCTTCTGCATCCAAAACACCTCTTGTTGGGCCATTATTTCCTGTAACCATTTCAAGCAAAACAATTCCGTAGCTATAAACATCCACTTTGGAGGTGATCGGAAGATTGTAAACCCATTCAGGAGCCATATAGCCTCTAGTTCCTCTTATCCTCGAGAAGCTTGAGTTATCACTCAGCTCATTTCTGTTTAGTAGCTTTGAAAGGCCAAAATCAGCTACTTTTGGTTGATAATTAGAGCCCAACAGTATGTTATGAGGCTTTACATCGCAATGTAAAACCCACTCCAAACACTCTTCGTGCAGATAAGCAAGGCCTCTGGCTGTCCCTACAGCAATATCAAACCTCATTTTCCAATCCAAAGCATTGGAAGCCAAGTTCTCAGCCAAGGATCCATGTTCCATGTACTCATAAACTAGAAGTCTATGCTTTCCCTCGGCACAATATCCCCACATTTCTATTAAGTTCATGTGGTTCAGTGCTCCTATGGTGCTTACTTCTGCGTAAAATTCAACTTCTCCTTGGTTAGTATCTGTGAGTTTCTTGACGGCCGCAACTCGATTATCAGACAAAATTGCCTTGTAGACGATTCCTCCTGCACCTCTTCCAATCTCTACACTGAAACCCTTCGTTGCCTTTTTTAGCTCTAAGTAACTAAATTTTCTGAACCCAGTAGCAGCAAGAAGATAACCAGCCTGAATGTTATCCAGGGATGAATTTTCATGGTTTCTAATGACGAATAACCAAACCATTAAGATGACGCAGATCTCGACTCCTCCCACTCCACAGACAAACCAGAGCATGAACTTAAGTACTCCACTGACATTTTTTTTTACGTACCTTCTGTCCAGATGTTGAGTCGAATTGCCTGATGATAAGAAGCAATTGAAATTATTGGACTCATCATAATCTGGAGCCCGGTGAAAAAGAGAAGAGAGGACAGATTTAGGTAGTTTCAAATATATGTCACCATCAAAACCAGGGGCCCGGTATCCATTTCGGAGTTGCGACTTGACGTAGCAATTATAATAACCGCCGTCTTTGTTATACTTGTAGTGAAATCCTACGCACGAGTCACACGATTCCAAGCACGTAGATTTGCAGCGTTCCAAGGTGTAGTTCCAATAGACGTTGGAATCATAGCCGTAGAACTCAACACGTGGAAGGTGAAGAAAACCAGATTGATTAACATTACTACTGGAGCAAGGGAGTTTAAAATCTGGTTCACACCCGTGAGTCCAATCAGTGTGGTTTATCATCTTATGGCCAGGGAGGCAAGCGCATTTCCTACCATATTCAGGCACGTAAGTACAGAGGCTATTAATCCCACAAATCCCATGAATCTTGCATGGTTGTAAAACAGCTTCCCACGTAACTGTCCACGTACTACTTTGCTTCCCTTGCTTTGATCTACTGTACAATCTAAGATTTCCGTCAGCTTCAACTTTGAGGATTCTCTGGAGTTTAATAGCATAATCCGAAGCCATGACTGTAAGACTATCTGATGAGCTGAAGATCCCCCGAGAATCAAGAGCGGCTGTTCTACTGTCGTTGAAAATGGATCTTCCAGCGTAATTTGGCAAAAGCCAAGGGTCTGGCCAGTAAATGCTCGAAATCTCGGGACCATCATAGAGAAGACGAAGGACGTTGTCGTTGTCGTAAAAGAGCATGTAAAATCCAGAGGAATAGTTAGTCTGGCTTCTAGATGACACTAGCTTTGTGTTTGTTGTGAGTGTTTGTCCAGGAACAAGAGTGTCCGTTGGGGAAGCAAAGCTTTGCCACAAAAGGACACGGTTCTGAGTGATTAGGACAAGGTTTCCGGAGTCCAAGAGTTGTAGCTGGGAATCTGAGGTTGAAGCGGTATCACTGGACCAAACGGTGGATTGACCGGCGTCTGTAAGTACAAGGTTACCGGTTTTTTGCAAGGACAGCTTCGAGCGCCTTCCGTTTACCGGATGATCCCGGTTTGCCATCCAAATCAGCGTCAGGTTTTGCCTCGGAGATGGCTCAGGCTCAGCCTCAGTGAACCATATGGCAAGGCAATATGCATTGTGGCCCACTTGGAAAAACCCGGCGGAAAATACTCCTCTCGGTGAGGTTAAAACATCAGCTGGTTTTTCAACAGAGAGAAGCCTTCTCTCAATAAGTCAATGGACGCAGAACGCAGTGAAAAAAAGAAGAGAATTAGAAGCCATAAAGATGGAGTTAGAGCGCCACCCATTATTATTCAACCCAGAAAAATCATATGGAGATAAGTTTAGAGTTAGGAATGATTGAGCCGCCAGGGACTGATGGATGAGCCATTATTGAAATAAGAAAGACTACGTGTACTTATTTATATAAATGGCTGGTTTTTGATAGAACTGGGCATAAATCTTAAATTATTATTTTTTATTATTAGTCAATATATACCAGTACCACGATCAAAATCATTGGTCTTGCTTAAACCTGCTAATGAAATACATCATGAGCAATATCACGTAGAATTATTCTTTTGACCATGTACAGTACAAACATTAGGAGAAGAGACTATTGAAATTTCTCTCAACATACATACATTATAAAAAATAGCCCAATTGCAATATTAGTATTCGAAATAAGAAAAAACAAGTGGAACTTTTACAGCAACTAGGCTGTGTGATGGCACACCAAGTCGGACTTAATACAATATGACGCACTAGATTAAATGAATATGATAAGTTTTTTCTAAAATATATATATACATATAGCTACTGGAAAATAATTATTGGATTTACCCAGCAACTTGAGCATTGTTTTTCAATTATATATGGTTGCTGTAGTGTTTGGTTCAAAGTTACGAATTTTAAGTTGGCCGTGTTTAATTTAATAGTAAATGAAAAAATAAAAATCAAATTAATTACTCTCCCAAGATTCATGTTTCATTGGGATACTAATGAGGAACATTATTAAGACCACATATATATATAATATAATATGATATAAAATGGAATTGAGCCTACCTATTGATAAATTTCCGAGTAAGTACTCAATACATTATAGCTTATTCGAGAAATGAACAATGAAGATAATTGGAATCCAAGGGCACGATCCCATAATGCTCAAAAAATAACCATTAATAAGAAATCAAACTCAATTTGGTAAAAGTGTCGTTTAGGACATGATTACATACAAGCACAATTTTTTTTGAGTTTGGGTCACGTATAACACGAAGTTGTACGAATAGGCTAACTTGTAAGCACAACGATAGGATAAAAAGTTCAAATTAAACCCAATAATTTTATATCAATAAAAATAATAAATATTTACTTCTCAGTTATCATTATTATTACTACATTATTAACTAACACGGTCGACTTAGTTTGAGTATTTGTGTTAGTTGGTAAGTGATACAAACTAAATGACATTTGCGTCGTTTAAAAGACTAATGTTATTAATGGAGCGTATTTGTGACAGTTTTTAACTAAAACAAACGAGCTCATTTTTGTTAGTTTTGCACTGCCACAAGAGCTCGTTTGCGTTAGCTGCAAACTATCACAAAAGATATTTTTTTAATATTTAAAATAAATATGGGCCCATACCTATCAGCCCGAAATTATCATTTAACCTAACCCTCACACACATCTCTTTCTCCCCCTCTCTCTATCACCCGCCTCACTCCTGGTATAAATATGAATAAAATGAGGGACCCAACTGGGGTAGGGGGATTTTAAAAAATCATTAATACCGAGCCAAGATAAATACATATATATATATATACATTAAATAAACACATACTAGGGAAAGTAGATTACCTCTTGTAGCCTATCAAGGTTCCTTGAGTCTTTTAGTATAATCAATCGATCTCCCTATCTAGTGAAGACTTATACCTTAGTCTTCCAAGTCGTTCATCAAACACACAAAGACGATTGTGGGCACGTAGAATTCACAGGTTGATTATTTAGGCTCTCTATATGTTCTCATCACATGAGATCTAGAGAGTTTGGAAAAGAGAGAAGACTTGTAAAAAGTTCTAGAATTTTCAGGCCTACAAAATTCTATCGATTCTCTTCTGAGAGAGACTGATAACCAAAAATAACAACTAATCTTAAAGAATGGCTTCTATTTAGACTTATAAAGATAAAATAAAACAATTTTATTTTTCTTTGATTGTTATTTATTCAAACTGATCAGTTATCTTTTATTTTAATTTTTTATTTAAATTGAATTTAAAGTAATAATTAAATAAACAAATAATGTTTGAAATTAAAAATTCAAATCTTAAGGACATGTGGCACCACAAAGTGGCGCCACTTTAATTGCCTCCATAATTTTTATCATTTGTTTGTTTAATTAATTTTAAGACAATACATTTATTCTCAAAAAATAAATATGAGTTAATTCAAAATTAACCTTATCTTAAAACTATTAGTTTGAATAATTAACTCTCTTTAATATTAATCCAAACACTGAGTAATATTAATCTAAACTAATATAAAGTTTTTCAAATTAAAACTAATTAGTTAATTAATTGCACATAATATCACTTAGCCCTAGAAAATTAATTCATTTACAATTAAGTCCTTCTCTCTATAAATATTTCTTGTGACATCCTTACCCTTGAGAGTGTAGGACAGAGGCGACCTGGGGACCATGGACCTATAATACGAAATTCCAATAAACCAGACAATTAATTCCATTATTATTCCACTATAAATATGAAATTGCACTCTAAGTAATTATATAATTATATTTAAAGAGTTTTCTCTTGTAGTCCATTGATATAATCAATAAATGTAGTTATGTCCTCTATTTATTGGCTCACTAATTAGAGCTTGTTAAAAATTATCATTCTACCATTCTAATTACATATTGATCCTTAAGTACCATTAATTCACCAGTGAATAATCAATCTATAATCATATTATATACTTGAGCTCATTAACTATTTAGTCCTAGAATCAACTCTTAAGGGAACCAATATTCGATCCGTTAGGAAAGCATGGATTCTATTATTGTTAAATCATGTTCCCAACCATTCATAATATTGAATCTCAAAAACAAAAGTCACTAGGCTCATTATATTAAGAGGTCTTAGAGAATGAATAAAGAGATCCAATAAACATGAACAAGAGTTCATGATAACTCGTAATTTAGACTAATATACAAATGATCATCTATTAAGATATGAATTAAATCTTTATGGAAAATGGTAAGTTTATAAAGATAATTGTTGACTGCCTTTTTCGCTAATCAACTAAATCTGAGAGTATGAAGAAAATAATATAAAAGAACACGAGGTTTTTTACGTGGTTCTGGCTATAAAAGAGCCCTAGTCCATGAGTCTATGGTATTTAGTGAGATTGAAGGTTGTTTTAGAAAGCTTCAATTGTGGCTCTCAGGCAGCATGTATATTGCATTGAGTTACAGAGTTTCTCTCTCTAAAATCTGAACCCCTTACAAGGAGATACCCCAGTCTTATTTATAGAGGACGAGGTCGTTAATGTTAATCATCTATCATTAATACAAGATCCTCCCATCTTGGGGTATTAATTTTTAGTTGATACAAAAAAAGAGCACTAAAACAAAGACTACGACCCATGTGGATTCTACGGGGCCCATTGTAGAAAGTCACGCACTAACTTTATGGGGAACATATCTGTGACTGTCAAGGTGCGGCGCACATTTGCCCATGTTAGGCGGCGTTGTGCGAAATGTCGATTGTCGAGTGTACGAACTCGACACCACTAATCGAGGCCCACCAAAAGTTGTCAGATGATGTTCTGGTGGCCCATGCTTGCAGTGATTGACACCTGGTAGCCACTCCAGGACTGAGGACTAGAGTCATAAACCTGGAAGGTGGGTGAATAAGGAGAACTTCTTGGGACGTAGTCTCATACAGAGAAATCCCCGCCTCGAGAATTGATGATGGACCCAAAACTGGTATGTTTTAAATATTTATACTCGCAAGCGCACGAATCGTATTTATAGAATAGTGTTCGTGTAAGCACGAGATCGAACCCAAATGAGTTGACTTAAATCAAAAGAGAAAACTATTTTTACCAAAGTGAAATAAATTTCTAACCTAGTTCCAAAGATTGATGTGTTTTGTTTTAAAATAAAGAAAGAAAATACTAAAAAAAGTTAAAATAAATAAACTAAAAAGATTTGTTTTTAATAGTTATTTATAAAATTATTAAGATTTTAGAATCCACAAAATATAAATAATAATATTTATTAATATGTTGACTTCCCAATTTTTAGTGATAATTGAAATCAATCTAATTACCTTTTCCAAAACATTATACTTCCTTTAAGCTCTCTTTAATTCAAAAATATAGATTTTCCTTCACTTCAATAGTATAACTTCAAAGCATTAGTTGTGAATCAATTTAATGAAACTACAAAAAAATCAAATAATGTTATTTCTAAAGCAAAATATAGTATTTTTATTCTAAGCATTGGATGTGAACAATTTAATGACACATCTTAATCAAAGAATACTATGTTTTTGCACAATTAAGAACCAAGTAAAATATGTTCTAACAATCTAAAATACATGATATTATAGATGAAAGAAACATTTAGAAGAAGAAAAATCATAAACTTTATTGCTCATTTTGGGAGGTCAACATAAAATAAACACTATATAGTTATATCTTGGTTCATCCTCCACCTTAATAATTTTAAGTGGATTAGAAACCCATAACTATAAAAAAAAAAAAAAAAAAAAATTACAACATAAATAGGAAAATTTGGAGGATGAACCTCCAAATTATTCCTCTAAAAATACATAAAAACTAATCTAAGAAAAGAAAAAGATGGAGAGAATAGAGAGATGGAAGAAGTGGTGTAAGAGAAGGTGTGCTTGAAATGGTGAAATGAGACTCCTATTTATAGATAAATTCTTTGGTAAAGGATAACACTCCTATTGGTCTAAAAAAAGCACATGGATTCATGCTCAAAATTGTCATCTTTTCCTATAGTTACAAATCCAATGGTGGAGAAAGAAGCACATGGATTGATGACATAGCATTGTCAAGAATTGGATTGGGCCTTTCATTTTGGGCTTGATTTCTTCATTTCTTTATACCAACATTTTATCAACATTTCATTTGCCCCAACAAATACACCTACATAAAGAAATTAAACACACATAAATTAGTAACAACATAATTAAACAAAATAAATACAAAAAATAAATAAAAATACATAAAATCAAAATAAAACTAATAAATTCAAAATTACTTAAAAAATTGATAAATTAATTAAAAACTCAAGAACTAAGCAACAATTGGCATATAAAATATGGTAAAATAACTCTATTTTGTAGAGTTATCACACCCCCAAACTTAATGTTTTGCTAGTCCTCAAGCAACGGCGCCAAAAACTTGATGGATCCAAAACGGGTATGTTTTAAATATTTATACTCGCAAGCGCACGAATCGTATTTATAGAATAGTGTTCGTGTAAGCACGAGATCGAACCCAAAGGAGTTGTCTAAAATCGAAAATAAAACTATTTTAAATCAAAATTAATAAATTATAACCTAGTTCCAAAGATTGATGAGAATTTGTAACAATAAAAATAAAATAAAAGATAATAATAAAGAAATTAAAGACAATGTATATATATCTATATATAACATAAATTAATAATAGAAATGAAGATGGTAAAATAAGATTATTAAGGATTAGAATCCACAAAATATAAGTTCAATAATATTTATAAGTACATTGATTCCCAAGTTTTAGTGATAGTTAAAATAAATCAAACTATCATTTTCTAAATAGATTTATAATTTTAAGCACAAATTATTTCTAAAAAGATAGGATTTTTCTTCACTTTTCAAAATTATAATTTCAAAGCATTTAGTGTAAATCAATCTAATGAAATAACAAATAAATCAATGAACATTATTTATAAGGCAAAACATAATATTTTTGTTCTAAGCATGGATGTGTACAATTTAATGACACATCTTACACAAAGAATATTATGTATTTGCACTAATGAAGAACAAAGTTTAAATATGTGCTAACAATCCAAAATACATGATATTTAAGATGAAAGAAGATATTTGAAGAAGAAAATTCCATAAACTTTGTTGCACAAAATGGGAAATCAATATACAAAATAAACACTATCTAGTTACATATTGTTTCATCATCACCTTAATAATCTTAAAAAGACTAGAAACACATAACTAGAATAGCAAATACACACTAAAAATTACAAACATAAATAGGAAAATTTGGAGGAGAAACCCCCAAATTGTTCCTCTAAAAATACATAGAAAAAAATAAAAAGAAGAAGAAGATGAAGAGAATGGAGAGGTTTTGAAATGTGTAGAGTTTTTGGTATGGTAACCTCCTTATCAAATGGACACCACAAATCCCTTATTTATAGCAAAAAATGATGATTAAAATAATCAATTTAAATAAATTAAATTGATTAAATTAATTTAATTAATTATAATATGGCAAATAGGGATAAATTATAAGGTGTAATAATTATGTTTTGGGGTAAAATGTGTAGAAAGTAGAGTAAAAAGTGGTATTTTTGTCATGGGGGACAAATGTACTTTTGGACAAATTATGAGCTCAAGATAAATGAAGGGGCTGCTTTGTGGCTTGTGTTCAGGCGGCTGGTGGGTATGGTGCCAGGCGTTGGGCCTGGGATTTATGGGCCTTGCTGCTGGCAGTTTGGTGCAGGCGTGAGGCTGAGTGAAGGCTGGAGGCGTTGGGAAGCTGCTGCATTGGTGGAGAAGTGGAAGTGATGCTGAATGGTGAAGGAGCTTGGGACAGGTGGCTGTGCACGTTGGGGAGATGCTGAATTGATCTTGAGTGAAGCTCCTTGCTGGGAAGGAAGGATTGGGCTTGGGCCCATGACTTGATCATGGCATTTTTTAAAAATGGCATTTCTCTTCTTTCTTTTCTTTAAAAATGTCAATTTTTCCTTTCTTTTTTAGCTTTCTTTTCAAGAGTCAAAGTGCCATAAATTTCTCTACAAAATAAATATAAAATAAATCATAATAAAATATTTTCCACTATAAAATAAATCAATTTAATTCATTGAAAATATTAATTATAACTTAACTTATATTTAACATTTAATTTCAATAATACAACATTTTTTTACCTCAAATTAAACAACAATAATTCAATTAATTAACTACAATATTTTACAACAAAATAACTATAAAAACACATCAAAATATATAAAATCAAAATAAGACTAATAAATTCAAAATTAATTAAAAACTTAATAAATCAATTAAAAACTCAAGATTTAAGCAACAATTAGCACATAAAAAGTGGTAAAATAACTCTATTTTGTAGAGTTATTAATAAGTACCCAATGTTTAAAAATAATTATGATTTGGACCAATAAAAACGTGACACGTGTCTGCCTAACGGAGGAGACTGACGAAATTACAGTTTTACTAACTTTGGGTACTTTTGCCATTAAAAATAAACATTGGGTCTATGCCGCGTACAAAACCCAAACATTGGGTACTTATGCCACAATTATCCCTAAATATATTATCTATATTATTTTCACTAATTTAATAATACATAGAAAGTGCTTGACAAAATCTATATACTATTAGTAAACATAAATATAGATAACAAGATGAAGAAATAGAGATGAAAGAAAATAAATCACTCAAATATATAAACTTTATAAGTACATGGTGAATCAAAAATACCAAATAAAGTTATAGTGCATATAGGATCATCCTAACCTTCCTAAGAAGGTTAGCCTATTATGCTAGACATTCTCATGAAATTCTAAAGAGAAAATATGATAAATGAGACTAAAATTTGGTAGAGTTTTGCTACCTAAAATTACATACCAATTGTAAAGGAAGAGTCCCTATTTATAGAGAGAGAAAATGACTAAAAAGAAATTAAACAATAATATGAGGTTAACAAAATAAATCTAAAATATTAATAATAAAATATGATTTTGAAAAGTTAAATTTTATTATAAATATTAGCCTAGTTATTTTTGTGTATGGTCAAAATGTCATTTTTCTAAAGCACCAAAAAAGATGAGCTTTAAAACCACAAAATATGAGTTGAAGGTGGCTGGTGGCAGCTGGTCCATTGACCAATTTCCAGCCAATGGGAAACTGCCACGTCGGCAGCTGGGCAATTGGGCCATCGTTGGGGGAAGCTTGGGCTTGGGAAGGTTGGGCCTGCTGAAGCTCCTGCGTTGGGCCTTTGGGAGCTTGCTGAAGGGAGTTGTGTTAGGCATTTGGGCTTCAGCTTTGTTGCTGAAAGGAGATGGGCCTGGTTTGAGACGCTGGCTGAAGGAAAGAGAGGCTGGAGTGAGGTATTGGGCTGGGTCACAGGCGGGTCGCAGCATCTATTTTGTTGAAGCTTTCGGACACGTGGCGCAATGTTGGCACGCCACCTGGCCCTGGGAGAGAAGAATATCAGGCGGGCTGGGCTATTTGGGCCGAAATTGTGGGCCAATGTTATTAAAAAAGGGATAATTACATATCCTACGTTAATATAAAAAAAAATTTGTTTTATACGGTACCTTTAATAAATTACAAAAATACGGCTCTTCCCACCCACTTGTGTATATATATATTTACTTTTGTTTTATTTTTTTGTCTTAATTTTTAATAAGAATTTAAGTCTATCAATTAATATAATAATAAAAGTAATAATAATTATAGTTACCATTAAAGTAGATTAATTTATTTTTATTTAAAATAAATATATTTATTAATATTAAAGTTAATATTTATACAATTACTCAAAAAATAAATAAATATATATACAAATTACAATATGCTGTTAATTAAAATTAATATTAATAACTATATGTTATAATATATAGTTAAAGATAATCACAATATTATTATTCTTTATAAAAATATTATACATATATATTTTTTAAATCATACTTAGTCAAGTCTCAACACTCAATGTTAAACCAAAATCATAATCTAATCCAAATTTCAAGTTTTGTTACAAAAATATATATAAAGTTAAAAAATTAGTTTTGTAATAATCATGTTAAATAAATTTATAAATATTTATGTAAATGTGAGTTACAAAAATAAATTTTTTAGTTGTGAAATTAGTTTTGTAAATTGTTGTTACAAAAATGTAAAACTTGTTTTTAAAAAAATATTGTATTTCACCACTATATTTAATAAAGTGTTTTATAAATAATGAATATCTTAAATTTATATTTTTAAGTTGTATAGCATAAATATGATGGTTCATGTAATTTTTTGGTACAATATTGTAACAATATGAAAAAGTATAATAATTTTATGTATATTTTGTTTATGATTTCTTAACTATAAAATATTTTTGTAAATATTAGTTACAAAAATATATTTCTTAGTTGTAAAACTAGACTTGTAAACTATTGTTACAAAAATAAAAATTTTAGTTACGAATTTGTTTGTAAGTTTTATCTACAAAAAAAAAAAAAAAATCTACAATTCTATAACTGATTTTGTAAATATTATTTACAAACACGTAACAGATATTTACAAGTTCGTAACATATATTTACTAGTTTGTAAACGTTGATCACAAGAAATTGTATTTTACAGCTTTTATTTATGATTTTGCCACTCCGTATTTACAATTTTGCCATTCCGTGTTTTTATCAAAAAATTCCGTATTTTTGTAATGTACCGTATTTTTCAGATTTTTTTTAACTTTTAGTGCATTTTTGTAGATTTCCCATTAAAAAATGCCACAATTTTCACTATATTTTCAGTTCTAATTCTTTCCTTCTTGCTTTTCTTTTTTTTTTCTTTGTTTTCAAATGCCAAAATACAACTTTAATTCCTACAAAATAATAATAAATTAAATTATAATTAAATATTTTCATTTATAAAATATAACATATTAATTCCATAAAAATACTAATTAAAACTTAATTTATTTTAACAATTAAAATCAACAAATGTGTATTTTTCACCACTAATTAGTCAGCTATTGATTTAATATGTGTTATTCTCTTTTATGCATAACATTTGACTTGTATGTCAGTTTGTTTATATGACAAATCATGTTCTCTGGTTTAAAATTTATACAAAAAATGTGACGAATTGCATTGAAAATGCATCAAAGCAAAGTCAAATACCAGAAGAAGAAAGGTTAATTAATGCATCACCAAAACACACATTTATCTGTTTTACTTCTAATTTTTACATTACACCATGTATCAACTTATTTGTATTTTATTTACATCATATAAATATTATATCTTTAAATATTTTTTATTAATTGAAATAAGAAAAAAAAATAAGAGAAAAATAAGGAAAGGAATAAAAAAGTGCACTTCTAAGTTTAGGATGAACTTATGGTTCACTTTGTTTTCAAATCAAAATCTTGACTTGCTGAGTCATGAGTTATTGGTTTAATATGTGTTATTCTCAATATGCATACATAGTAAAGTTATGAAAACATAAAGGTATTTCTCAAAGTCGTCAAGTAAAAGATTTGCAATATATAATATGACTAAAGTTTTATATGACTTTAATAATAATTAAAATATAATGGTATGATATGGTAATATACTAAAGTGCATTTTGGTTGGAAGTCTCTTGATTCTGTCTTCTTCCTTTGTTGCCTTGCCTTATCTTTTCTCTGTTAATTAATAACAAATTTTGGGTTGGGAATCTTTGGCCTCTAATTAACACTTATCTCTTATTTATGAGGTTGGAAATTAATATTGTATTTTCTTCGTTCTATCTAACATATTATTATTTTTTTGATTAAGACACTATTGGATCACCTCATTCTACACCACATTAAAAATAAGAATTTTAAAGACTTGCTGCTGATAATAACATTTTTGTTATGGTAGAAGAGTCTTTGGAATGAAATTAAAATTCTATAGACTAATTAAACATCTCAAAGTCTTCCAAGTAAAACAAATATATATATATTTATATTTAACATGATCATTACTTGAATAATTGATCATCAAAACCTATTCTTTGGGTTTGGAAATCTTGTTTCCTCTCCATCTTATCTTTAGTGATGCTAGATTTTCAATATTACAATTGTTTGTATCAATAATGTTATGGTCTAAGACATGACTTTTCATTAAAGAATTTTCAAAAAAGTTATCCATTCAACTTCACTACTACTGAGTTTTATTGGCTTCATTTTTTTTAATGAAAAATACTAAATAACAAAGCCAAAGGAGTAATACCAAACTATAAAGTATTTTAGATCACTTTATCAGTCCCACAGTTTACTTGACTAAATATATTAAAATGGACACTATTTTTTCTCCTTTTATTAATTAGCACCATTGAAAAAACTATAATAAGAAATAATATATCCCATCCCATTAAAAATGGATTGCCAAGCATATATCCCTTTTAAGAAGGATTGTAATAAGATCGCTACTACTACACCATACAATATGTGGCCTAATGTTCCTTGGAAATAGTTCCTTCCCAAATTAAAAGAATCAAAACAATAATTCCAATATTGCCACAGCCATCAAAATTATTGGCATTTGATGTTAGCCATTCTCTTACATCAAATTAATGGATAAGAATCAATATATAAAAATGGATCAAATGCATTTTTTTTCTTCTTGGCAACTTCTTGGAAATATCACAAACTAGCTGGCAGTATTCTTTGGGAGAAATTATGAGTTAGTCAATAGAAAAAAATTCTATAATCAAATAGGCTTTCGTTAATTAATGCATAGAAATGTTATGATCATCTATTTATTAAGAAGCCGTTTGGTATGAGGAGTTCACAATTTTTATATTACTGAGAAAGTTGAAGAAAGTAATTTGATAGTCTGGAATCTTACATCACTGTTTTTTGTTGTGCACTAGAATCTTATCTATATATAATTCTTGGGAATATCACTTTCTGTATTTGGTTGTGCATAAGAATCTGTCAAGTTTTTATATATTTTATAAAATTAATGTAATAATATATTTTACCAAAATAATATAATTATAAATAGCAAATGACATTTTAAAAAATTATCAAATTTTTATCCTTAGATTATAATTTATAAACAATTTTACTTGTAAAATATTTTTTAACATAAGAAAAATATTTAGTTATTAAATACTAGAATCAAGTATAATTTTTAAAAAATATAAAAATACCCTTATTTTATTTTTAATAATTGATATTTCATTTGTTATTTTAAACTAAATTAATAATATAAATGCTTTACATATCAATTTCTTTAAATAAACAAAAAATATTTATCATTTTATAGTTTGATATATGTATATTTGTTTTTTATATTATAAGCTTTAAAAATAAAATAATTCATTAAATTATTGGTTTAAGAATTTAAAAAAAAAAAAATAATAATTTGGAAATGTTTCACATTTTTGGGTATCTGAAAACCACTTATGAGATGAGTTTCACTTGAACCCAGAATTAGGAAAATTTAAAATCCCTAGAGTACAGTTTCACAGGTTCAAAAAATTCAAACACATTACCAAACATGAGAAAGTATTCAGATTCCTGTCTCTAGATCCCTGCATACCAAATGACCCCTAAGTGTGTTGGACCCATGAATAAAGCTTGTGAGGCTTATAAATGCCATCACTATATCAATTAGTCACATTCACTATATTTAATTAGTTCATTTGAAAATTATGTGAAATCTAAACTAGCTACATGAGATCCTTATTTGATTCATTAAACCATCTTTTAGTTAAGACAGAGTTTTAATACCTTGGTTTTGAAAAAGTTGACCAAAGAACAACATTTCATAAATCACATGAAAATAAAGAGGCTATTGTTAAGATATTGTTGTGATGATTTTAGATGTTTTTTGTCCCATTTAATCTTGCTCTTTTTTTTTTTTAGAAATTTATGAGGTTTTGCTACATATAGAAATAATTCAATTGTTTTGTTTTGGCATAATATTTGTATTTTTTTGTTTCACAATAATTTTAAAAGTTGAGTGACCACTTAATTGAGATGAATCTTATTTGTGTGATGTTAATTATTAATCTCTAATATATAAAGAGAAATGTGTGACTGTATCATTTGGAACGAGTGGAAATGGGGAAGATTCAAGGCTAGTGCCCACTTCTAAGTGACATGTCAAGACTAATATTACTTGTTTTCATTAAGAATTGAATATTCAAAACTAAACGATTTGACATCATGTTGTTTTCTATATGGAAAAATTACTCATCATATAACATATATGAGACTTTTCTTATAAACAATTTATTTGTTAATTTACCAATATATTGGATATTATTTCCTTATTACCTCTTTTATGGTAGCAATGGTATTCTTTTTCCTTTTAATTAGTATTTCATTATTACAGATCCAGTCAATTCTACTAGGGCAAGTTTATTGATGAGCCTCAGATTTTTAGCAAATAGGATTTCAAGTGTGTGGCCTGTATATCATCTTGGTTTAATTTGATATTTATCTTATAATAATTGCATGCATTTTGAAAATATTACTGTCAACTCTAAACTGTCTCATGTATATGTGTGTTTTTTCGTATGTGCATTTTGAACTATATATTTATATATATATATATATATATATATTATTTTCTTCTCTTTATGTTGTAAATTATTCTCAATTCCTTTTCTCTTCACAATATGTGAGTACTCTTCTCTTAACAATATGTGAGTACATCAAATGTATTATTTTTTTCTTGATAGCTGAACTTAACTAATAGACGTAATAGTTAGTTAGTGCTCTGAATATGAAGTTCTGAAGGTTCCTATATGTGCAATTTTTCTTGGCAACTTCTAGGAAATATCACAAATTAATTGGCAGAATTCAAAATGAGAAATAATGAGTTAGTCAATGAAGAAAAGTTTGTTGTCATTAGGCTCTTGTTCATTTATTAATCCATAGATTATTTAAGTGTGTTTGACCCATGAATAAGGCTTAATTAGTTCATTTTAAAGTGACGAAGTTATTTTCAATGAGGGCTTGGCAATTTAATTTTTTTTTAAATTGATTGGTTTTATTGGTTTTATTGAGTGGGCCTTATCTTCTTTACTCAATTCATGGGTTTGAAACTCAAGGTTACTTTTGCCAGGCTCGAACACGTGAGCTAGTAGAAGAGTCAAAGTCAGAATTACCACTACCCAACCTAGTTTTAAAACTTTACACTATGATTTTTTTTTTAACCGCAATATCATAATATTTTTCTTTAGGCGGGTATTAAATGTGATATTTCATATTCATTCAAACATTTTCTCCATACTTTTTATTTAAGATTGAAAAAAAGCGCAAAGAAAACATATATTTATAGTAGATTCAAGTGCAATTTTTTTAAAAAGAAAACTAAAAATTATATTTATTAAATTTCAGTATAGGCTAGAGCCTATACACATCACTATGTGGCTCCATCCCTTTTTAAAATAGTGTGAAATCTGAACTAGATGAGATCCTTAATTGGTTCATTAATCTGAACTAGATGAGATCCTTAATTGGTTCATTAAACCATCTTTTAACTAAAACAGAGAATTTTAATTCCTTGGTTTTGAAAAAGTTAACCAAAGAGCAACATTGTATAGATCACATGTTCGTTATTATGTGGTGATTTTAATTGTTTATTTTTTTATGATTTTGTTATTTCTCCTTCTTTATCATGTAGTAATATATACATTTTGTATCTTTTTTTGTTTCATAATAACTTGGATTGAGTTTTAATGCTGAGTGACCACTTAATATTTCAAATGAATCATATTTGTGTGATGTGTGTGATTAAAGAGAAATGTGTGACTGTGTGATTTGAGTTTGTAACATGTGAAATGGGGGAAGACTAAAGACTAGTCCAACTTCCAAGTGTCATGTCAACTCAAGACTAATAATACTTGTTTTCATTAGTCTTGAATATTAAGACTAGTAAAAGATTTGACATGTTATTATCTATATTTAACATTTATAAGACTTTTCTTGTAAACAATTATTTATTACTTTACCAATATATTGGAAATTCTTTCCTTGTAGTGTAGATGTGTATGGCTCCATCAACTAAATAAAAGAATAATTAAAAATAAATAAATAAATAAATGAAAGTTGCCATACATAGCTAGAATTGAAAGGTTGAAAACTTTTCAGCCTTGTTAGTCTACTTCCATAATTGCGTGTCTTTTGTGCTAAAATAAGTGAAAAGAAAAAGCATTTATGAAATGCAGGTATTTAAAATCTACTCATCTTTTACAACTTAATTTCACAACACTTACGAACAATGGAAAATCGTTTGCTCTTCTTCATCATGTTTAGCTTCATCATGATCTTCGTCACATGTTGCTCTGTGACAACACAACAAGCTCTGAATTCATCTTTCACTTCCTCTGGAGTGAGATGTCTCCCCCACATAAGCTCTGCTTTGTTGCAACTAAAGCAAGAGTTTGTCTTTAAAAAGCCCAATTACACTGATTATTATTATTATCCAATTCCATCCAATGAGACCCTTTCATACCCGAAGATGAGATTTTGGAAGGAAGGAAAGGACTGCTGTGAGTGGGATGGTGTCACGTGTAGCACCAAAATAGGACAAGTAATAGGGCTCGATCTGAGTTTAAGTTGGCTTCAAGGGCCTTTGCATTCCAATAGCAGCCTCTTCAGCTTAAGTCAACTTCACCGGCTCAACCTTGCCTACAACAACTTCACTCTTTCCAATATTCCATCAAGCTTTGCTCAGCTTTCGAGGTTAACCCATCTCAACCTCTCTCACTCCTTTTTTTCTGGTCAAGTCCCTTCTGAAATAGCTTTGTTGTCCAATTTGATGTCTCTTGATCTCTCTTCTAATTTTGACTATGATTATGATCGTGAGATGGTTATTAGCCTTTTATATAGCCCAACGATAGCATTTGCTCAAAACATGACAAAATTAAGAGAACTTCATCTGAACAGTGTGAATCTTTCTTCACTACTACCTGAATCTATGGCTAACCTATCCTCCTTGACATCTCTATCTCTTAGAGATTGCAATTTGTATGGTGAATTTTTGCAAAACATTTTTCATCTACCTAATATTCAAGTCATCGATGTGTCATCCAATCAAAACCTCAATGGAATATTACCATATTCCATTGGCGATCTCAAGTTCTTAAGTGTTTTACATCTCTCAAAATGTAATTTTTCAGGGACTATTCCATCGTCAATTAAGAATATATCACATCTCTCAAGTCTTGACCTAAGTTCCAACAACTTTGATGGTCAACTTCCACCAGCTTTGTTCACAATGCCTTCCTTACAATCTCTAAGTGTTTCTTTTAATCGGTTTACAGGCCCTCTAACTATTCCATCTTCAGTTAAGAATTTATCACATCTTTCATTGCTTGACTTAAGTTTCAACAATTTTGATGGCCAACTTCCACCAGCTTTGTTCATAATGTCTTCCCTACAGTATCTAAGGCTTGACGATAATCACTTTAATGGCCCTCTAACCATTCCATCTTCAGTTAAGAATTTATCACATCTTTCATCGCTTGAATTAAGTTTCAACAATTTTGATGGTCAACTTCCACCAACTTTGTTCATAATGCCTTCCTTACAATCTCTAGGTCTTTCTTCTAATCAATTTACAGGCCCTCTAACCATCCCAAATGTCTCGTTATCATCCCAATTGGCATACCTTAATTTGGATGAGAACAAGCTAACCGGAAAAATTCCAAGGTCAATTTTTGAAATGCAAAAACTTAAAGATCTGTACCTTAGCGACAATAACTTAAGTGGCATTATAGAGATGAGCGTGTTCTCAAAGTTGAGTCAGCTTCGAAGTCTTTTTCTTTCACGTAATAGTCTAGTTGTAGTGGAAAACACAACAACAAATTCCACTCTAAACTGCAAACTTAATTATTTGGATTTGGCTTCATGCAACATTACAGAATTTCCCAAGTTCCTAAAAACCCAAAATGAGCTACAAGAATTGTATCTTTCCAACAACAAAATTGAAGGCAAGATCCCCAAATGGTTCTTCACTATAGGGGCAGAGACCTTGCGGGGATTAAATTTGTCTACAAATTTCATCACCGGTTGGGAACAAGTGCCGAAAGTGCTTCCGTGGAAAGCGTTGCGGACTCTTGACTTAAGCCACAACATGTTTCGAGACACATTACCAGCTCCACCATTTTCTGTAAGGGGGTTTTACATTTCGAATAACAACGTTAGTGGGAAAATTCATCCATTGTTCTGTAACTTGACTAATCTGGAATCTCTTGATATGTCCAATAACAACTTAAGCGGTGAGATTCTTCCATGTTTGGGTTCCATTAGCTCCCTTCGAGAGTTGACATTGTCTGGCAACAAATTTGAGGGCTCTATCCCATCATCTCTTGGGAATTTGACTTGGCTTTATCTTTTGGACCTCTCCAAAAATAGGCTCTCTGGTAGAATTCCTCGAATGGGAAACAACTCATTATTCTGCAATTTAAGAGATCTTCTGGTTCTCGATGTCTCAAACAACCAATTAAGCGGCTCTATTCCACAATGCTTGGGAAGTTTCAGCCATGCTCTTCAAGCGTTGATTATGAAAGAGAACAATTTTAGTGGAGAAATGCCTCAGACATTTCTGAATGGAAGCAGTCTAATTACTCTCGACCTCAGTCATAATCAATTAGAAGGAATGGTTCCACAATCTTTAACCAATTGCAATGCATTGGAAATTCTAAATCTCGGATACAATCAACTATCTGGCACTTTCCATTTTTGGTTACAAAATTTAGCAAGCTTGCAAGTTCTTGTGCTGCGTTCCAACAAATTTCATGGTCCAATATGGGATCCCAAGAAGTTTATGGGCTTTGAGAAACTACTGATTGTCGACCTCTCTTTCAATAAGTTCAATGGAACATTGTCATCGGATTACTTTGCCAATTGGAGTGCCATTAATACACACAATAATAGTGTTGATAAGTCAAAGCCGGAGTACATCGATGACGGCCACTACTATCTTCTCGAGTCGGTAATAGTGACTAATAAAGGCTTTGAAATGGAATATGTCAGGATCTTAACCATCTTCACCTGTATCGATCTCTCAAACAATAATTTTCATGGCGAAATTCCAAAATCTATTGGGGATCTCCAATTATTGATTGTGCTGAATCTATCAAGTAACAATTTTGAAGGCCACATTCCACTATCGATTGGGAATCTGAAAGAAATTGAATCATTGGATCTCTCAAACAACAAGCTCTCTGGAAGAATACCTCAGGAATTGGCAGCTCTCACATTTCTGGAGTGTCTCAACCTTAGTAATAACCAACTTACGGGGCCGATACCACAAGGGACACAGATTAGTACGCTTCCAAATTCTTCATTTTATGGAAATGAAGAATTATGTGGCTTTCCATTATCAAAGGAATGTGATAGCAGTGATGAGTCTCCAAGTACACTTGAACATGAATCTGAATTTGAGAGTGGTTTTGGTTGGAAAGCAGTGCTTGTGGGATATGGATGTGGCTTTCTTGGTGGACTGTTGGGTGGATATTTCTTCATTTCGAAGATATAAAACAGGTATCATATAAAATTATAGCAGTGATATTTAATAGTTATAGTATACGTACCAAGTCACTTTTCTATAACTAACTTATTATGTTTATGTTATTGAGATGAAAAATTATAATTACTTATATTTTCATAATGTTTAGTGTGGTTCATTTTTATTATTTTTTTTAATGCTTATGATACAAATAAATATATAACTATATAAAAATAATATATAATTATATAAACCAAATATTAAAGAAAAAATTATAGAAGAGTATAGATTTGTGTGTTATTTGATCACTTGGTGGACTGTTGCTGATTTTGTTATTTGAGACTCCAAATAGATTTGGTATAAAGTCATCAAAATATAGTTTTGCATTTGTAGAAGAGTATTCAAGGAACAACAATGTCTCATGTCTAAATTCGTCTATTTTTTTCATTGCATTTGCTTTTGCTGATTTTCTTATAGAGATTTTCTTTTTAGTATTTTGTTGAAGCATACTAATCAAAATTAGAATTACTGATTTCTTATGCATGATGCAGAGTGAATGAAGGGAGTTTCACATAGGAATGATGATATTATATGATTGACTCCCAAAGATTTCAGCAGAAAATGAGACAATGCCAGCTTTCAACATTGTGACACACATATATACTTGTGTATATATATATATAGCAGCTTTGTTTAATTTGGTTGATTTGACTCTTTGCTGCCATTATTATGTTAGAGTGTTTAATTTGTGAGAATTTCCGTGTTGTAATTAATCTTTCTCTTTTGTTTATCTTTGTTAAAGTATGTACCTTCCTTTTATTGCAGCAAATATTATTCCTTTTACTAAATTATTTTTAGTACTTTTTTTGTTTAAGAATTCTGGTTAATAGATTTGTTGACTTCTTATATGCATAATCTTATGCATTATTCACTCAAAGCCCATATCAACTATAGCTACTTTTATATGCACATATATACATATATGTATGTGTGTTTACTCATGTATCTATTATATAAATTCTTGACTATAAACTTCTCAACAAACACACATAGCCAAATAGAAAGAGAATAGGAAGAAGAAAAAAAGGCAAAGCAGTTCCTTGCTTCCAAGTCTAATCCAATAAGAAGATCAAGTGTACACCCTCAAACACTCTCCAAAGAGCACAATTTGCACTCAATTTCAAACTCAAAGAACCACCAGAGTTAACCCAACAGAATCACTAAAACACTCCTGTTTTCACTCACTAGAAAACTAAGCCTTGTTCTTAAAGTGTATCAGAAAAGTAACATGTACAAGTGAATCACAAATCGGTTCAATACAAGCTACAGTCTTGTATAACCGAAATAACTGCCTGAAATGTATGTGACACCAATAAACGACATAAACCATGTATATGTATGTTACTTATAATAATTGAATGCATTTTGAAAGCTTTTGTAAACATTAATTAAGTTTGCTTGTACCATCTATGTTGCATCAGTTTTTTTTTTCCTCCACAATTAAGTTTTGCTTGGTCAATCGATCTTGCATCTTAAATCAAGTTTTGATTGAGCTATCTATTTTGTATCGTTTTGCATTAATTTTATCTTCTAAAATCAAATTTTGCTTGTACTATCAATTTTGCATGTCTTGTATACTTTTGTCCAATAAAATCAAAATTTTGAATAAAACATGCACAAAAATGTTCAAAACATTTAAGTATAAGATGTGTCTGTTTTGAGTAGTTTGGTGACCTTAGAAAGTATAGAGTGTGTAAAATGATTTATTTTATCCTTAAAATACATGTGGGCTCATAAAAATGATTAACTTTAACCCCTAAAAAATTGAATCAAACATAAAAAATGTTTTAGATTCTCATTCTCACTTTTATTTTACCTCATACCAAACACTCCCATAAATTAGTGTCTTCAATGAACATTTTAATGAGTTTTAAGTTTTGGGTTTGGGATTGGGAATTTCATAAGTTTAACTTTTGGGTTTGGGATTTTCGTGGGTTCAAAACGCGATTAATGGTGTTACTAGTGGTGATTTGTGGAATAATAGTGGGTGTCGTTGATTTGGCTGTTCTCTTGCTTTTCAGCTGGAGGAGAGAGAGATTAGAGAAAAAGAGATTTTTGGCTGTTCTCTTTTTCCTATATTTATGTTGTTTTCTTCTCTTCTCTTCACTCACCAGAAAACTAAGCCTTGTTCTTAAAGTGTATCGGAAAAGTAACATGTACAAATGAATCACAAATCAGTTCAATACAAGCTAGAGTCTTGTATATGTATGTTACTTATAATAATTGAATGCATTTTGAAAGCTTTTGTAAACATTAATTACTCTTTTTCTTCTCATGTACATGTTTATGGTGTTTTCTCTCTTTTTCTCTTCTCTTCACAATATGTGATCTAATAAGGCCAATTATTATATATAAGACAAATATGAGAATGACTTGCCAGGAGTGGACAATAGCAGACCCAAAACATGAGCCATCAATGATGGTGTGGTGATCAACACTGTTCTACCAATCACTTCATATGACTACCCACCAGAAAAGCTTAGTGTATATCTGTCAGAATTTTATGCTCAAGTATATAGTTTCTTTTTGTTGCAGCAAATAAATTTACACGATAACAAAAAAGGCCATTTGCGTCAGTTTACCACCGTCACAGTTGTGTTTTTGCGTCAGTGTACTATGTGACGCAATTGCCCATGACGCAAACCAGAGTGTCATTTGTGTCAGTGGGGCACTGCCACAAACTGGCATTTGTGGCAGTGCCCCACTGACGCAAATGCCTGTCATTTACGTCAGTGGGGCACTGCCACAAAATGCCAGTTTGTGGCAGTGCCCCACTGACACAAATGACACTCTGGTTTGCGTCAGTGGGACACTGCCACAAATGTTAAAAACGAGTATTTTTTGCGTCAGTTGGGCACTGTCACATAAAGTATTAACCAGGGAAGTTGCAAATGTTTATGCCAATTTCCCTGGCCTGTTTTGATAAAAATAATCAGCAGCAGAAACAGAAAAAACAGCCGTATGAACAGAAAAACAACAGTATAAGTTTTTATAAACATTTATCTAGAGTATAAAAGTAATTCAAATATCAAAGTTAATATATGTACTCTTGTGTTCTAAATTTCTAAGTGTCAAACCTACTTAAACTAAAATTTCCTCACCCACTTGCTCATTTGCTAATTGAGATACGCCATAATTGATTCAGTCCACTCATCCCGTATCTCGTTGATTTCGTCAGCCGAATATGGACTCGTATTCGTAAACTAATTAGAAAATATTTAAAATAATAAGTTAGAAATAATCATCCAAATAAAATAATGAACGATAGTTTAAATGAAAATTAAAAAGCAAAACAATACCTCATTTTTCAAGTAGGCCTTCGGTCTAGGCTGTGAAATCAAGTCTCTAGCAAATTTCATAATGTAAAAGCCACACTCGGTTGGCCCAGTCTGGTTTCGACACTATTACAACATAGTTATCCAAAGTTAAGTATTATATTTAGTAAGTTATTATAATATAAATATGTCAAAAAGTTGAATACGATAAGTAATATAATTTACTTACCTTAGGAACACAAACTTTTAGATTGATTGACTCTTTTAGTCTTCGGTGTGTATCATATTGATTCAACGCCCTGCACACAATATTAATATTTACCCATATATGAGTTTGAAATCAAATCATAAATTAATTAAGTAAAATGAAAAACTTACATGATAATTATCTCCTTGATTTCCAGACGGAAATGTGAGTTTACAGGATCCAAAAAAGCTACCGAATGACTGTGGGGCTGAATTAATACTAACATCCAATGAAAGCTGCAATAAAAAAACTTGTGTAAGATATTTATCAATAAACAAAATGTATGAATATAAAATTAAGTTGACTTACTTGTTGTTCCAAGGACAAATTAGAAACTGTGTCTCTAGCTCCATCTGTAGAAACCGATCAAAGAGATTTTTAGCACGTATTTCATTGGTTCCTGCATTAGTAGACACTAAAGCGGGATGCATGAAAGTGTACATGTGGTTCAATCCCTTCGTTTGCACCAAATCATCGAGGAAGCTACATATAATTAAAAAAGTTAATAAACTATTAAATTTCAAGTTAAACTAAATAAACTAAGATTATAAACACCATTGTACCTCATATATAATGCTAGCTCAGTCTGTCCAATCATCTCATAGTTGCACAAGTGGAGGATATCATCTTTCCCTAATAGAGCGATAGTTTCGAATCCAAATACCCTTTCAACAATTGGAATCTCTACCACACGGTCAGCTTGCCATTTATCAATAAACTTCACCAAACACCTCAATATTTTTGTGATAGGCACTTCTGTAGGCTCCTGTGTCAATGCCTCTATTCTTTTCTTTGATTGTCTTGGTTGTTGAGTAGAGGGTGCAAGTGGCTCTTTCGTTTGTTTATTAGTAAGAACCCAATGTTTTGGCCATCCAACATCATACCCGACTGCTTGTCCAACCAATGTATAACCTTCCATTGTAAGCGGATATGGTAAACTAGCGTTCTCTTGAATGGCTACCTCAACTCTGACACGATAATTTCCAGGAGGCAGTTGAACGCTATGTATTTCTGTGCAACAGGTACTTACAAGTTTCCCCTCTGCAACCATATTTTGTGTCGAACCAAGACACAACTTACAATTAATCTGTTACATTCCAAATAATCTGTTAGACTTTTCGATAAACTAGTTTATTTTTACTGTATCAAATATATGCAATAATGAATTAATAAGAAACTATTACCTCCTCAGGAAAATTTGATTGTGGTGGTGGGGGAGCACATGGTGCCTGCGTCGGTGGTGGAGGAGCAAGTGGTAGCTGTGAGGGTGGTCGGTGAGCATATGATGTCCATGTCGGTGGTGGCGGAGCATGTTGTGCCTGTGTCGATGGTGGAGGGGCATATGGTGCGTGTGGTGTGTTTGAGGCTCCTCCTACACCCGAACCAGATGCATTTGATGATCCAAATGCACCGCTCTGTTGAGATGCAATATGCGCCATCAACTGGTTTAACTTTTCCTCCTGTTGACGTGTCCTTTCTTCAGATTGACGCCATTTCTCTTCAAGGTCTTTATAACGAGCATCTTCCACACCTTTTTGTTTGTGATTGAATCTTTTTGGCGGTGGGACATGAAAAAATTGACGGGGAGCGACATGTGCACCGACCCCCTAACACGTCCTCCATGCTCTGGAGTGCCTAATGCCATTGTTAGTATATCGTTTGAACCTTCCTCCACCAACTCGCCTTCTGCTACTTTTTGCCTGTATTCCGCCTATATACATAGTAAATAAATCGATTAGAATTTAACACACAGATTAACCATTACAATTATTTTAAAAAATCGAAGAACACTTACAATCTTATTGACCACATCTCGAGCTTCTTCATCAATAACTTCTCGATTCTTGTTCATCCGTGCCCGTGTCCACATCTCAGCTCTGTCATATTCGGTCAACTCATGACCCAATTCCTCTTCCATTTTTTGCTCTACCAGTGCATAACCACCACGCCCTGAGTGATGTGGATACTTGTTCTGAGCCCGAGCATTTTGTTTTTGTTTTCTCATCTCTTCCCAGTCTGGGTTAGTCTTTTTGCAACAAAATTCTTCCAATCTTCCGGTTTGTAATACTCGATGTACTCTGATGGCGGCTTGGCAAGAAGCTCAGGAGCTACATTCTTATATACATATATAAAATCTTTTGTTAGTCTTGTTTTCCAATTTCTCCATGTTTTTCCTGCTTCTTTGAGGACGTCTGTTTTAGAAGAATTTGGAAGTTTGAACATTTCCTGCACAAACGAACCCAAAAATATTAAACTTTTTTCAATATATTAATTCATTATGATAAATTTAATAGTCAATATTATAGGTTACCTGTATTTGACCCCATAAAGTCTCTTTTTTATCCTTTGGCATTTGTTTCCAATTGTCGATATCTAAAGGAAGGGTTGTGCGTGATAGAAGATCGATGGTGCTGTTCATCTTGATCCCCCCTTTTCCCATCGCTCGGCCAAAATGATTGTACTCGACCTCATAATTGCGACCCTCACTTCTTGCTTTGAATACATCACTACAGTTTGATTTACCCCTATATTTCTTATCTTGTGTATTTGTTGGTGCGGTAGGATTAATCCCCTCTAGACCATTACCATGATCATCAACAAACGGATCGCCATCTTCATCATATGATGGATCCATAATCAATGTACCTGCAATTAAGTAAACAAAAATATTATCTGGTATAAACTTCACAAAATACATAAAAACAAAATCATAAAATTAATATATATACCTTTAATTTTCTACCCACAACCCTTCACCATTCTCGCGTATATAGTCATCATCATTGTCAATGGTGACATCAATAGGCGGTGAATCAATGGTAAACGTTTCTTGTTCAAGTATAATGTCATCGCTCCCAGACTCTTTGATCAGATAATCTTTCGGTTGACTTGTTAGGACAACTGACCATCGAGCACCTACTGGATCACTCACATAAAATACTTGCTTGGCTTGTGATGCCATTATAAAGCGGTCAGATTTATGTCCTATTCGATTTAAGTCCACCAGTGTGAATCCTAAGTCATCTGTTTTGACCCCATTATCACTTTTCACCCAATCACACAAGAAGACTGGAATTCAAATAGTCACATAATCTAGTTCCCAAATTTCTTTGATCACCCCATAAAATGTCATATCACAATTTATGGGATTTTTATCTTTGGAACTAGATATTTGAAAAGTCTGGGCGATAATAGTAACACCACTATTTTGTGTCTTTCTAATATTATCACGTTCTACGGTGTTGAATTGAATACCGTGAATATAATAGCATTGATACTTAATTACGCTCATTGAAGGACCTTGTGCTATCCATTTTAGTGTTTCAGACACTTTGTTTGTGGTGTTAATCAGAACCTAGAATACAATAAAATAAAACAAAGTATATTAAATTCTAACAAGCTAAAATACAATAACACTCAAACAAGAACAACACAGGTATTTTACCTCATTCTCGAACCAAGTGCTGAAATTTCGATAATGTTCATCTTGTACCCATTTTTTATTCTGAGACTTATTAGGATAAGTAGTCTTGATCCAATTGAAATGTCCTCTTCAAGAAATATCATTTATATCATTGTCAATATAATGAAAGAGAAAAATAATATTGATCATGCATATGTATAAGAACTTACTCGATGTAAGGTTGAACATCATCAATATTTTGTAAGACTAGGCGATGTGCTTCATCTCGATCAGATTTATTTACTTCAGAAACAACACCACCTCTACCACCTTTACTTATTTCAAACTCAATTTTATAAAAACGTAGTCCAATGCTCGCAACACCTGATAAGTATTCTGAGCAGAACTCCATTGCTTCTTCAACGATGTAGGATTCAACTATGCAACCCTCAGGTCTACTTCTATTTCTAACATAACCTTTTAAAACCTTCATATACCGTTCAAATGGGTACATCCATCTCAAGTATACTGGTCCACACAATTTTACTTCTCTAACCAAATGAACTATTAAATGAACCATTATGTCAAAAAATGAAGGTGGGAAATACTACTCCAACTCACACATAGTTATCACAATATTTGTTTGAAGATTGTCCAACTTCGACACATCTACCACTTTACAACAAATAGATTTAAAGAAAAAGCATAGTTTGGTAATTGCATATCGAACTTTTTTAGGCAACACAGAGCGGATAGCTACCGGTAGAAGATGTTCAAGTAGTGTATGATGGTCATGAGACTTCATTCCAATAAATTCAAATTTTTCATATCTACCAGAGAAGAAATATTTGAAGAATAACCTTCCGGTACTTTCACATTCGACAAAGAATGACATACACTTCGTTTTTCTTCTTTAGACAGGGTATAACATGCAGGTGGTAAATAAGTTCGTCTCTCACCAACCTCTGGTTGTAACTTACTGCGTATACCCATTACTTTTAAATCCAACCGAGCTTTGATTCCATCCTTACTCCGACCAGGAATATTCAGCAATGTACTAATTATCGACTATAAATATCCTAACTAAATCAATAATAAAATATAACTTAAAAAAACAAACAATTTTAATATATACCTATTTAACCAATTAAACCCAAAATTTAAAAATAATTTTAAAAAGTTAACAAAATATAAACAAAAATTTACTAATAATAATCAAACTAAACATTTAATAAAATGAAACTTATACAAAATATATACATTAATCTATATATATACTCATTTATATAGTAAATTCGAAATTTAATTAAATTTATAAAAAAAAGTTAATAAAACTATCTAAAAATAAAAAATCCGAAATATAGTCAATTTATAAAAAAAAAAATTCACAAAAATTATATTTAAATCATAAAAATTAATAAAATTACACTTACTTGTGGTAATTGTGCAATGTGAGTTCTTGATGTAGAAAACCCCAAAAATCCAATAAAGATTATGGGTTTTCAAATTATATCTTCAAAAAACAAGATCTATACAAAAAAATCCAAAAAAAACTATATATAAGTTTCATAAACATATATAAATCATTATTTGAACATTAAAATTGAAAAAAAATGGCTAAAAACGTACCTAAATGGGGAGAACCTCGGTTGGGCGCCGCTGGTTTGGGAGGAAAACGGTCTGAAATTATGTTTGAGTGAAATGGGGCTCGGCTGGGACGATGAGGGTTTTATTAAGGGAGACCCAGTTGCGTCAGTGGGCCACTGACGGTAACGGGCGTTTGCGTCAGTGGGGCACTGATGCAAACGGCAAAAGTAAAACGCGCATTTTACTTTTGCCGTTTGCGTCAGTGCCCCACTGACGCAAACTCCCGTTACCGTCAGTGGCCCACTGACGCCGTTAACTTCCCGTTTGCGTCAGTTCCCCACTGACACAAACGGTCCCATTAAACAGCGTCAGTGTACGTTATGACGCAATTGGGCCCTCATTTGTGGCAGTGTCCAACTGCCACAAATGCTAATTCTTGGTCAACAGCGTCAGTCAACTGCGTTGACTGACGTGTTTGACTGACACAATTGCCCTTTTTTGTAGTAGTGTTAATTAACTGATTTGATGAGTTCTTATGCATTATTCACTTAAGCCCTTAGATGGAACTAGTTCTATACATGTATGATCTTTCTTTTTTTAGATGTTACTGAAAAAATTGGCAATCACAATTCACAAAACCTAACTTACCAAGAATAAAATTTAGGGTATATTGCAACATTAATAATATCAAATATATGTTAAGTTGTGGAGAAAGTTTTAGTTGAAAGTACTTGTTCTAAATTATTTCTTCTTGGTTTTTTATCTTATAAATTATTATCTATTTCTCTCATATTCACAATATGTGAGTACTAAACCAAGTATAATATGAGATCCACCAATGATGCTAGTCTGTCCAATGATTTTGATCATTATCAAAGTACTTAACACTTACTCTTACTATTGAGTCAGTGTTTAACGCTCAAACGTGACTTCCACTTAGCGGTGGTTGTAGTATAGATCGGGCAGTCGATTCCACAAGGAAGCAAAGAATTAAAGTTAATCAATAAATAAAGTTTAGAGATAAATAATATTAGGAAATTAGAACAAGTGATATTTTTTGTTGTTTTTAAGACTTAAAGATTAGAAATAAAGATAGAATAAAGTGTGATGTAACAATAGGTAACAAGTAGGAAGATCAAGAGTCACCAATATGTATACTTATTTATTTGGATCTTTGATTCACAAAAGTTACACAAATGGATAGTTCACATCCCAACTATTCATTTGGAGGATTTAACATTAAAGCACAAATATATTTTACAAAAATGTATTCAAGTGATTATTATTATTATTCTTTACCATGGAAAGATGAGATAAATCTTATGAGAAATCTAAAAATGACATTATACCATTGGCAATAATGTAATAGAAAATTGGACATAAAACCTAACACAAATATTACTTTTACCATTTATAAAATACATAGAAAGAGCATGACTAATTCTATATAGATTTTAGCAAAAGTAAATATATATGAATGAGATGGAGAAAATGATAAATATATTATCTACATTATTTTCACTAATTTGATAATACTTAGAAAGTGCTTGACAAAATCTATATACTATTAGTAAACATAAATATAGATAACAAGATGAAGAAATAGAGATGAAAGAAAATAAATCACTCAAATATATAAACTTTAAGCACATGGTGAATAAAAAATATCAAATAAAGTCATAGTGTATATAGGATCATCCTAACCTTCCTAAGAATGTTAGCCTATTATGCTAGACATTTTCATGAAATTCTAAGAGAAAATATGATAAATGAGACTAAAATTTTGTAGAGTTTTGCTACCTAAAATTACATACCAATTGTAAAGGAAGAGTCCCTATTTATAGAGAGAGAGAGAGAAAATGACTAAAAAGAAATTAAACAACAATATGAGGTTAACAAAATAAATCTGAAATATTAATAATAAAATATGATTTTGAAAAGTCAAATTTTATTATAAATCTTAGCCTAGTTATTTTGGTGTATGGTCAAAATGTCATTTTTCTAAAACACAAAAAAAGATGAGCTTTAAAGCTCAAAATAGTAATTTTGCAAGGTCCAATACCCACAAAATATGGGTTGAAGGTGGCTGGTCCATTGACCAATTTCCAGCCAATGGGAAACTGCCACGTCGGCAGCTGGGCAGTTGGGCCATCGTTGGGGGAAGCTTGGGCTTGGGAAGGTTGGGCCTGCTGAAGCTCCTGCGTTGGGCCTTTGGGAGTTTGCTGAAGGGAGTTGTGTTGGGCATTTGGGCTTCAGCTTTGTTGCTGAAGGGAGATGGGCCTGGTTTGAGACGCTGGCTGAAGGAAAGAGAGGCTAGAGTGAGGTATTGGGCTGGGTCACAGGCGGGTTGCAGCATCTATTTTGCTGAAGCTTTCGGACACGTGGCGCAATGTTGGCGCGCCACCTGGCCTTGGGAGAGAAGAATACCAGGCGGGCCTGGGCTATTTGGGCCGAAATTGTGGGCCAATGTTATTAAAAAATGCCACAATTTTCACTATATTTTCAGTTCTAATTATTTCCTTCTTGCTTTTCTTTTTTTCTTTGTTTCCAAATGCCAAAATACAATTTTAATTCCTACAAAATAATAATAAATTAAATCATAATTAAATATTTTCATTTAAAAAATATATCATATTAATTCCATAAAAATACTAATTAAAACTTAATTTATTTTGACAATTAAAATCAACAAATGTCTATTTTTCACCACTAATCAGTCAGTTATTGATTTAATATGTGTTATTCTCTTTTATGCATAGCATTTGACTTATATGTCAGTTTGTTTATATGACAAATCTTGTTCTCTGGTTTAGAATTTATACAAAAAATGTGACGAATCGCATTGAAAATGCAACAAAGCAAAGTCGAATACCAGAAGAAGAAAGGTTAATTAATGCATCACCAAAACACACATTTATCTGTTTTACTTCTAATTTTTACATTACACCATGTATCAACTTATTTGTATTTTATTTACATCATATAAATATTATATCTTTAAATATTTTTTATTAATTGAAATAAGAAAAAAAATAAGAGAAAAATAAGGAAAGGAATAAAAAAGTGCACTGTTTAGGATGAACTTATGGTTGACTTTGCTTTCAAATCAAAATCTTGACTTACTGAGTCATGAATTATTAGTTTAATATGTGTTATTCTCAATGTGCATACATAGTAAAGTTATGAAAACATAAAGGTATTTCTCAAAGTCGTCAAGTAAAAGATTTGCAATATATAATATGACCAAAGTTTTATATGACTTTAATAATAATTAAAATATAATGGTAGGATATGATAATATACTAAAGTGTATTTTGGTTGGAAGACTTTTGATTCTGTCTTCTTCCTTTGTTGCCTTGTCTTATCTTTTCTATGCTAATTAACAACAAATTTTGGGTTGGGAATCTTTGGCCTCTAATTAACACTATTATCTCTTATTTATGAGGTTAGAAATTAATATTGTATTTTCTCATATCTAATATATTATTATTTTCTTTGATTAAGACACTATTGGATCATCTAATTCTACACCACATTAAAAGTAAGAATTTTAAAGACTTGCTGCTGATAATAACATTTTTGTTATGGTAGAAGAGTCTTTGGAATGAAATTAAAATTGTATAGACTAATTAAACATCTCAAAGTCTTCCAAGTAAAACAAATATATATATATATTTAGAATGATCACTTGAATAATTGATCATCAAAACTTATTCTTTGGGTTTGGAAATCTTGTTTCTTCTCCATCTTATCTTTAGTGATGCTAGATTTTCAATATTACAATTGTTTGTATCAATAATGCACTACAACAGAAATGAGTATTAGAGGCGGAGGCTTCCGCCGGTAATAATAGGGCATTCCGCCGGTAATACTCGGTCGGTGATGTAGAGTCCAAGAACTTTACTTAGCTAAGATAGATAGTAGTATGATAGTATTTATAGCATTATCTTTGTTACTATGGATTTTTGGTTCAGACCGGGAATTATTTGGACACTCATAGTAGTACTTATAGATTTTCTAAGTTTAACCTATAGTTTAAGAATATTAAGTATAACCTAAGGTTTGATTAATGTGACTGATATTAAGGATTATATTATTATATTATAAGGTTTAGACATCAACCAATAGGATTTTAAGCACATGTTTTGAATGGTAATTAAGGATTAAGATTTTTGAGGATTAAATATAATAAGGAGTAAAGTTTGAATGTTATAGGGTCAGTCAGTAGCTTTGAGTACGTTGAGGGCTTAGTCAAGGCTGTTTACTCCATTCAAACTTAGCTAAAAATGTGTAATTTCGTGTTTAAATATTCAGCGTGTGCCGATATATCGCAGCTATAGGGGGCGATATGTCGCAGCACGTAGATACGGAAAACACGAAACGATGCACGGTCGCCTCGGGCATACTGGCCCAGGCGATATATCGCCTACAGGGGGCGATATATCGCCTCCTTCAGCATGGATTCAAACTCTTTTGAATTCATTTCCTTTCAGCCATTCAAACTCCTTCAACAGTCCAGCATCTTTTGAACGAGTCTTCAGCCTCTGCTGAACGATTATTCAAATGATTTTCACCTAAAAAGCCATTATTTTTATTCAAGTAAAATCAAGATATTTTCATTCCCAAACTCTATAAATAGGACCTAGTACCCAGCCATTATTCACCATTTGCTCTAAGTTTAGAGGCTGCTAGTGTTAAGTGAGTGTGAGAGTGTAAACACTTGGTTTGGGGAAAAACTATAAGCTTAAACATCATAAGCTTATCAAACACTTTGGGAAGTGAGTGCTATAGTATTTCGGTGGATGTTAGATTGGTCTTGCAATCTTTGAGGTAAACCCAAAACTCTAGTTCCTTTCTGTATTTTATGTTATTTCCTTTCTCAAAACCTTCTACTCAGTCCCCTAACCTTATTCTTATTTTGGTTAGGGAATCCAAGCTCTTAAGCATATAAGTTGGTAAGTATGTTTTTATGGTTTAGTCTTTCCATCTCTTTCATTTCATCTCCTTTCTTTAGACTCACTCTTTCTTATGGTTTTAGGAGTGTTCCAAAAGTCCCAACTCAGTCCATAATCCCGGTAACTTTGGTAAGGAAAATAGGCTAGAATTAATATGTTATGTGCTTATGTTATCTATATGTTTTATGTTATTAAAAGTGTTATGATATGTATATGTGTATGTTTGTAGGCTTGGGCATATGACCCATATGACTAACAAGACCCCAAATGGGTTATGGGCATATGACCTACTTAGCTAGTAGGACCCCATTAATCCCATGGGCATATGCTTGTTTAGTCTATGGGACCCCAAGTAATAATGGCCATTATAATAAGTGAATTATGTGTTATGATATGTCTTTACGTTATTATGAAATTATGTTTATGTTTATGACTATGTGTTAGATTTTTCCTTGCTGGGCATTAGGCTCATTCCTTTCTGTTTATGTGCAGGAAATAAGCTTTAGAGGCGGAAAGATTCGTGACGCTTAGAGGATGTGTATCGATGGTGAATGGAGTCAAGGGGCCGAGCGTTATTCGATTCGAGGATGTAGTCTTGTTTATGCTTTTATGGTTTTAAATGTATTTTCCGCATTTTCTATGTAACTCTTTTTAGTTTTTAAGTTATTTTTTGTTTTAAAGACAATGGGTACCCATATCCTACTTATTTTATGAAAGTAACCTTTGTTTCCATAAGTTTTCAATAAAATTATGGTATTTCCGCAAAAATGAAAGTTTTATGTATAGATTCGTTAATGGTCCAAGTAGTCTAGATTAGTGGGTCGTTACAGGTGATTAGGGGTATTACCGGCGGACTGACACCCCGCCGGTATTCTATTAATACCGGCAGATTAATAGGAGCGGGACTCCGCCGGTATAAAAGAATAGTCAACCTCGTTTGACTTATTTAATACCAGCAGTCTCGCCCTAATAATCTGTCGCTAATAAATAAACATAATTTAAGGAACAAAAAAATAAAATAATAACACCATTAAAGTAGGAAACAACTTATAAAAACACAAACAAAATTTAAAAAATATGAAATCCAGAAACAAATCTCATTAAAATAATTTATTAAATAACACAATAAACTTAAGAACATCATAAATCTGAAATATGTAAAATCTGAAACATATACCATAAAAAATTCCTAAAACAACATAACAAACTTAAGAACATCAAAATTCTGAAAACTGTCATGAAATCCATGCCGTGTTCAAACCCCATCAGTGGCCAAACTCTCTGCCATGGTCAAACCCATTAACCTCACAGCCCCACTATGAACCACCACCACCTAAATATTAGAAAAATCAGTTAGAGAGAGATAGGTAGAGTGTGTGTGAAAGAGAGATATAAAGAGAGACTTACCATGTGTATCGCCGTCACACGCCTCGACCCCAACCATGGGCCAATGCACACCCAGAGGCCCTTAGCTTCGTCGACAACAAAGGCCACTACATTGGCTCCAGAGGGTGCCGCCACTAGCAAGACACAAAGAGACAAAGAGAGCAAGAACGAAAGAGAGTACCTCTGTTGGAGCCTCTGACCTCTCCCTTCCCCGTAGCCCAACAGTACAAGTGAGAGTCAGAGAGAGAGAGGGAGGTCTCAGACAGAGGGGCGGTGGTGGTCCTCGGACAGAGGGGTGGTGGTGGTGCTCGGACAAAGGGGAGGACTAAGAGAAGAGTGCGCCTGAGAGAGGGAGAGAAGAGAAATGAGAGGGACGGACGAAACAATGTGCAAAATTTTCAATATGTAAGACTATTAGAGGCGGGGACCTGCCGCTATTAATATTATCTCGCCACTAATAAACTATTAGCGGCGCGACCCGCCGCTATTAATATATTCCACCGGTAATAGTCTTATTATCGGCGGATATTTACCCGCCGCTATTAATATAATCCCGCCGATAATAAACTATTAGCGGCGGGACCCACCGCTATTAATATATCCCGCCGGTAATAATCTTATTACCGATGGATATTTATCCGCCGCTAATAGTATTAGCGGCGGATAGTCCGCCTTTACTAAAGGAAAATACCCGCCACTAATAATTTTGAAACTTAATACCCTTTCGTTTCCCAGGCATTGTATTAGCAGTGGACTACCCGCCGCTAATAATTGGTAAGACCGCCGCTAATAAAAAAAATAATTTTTTTAATTAATTTCCACATTATTAGCGGCGGACTTAGTAGTCCGCTGCTAATAACCCGTATATTACCGGCGGACTAAGTCGGCCTCTAATTGTTCCGCCTCTAATTTTAGACTTTCTTGTAGTGAAGTGATGGATTAGAACATGACTTTTCATTAAAGACTTTTAAAAAAAAGTTATCCATTCAACTTCACTATTACTGAGAGTTTTATTATCTTCATTTTTTTTAATGAAAAATATTAAATAATAAAGCCAAAGAAGTAATACCAAACTATAAAGTATTTTAGATCACTTTATCAGTCCCACAGTTTACTTCACTAAATATATTAAAATGGACACTGTTTTTTCTCCTTTTATTAATTAGCACCGTTGAAAAAACTATAATAACAAATAATTTTAATAGTGGATGTTGTTGGTAATTATATAACAAACTCTATATAAATATAAATATGTATATATATAATGGGGATCACGTTGTACAAATTTTATCCCTATCCATTTCACTTTCAGTAATATAGGAACTACATATGACAGCTATATATGCCTCTTAAGAAGGATTGTAATAAGATCGCTACTACTACACCATACAACATGTGGTCTAATGTTCCTTGGAAATAGTTCCTTCCCAAATTAAAAGAATCAAAACAATAATTCCAATATTGCCACAGCCATCAAAATTATTGGCATTTGATGTTAGCCATTCTCTTACATCAAATTAATGGATAAGAATCAATGTATAAAAATGGATCAAATGCATTTTTTTTCTTGGCAACTTCTTAGAAATATCACAAACTAGCTAGCAGTATTTATTGGGAGAAATTATGAGTTAGTCAATAGAAAAAATTCTATAGTCAAATAGGCTTTCGTTAATTAATGCATAGAAATGTTATGATCATCTATTTATTAAGAAACAGTTTGGTATGAGGAGTTCACAATTTTTATATTATTGAGAAAGTTGAAGAATGTAATTTGATAGTCTGGAAACTTACATCACTGTATTTGGTTGTGCATTAGAATCTTATCTATATATGATTTTTGGGAATATCACTTTCTGTATTTGGTTGTACATAAGAATCTGTCAAGTTTTTATATTTTTATAAAATTAATGTAATAATATATTTTATCAAAATAATATAATTCTAAATAGCAAATGGCATTTTAAAAAATTATCAAATTTTTATCCTTAGATTATAATTTATAAACAATTTTACTTATAAAATATTTTTTAACATAAGAAAAATATTTAGTTATTAAATACTAGAATCAAGTATAATTTTAAAAAATATAAAAATACCCTTATTTTATTTTTAATAATTGATATTTCATTTGTTATTTTAAACTAAACTAATAATATAAATGCTTTACATATCAATTTCTTTAAATAAATAAAAATTATTTATCATTTTATAGTTTGATATATGTATATTTGTTTTTTATATTATAAGCTTTAAAAATAAAATAATTCATTAACTAAAAATTATTGGTTTAAGAATTTTTTCAAAAAAAAAAAAAAAAAAAAAAATTGAAATGTTTCACATTTTTGGGTATCTGAAAACCACTTATGAGATGAGTTTCACTTTAACCGAAAATTTAAAATCCCTAGAGTACAGTTTCACAGGTTAAAAAAATTCAAACACATTACCAAACATGAGAAAGTATTCAGATTCCTGTCTCTAGATCTCTGCATACCAAATGACCCCTAAGTGTGTTGGACCCATGAATAAAGCTTGTGAGGCTTATAAATGCCATCACTACATCAATTAGTCACATTCACTATATTTAATTAGTTCATTTGAAAATTCAGTGAAATCTAAACTAGCTACATGAGATCCTTATTTGATTCATTAAACCATCTTTTAGTTAAGACAGAGTTTTAATACCTTGGTTTTGAAAAAGTTGACCAAAGAACAACATTTCATAAATCACATGAAAATAAAGAGGCTATTGTTAAGATATTGTTGTGATGATTTTAGATGTTTTTTGTTCCATTTAATCTTGCTCTTTTTTTTTTTAGAAATTTACGAGGTTTTGCTACATATAGAAATAATTCAATTGTTTTGTTTTGGCATAATATTTGTATTTTTTTGTTTCACAATAATTTTAAAAGTTGAGTGACCACTTAATTGAGATGAATCTTATTTGTGTGATGTTAATTATTATTCTCTAATATATAAAGAGAAATGTGTGACTGTATCATTTGGAACGAGTGGAAATGGGGAAGATTCAAGGCTAGTGACCACTTCTAAGTGACATGTCAAGACTAATATTACTTGTTTTCATTAAGAATTGAATATTCAAAACTAAACGATTTGACATCATGTTATTTTCTATATGGAAAAATCACTCATCATACAACATATATGAGACTTTTCTTATAAACAATTTATTTGTTAATTTACCAATATATTGGATATTCTTTCCTTGTTGTGTATATGTGTATGGTTCTATGTATATGTACTTATTACCTCTTTTATGGTAGCAATGTTATTCTTTTTCCTTTTAATTAGTATTTCATTATTACAGATCCAGTCAATTCTACTAGGGCTGAACTTAACTAATAGACTTAATAGTTAGTTAGTGCTCTGAATATGAAGTTCTGAAGGTTCCTATATGTGCAACTTTTCTTGGCAACTTCTAGGAAATATCACAAATTAATTGGCAGTCTTCAAAAAGAGAAATTATGAGTTAGTCAATGGAGAAAAGTCTCTTATCAGTAGGCTCTCGTTCATTTTATTAATCCATAGACTATTTAAGTGTGTTGGACCCATGAATAAGGCTTAATTAGTTCATTTTAAAGTGATCAATTTTTTTTTCTTGATAGCTGAGCTTAACTAATAGACTTAATAGTTAGTTAGTGTTCTGAATATGAAGTTCTAAAGGCTCCTATATGTGCAACTTTTCTTGGCAACTTCTAGGAAATATCACAAATTAATTGGCAGAATTCAAAATGAGAAATTATGAGTTAGTCAATGGAGAAAAGTTTGTTGTAAGTAGGCTCTTGTGTCATTTATTAATCCATAGACTATTTAAGTGTGTTTGACCCATGAAAAAGGCTTAATTAGTTCATTTTAAAGTGACGAAGTTATTTTCAATGAGGGCTTGGTAAATTTTTTTTTTTAAATTGATTGGTTTTATTGATTATTTTATGTTTTTTAATGAATAATAATTAAATATTTGAATGTGTTAGATCAATTGTTGAGTGGGTCTTATCTTCTTTACTCAATTTATGGGTTTGAAACTCAAGGTTACTTTTGCCAGGCTCGAACACGTGAGCTAGTAGAAGAGTCAAAGTCAGAATTACCACTACCCAACCTAGTTTTAAAACTTTACACTATGATTTTTTTTTAAACCGCAATATCATAATATTTTTCTTTAGGCGGGTATTAAATGTGATATTTCATATTCATTCAAACATTTTCTCTGTACTTTTTATTTAAGGTTGAAAAAAAACGCAAAGAAAACATATATTTATAGTAGATTCAAGTGCAATTTTTTTTAAAAAGAAAACTAAAAATTATATTTATTAAATTTCAGTATAGGCTAGAGCCTATAGACATCACTGTGTGGCTCCATCCCTTTTTAAAATAGTGTGAAATCTGAACTAGATGAGATCCTTAATTGGTTCATTAAACCATCTTTTAACTAAAATAGAGAATTTTAATTCCTTGGTTTTGAAAAAGTTAACCAAAGAGCAACATTTTATAGATCACATGTTCGTTATTATGTGGTGATTTTAATTGTTTATTTTTTTATGATTTTGTTATTTCTCCTTCTTTATCATGTAGTAATATATACATTTTGTTTCTTTTTTTGTTTCATAATAACTTGGATTGAGTTTTAATGCTCACTGACCACTTAATATTTGAGATGAATCTTATTTGTGTGACGTGTGTGATTAAAGAGAAATGTGTGACTGTGTGATTTGAGTTTTAAAGCTCAGTGACCACTTAATACATTATGTATCTTTTTTTTATAATTTCAGTTAAGTTTGGAACGTGTGAAATGGGGGAAGACTCAAGACTAGTCCAACTTCCAAGTGTCATGTCAACTCAAGACTAATAATACTTGTTTTCGTTATTCTTGAATATTAAGACTAGTATACGATTTGACATGTTATTATCTATATTTAACATTTATGAGACTTTTCTTGCATACACTTATTTATTATTTTACCAATATATTAGACATTCTTTCCTTGTTGTGTATATGTGTATGGCTCCATCAACTAAATAAAAGAATAATTAAATAAATAAATAAATGAAAGTTGATATACATAGCTAATATTGAAAGGTTGAAAACTTTTCAGCCTTGCGAGTCTACTTCCATAATTGCGTGTCTTTTGTGCTAAAATAAATGAAAAGAAAAAGCATTTATGAAATGCAGGTATTTAAAATCTACTCTTCTTTTACAACTTAATTTCACAACTCTCACAAACAATGGAAAATCGTTTGCTCTTGTTCATCATGTTCTTCGTCACATGTTGCTCTGTGACAACACAACAAGCTCTGAATGCATCTTTCACCTCCTCTGGAGTGAGATGCCTCCCCCAAATAAGCTCTGCTTTGTTGCAACTAAAGCAAGAGTTTGTTTACAAAAAGCTTAATTATATTGAAGAGGCTCGTTCTTACCCGAAGATGAGGTTTTGGAAGGAAGGAAAGGACTGCTGTGAGTGGGATGGTGTCACGTGTAGCAGCAGAACAGGACAAGTAGTAGGGCTTGATCTGAGTTCCAGCTGGCTTCAAGGGCCTTTGAGTTCCAATAGCAGCCTCTTCAGCTTAAGTCAACTTCACCGGCTCAACCTTGCCTACAACAACTTCACTCTTTCCAATATTCCATCAAGCTTTGCTCAGCTTTCGAGGTTAACCCATCTCAACCTCTCTTACTCCTTTTTTTTCTGGTCAAGTCCCTTCTGAAATCGCTTTGTTGTCCAATTTGATGTCTCTAGATCTCTCTTCTAATATGAACTACGATTATGATCATGAGATGTCTATTGGCCTTTTATATAGCCCAACGATAACATTTGCTCAAAACATGACAAAATTAAGAGAACTTCATCTGAACAATGTGAATCTTTCTTCACTACTACCCGAATTTATGGCTAACCTATCCTCCTTGACATCTCTATCTCTTAGTGATTGCAATCTGTATGGTGAATTTTGGCAAAACATTTTTCATCTACCTAATATTCAAGTCATCGATGTATCGTTCAATAGAAACCTTACTGGTTTTCTTCCTAATTTTCATTTTGGTAGTAAACTAAACTCATTGCGTCTTCACTCTACAAACTTTTATGGAAGAATACCATATTCCATTGGCAATCTTAAGTTCTTAAGTGTTTTAGATCTCTCATCTTGTAATTTTCCAGGGGCCATTCCATCTTCAGTTAAGAATATATCACATCTCTCAAGTCTTGACCTAAGTTCCAACAACTTTGAAGGTCAACTTCCACCAGCTTTGTTCATAATGCCTTCCCTACAGTATCTAATGCTCGACTATAATCACTTTACTGGCCTTCTAACCATTCCATCTTCAACTAAGAATTTATCACGTCTTTCATATCTTCACCTAAGTTCCAACAATTTTGATGGTCAACTTCCACCAGCTTTGTTCATAATGCCTTCCTTACAATCTCTAAGTCTTTCTTCTAATCAGTTTACAAGCCCTCTAACCATTCCATCTTCAGTTAAGAATTTATCACATCTCTCAAGTCTTGACCTAAGTTCCAACAACTTTGATGGTCAACTTCCACCAGCTTTGTTAATAATGCCTTCCTTACATTCTCTAAGTCTTTTTTCTAATAAGTTTACAGGCCCTCTAACCATTCCATCTTCAGTTAAGAATTTATCACATCTTTCATCGCTTGAATTAAGTTCCAACAATTTTGATGGTCAACTTCCACCAGCTTTGTTCATAATGCCTTCCTTACAATTTCTAAGTCTTTCTTCTAATCAATTTACAAGCCCTCTAACCATTCCATCTTCAGTTAAGAATTTATCATATCTCTCAAGTATTGACCTAAGTTCCAACAACTTTGATGGTCAACTTCCACTAGCTTTGTTCACAATGCCTTCCCTACAGTTTCTAAGGCTTGACTATAATCACTTTAATGGCCCTCTAACCATCCCAAATGTCTCGTTATCATCCCAATTGAGATACCTTAGTTTGGATGGGAACAAGCTAACTGGAAAAATTCCAAGGTCAATTTTTGAAATGCGAAAACTTGAAGTTCTGGACCTTAGGAACAATAACTTAAGTGGCATTATAGAGATGAGCATGTTCTCAAAGTTGAGTCAGCTTCGAAGTCTTTCTCTTTCACGTAATAGTCTAGTTGTAATGGAAAGCACAACAACAAATTCCACTCTAATCTTCAAACTTAATTATTTGGGTTTGGCTTCATGCAACATTGAAGAATTTCCCAAGTTCCTAAAAACCCAAAATGAGCTACAAGAATTGGATCTTTCCAACAACAAAATTGAAGGCAAGATCCCCAAATGGTTCTTCACTGTAGGGGTAGAGACCTTGGAGATATTAGATTTGTCTACAAATTTCATCACCGGTTGGGAGCAAGTGCCGAAAGTGCTTCCGTGGAAAGCGTTGTCGACTCTTGACTTAAGCCACAGCATGTTTCGAGACGCATTACCAACTCCACCATTTTCTGTAATGGTGTTTTACATTTCGGATAACAACATTAGTGGGAAAATTCATCCATTGTTCTGTAACTTGACTAATCTAGAACGTCTAGATATGTCCAATAACAACTTAAGCGGTGAGATTCTTCCATGTTTGGGTTCCATTAGCTCCCTTCAATACTTGAAATTGTCTGGCAACAAATTTGAGGGCTCTATCCCATCATCTCTTGGGAATTTGACTTCGCTTCAACTTTTGGACCTCTCTAAGAATAGGCTCTCTGGTAGAATTCCTGAAATGGGAAACAACTCATTGTTCTGCAATTTAAGAAATCTTGACGTTCTTGATGTCTCAAATAATCAATTAAGCGGCTCTATTCCACAATGCTTGGGAAGTTTCATCTATTATCTTGAAGTGTTGATTATGAGAGAGAACAATTTTAGTGGAGAAATGCCTCAGACATTTGTGGATGGGAGCAGTCTAATTACTCTCGACCTCAGTCATAATCAATTAGAAGGAATGGTTCCACAATCTTTAACCAAGTGCAATGCATTGGAAATTCTAAATCTCGGATACAATCAGCTATCTGGCACTTTCCCCTTTTGGTTAAAAAATTTGGCAAGTTTGCAAGTTCTTGTGCTGCGTTCTAACAATTTTCATGGTCCAATATGGGATCCCAGGAAGTTTACAGGCTTTGAGAAACTACTGATTGTCGACCTCTCTTTCAATAAGTTCAGTGGAACATTGTCATCGGATTACTTTGCCAATTGGAGTGCCATTAATGCTCACAATAATAGTGTCGATAAGTCAAAGTCGAAGTACATCGATGACGACAACTACTATCTTCTCGAGTCGGTAACTGTGACTAATAAAGGCTTTGAAATGGAATATGTCAGGATCTTAACCATCTTCACCTGTATCGATCTCTCAAACAATAATTTTCATGGCAAAATTCCAAAATCTGTAGGGGATCTCCAATCATTGATTGTGCTGAATCTATCGAGTAACAATTTTGAAGGCCACATCCCACTATCGTTTGGGAATCTGAAAGAAATTGAATCATTGGATCTCTCAAACAACAAGCTCTCTGGAAGAATACCTCAAGAATTTGCCGCTCTCACATTTCTCGAGTATCTCAACCTTAGTAATAACCAACTTACGGGGTCGATACCACAGGGAACACAGATTAGTACATTTCCAAATTCTTCATTTTATGGAAATGAAGAATTATGTGGCTTTCCATTATCAAAGGAATGTTATAGCAGTGATGAGTCTCCAAGTACACTTGAACATGGATCTGAATTTGAGAGTGGTTTTGGTTGGAAAGCAGTGCTTGTGGGATATGGATGTGGCTTTCTTGGTGGACTGTTGGTTGGACATCTCTTCATTTCAAAGATATAAATCAGGTAACTAACATATTATGTTTATGTTATTGAGATGACAAATTATAATTACTCATCTTTCTTAATGTTTAGTGTAGTTCATTTTTATTATTATTTTTTAATGCTTATGATACAGATAAATATATAACTATATAAAAATAATATATAATTATATAAACCAAATATTAAAGAAAAAATTGTAGAAGAGTATAGATTTGTATGTTATTTGATCACTTGGTGGACTGTTGTTGGTTTTGTTATTTGAGACTCCAAATAGATTTGGTATAAAGTCATCAAAAAATAGTTTTGAATTTGCATAAGAGTAATCAAGAAAAAACAATGTCTCATGTCTAAATTCGTCTTTCTTTTTCATTGCTTTTTCTTTTTGGTATTTTGTTGAAGCATACTAATCAAAATTAGAATTACTGATTTCTTATGCATGATGCAGAGAAAATGAAGGGAGTTTCACATAGGAATAATGATTGTTGGATATCATACATAGTCGTAGACAAGTCAGATTTAAGTTGATTTAAAAAAGAAAAGAGTTTCATAAATAAATTCAAATCCCATTGACGTCTTTCAAAGCCTATAAGTTTCTCTCCTTTAGCTTCATCATCATCATGATGTGTTGCTTCGTTACAACACCACAACATACTCTAAATGCCTCTTTCACTTTCTCACATAAGCTCTGCTTTGTTGCAACTAAAGTAAGAGTTTGTGTACAAAAAGTCTGATTATATTGAAGAGAATCGATCTTACCCGAAGATGAGAGGTTTTGGAAGGAAGGAAAGGATTGTTGTGAGTGGGATGGTGTCATGTGCAGCAAAAAAACAGGACAAGTAATAAAGCTAGATCTAAGTAGTAGTTGGCTTCAAGGGTCATTGAGTTCCAATAGCAGCCTATTCAACTTAGGTCAGCTTCACCAACTCAATCTTGCCTACAACAATTTCAGTTATTCCAACATTCGGGCCCAGCTCAAGGGAGGAGCGAGCGGAGCATTGGCCTAAGGCTTCTCCGCTTGGGGAGGCCCCAAAAATTAAAAGGGAAATTTGATAAATCATGCTTACATTAGCTTAATATTTAAAATTTGAACCAAAGTTAACTACCATATGAAACAAATGCTCATCTTTCATTTAATACCAAAAATACCCCCATACCTTTCCTCTCTATTCTCCATCTTTCTCTCTACCTTTCATTTAATAGCTTAATAATTAAAATTTGAACCAAAGTTAACCACTATTTAGAATGCTGTTTAGATGTTGGATTTGTAGTTTGTTGGTATTTTTTTGTAGTTTTTTGGGTGAAAATCGTGTTCTGTGAAAATCTGCGTTTTTTTTGGGTTCCTTGAGTTTTTTTCGAAATGCCCGATAGTGTCCGATAGAGGCCCGATTCGGGCACGATAGTTGTTGAGTTTCAAGGTTAGGGATGAAGGTCCGATGGAAACCCGATGGTTGCTCGATAGTTTTGGTTACCCGATAGTTGCCCTATCGTGCTAATGTCGTACCATCATCGTACATTTATGGCAAAAACTACAGTATTATACACCATCGTACCCACTAGCGTCCCACTGTCGTACCATCATCGTACCATTGACAAAGTAAGTTAACAATTTGAAACTAACTATTATCGTACTACCATCGTACCTATATCGTCCCACTACAAATTCTAAAATTACGATGTTATAGTAACTACGTAACAAATTCTATCGTACACCTATCGTGCTAATATCGTACCATCATCGTACCCATTATGGAAATAACTACAGTATTGCACACTATCGTACCCACTATCGTAATACCGTCGTACCACCATCCCTAACCTTGACTATCGGGCAACCATCGGGTTGTCATCGGACCTTTATCCCTAACCTTGAAACTCAATAACTATCGTGCCCAAATCGGGCCTCTATCGGACACTATCGGGCATTTCGAAAAAAACTCAAGGAACCAAAAAAAACGCAGGTTTTCACAGAACACGATTTTCACTAAAAAAACAGCAAAAAATACCAACAAACTACAGATCCAACATCTAAACAACATTCTAAATGGTGGTTAACTTTGGTTCAAATTTTAATTATTAAGCTATTAAATGAAAGGTAGAGAGGAAGAGGGAGAATAGAGAGGAAATGTATGAGGGTATTTTTGGTATTAAATGAAAGATGAGCATTTGTATCATATGGTGGTTAACTTTGGTTCAAATTTTAAATATTAAGCTAATGTAAGCATGATTTATCAAATTTCCCAATTAAAAATAGTATATAAATATATATATGCAACAAATAAAACAATATGTATAAATATAGTCAACATTATATTACTTAATTTGGATAACACAATAGGTGGTGATGAGTTTTGTTAGGCGAAGGATAAGGGTTTGACCATCCATCACGATATTATTTTTTTAAAATCGTATAAGGTTTGGAAAGTACATTTTTGTTTTATTAAACGAAATAATATATATATAATCTTCATCATACAACTTTCTTAAGTGGTATAATGGTTGGAAAAGTTTAACACATCTCAACCTCTCTTTCTCTTTATTCTATGGTTATGTACCCTTTGAAATTGCTATGTTGTCCAATTTGATTTCACTTGATCTCTCTTCTTATGTTTCCTACGATAATTCATCAAATGCAGGTTAGTCTCTTATATAGTACAATGGCAACACTTGCCAAAAACATGACAAAGTTAAGAGAACTTCACCTAAACAACGTGAATATATCTTCCCTACAACCCCAATCCATGACAAATCCATCCACCTTGATATCTCTATCTCTTAAGGCATGTAATCTGCATGGTGAATTTCTACAAAACATTTTTCATCTACCTAATATTCAATTCAACGATGCGTCATGCAATGGAATCCTTGATGGTTCTCTTCCCAATTTTCGCTCTGGTAGTAAACTAAAGTCGTTGAATCTTCAATTCACAAGATTTTTTGGAAAATGACCATATTCCATTGGTAATCTCAAGTCCTTGAGTGTTTTAATTCTCTCAAATAGTATTATTTTAGAGTTTGTTCCATCTTTAGTTAAGAATATGTCTCGTCTCTCAACTTTTTACTTAAATTCCAACAACCTTAACGGTCAACTTCCATCAGCTTTATTCACAATATCATTATTGCAAGTTCCATCTAACCATCCAAAATGTCTAGTCATCATCATTGTTGAAAGAGCTTAGTTTAGATGTAAACAAGCTAATGGGAGCAATTCCAAGGTCAATTTTTGAAATGATAAAAATAGAACACATCTCGCCTTAGTGAAAACAACTTAAGTGACACAATTAAGATGAGCATATTCTCAAAGTTGAGTCAGTTTCAGAGTTTTCATCTTTCATATAATAGTCTATCTCCGATCACAAATACCGAAACAAATACATGGATAGAAATAGGTACTATAAAAGAGTCGGTAACAATGACTAATAAGGGCTCAGAACTGGAACTTGTAAGTATCATATGGTAAAATTATTATATGAACTAATATAATTACAAACATAATTTCATAATCACAACTATTAATTGGAGTGACTACTAATTGTTAATAATCATAATGGGATGACTAACACTTTCTAATTACATTTGAGGCACATGGTAGTACCCTAATGACTATAGGTTGGCCCATTAAATCATAGTCCACCATCTCTAACAATATAGTGAAATAGGAACAATATACCCCTAGACTAGAAAGACATAAGATTAATAATCACTTTTGTTTAATATTAATAAATAAAATAATATTTTAAATAATTTCAATAAAGATATTTATGTCCCTTTCTTAAAATGTTTGACCACAAATTAATTGGATGGTCTTATTTGTACATTTTTTGAAGGGTAGGTAATCATTTGGTACTATGTGTTTTTGCAAAGTATTATTTTGGTACCCTCTATTTTCAATAATGCTCATATGGTACTTTATATTTTAAAATCGTACATATTTGGTACCCTAAACTCAAATTTAATTAATAAAATTTTACCAATTTAATCAAACTGCTGTCAATTATGTAAGTTCCAAATTTAAATTTAATTATTTAATTATATATAACTGATGACAGTTTGATCATATTGACAAAATTTTATCTTTCAAATATGAGTCTAGCGTATCAAATATGTATAATTTTAAAATACAGGGTACTATATAAGCATTATTGAAAATAGATGGTACCAAAATAATATTTTGCAAAAACATAAGGTACCAAATAAGTAAATTTCAATTTTTTAATTATATTAGATCAACTAAATACTCTAATAAAAAGGTATGAAAAAGTCCACCGCTGTATGTTTTAAACTATTGTGCAATTTATTATTAATATATATATATTTAAATCAGATATTTTTTATAACTAATTTAAAAAAGATATTTTAAATAATAATTTAAAAATCAAATTGTATATACATCTTATTATATAAATCCAAATTAATTATAATTTTATTTTAAATGAGATATTTTTTTATGAAAATTACATATTATATGGGAATTTTAATAGATTGTGCAAAAATATGGCTTTTTTTCAAGAAAAGTTAATTTATGGCTTTTTTTGTTTTAATTTCATTTTTATGGGTTTATTTTCCCATATTTTTGTATAAAAGTTTGTTTATGTCATATTTTCACTCTTAATCAAGTTTTATGAATTTTGAATGGTATGTTTGTAATTTGATTATTTTTTTTAGCTTATTTGATTTTTTTTTTATATTAATTTTATATAACTATTTTTATATTAAATTTTTCCATGGTTGTTTTGCGATTTTTTTTTGTAATATGAATTTTGTTTATTATTTTTTTTATTTATTGTAAACATTTTTTTCCTTTTTTTTTAGATTGTACGTTTTTTTTTAAAACCTGGGTAAGGTAACCAGTTACTTATTTAATTTTTCAAAGTTATGTAAAAAAAATCCTACAGTTAGCTTAAATAACATTTATCTAGAGGGGTAACCAGTTACTTGTTTGTGTTTTTTCACATTTATGTAAAAAATAATCTTAGATGTTAAATTACATGTATCAGGAGGGGTAACCAGTAACAATGCGATTAGTAACTTACTGCCATAAGAGGGGTAACCAGTTATCATAAGAGGTTGAAGAGTCACTCATATTAGAAATGAAAAAAAAACATCACATTTGAAGGGAAAAAAGAAGAAGAGTAAGTATGATTTAGTAACCTAGGTAACCAGTTACCATATAGAACCCGGAAATATACACACACATCAGAATATGAAGGTAACCAGTTACCTCCTAAAATATACAAACAAACAACGTGAAAGTAACCAGTTACCACAGATCTCAAGACAGAAAAAAAAACCAGATCTGACCACGAACCAACCTCCTCCCTCGCCTCCGACCACTTGCCTCCAAATTGAACCAAAGAAGTAGTATTCTCCATACTTGTAATATTTTGTAAATTTTTAAGTAGTTAATTGGGTGTAATTGGTGAAGGTAACTGGTTACTTTAGTCTGCAATTAAATATGTCACTGAAAAACTTAATTGGAAAATATAACAGTTTTTCAAGGTAACTGGTTACTTTGTTGTTACTAACTGTTTTGACAATTAGAATTCAGACCAATATCAAATGTTTTTTTATCGCAAAGACAAAGTTGAATCTAAAATAATCATAGTTCTTTTTTATCGAGAGAGAGCTCAACAACGGAGCCACGGCATAGAGGCGGAGCAAAAACGACCCCACAAATCGAAGCATTTTTATAAATATTAAAAAAAAGGTGTATTACGCAAGATTGTAGAAAGACTAGAGGGAATTTTGAAGGTTCGTAGCTTAGATTTTCCCAAGAAAATCAGCTAAAGAGTGACAAATGGAAAATTACAAAAAGTGCTTTAACGAGAAGAAAATATTAGAAAAATGGGAGAGAATAATGATTCGGGTTACAAGATTTGGGCATAATTAGAAAAAAGGAAATGTGCAAAACAAATCAATGAAGTATTTGATTAAAGATTACATGCGGTGTATAGATCTGCAAAATGCTCCAAATAGAAAATCCAAAAAGGGAAGATGCATTAATACAAATTAATTCAATACAGAAACCAAGAGGCAATCAAGAAAGAAAGCTATACAGCAACATAGACATATTTACAAGAAAAGATTCAGAACTTGAAAAAGAATAATAAAGAAAAAACATGTGAGCTTGGTTCTGAGCTCTAATGGCGGCCGAAGAGGTTTGTTTGTTTGCTTGGTTCGTAAAGTTAAAAGGCAGCTATAGATAGTTTTCTCACAACTAAAAATATCACTTGTAGTAGACTTAACTCACTAGACTATACCACTCAAACTACTGATTCTGCTCATAAATAAATTAAATTAAAAAAGCTATGTATTCAATTCAATATTTATTTTTGCGTAGGACAGAGCTCCTCCTCGTGACTAGAGTCGTTACGCATATATGAAATCAATGGTTCTATATTATGTAGAAGAATTAGGAAATTAATAGATTTTAAGTTGAAGAAAATTAGATTAATATAGTATTTGACAGAGCAGGATTTTACAAACCTGGTTTTCTTGGATGCTTTGGACGATGGAGAAGTTCGTCGCCGGAGATGGAGAAGGACGTCGCTGGTGATGGAGAAGGACGTCGTCGGAGATGGACGTCGCTGGAGAAGCAGATTTGATTGTAGGAAGGTGTTGTTTCACGTGGCTGGAGGTGGCTAGAGGTTTGGGTTTGTGGCTGGAGTTGTCGAAGGAGATGGGTGTTCTTGCTGAAAAAAAAAAATTTGTTGGGGATGTTTTTGATCGAGTCAAAATTTCAGCATTGTAGTACTTGGGTGTTTAATTACAATACTACCCTCCTTAATGGATGATTTGTTTGTTTATTTTTTATTTTTTAATGTGGGATAATTTTTCCCATATTCTGATTTTTTGTAGTTAAATTTTTCCATACAAAGTAAGTAAAGTTTAATTATCATATTTTTGCACATTGATGGCTAAAAAGTCATATTTTTTAAAAATCCCCTATTTTTTTTATAAAAAAAATAAATAAGATATTTAAAAAAATTAAAAATGTAGGAGTTAACCAAATATGTTTAAAGTTAACCGAATATGTTAAAGTTAATATTAAAAATCATTAAACCTGATTTTGTTAGACGCACTTTTTTTATAAATAAATATTAGTGTTTATTATTTTAACAAAAAAATTCCACAGCTTTCATTAGATGTAGCATAATATATATAAAAATATTTTTTTTAAAAATAGAGATTTAAAGAAACCACAAATAAAAAATAAAAATAAACCGACAAAAAGTTGCAATAGAGCATACAAGGTGGGCTTAAAATTTTTTGAAGTTTGGAGCGGTGTGGCCGATTATCCCTACCAAACCCAGACTAATCAAAACACCTTCAAAACTTAAACATTAGGGAAGTTTTTGGAAAAAATAAACATAGTTTCTATATTTATAGAAAAAAATAATAATTATATAAATTTTGGTAAGTTTTGAAAAAAAAAATGTTTAAAATATGGTAATTTCCTATAATATAAAAAATTGATTACCATAATCATAAATACTCAACTTTCTCTTTTCTCCTTTCTTCCTCTCTTCTCTCCCATTTGGTTCTCTTATCTCAGCTATTCATCGGCGATGCTACCTCCGCCCCCGACAACGATGCACCTTTGCCCCCGCCCCTGATGACGACGTACCTCCCCCTCTAGTTCTTCTTCTCTTCTCTCCCATTTGGTTCTCTCATCTCAGTCATTCGTCGGCGATGCTACCTTCGTCCCCGACAACGACGCACCTCCGCCCCCGCCCCTGATGACGACGTACCTCCCCCTCTAGTTCTTCTTCTTCAAATCTAGTTTTATTTTTATTTTCTTTGTACTTATTCTTCTTTTTCACATCTGGTTTCGCCATTTCAAATCTGTTTTTGCACTTCATATTTATTTTTTTCCCTTCTAAACGTAATTGTAACCGGATACAGTCACGCTCTATTATAATTTCTGAGTTTTTTTTTCATAATTGTTTAAGTAACCGGGTACAATGGCGTCTGATTCTTTTTATTCATAACTGATATTTGTTTAGATCTAGTTGTAACTAGTTACAATAACGAACAATTTAGATTTTTTTTTTTTAGATCTAATTTTCTTTCCAGGTCTAGATAAGTAACTAGTTACCGTCGTAATTGTTTTTTCAGATCTGATTTTTTTTTCAAACCAAGCTGTAACCAGTTACGATTATGATCATTTTAGATTTTTTGTTTGGATCCTATTTGTTTTCAGGTTTGGCTAGGTAACCGGCTACCATCGCAACTAGTTTTTTTTCAAACCTAATTGTAACCAGTTACCTTCACGATCAATTTAGTTTATTTTTTTCATATAAGTTTTTTTTCTCCAAATCTCACTAAGTAATCAGTTACAATTCAACTGGTATTTTGATAATAGTACATTACTACAAAATCAAAATTATTTTTATAGTTGTAATCAGTTACTACAACACCACTTAAAAAATAAAACTATTTTTTTATAGATATAACTAGTTACCATACATCACTAAAAAATTGACAATGGCAAATGATCTACCACAAAAAAAATATCAAAAATTTCCTGATAGTGGTAACCGGTTATAGCGGAGAAAATATTGATTGAAGTTAATAAAAAATAAAAGAAAAGAAGAAAACAAAACGTTTTTCAATGTCTGAACAAAAAAATAAATTAAAACTAATACCTATAATTACTGAAATACCCTCCCAAAAATTCAAAATTAGCCAAAATAATCTTATTTCTTCTATATAATAAGTGTGTAGATAACGGAAATTATTGGTTTTAATGATTTTTTATTTTTTAATGTTAACTTTAATGGAATATTCTTATATTTAACAGAATATTCTTATATTTAACGGTAGTTTGTAAACACTTAAACTTAAATAAAATAAAATAAAAAATTAAAATAGGATATTTTTGAGATATTTTACAATGCTAATTATTTAAAAATAACAAATAATTAAACAAATTAAAATATGATATTTTTGAGATATTTTACAATGATAATTATTTTAAAATAATAAAATCATACATTTTATAAATTAAATAAAATTTAATTAAACTTAAACTCATTTTATTAGAATAATATCATATTAAACATATAATATAATTTATTGTGAATTAACAACAAATTGTTTGTTTTTAAAACTAACAATAAACTTAAATTTAAAATTCACGTATAATATTTAATATTACATTAAACATATAATATATAATCTCTTGTTGTCACTCCCAATTTCAAAAAATAGAACAAACATAAACTTAAACAAAAATAAATAAATTATTTAATTAAAATAGGATATTTATTTCAAAATTTATATGACATTAATATAAATTTAATAAAAGTAATTAATAAACTCTATAAATAAAACTAAGCAAACGTACATTGCACGTTACTTGTATCTAGTATAATTAAATATGATAAAACTAATAAATTATTACACAAATATGGTAAAACAAATCTCATAAAAAAAGTAAGAAAACATAAAATAACATATAAAATGCACACACAAAAAAACGTCATATTTATTAAAATTTAGAAAATTTTCCCATATTTCATGTAAATTCCTCTAAACATTATCATGCTATTTGAATATTTTTATTTTAACTAATAACAATAATAGTTTAAATAATAAATAAATTACGTCCATGTTATTTGAAATTTTATATTTAAATCTGAATAAATATTTTAAAAAAATATTATCGTGTTATCATAAAATTTATATTTAAATTAAAAAATCTCAATCATATCACATAATTAATTAGTTAGGTTATACCTACATATTAAATATCTACCAATTAGTTCGATACATTTACCACTTATTTTATTATTATTATTATTATTTTAAAAAAATTAAAAAATACTTAATTAATTTTAAATGCTAATCTTTGTAGTCACACAACTCTATATAAACATAACCAAGACTACACAAGTTCTCATTCCTTTTAAAAGAAAAAAAAAAGTGAGTGAGTTTAGAGCTTTTGTTAACATGAGGAGTTTTTCAATTTTTGTGCTTTCTTTTTCTCTGATATTGTCATTGAGCTTTTGTAGTGCACGACCTCTTGGTGTCAACAAAACTCAGGTGAGATGCGGAGAGTTACAACAATTACAACCATGCTCGGCCAACATATTTAGTTTTCTTATTCAAAAGCAGCCTATCAACTCTACATGTTGTGATACTATTCTCAACGTCGCCAATAAATGTTCAGGTGATCGAATGCCTATTTGGTTTCTCAAAAGCCAAAAGTATTGCACTATTGCAAATATTACTAAATCGACACCGCCACTTCCACAGACACCGAAACAAAATTCATCTTCACTGAACTTTACATCTCCTATCGTTGGTGGTTTCAAGCAAAATTGCTTACATGAATTGCGTCGATTAACGCCTTGTATTGGTGATATAAAGGCGTACATGAGGACAAATAGTTCAATCAATTCTACATGTTGCGCCACAATTCTCGATGTGGGCAACCGGTGCCAATGGGGTTCATGGCCATTATGGTTTGCACGAAGCCAAGACAACTGCGAAAACCACAAGAATTGAGATAGTTTATAGTTTTTTTTTTTTAATTCTTTTACTTTTATGTTTTTTAGTTTTATTGTTTATTTTTGTTTTCTTTTAGGGTTTTTTATATGTTAGATTATATGCTTTTATTGTTTTTTTTATATTTAGTTTTTCGAGATTAATATTACTGGTTGTTTTTATTAGTGAATATAATTATTTTTTATTTTAGAATTACACGTGCTTTAATAATTCATGATTTGTCATAATCTTGTTGTTGAGTTTCTAATAAGTTTAAACTCGTTTTCATGGTATCAAATTCATGTATTGAGTTTCTAATTAAATTACCAAAATTTTGATAATATTGATACCAAACATAAACAGCTTTAACTACACAAAATCTTTAATTCAATCGACCAATATAAATACACAACTAGAAACAACTCAATTTCCACTAAATAATAATGGCTTAATTCAGGATTTGAAAATTAAAAACACATAATTCTGATTTTTAAATCGTACAATTTTATATTTCAAAACTATTGTTTTCAAAATAACAAATAATTAGTGAGTTTCTAATTAAATTTATTAAGTTTGTATTTTTCCTAATTAGTGAGTTTTCAAAAATGTAGGTTTATATTTTTCCTAGTTAGTATGAAAAAATTTATTAAAGAAAAAATAAAGTACGAGAACACAATTGCTAACTAATTAAATATAGAAAACTTAATTACGAGTAAAACTATAGCCTAAATCAACTTTTATAAAAAAAGAAATATATATGGGAAACTAAACTCATAAAAATAAAAATTCTTAAAAAATATCATAGAATAACTTTTTTTTTTTAAAAAAAACAATAATTTTGCAAATTTTATTAAAAAATTTATATAAAATATAATTTCCTCATAAATAAATATATGTCAATGAAGTTAAAAAAAAAATTGCTTTTCTTTTTTTCCTTCTTATGAGTTTTCTTAATTTAAAGTATATATTAGTGTATTTATCTTAACAAAAAAATCTCACACTTTGTATTAGATGTATCATAATATCTCTTCTATATAATAAGTGTCTAGATAACACAGAAATTCTTATATTTAACGGTAGTTTGTAAACATTTAAACTTAAATAAAATAAAATAAATAATTAAAAAAATTAAAATAGGATATTTTTGAGATATTAAACAATGATAATTATTTAAAAATAATAAATAATTAAACAAATTAAAATAGGATATTTTTTAAATATTTTATAATAATAATTATTTAAAAATAATAAATAATTAAATAAATTAAAATATGATATTTTTGAGATATTTAACAATGATAATTATTTAAAAATAATAAAATCATACGCTTTATAACTTAAATAAAATTTAATTAAACTTAAACTCACTTATTAGAATAATATCATATTAAACATATAATATAATCTATTTTGAATTAGCAACAAATTTTTTTTTTTTTTAAAAACTAACGAGAAACTTAAATTTAAAATCCACATATAATATGTAATATTACATTAAACATATAATATATAATCTCTTGTTGTCACCCCCAAATTCAAAAATTAGAAAAAATATAAATTTAAACAAAAATAAATAAATTATTTAATTAACATAGGATATTGATTTAAAATTTATATGATATTAATATAAATTTAATAAAAATAATTAATAAATTTTATAAATAAAACTAAACAAAACGTTTTATATATATATATATATAAAGTAGAGATTTAAAGAAACGACAAATAAAAAAACAAACGACAAAGTTATTGATTATTAATGGTGGGCTTAACATTATTTGAAGTGTGGTCCATGATCGCTACCAGGCCCAGCATCTCTAACACAGACTAATCAAAACTCAAACATTGTCATGCTATTTGAAATTTTGTTAAATTTGAATTAATTGATGATAATAATAATAATAATTTAAATATTAAATGAATCACGTCTGTTATTTGAAATTTAGATTTAAATTTTAATAATTATTTAAAAATATATATTATCATAAAATTTATATTTAAATTTAAATTAAGATATCCCAATCAGATTTATGAATTATTAATTAATGTAAAAAATGTTAGACCATCACATAATTAAGTAGCTTATGCTTACATATTAAATATCTACCAATTAGTTCGGTATATTTCTCACTTATTTTATTATTATTATTTTAAAAAATATATATACTTCATTATTTTAAATGCTAATCTTCTTAGTCACACAACTCTATATAAACATAACTAAGACTACACAAGTTTTCATCAAGTTCTCATTCCTTTTTAAAAAGAAAAAAAAATGAGTGATTGAGTTTAGAACTTTTGTTAACATGAGGAGTTTTTCAATTTTTGTTCTTTCTTTTTCTCTTATATTGTCATTGAGTTTGTGTAGTGCACAACCTCTTGGTGGTGTCAACAAAACTCACGCGAGATGTGAAAAGTTACAACAATTACAACCATGCACGGCTAACATATTTAGTTTTCTCATTCAAAAGCAGCCTATCAACTCTATATGTTGCGATACTATTCTCAACATCGCCAATGAATGTTCAGGCGATCGAATGCCTACTTGGTTTCTCAAAAGCCAAAAGTATTGCACTATTGTAAATATTGCTAAATCGACACCACCACCACCACAGACACTGAAACAAAATTCATCTTCGTTGAACTTTACATCTCCAATCGTTGGTGGTTTTAAGCAAAATTGTTTACATGAACTACGTTGCTTAACACATTGTATTGGTGATATAAAAGCGTACATGAGGACAAATAGTTCGATCAATTCTACATGTTGCACCACAATTCTCGATGTGGGCAACCAGTGCCATTGGGGTTCATGGCCATTATGGTTTGCACGAAGCCAAGACTACTGCAAAAAGCACTAGGGATGTTCATCTCCATCAAAGGATTTAACTAGTTTAGTTTTTTTTTAATCTTTTGCTTCTATGTTTCGTTAGTTTTATTTTCCATTTTTGTTCTTCTTTTAGGGGTTTTTTATATGTTAGATTTTGTGTTTTTTTACTTTAATGTTTAGTTTTTCGAGTTCAACATTAATGGATTGTTTTAGTGAGTGAATATAATTATTTTTTTATTTTAGACTTATATATGTTTCAATAATTCAATCATTATTTTGTGATAGGTGATAACTCGTTTTCAAGGTATTAAATAATTAAAAACACATAATTCTAATTTTTAAATTATTATTTTCAAAATAAAAAAGCTAGTTAAACAACTATTTTTTTTAATAAGTATATTACCACTAAACTATGTCTATAGGCACTAATTAAACAACTCAACTCATATGCTACAACCAAACATATATTCCACATAATTTAATAAAAATCAACATACATAATAAAACTTAAAAGTTAGGTATTTACTTTTTAGCCATAATAGATCACACTAAATTCTATACCTAACTTTTAATTACCATACAAGTGTCACTTTAGAACTTACGAGTTCAAAAGACATACTTAACCGTTTAAAAAGAGTTCCCATAAACAGTTTTCGACGCGATTTTTTTTATGAGTGTATATATTGTAGTTATTTTGAGCATCCTGCAAATTTTTAAAAAATTCCAAATAATTTACAATGTTGAAAACTAGTTTAAAAACAGGTTGTTGCACGCGTGACTAATTTTTTTATGCGCATAGAAAATAGCATGTTTGAACCTAGTTTTCAGCACTATAAATTATTCGAAATTTTCTAAAAATTTGTAGGATGCTCTAAATAACTACAATATGCACGATCATAAAAAAAATCGCGCTGAAAATTGTTCACGAGTCGGAAATACAAAAGAGCCCCACCGGTGGGCTCTTTTTGAAAGCCCTACCATAGAATTATCCTAACTCTATAATATAGTTTAGTGACATATCATTGTACTTAGAATCCCTCTTTTTTCCTAATAGCTAATAGAATTTGCATATATTTATTAAGAGAGATGTAATATGAATGAACACATGTAAATTCTTTTCTCAGAACTTCAGCACAAACAGTAACACCACAAGGTTCATGTAGAGATTTATTGACAAGATACATAACCTCAATAAAATGTATTTCCAAATGTGTACAACCTTTCGAGTAATAAACAAACCTCTTGAAGATTATAATGGAAGATGCTCTGCTCTGCTCTGCCTACTGCTGCTTACTGCTGGTACCGCTTCTCAAACTGTGACTCATGGCAATGTGGGTCAAGCCAATCTCTTGTAGTGTTTTTAGCCATGCTGCCACTGCTAACCTTCCCACCACCACCGACAAGCTCTCGAAGATTTTCTAGCTTGTTTTCTAGTCCTGTTCCGCCAACTCTCCTATCTGCTTCTTTCAGTTTCTGCTTAAACCGCTGCTTTCGGCTAGCAGAAATGGGTTCTTGTTGTTGCATCCAAAGTTTCAACAATTCATTTAATATTTATTAATAATATACAAAAATTTATATATTCTTAATTTTTATTATCCAAAAAAAGTAAGTAATTAATATGGTTAATTATTAATTGTTAATTAATAAATTAGCATAATTAGTGTTAATATAGTAAATAAAAAATAACAAATTATTGTGTCAAATTTAGCACAACTTTTAGAATACTATTAAAGTGATATTTTTGCTAAAATATGTTAAATATAACAGTACACCACGACCCCTTGCCAATCATGAATTCCATTGCTAAAGTTTTAATTTCCAAATAATTTTAGTAACATATATAGCCATAGATTAGATATATTAAGTTCATCAACATACATCTTGAAGTAAACAAATCAAAATTAATTAAAGGCTCTTTTTAAAAATAAAAAATAAAAAACTAAAAATAACCAAATCTCCCATGGTAAAGAAAACAAACAAGGTTAAAGGAAGTATGTACACTTAGCTATAATAGAGATCCCATTTGAGAGAGAGATCAATAACCAAACATAGCTTATAAATGAGTAATGATATGCGCATCCAAAATATATACTCAAACATTACACACATTGACGTATTACTGTTTTTTAAAACAGTCTTAATTTTCATAAATGTGATTGATTATGTTAAACTATCACATAACTGTGTGTAATATTTGAATATATATTTTAACTACAATTATCATTATGTCATGGGCAAATTATTCAATCCCTCAATCGCTTTCGAGGGATTTGAAACCTCAAAATATTTTCAGCCATTCGATTGGATTTTAAAGTTGTTTTTTTGGCATCCAATGGTTGGAATTTGTCCTAATATTGTTAGGGGTAAATAGTAAATGACAAACTGGTAACAAGCTGATTATTAATTTTTCGGTACCATTTTTCATTATAAAATAATATTTATAGTTGTTGGTAAAGTAAAGAATTGTATACTTGTACTCTCTAGAATAACACAACCGTCAGCTCTTAATAAACCTACACAACCGCCACTATTTTATTTTTGTTCAAACAAAACATCGAACACTTGGTACTCAAAAAGAAAAAGAAAAAAGACTTGCGTGAATCACAAAAAGAAGAGCCAACCATTATGATCATTTTATGAAAATGTGGTTATGATCATTTCCATATGCATACACACCGTGATTATGATCATTTTCAATAATATGGTTTTTATTCGACTAATTCAGCCCCAAGTTTGTATCGACTCTCCGATCTTCTTCTGCAACTCCGGCGACCTAAAACATTCTTCATCCATCAACATCGGGCGCCGCCTGCGGAGGTGAGTGGACCACAAGGTATTTTTTCTTTTCTTGTTTCTTCTTTATTAAATTTCTGTGCTCTGTTACATTTCTATTTCAGTCTCTCTCTCTATATGTATATAATTTGATTTCTGATTTCTAATTTGGTACAAGTAATGGAGCAGCAGAAGAGTAACAGTGTCTGAAATTAACTTAATCCTTTCATGTTTATGGCTATGGCTATGGCTCTCTTTTACTAGACTACTCATGCTAGCAGTTTTTCATTATATTGTTTTTGTGGTGGGTTTACTTGATGCATCTTTGTTTTAACTACAAGTTTATTTGTTGAAGAATGTCTAAGATTTCAAATTTTGAGTGGTTTTTCATATCGCTGCCTTCAGTGAATGGTGGTATTCATTCAAATCAGTAGACCAGTATAATTGTTTTTGGGTTCACAATTTATAAATAATATATATATATATACGCTTCTGAAGATAGTTATCAATAACTATACTAGCTCTTACGTCAACTTAGTTAGATACAAATATTCAATATAGGTAAGCTTGATTACCAACCAATCAAGTTTTTTCATTTTTTCTTGGGAAACTTCTTGAAATCATAGATAATTGGCACCATTCAAAAGAACAAAAAAAGGAAAAGCAATTGCCGTTTAATCGTATCATGAATATGCACCACTCATTTATAAACTTTTCCAAACACGTAAACTGTTACCAATACTACTTTGGTTCTAACCTTCTTACCATACACTTGTTCTTTTTCTCTCTTCTTTCATCTCTGAAAGTTTTCTTCTCCAGATCCAAAAACTGAAACCATGGCTGACTTACTGGTGGGAGGAGCTCTTCTCTCTGGTTTCATCAATGTCCTCTTTGATAGACTAGCTTCTAAAGAGGTCCTCAACTTCATTAGAGGAAAGAAAGTTATTCCTAAGTTGCTTAAAGAGTTGGAGATTACATTGATGTCTGCTAATGTACTGCTGAACGATGCCGAGGACAAGCAACTTGGAGACAACAATGTGAAGAAGTGGCTTGAAGATCTTAAAGAAGTACTTTATAAAGCTGATCACATGGTGGACAAGATCAACACTAAAGCTTTGCAACTCAGGATGGAGAAAGACGAACGCAAAAGGGCAAAAAGTAAGTTCACAAACCTTATTCCAAACATGTTTAGTTCATTTGACAATGCTGGATTACGTTGGATTGGTCGTTTGCTAATGCAGATAAGGGTGAGATTTTCCCCTGTTTAGAGGAGTTTGAGTTAGAAAGATGTCAAAAGTTAAATATGGCATTACCTGTTTGCAATTTTCCATCTTTGAAATGTATCGACATTACATCTTGCAATGAATTGGTGACTGTATTTCCAGCAAGTGCACATGTTGACTCTACATACCCTCGCCTTAAAAAGTTGTTCATAAGGGGATGTCCAATGGTTGAGTCATTTTCAGAAATGGGATTATTGCCCATTACTTTAAAAACTCTGTCCATTGAGTCATGCGATATGCTCATTGAAAATCGCATGAGATGGAATTTACAAAGAAACTTGTCACTGAAACAGTTTGAAATTATAGAATGTGGTGGAGTGGTAGATTCATTTCCAGAGGAGTGGTTGCTTCCACCAACTTTAAGAATTCTCTCAATCAAATTTTGTTCGAACCTTAAAGTTCTAAATGGAAAAGGGTTTCAGCACCTAACCTCTCTTCAAGAATTGAATCTTCATTACTTGGAAAAATTAGAGTGCTTACCAAATGAAGGACTGCCCCAGACTCTTACTTCTCTGGATATTGATGGTTGTGATTTGCTAATTTCTCAAAAGGTAAATTTCTATGTCTGTTCTACTTGACCTACTTTATGTAATTTTTTATTTATTTCATTTTGTTGCAGTAATTAGAATCTGAATTCTAGATCAATTCAAAGTTAGTATCAGTAAGAACAATTTAAAAAATCCTCTTTACTAACTAACTGAAATTCCATTCTTCGTCTGTACAAATTATCTTCAATTCTAAAGTTTTCTTATAAAAACAAATATCTTTTATAGTTTTATGTATATGTTACTATGTTATATACATGTTAAATAATTTCATTGACATATGAGCTTTCCTTTAACTGATTTCCCCTTTTCAAGAACTTTCGTTTTCATCAATTTTTTTTCTCAACTAAAAAATATGCAAATTTGTTGTCCAAGAAGATGTAGGAATTAAAAGATAAGATGACTGAGAATCGCATTATGAATGAGATGAGCATATTAAGATGACTGAGATGAGCTTAAAAGGCAATGTTATTTCATTATGAGACAAGTAATTATTTATGGTTTTCAGGGTGTTTGGTTAGTGAAATTTCTTGTAATCTTTGTTTCATTTGAATGCCTAGTGACAGGTATATGGAGGTTGTATTTGAGATATATTTTATTGTGTGATTTTGGATTATTCAGATCTCTTGATCTGAGGTAGTACTGAGGGGAGTGCCACCACTGGTGTTTCTTATAGTTACTCCAGATGATGATGCTGAAAAGGGATTTCAGATGAGAACTATTCTGATTAAGAGATGAAAAGATTGAACTTTTTTATTTTTTTGGGGTAATTTTGTCTTCATTATTCTTTGTTTTGGTTTGACACCAAAGCCAAGTGGATTAGAAGGTCGACATGTCATTTAGTTTTGATGAAGACATTTATGTGACAATAAGTGGGACAATAAATGTCTACTCCCAAGTGGGTATTTCTCTCTTTGTTGTCATTATCTATTATTATTAATTTATAAGAAATTGTTTAGGCTTAATTTGTGAGTGAGATGGATGTTGTGTTGTAAAATTACGTTCACAACTCTTTCATATAGTCAAGTCCTTTTGTGACCAATTTTTTTTACAGATTTTTCATTAGAGATGTATAGGAGTGTCCTACTATTTAGTTAGTGAGAATGTGATTGCTATTATTATTGCTCCTGCTTTAGATGATTATGCTGCTGCTATTGAGAAAAGTTATACCAGAATGAGAACTGTTATTGTTAACAGATGACAATGTTTAATTCTTCAGTGATTGTTGCGGATTTTCCTAAGTGTGTGCAAGTGTACACAATCGTTGAACAAGTAATATAATGAAAGTAATTTTTATCGTCTCCTCAAGAATTGCCAAACAAATATTGTAAAAATCATCATCAAACAATTTGGGGTGCAATTAACTATCCCTTTTTTTTTATGACTAATCAAATTAACTAAAGGACAAAAAGAACTAAACAAGATAATTAATTTAGGCGTTTAACAATAAAGCTGGAAAATGACAAATTGCGATTACTATGATGATAAAAGTTAGGCATATCAAATCCCCCTAATTTGTAGTTTTGCCCCCTGATGTTGCAACAAAGTTCATAGGATTGTTATCCCTCCTCTTACATCAAATTGGATAAAATCAATGTATAAAAGTGCCTTAAATACGAAGCTACTAATTAAGTGATCAAATGTATTCTTTTTTCTTGATAGCAGAACTTAACTAATGGACTTAAAAGTTAGTTAGTGCTCTGAATATGAAGTACTGGAGGCTCCTATATCTGCAGCTTTTCTTGGCAACTTCAATTTAATTGGCAGCTTTCAAAAGGAGAAATTATGAGTTGGTCAATGGAGAAAAGTCTCTTGTTAGTAGGCAATCGTTCATTTATTAATTTATAGACTATTTAAGGGTGTTAGACCCATGAATAAGGCTTGTGGGGCTTATTATGTTTAATTAGTCACAAGCACCACAATATGTTTAATCAGTTCATTTTAAAATACTGTAAAATCTGAGGCTATTCCAAAGATACAGTTGTGTGATGATTTTAATTGTTTTTTTTACTAAATTTTGTTGTTTAGGATTTTGTTATTGATAACTCTAGGATTTAGAGTTATTTTCACATCTTTAAACTTAATTTTTGAACCAAACAAAAGAGTAATGAGTTTTTATTTCTTGTAATTGTGTTCAATTTAGTGTGTCTGTGTAGCTAGGGACCTTGTGTTTGCATTTTCATATTTTTGAGTGATTTTTGTAGTTTAGTGTATGTGTTAAACAGGAAAGGAAGCTGAAATAAGTGATCGGGGACTTTGGAATCAAAAAGGAAACAACAAGTCTGGAAAATGCATGTTGCTGCTTCAATGCTGCAGCATCACCGTAGCAATTGGCAGAGCCCAGGAAGGAAACGTGACAAATGCGAGCTGGACTTAATGAGACATAAGTGGCGCTGAGGTGGCGAGAGTATTGTACAATTAAGTCAGCTGGGTGGTGTGGCAAAGGACAGGGGGCAAGATTGACTTTGACTTGCTAATTAGGGTAAACCAAGTACCCTAAAAGGGAAGTACCAGCCGAAAATGGGAGCAGCCCCCATTCTGAGAGACAGCTGATTTTCTTAGACCATTTTGGAGAGAAAACAGAAGAAAAGAAAAAAAAAGAAAACAGAGAGAGTACAGAGGAGGAAGAGGACCACGAGCTGACAACTAGGGGGATTGAGCACAACAATTCCTTCTAACTTCTTCTTCTCCCTTCTTCATTTTGTATTGTATTTTCTCTCCATCTAATTTGTGAACAAACTCCATGGATTTTCTAATAGCTACTGGTTTTGTATTTCTAATATTAAACATGACCTAAATCTATTTTTCTCATATCTGAAATCCACCCAGAATTCTTTCATTTCAATCTCTGATTTTTAGTTGAATTAATTTGCTCATTTACATTTATTTTCATAATTAATTACACAACCTTTCTCTTGATTTGGTTACTGTATTATAAACTGTTTTTGGTTGATTTTACTTTATTTTAGTTGAAAAGTCCCTGTGGAGACGAACTTCGATACATTATCACTGTATTACTTGTTGTCGATTGTGTATACTTGCGCATATTTTAAACGTTAGAAAATTCACAACAGTTATTTCTCCTTGTTTATCATGTATTAATACATTTTGTATCTTTTTTTGTTTCATAATAACTTGGATTGAGTTTTAAAGCTCAGTGACCACTTAATACATTTTGTATCTTTTTTTATTGGTTCATGGGATGAAAGTGCAAATTTTTAATTTCGGTTAAGTTTGGAACGTGTGAAATGGGAGAAGACTCAAGACTAGTCCAACTTCCAAGTGTCATGTCAACTCAAGACTTCTAATACTTGTTTTCATTATTAAGACTAGTAAACGAACTCACACATTATCATCTATATATAAGATTTTTTCTTGTAGTGTATATGTCTATGGCTCCATCAACTAAATAAAATAATAAATAAATAATGAAAGTTGATATACATAGCTAGAATTGAAAGGTTGAAAACTTTTCAGCTTTCTTAGTCTACTTTCATAATTGCGTGTCTTTTGTGCTAAGATAAATGAAAAGAAAAGGCATTTATGAAATGCAGTATTTAAAATCTACTCATCTATTACAACTTATTTTCACAACTCTCACGAACAATGAAATATCGTTTGCTCTTCTTCGTCCTAAAAGCATGTACATGTTGTTAGGAATATGTCCTAAAAGCATGTAAAATATATTTATTATTTCAATGAATAAATAAATATAATTGTCTATTATTGTTATATTTAGATTATTAAATTATTGTTTGAATAATTTTTGTAAATATGATAAAAATTCCATATTCATTATTGAGGGTGTGATTTTGTTTTAGTACGAGAGAATTAAGATCACATGAATGAATAAAACTAGTCAACAACAACAAATTGAATTTATGAAATTCTTTAATTGGGGTTGTAAGTGCGATTTACTGAGTATCATGTTGATACAAATAATCTAGATTCAGATTATTGATGTGGTAAGACATCTCGGTAAATATGCTTTATATAATATGATTATATATGACATGGACCGATATGAATATAAGTCTTTATCCAAAAACCATTTAATAATAAAGACTTGTAATTCATATCATAACTGGTGATCATTTATAGATCAACCTAAATCCTGAGTGTTCATGAACTCCTGTTAATGTTTATTAAATATTTTGATTCATTCGTTAAGGTCTCTTCATAGAATGAGGCTAATGACTTTTGTTTTGGAGATTTAATATCATGGATGGCTGGGAATATGTATCAACAATACGGAATCTAATATTTCTTAACGGATCGTATATTAGTTCCATTAATGGTTAATTCTGGAACTGAATGATTTTGAGCTCAAATAATTATATTATAGATTAATTACACTAGTGAATTAATGACACTTAAGGAATACGAAGTAAATTAGAAAGGTAAAATGACAATTCTTCCATTATAATTTATGAACTAATTAATTTGAGGGTTGAACTATTGTAAGATGGTTATATCAATGTACAACTTAAGATAAGATTTCTGTAAAAGTATATCTATAACATAAAGAGTTCAATTCTGAATTTATAGTGGAGAAATATCATAATTAATAAATTAACTATTATGATTAAAGAGTTTAATTATTTAGTTTCAATTTATTGGAGCTTAATGTTATAGGTCCATGGTCCCTGAAATGGCTCAAACAAACACTGACAAAGATAAATACAAAAAGGGCAAAATGACTTATTTGATAAGTAAAATATTATTCTATGCACTAAACATAATTATTGTATAATTATGTGTAATTAATTAATTGGTTATTTTATTTAACAAAAATATAATTAATTTTGAATTAATTTATTTTTGAGATTTTTGGTATTTAAATAATAATAAAAATTGGGAAAGATCATATGTCTTTCTTGGCATGTGGTGCACGTATACACGCACAAGAAGTATCTAGAAGTTTCTTTGTTCCTCAATTTTAGTTATTTAAATATTAAATAAATAATGAGATATCTTAATATGATTAAAATATTATTATTTAAACAAAAATTTGATAACTGATCAATTATTTTAAATTGTTTAAAATAACTAATATTTTATTTTTAATATATTGGATATATTAAATATAAGATATCGATTTTTCAGAACGATACTTTTCAGAGATAGAAAACAGAACTTGAAATCTCCCTGAAAAAGAAGAATAGTGCTACAAGCATAAATCACTATTCTTCACAAACTTAGGTCCAAACTTTATCAGATCTCATGTGTTGAGAACATCTGATAAATAGATATTGCCTATTGTTTTGTATAACGAGCCCACACTCGTTCTTTGTGTGTTGAGAACATTTTGGAAGATCTTGGTGTGAGATCTCAAGGAATTTGCCATGCAAAAAGAAAGCAGTAAGGAATGACTTGAGGTAATATTTCTATTCATCTTTTTGATTCAATATAGATATATATATGCATGTGAAGAAGTAGATCTAGAAATCTTGTGGGGTTAAATTAACAATTTTGATTGTTGTTCTACTGCGTATAATCTCTGATTTGATCTATAAAAACCAATATATATTACTTTAACTAAATAATTTCATTGACATATGAGCTTTCCTTTAACTGATTTCCCCTTTTCAAGAACTTTATTTTTCATCAATTTTTTTTTCTCAACTAAAAAATATGCAAATTTGTTGTCCAGGAAGATGTAGGAATTAATAGATAAGATGACTGAGATTCACATTATGAATGAGATGAGCATATTAAGATGACTGAGATGAGCTTAAAAGGCAATGTTATTTCATTATGAGACAAGTAATTATTTATGGTTTGCTGGGTGTTTGGTTAGTGAGAATTTCTTGTAATCTTTGTTTCATTTGAATGCCTAGTGACAGGTATATGGAGGTTGTATTTGAGATATATTTTATTGTGTGATTTTGGATTATTCAGATCTCTTGATCTAAGGTAGTACTGAGGGGAGTGCTACCACTGGTGTTTCTTATAGTTACTCCAGATGATGATGCTAAAAAGGGATTTCAGATGAGAACTATTCTGATTAAGAGATGAAAAGATTGAACTTTTTTATTTTTTTGGGGTAATTTTGTCTTCATTATTCTTTGTTTTGGTTTGACACCAAAGCCAAGTGTATTAGAAGGTCGACATGTCATTTAGTTTTGATGAAGACATTTATGTGACAATAAATGGGACAATAAATGTCTACTCCCAAGTGGGTATTTCTCTATTTGTTGTCATTATCTATTATTATTAATTTACAAGAAATTGTTTAGGCTTAATTTGTGAGTGAGATGGATGTTGTGTTGTAAACATTACGTTCACAACTCTTTCATATAGTCAAGTCCTTTTGTGACCAAATTTTTTTACAGATTTTTCATCAAAGATGTATAGGAGTGGCCTACTATTTAGTTAGTGAGAATGTGATTGCTATTATTATTGCTCCTGCTTTAGATGATTATGCTGCTGCTATTGAGAAAAGTTATACCAGAATGAGAATTGTTCTTGTTAACAGATGACAATGTTTAATTCTTCAGTGATCATTTTTTATCATTTGATTATTGCCTTTGATCTTTGTTTTGATACTTTTTTTAAAAACCTTTATTTCATGTCAAAATATGAAAATAGAGATAAAAATGCTGCAGGCAATGTAGTGTTGAATTAAGTAAATGTATCCATATATCTTAGGTAAAAACTATGTACGTATGTACATACACATATCTATCATATAAACCATGTATGTATATATGTATCTTATAATAATTGAATGCATTTTGAAAACATAACTGTCAACTCTAAATCGTCTCAAGTATATGTGTTCTTAGGTATGTGCATTTTGAACTATATATATATATGTATATAATGTTTTCTTCTCTTTATGTTATAAATTATTCTCTATTTCTCTTCTCTTCACAATATGTGAGTACTCTTCTCTTCATAATATGTGAGTACGTTAAATGTATTCTTTTTTCTTGATAGATGAGCTTAACTAATAGACTTAATAGTTAGTTAGTGCTTTGAATATGAAGTTCTGAAGGTTCCAATATGTGCAACTTTTCTTGGCAATTTCTAGGAAATATCGCAATTTAATTGGCAGTTTTCAAAAGGAGAAATTATGAGTTAGTCAATGAAGAAAAAGAAAAGTCTCTTGTTAGTAGGCTCTCGTTCATTTATTAATCCATAGACTATTTAAGTGTGTTGGACCTATGAATAAGACTTAATTAGTTCATTTTAAAGTGATCAAATATAATCTTTTTTCTTGACTGCTGAGCTTAACTAATAGACTTAATAGTTAGTTAGTGCTCTGAATATGAAGTTCTGAAGGCTCCTATATGTGCAACTTTTCTTGGCAACTTCTAGGAAATATCGCAACTTAATTGGCAGTCTTCAAAAGGAGAAATTATGAGTTAGTCAATGGAGAAAAATCTTGTCAGTAGGCTCTCGTTCATTTATTAATAATCCATAGACTATTTAAGTGTGTTGGACCCATAAATAAGGCTTAATTAGTTCATTTTAAAGTGATCAAATATATATTTTATTTCTTGACCGTTGAGCTTATCTAATAGACTTAATAGTTAGTTAGTTCTCTGAAGACTCCTATGTGTGCAACTTTTCTTGGCAACTTCTAGGAAATATCGCAAATTAATTGGCAGTTTTCAAAATGAGAAATTATGAGTTAGTCAATGGAGAAAAGTTTGTTGTCAGTAGACTATCGTTCATTTATTAATCCATAGACTATTTAAGTGTGTTGGACCCATAAATAAAGCTTAATTAGTTCATTTTAAAGTTACGAAGCCATAAATTAGTTTTAATGAGGGCTTGGTAATTAATTTTTTTTTTTAAATTGATTGGTTTTATTGATTATTTTATGTTTTTTAATGAATAATAATTAAATATTTGAATGTGGTAGATCAATTGTTGAGTGGGCCTTATCTTCTTTACTCAATTCGTGGGTTTGAAACTCAAGGTTACTTTTGCCAGGCTCGAACACGTGAGCTAGTAGAAGAGTCAAAGTCAGAATTACCACTACCCAACCCAGTTTTAAAACTTTACACTATATATTTTTTTTAAAACCGCAATATCATAATACTTTTCTTTAGGCGGGTATTAAATGTGATAACATTTTCTTTGTACTTTTTGTTTAATGTTGAAAAAAAGCGCAGAGAAAACCTATATTTATAATAGAGCCAAGTGCAATATTTTTAAAAAGTAAACTAAAAATTATATTTATTAAATTTCAGTCTAGAGCCTATAGACATCACCGTGTGGCTTAGTCCCTTTTTAAAATAGTGTGAAATCTGAACTAGATGAGATCCTTAATTGGTTCATTAAACCACTTTTAGCTAAAACAGAGAATTTTAATTCCTTGGTTTTAAAAAGGTTGACCAAAGTGCAACGTTTTATAGATCACATGTCTGTTATTATGCTGGAAGATTTAGAGGATTTTGGAAGACATGACAATGAAAAGGCTATTCCAAAGATATTGTTGTGTGGTGATTTTAATTGTTTTTTTTCATGATTTTGTTATTTCTCCTTCTTTATCATGTAGTAATATATACATTTTGTATCTTTTTTTTTTTTCATAATATTTGAGATGAATCTTATTTGTGTGACCACTTAATATTTGAGATGAATCTTATTCGTGTGATGTGTGTGATTAAAGAGAAATGTGTGACTGTGTGATTTGAGTTTTAAAGCTCATTCTCTATCTTTTTTTATAATTTCGGTTAAGTTTGGAAGGTGTGAAATGGGGGAAGACTCAAGACTAGTCCAACTTCCAAGTGTCATGTCAACTCAAGACTAATAATACTTGTTTTCATTATACTTAATATTAAGAATAGTAAAAGATTTGACCTGTTATTATCTATATTTAACATTTATAAGACTTTTCTTGTAAACAATTATTTATTACTTTACCAATATATTGGAAATTCTTTCCTTGTAGTGTAGTTGTGTATGGCTCCATCAGCTAGAACTGAAAGGTTGAAAACGTTTCAGCCTTGTGAGTCTACTTCCATGATTGAGTGTCTTTTGTGCTAAAATAAATGAAAAGAAAAAGCAATTATGAAATGCAGGTATTTAAAATCTACTCATCTTTCACAACTTAATTTCACAACTCTCACGAACAATGGAAAATCGTTTGCTCTTCTTCATCATGTTTAGCTTCATCATGATCTTCGTCACATGTTGCTCTGTGACAACAGAACAAGCTCTGAATGCATCTTTCACTTCCTCTGGAGTGAGATGCCTCCCCCATATAAGCTCTGCTTTGTTGCAACTAAAGCAAGAGTTTGTCTTTAAAAAGGCCAATTACACTGATTATTATTCTCCAATTCCATCCAATGAGACCCTTTCTTACCCGAAGATGAGGTTTTGGAAGGAAGGAAAGGACTGCTGTGAGTGGGATGGTGTCACGTGTAGCAGCAAAACAGGACAAGTAATAGGGCTCGATCTAAGTTTAAGTTGGCTTCAAGGGCATTTCAGTTCCAATAGCAGCCTCTTTAGCTTACGTCAACTTCAACGGCTCAACCTTGCCTACAACAACTTCACTCTTTCCAATATGCCATCAAGCTTTGCTCAGCTTTCGAGGTTAACCCATCTCAACCTCTCTTACTCCTTTTTTTCTGGTCAAGTCCCTTCTGAAATCGTTTTGTTGTCTAATTTGATGTCTCTTGATCTCTCTTCTAATTTTTACTATGATTATGATCGTGAGATGGATATTAGACTTTTATATAGCCCAACGGTGACATTTGCTCAAAACATGACAAAATTAAGAGAACTTCATCTGAACAATGTGAATCTTTCTTCACTACTACCCAAATCTATGGCTAACCTATCCTCCTTGACATCTCTATCTCTTAGTGATTGCAATCTGTATGGTGAATTTTTGCAAAACATTTTTCATCTACCTAATATTCAAGTCATCGATGTGTCGTTCAATAGAAACCTCAATGGAATATTACCATATTCCATTGGCAATCTCAAGTTCTTAAGTGTTTTAGATCTTTCATCCTGTAATTTTTCAGGGTCCATTCCATCTCCAGTTAAGAATTTATCACATCTTTCATCACTTGAATTAAGTTCCAACAATTTTGATGGTCAACTTCCACCAGCTTTGTTCACAATGCCTTCCTTACAATCTCTAAGTCTTTTCTATAATCAGTTTACAGGCCCTCTAACCATTCCATCTTCAGTTAAGAATTTATCACATCTTTCATCGCTTGAATTAAGTTCCAACAATTTTGATGGTCAACTTCCACCAGCTTTGTTCATAATGCCTTCCCTACAATCTCTAAGTGTTTCTTCTAATCAGTTTACAGGCCCTCTAACTATTCCATCTTCAGTTAATAATTTATCACATCTTTCATCGCTCGACCTACGTTCCAACAATTTTGATGGTCAACTTCCACCAGCTTTGTTCATAATGCCTTCCTTACAATCTCTAAGTCTTTTGTATAATCAGTTTACAGGCCCTCTAACCATTCCATCTTCAGTTAAGAATATGTCACGTCTCCTAAGTCTTGACCTAAGTTTCAACAATTTTGATGGTCAATTTCCACCAGCTTTGTTCATAATGGCTTCCTTACAATCTCTAAGTGTTTCTTATAATCAGTTTACAAGCCCCCTAACCATTCCATCTTCAGTTAAGAATTTATCACATCTCTCAAGTCTTGACCTAAGTTCCAACAACTTTGATGGCCAACTTCCACCAGCTTTGTTCATAATGCCTTCTCTAAAGTATCTAAGGCTTGACAATAATCACTTTAATGGCCCTCTAACCATCCCAAATGTCTCGTTATCATCCAAATTAACATACCTTAATTTGGATTGGAACAAGCTAACCGGAAAAATTCCAAGGTCAATTTTTGAAATGCGAAAACTTGAAGCTTTGAACCTTACGGACAATAACTTAAGTGGAATTATAGAGATAAGCATGTTCTCAAAGTTGAGTCAGCTTCGAAGTCTTTTTCTTTCACGTAATAGTCTAGTTGTAGTGGAAAACACAACAACAAATTCCACTCTAATCTTCAAACTTAATTATTTGGGTTTGGCTTCATGCAACATTACAGAATTTCCCAAGTTCCTAAAAACCCAAAATGAGCTACAAGTATTGGATCTTTCCACCAACAAAATTGAAGGCAAGATCCCCAAATGGTTCTTCACTATAGGAGCAGAGACCTTGGAGATATTATATTTGTATAAAAATTTCATCACCGGTTGGCAACAAGTGCCGAAAGTGCTTCCGTGGAAAGCGTTGTCGATTCTTGTCTTAAGCCACAACATGTTTCGAGACACATTACCAGCTCCACCATTTTCTGTAAGGGGGTTTTACATTTCGAATAACAACATTAGTGGGAAAATTCATCCATTGTTTTGTAACTTGACTAATTTGGAATATCTCGATATGTCCAATAACAACTTAAGCGGTGAGATTCTTCCATGTTTGGGTTCCATTAACTCCCTTGATCAGTTGATATTGGCTAGCAACAAATTTGAGGGAACTATCCCATCATCTTTTGGGAATTTGACTTCGCTTTATCTTTTGGACCTCTCTAAAAATAGGCTCTCTGGTAGAATTCCTCGAATGGGAAACAAATCATTGTTCTGCAATTTAAGAAATCTTGGCGTTCTTGATGTCTCAAATAATCAATTAAGCGGCTCTATTCCACAATGCTTGGGAAGTTTCAGCCATGCTCTTCAAGTGTTGATTATGAAAGAGAACAATTTTAGTGGAGAAATGCCTCAAACATTTCTGGATGGAAACAGTCTAATTACTCTCGACCTCAGTCATAATCAATTAGAAGGAATGGTTCCACAATCTTTAACCAATTGCAATGCATTGGAAATTCTAAATCTCGGATACAATCAACTATCTAACACTTTCCCCTTTTGGTTACAAAATTTGGCAAGTTTGCAAGTTCTTGTGCTGCGTTCCAACAAATTTCATGGTCCAATATGGGATCCCAAGAAGTTTATGGGCTTTGAGAAACTACTGATTGTCGACCTCTCTTTCAATAAGTTCAATGGAACATTGTCATCGGATTACTTTGCCAATTGGAGTGCCATTAATACACACAATAATAATGTCGTTAAGTCAAAGCCGGAGTACATCGACGGAAGCTACTATGAGTCGATAACTGTGACTAATAAAGGCTTTGAAATGGAATATGTCAGGATCTTAACCATCTTCACCTGTATCGATCTCTCAAACAATAATTTTCATGGCAAAATTCCAAAATCTGTTGGGGATCTCCAATCATTGATTGTGCTGAATCTATCGAGTAACAATTTTGAAGGCCACATTCCACAATCGTTTGGGAATCTGAAAGAAATTGAATCATTGGATCTCTCCAACAACAAGCTCTCTGGAAGAATACCTCAGGAATTGGCAGCTCTCACATTTCTCGAGTATCTCAACCTTAGTAATAACCAACTTACGGGGCCGATACCACAAGGTGGACAGATTAGTACATTTCTGAATTCTTCATTTTATGGAAATGAAGAATTATGTGGCTTTCCATTATCAAAGGAATGTGATAGCAGTGATGAGTCTCCAAGTACACTTGAACATGAATCTGAATTTGAGAGTGGTTTTGGTTGGAAAGCAGTGCTTGTGGGATATGGATGTGGCTTTCTTGGTGGACTGTTGGGTGGATATTTCTTCATTTCGAAGATATAAAACAGGTATCATATAAAATTATAGCAGTGATATTTAATAGTTATATAGTATACGTACCAAGTCACTTTTCTATAACTAATTATGTTTATGTTATTGAGATGAAAAATTATAATTACTTATATTTTCATAATGTTTAGTGTGGTTCATTTTTTTTTTTTTTTTTTTAATGCTTATGATACAAATAAATATATAACTATATAGAAATAATATATAATTATATAAACCAAATATTAAAGAAAAAATTATAGAAGAGTATAGATTTGTGTGTTATTTGATCACTTGGTGGACTGTTGCTGGTTTTGTTATTTGAGACTCCAAATAGATTTGGTATAAAGTCATCAAAAAATAGTTTTGCATCTACAGAAGAGTAATCAAGGAAAAACAATTTGTCATGTCTAAATTCGTCTCTTTTTTTCATTGTTTTTTCTTTTGCTGATTTTCTTTTTAGTATTTTGTGGAAGCATACTAATCAAAATTAGAATTACTGATTTCTTATGCATGATGCAGAGTGAATGATGGGAGTTTCACATAGGAATGATGATATTATATGATTGACTCCCAAAAATCTCAACAGAAATGAGACAATGCCAGCTTTCGACATTGTGACACACATATATACTTGTGTGTATATATATATATATCAGCTTTGTTTAATTTGGTTGATCTGACTCTTTGTTGCCATTATTATGTTAGAGTGTTTAATTTGTGAGAATTTCAGTGTTGCAATTAATCTTTCTCTTTTGTTTATCTTTGTTAAAGTATGTAACTTCCTTTTATTGCAGCAAACATTATTCCTTTTACTAAATTATTTTTAGTACTTTTTTTGTTTAAGAATTCTGATAAATAGATTTGTTGACTTCTTATATGCATAACCTTATGCATTATTCACTCAAAGCCCATGTCAACTATACTGATCTTCACCTAGCTGCTTTTATATGCACATATATACATATATGTATGTGTGTGTACTCATGTATCTATTATATAAATTCTTGACTATAAACTTGTCAACAAACACACAAAACCAAAGAGAAAGAGAATAGGAAGAAAAAAAAAAGGCAAAGCAGTTACTTGCTTCCAAGTCTAATCCAATAAGAAGATCAAGTGTACACCCTCAAACACTCTCCAAAGAGCACAATTTGCACTCAATTTCAAACTCAAAGAACCACCAGAGTTAACCCAACAGAATCACTAAAACACTCCTGTTTTCACTCACTAGAAAACTAAGCCTTGTTCTTAAAGTGTATCAGAAAAGTAACATGTACAAGTGAATCACAAATCGGTTCAATACAAGCTACAGTCTTGTATAACCGAAATAACTGCCTGAAATGTATGTGACACCAATAAACGACATAAACCATGTATATGTATGTTACTTATAATAATTGAATGCATTTTGAAAGCTTTTGTAAACATTAATTACTCTCAACTCTCAACTCTCAGCTGGTACATGTGCATTTTGAACTACATATATATATATATATGTGTTGTATTCTTCTCTTTTTCTCTTCTCTCACAATATGTGATCTACTAAGGTCAATTATTTATACAAGACAAATTTGAGAATGAGTTGCCAGGAGTGGACAGTAGCAGACCCAAAACTTGAGCCACCAATGGTGGTGTGGTGATCAACACTGTTCTACCAATCACTTCATATGACTACCCACCAGAAAAGCATAGTGGTAAGAAATGTTGATCATGAGGATGCTAGTCTGGTCAATGATCTCATCATTTACAATGTACTTAACACTTCTTAGTTCAAATCAAAAGCTTGCCATACAATTGGCTCAAGTATATAGTTTCTTTTTATTGCAGCAAATAAATTTAATTAACTGATTTGATGAGTTCTTATGCATTATTCACTTAAGCCCTTAGATGGAACTAGTTCTATACATGTATGATCTTTCTTTTTTTAGATGTTACTGAAAAAATTGCAGCATTAATAATATCAAATATATGTTAAGTTGTGGAGAAAGTTTTAGTTGATAGTACTTGTTCTAAATAATTTCTTCTTGGCAATCACAATTATTATCTATTCACAATATGTGAGTACTAAAACAGATATGAGATCCACCAATGATGCTAGTCTGTCCAATGATTTTGATCATTATCAAAGTACTTAACACTTACTCTTACTATTGAGTCAATTATTGATTTAATATGTGCTATTCTCTTTTATGCATAGCATTTGACTTGTATGTCAGTTTGTTTATATGACAAATCCTCTGTTCTCTGGTTTAGAATTTATACAAAAATGTGACGAATTACATTGAAAATGCAACAAAGCTAGGTCGAATACCAGAAGAAGCAAGGTTAATTAAAAATAAAGGTTTCTGATCTCAATGACCATGTCACCATTAATCAATCAAGTTCAAGTATGTGATTCACTTTTAAGGTTGGATTCTATGATTTGGATGGTAATGGTGGCACCTTGTATATCAAATATTTTATATAACTTAACAAATTGAGAATTGTGTAATATAATTTTTAATGGTTCACATCCTTTTGTCTAAACAGTTGATATGTTTTTAAGTCATCAAGGTGTCATTTTTTTTCAGACCAAGTCTTCAAGTTTATATATATATTTATATATATATATATACTTATTGTTCAACTAAATTACCTCTTTTTTGGTAGCAATGTTATTCTTTTTCCTTTTAATTAGTATTTCATTATTACAGATCCAGTCAATTCTACTAGGACAAGTTTATTGATGAGCCTCAAAGATTTTCAGCAACTTGGTTTGATTTGATATTTCTCTTTTTGGTTGCCATAATAATAATAATAATAGTCAAAATTATCTTTACTATATATATATAGATTCTATTAAATTGGAAATAAAACTTAATATACAAAAATAGCTAAACGACTGATCGCACCCCCCAAGATGTTATACTCTATTCTTTATAATGCATCACCAAAACACACATTTATCTGTTTTACCTCTAATTTTTACATTACACCATATATCAACTTAGTTGTATTTTCTTTACATCATATAAATATTATATCTTTGTATATTTTTTATTAACTGAAATAAGAAAAAAATAAGGAAAAGAATAAAAAAGTGCACTTTTAAGTTTAGCAAATAATAATATAATAATGTTCCTTATTCAAAACACAGATTTCAAAGAATTACCAACTTCAATTTGTGTGTTGTACAATTTGGAATCACTATTGTTGGAATATTGCAGAGAACTCACACATTAACTAATTTTGTATTGTGTGAAAATGATGGATCAAGAATCAAAGAACAACAAGTTGCTTCTGTATTTCAGGCCTTTAGTATATTAGGGATGTGAGTGAATTTTTAGAAGGAAACTTGAAGAACAACAAGTATCTTACTAAGCTTATTTTGAAGTGGATAGATGAAGCTGGTGATTCAACAAAAGAAAAGGAAGTACTTGATACAAGCTTGCCAAATTGGGCAACACATCAATCGTATTGTAACTTGGAAAGTGTTTATCTAAGAAACTGTAAATATTGTTGTGTGTCACTGCTATCGTTTCACCAGCTGAGTTCACTCAAACATCTTGAGATTATGAACACATATTGACTGTAAATGTATCAGCATTACATGTTGCACTGAATTGGTGACTGTGTTTCCAACAAGAACACATATTGACTCTGCATACCCTTGCCTTGAAAGGTTGTTGATAAGGCAGTGTTCAAGGGTAGAGTCATTTTCAGAAATGGGATGGATTATTGCCCATTACTTAAAAACTCTGTCCATTGAGGCATGCGAAATGCTCATGGAAAATCGCATGAGATGGAATTTACCAAGATACTTGTCACTGACAGAGTTAAAAATTGTAGAGTGAAGAGAATGCTCATCATTACATTTTCATGTGTATTATTGTATAAACACCAGTCCACAGTCATGTTTGTGTTCACTCTGAAGCTAGTGTTGTCCTTCAGTTGAACACGTGCATATATCACCCAACCACAACCATCTTGCTTGCATTTTGCCCTACATCTCTTCTTGTCATTAAACACCCACTTGTACTCTCTGTTAATGGAAATGAGGTTTCGTTGATATGTTAAGACAATGAAACCTCCTAATGGAGCTTCTGATCCTATTTGCAATATAATGAAACTTCCAGCTTCTGTTCTGTTTTGATCTCTGCAATAATAAACCATTTTGCCTTCTTTTAAATAAATAATAAACAATTTTTCATGAGGGTGCTAGCTAGTGTGGCCAGTGATCTGATCATTGTCAAAGTACTTAACACTTCTAAGTTTAGGATGAACTTATGGTTCACTTTGTTTTCAAATCAAAATCTTAACTTACTAATGAGTCATATGGTTCTCATTGAAAATGCAACAAAGGTAGGCTGAAGAATATCAGAAGAAGAAAGGTTATGAAAACATTAAGGTATTTCTGAATGGGGTTCATATTTTTGCATCAGATATCAAGCCTTGGACCATACCATCTTCATATGTGATTATTGCCATATGAATGGTTGATATTGGATAATGAATACATATCTGCATAAATTTGAAAACCTAATAACACAATTATATGTTTGATAAAAGTTTATAAATTTAAATCTCATTTCAATGGTTGAAATTATTGACCACACTATATATTAAAGACCTTTTCAATATACTTTTTCGAGATATAAATGTTTGTATTAAAACGAAAGCATACATTAAAGGTAATAATAAGAAGATGCCACCGGAAATGCCAACTAGTTATGAAAATACAATTTGATGCATGCATGGACAAATTAATAAAAAAATACATGATATATGATAAACACAAATTATACAAAATTAAAATAGACTTTTGACTTTTGAAGAGGAATCTAGCACAAATTATATGACTTTTGATTTAAAGTGTGATTTGGTTGGAAGTCTTTTGATTTTGTCTTCTTCCTTTGTTGCATTGCCTTATCTTTTCTCTGCTAATTAACAACAAATTTTGGGTTGGGAATCTTTGGCCTCTAATTAACACTTATCTCTTATTTATGAGGTTGGAAATTAATATTGTATTTTCTTCATTATATCTAACATATTATTATCTTTGATTAAGACACTATTGGATCACCTAATTCTACACCACATTAAAAGAGAGAATTTTAAAGGCTTGCTGCTGATAATAACACTTTTGTTATGGTAGAAGAGTCTTTGGAATGAAAAATTGTATAGACTAATTAAACATCTCAAAGTCTTCCAAGTAAAACAAATATATATATATATTTAGCATGATCACGACTTGAATAATTGATCATCAAAACTTATTCTTTGGGTTTGAAAATCTTGTTTCTTCTCCATCTTATTTTTAGTGATGCTAGATTTTCAATATTACAATTGTTTGTATCAATAATGTTATGGGCTAAGACATGACTTTTCATTAAAGACTTTTCAAAAAAGTTATCCATTCAACTTCACTACTACTGAGAGTTTTATTATCTTCATTTTTTTAATGAAAAATACTAAATAATAAAGCCAAAGGAGTAATACCAAACTATAAAGTATTTTAGATCACTTTATCGGTCCCACAGTTTACTTGACTAAATATATTAAAATGGACACTATTTTTTCTCCTTTTATTAATTAACACCATTGAAAAAACTATAATAAGAAATAATATATCCCATCCCATTAAAAATGGATTGCCAAGCATATATCCCTCTTAAGAAGGATTGTAATAAGATCGCTACTACTACACCATCCAACATGTGGTCTAATGTTCCTTCCCAAATTAAAAGAATCAAAACAATAATTCCAATATTGCCACAGCCATCAAAATTATTGGCATTTGATGTTAGCCATTCTCTTACATCAAATTAATGGATAGGAATCAATGTATAAAAATGGATCAAATGCATTTTTTTTCTTGGCAGCTTCTTGGAAATATCACAAACTAGCTAGCAGTATTCATTGGGAGAAATTATGAGTTAGTCAATAGAAAAAATTCTATAGTCAAATAGGCTTTCGTTAATTAATGCATAGAAATGTTATGATCATCTGAAGTCGTTTGGTATGAGGAGTTCACAATTTTTATATTACTGAGAAAGTTGAAGAAGGTAATTTGATAGTCTGGAAACTTACATCACTGTTTTTGGTTGTGCACTAGAATCTTATCTATATATGATTCTTGGGAATATCACTTTCTGTATTTGATTGTGCATAAGAATCTGTCAAGTTTTTATATTTTTATAAAATAAATGTAATAATATATTTTATCAAAATAATATAATTATAAATAGCAAATGGCATTTTAAAAAATTATCAAATTTTTATCCTTAGATTATAATTTATAAACAATTTTACTTATAAAATATTTTTCAACATAAGAAAAATATTTAGTTATTAAATACTAGAATCAAGTATAATTTTTAAAAATATAAAAATACCCTTATTTTATTTTTAATAATTGATATTTCATTTGTTATTTTAAACTAAACTAATAATATATATGCTTTACATATCAATTTCTTTAAATAAACAAAAAAATATTTATCATTTTATAGTTTGATATATGTATATTTGTTTTTTATATTATAAGCTTTAAAAATAAAATAATTCATTAACTAAAAAATTATTGGTTTAAGAATTTTTTTTAAAAAATAAATAATAATTTTGAAACGTTTCACATTTTTGGGTATCTGAAAAACACTTACGAGAAAAGTTTCACTTGAACCCAGAATCATGAAAATTTAAAATCCCTAGAGTACAGTTTCACAGGTTAAAAAAATTCAAACACATTATCAAACATGAGAAAGTATTCAGATTCCTGTCTCTAGATCCATGCATACCAAACGACCCCTAAGTGTGTTGGACCCATGAATAAAGCTTGTGAGGCTTATAAATGCCATCGCTACATCAATTAGTCACATTCACTATATTTAATTAGTTCATTTGAAAATTCTGTGAAATCTAAACTAGCTACATGAGATCCTTATTTGATTCATTAAACCATCTTTTAGTTGAGACAGAGTTATGAGGTTTTGCTACATATAGAAATAATTCAATTGTTTTGTTTTGGCATAATATTTGTATTTTTTTGTTTCACAATAATTTTTAAAGTTGAGTGACCACTTAATTGAGATGAATCTTATTTGTGTGATGTTAATTATTATTCTCTAATATATAAAGAGAAATGTGTGACTGTATCATTTGGAACGAGTGGAAATGGGGAAGATTCAAGGCTAGTGCCCACTTCTAAGTGACATGTTAAGACTAATATTACTTGTTTTCATTAAGAATTGAATATTCAAAACTAAACGATTAGACATCATGTTGTTTTCTATATGGAAAAATTACTCATCATATAATGAGACTTTTCTTATAAACAATTTATTTGTTAATTTACCAATACATTGGATATTATTTCCTTATTACCTCTTTTAAGGTAGCAATGGTATTCTTTTTCCTTTTAATTAGTATTTCATTATTACAGATCCAGTCAATTCTACTAGGGCAAGTTTATTGATGAGCCTCAGATTTTCAGCAAATGGGATTTCAAGTGTGTGGCCTGTATATCATCTTGGTTTAATTTGATATTTATCTTATAATAATTGCATGCATTTTGAAAACATTTCTGTCAACTCTAAACTGTCTCATGTATATGTGTGTTTTTTCGTATATGCATTTTGAACTATATATATATATATATATATATATTTATTATTTTCTTCTCTTTATGTTATAAATTATTCTCAATTCCTCTTCTCTTCACAATATGTGAGTACTCTTCTCTTAACAATATGTGAGTACATCAATGTATTATTTTTTTTCTTGATAGCAGAATTTAACTAATAGACTTAATAGTTAGTTAGTGCTCTGAATATGAAGTTCTGAAGGTTCCTATATGTGCAACTTTTTTTGGCAACTTCTAGGAAATATCACAAATTAATTGGCAGTCTTCAAAAAGAGAAATTATGAGTTAGTCAATGGAGAAAAGTCTCTTGTCAGTAGGCTCTTGTTTATTTATTAATTCATAGATTATTTAAGTATGTTGGACCCATGAATAAGACTTGCTTAGTTCATTTTAAAGTGACGAAGTTATTTTCAATGAGGGCTTGGTAATTTTTTTTTTTAAAATTGATTGGTTTTATTGATTATTTTATGTTTTTTAATGAATAATAATTAAATATTTGAATATGTTAGATCAATTGTTGAGTGGCCTTATCTTTTTTACTCAATTCATGGGTTTGAAACTCAAAGTTACTTTTGCTAGGCCCGAATGCGTGAGCTAGTAGAAGAGTCAAAGTCACCACTACCCAACCCAGCTTTAAAACTTTACACGATGATTACGTTGGATTGGTCGTTTGCTAATGCAGATAAGGGTGAGATTTTCCCCTGTTTAGAGGAGTTTGAGTTAGAAAGATGTCAAAAGTTATATATGGCATTACCTGTTTGCAATTTTCCATCTTTGAAATGTATCGACATTACATCTTGCAATGAATTGGTGACTGTATTTCGAGCAAGTTCACATGTTGAATCTACATACCCTCGCCTTAAAAAGTTGTTCATAAGGGGATGTCCAAGGGTTGAGTCATTTTCAGAAATGGGATTATTGCCCATTACTTTAAAAACTCTGTCCATTGAGTCATGCGATATGCTCATTGAAAATCGCATGAGATGGAATTTACAAAGAAACTTGTCACTGAAACAGTTAGAAATTATAGAATGTGGTGGAGTGGTAGATTCTTTTCCAGAGGAGTGGTTGCTTCCACCAACTTTAAGAATTCTCTCAATCAAATTTTGTTCAAACCTTAAAGTTCTAAATGGAAAAGGCTTTCAGCACCTAACCTCTCTTCAAGAATTGAATCTTCATTACTTGGAATAATTAGAGTGCTTACCAAATGAAGGACTGCCCCAGACTCTTACTTCTCTGGATATTGATGGTTGTGCTTTGCTAATTTCACGGTCCAATATGGGATCCCAAGAAGTTTATGGGCTTTGAGAAACTACTGATTGTCGACCTCTCTTTCAATAAGTTCAATGGAACATTGTCATCAGATTACTTTGCCAATTGGAGTGCCATTAATACACACAATAATAGTGTCGATAAGTCAAAGCCGGAGTACATCGATGACGGAAGCTACTATGAGTCGGTAACTGTGACTAATAAAGGCTTTGAAGTGGAATATGTCAGGATCTTAACCATCTTCACCTGTATCGATCTCTCAAACAATAATTTTCATGGCGAAATTCCAAAATCAGTAGGGGATCTCCAATCATTGATTGTGTTGAATCTATCGAGTAACAATTTTGAAGGCCACATCCCACTATCGATTGGGAATCTGAAACAAATTGAATCATTGGATCTCTCCAACAACAAGCTCTCTGGAAGAATACCTCAGGAATTGGCAGCTCTCACATTTCTTGCGTATCTCAACCTTAGTAATAACCAACTGACGGGGCCGATACCACAAGGGACACAGATTAATAAAATGAAGAATTATGTGGCTTTCCATTATCAAAGGAATGTGATAGCAGTGATGAGTCTCCAAGTACACTTGAACATGAATCTGAATTTGAATTTGAGAGTGGTTTTGGTTGGAAAGCAGTGCTTGTGGGATATGGATGTGGCTTTCTTGGTGGACTGTTGGGTGGACATCTCTTTATTTCGAAGATATAAATCAGGTAACTAACATATTATGTTTATGTTATTGAGATGACAAATTATAATTACTCATTTCTTAATGTTTAGTGTAGTTCATTTTTATTATTATTTTTTAATGCTTATGATACAAATTAATATATAACTATATAAAAATAATATATAATTATATAAACCAAATATTAAAGAAAAAATTAGAGTATAGATTTGTATGTTATTTGATCACTTGGTGGACTGTTTCTGGTTTTGTTATTTGAGACTCCAAATAGATTTGGTATAAAGTCATCAAAAAATAGTTTTGCATTTGCAGAAGAGTAATCAAGGAAAAACAATGTCTCATGTCTAAATTCGTCTCTTTTTTTTCATTGTTTTTGCTTTTGCTGATTTTCTTATAGAGATTTTCTTTTTAGTATTTTGTTGAAGCATACTAATCAAAATTAGAATTACTGATTTCTTATGCACGATGCAGAGTGAATGAAGGGAGTTTCACATAGGAATGATGATATTATATGATTGACTCCCAAAGATCTCAGCAGAAAATGAGACAATGCCAGCTTTCAACATTGTGACACACATATATACTTGTGTATATATATATATATATCATCTTTGTTTAATTTGGTTGATCTGACTCTTTGCTGCCATTATTATGTGAGAGTGTTTAATTTATGAGAATGTCAGTGTTGCAATTAATCTTTCTCTTTTGTTTATCTTCATTTGAACAAAGAATTATAATAATCATCTTCTTCCTCTTGTTGTCTTTTTTTTGTGTATGTTAAAGTATGTAGCTTCCTTTTATTGCAGCAAACATTATTCCTTTTCCTAAATTATTTTTAGTACTTTTTTTGTTTAAGAATTCTGATTAATAGATTTGTTGACTTCTTATATGCATAATCATATGCATTATTCACTCAAAGCCCATATCAACTATACTGATCTTCACTTAGCTACTTTTATATGCACATATATACATATATGTATGTGTGTGTACTCATGTATCTATGATATAAATTCTTGACTATAAACTTCTCAACAAACACACAGCCAAAGAGAAACAGAATAGGAAGAAAAAAAAAGGCAAGTTAGTTACTTGCTTCCAAGTCTAATCCAATGAGCGCTTAATTTCAAACTCAAAGAACCACCAGAGTTAACCCAGCAGAACTCACTAAAACTAAGGCTTGTTCTTAAAGTGTATCAGAAAAGTAACATGTACAAATGAATCACAATGCGGTTCAATACAAGCTAGAGTCTTGTATAACCGAAATAACTGCCTGAAATGCATGTGACACCAATAAACGACATAAACCATGTATATGTATGTTACTTATAATAATTGAATGCATTTTGAAAGCTTTTGTAAACATTAATTACTCTCAACTCTCAACTCTCAGCTGGTACATGTGCATTTTGAACTACATATATATATATATGTGTTGTATTCTTCTCTTTTTCTCTTCTCTCACAATATGTGATCTACTAAGGTCAATTATTTATACAAGACAAATTTGAGAATGAGTTGCCAGGAGTGGACAGTAGCAGACCCAAAACTTGAGCCACCAATGGTGGTGTGGTGATCAACACTGTTCTACCAATCACTTCATATGACTGATTTGATGAGTTCTTATGCATTATTCACTTAAGCCCTTAGATGGAACTAGTTCTATACATGTATGATCTTTCTTTTTTTAGATGTTACTGAAGAAGTTGGTAATCACAATTCACAAAACCTAACTTACCAAGAATAAAATTTAGGGTATATTGCAGCATTAATAATATCAAATAGTAGTTGTTCTAAATTATTTCTTCTTGGTTTTTTATGTTATAAACTATTATCTATTTCTCTCGTATTCACAATATGTGAGTACTAAAACAGATATGAGATCCACCAATGATGCTAGTCTGTCCAATGATTTTGATCATTATCAAAGTACTTAACACTTACTCTTACTATTGAGTCAGTTATTGATTTAATATGTGTTATTCTCTTTTATGCATAACATTTGACTTGTATGTCAGTATGTTTATATGACAAATCCTCTGTTCTCTGGTTTAGAATTTATACAAAAATGTGACAAATCACATTGAAAATGCAACAAAGCAAAGGCGAATACCAGAAGAAGAAAGGTTAATTAAAAATAAAGGTTTCTGATCTCAATGACCATGTCACCATTAATCAATCAAGTTCAAGTATGTGATTCACTTTTAAGGTTGAATTATATGATTTGGATTGTAATGGTGGCACTTTGTATATCAAATATTTTATATAACTAATTAATCAACCAAGCCAATGTACTTAACAAATTGAGAATTGTGTAATATAATTTTTAATGGTTCACATCCTTTTGTCTAAACAGTTGATATGTTTTTAAGTCATCAAGGTGTCATTTTTTTTCAGACCAAGTCTTCAAGTTTATATATATATATATATACTTATTGTTCAACTAAATTACCTCTGTTTTGGTAGCAATGTTATTCTTTTTCCTTTTAATTAGTATTTCATTATTACAGATCCAGTCAATTCTTCTAGGACAAGTTTATTGATGAGCCTCAAAGATTTTCAGCAACTTGGTTTGATTTGATATTTCTCTTTTTGGTTGCCATAATAATAATAATAATAGTCAAAATCATCTTTACTATATATGTATGTAGATTCTATTAAATTGGAAATAAAACTTAATATACAAAAATAGCTAAACTACTGATCGCACCCCCCAAGATGTTATACTCTATTCTTTATAATGCATCACCAAAACACACATTTATTTGTTTTACCTCTAATTTTCACATTACACCATATATCAACTTATTTGTATTTTCTTTACATCATATAAATAATATATCTTTGTATATTTTTTATTAACTGAAATAAGAAAAAAATAAGAGAAAAATAAGGAAAAGAATGAAAAAGTGCACTTCTAAGTTTAGCAAATAATAGTATAATAAGGATCCTTATTCAAAACACAGATTTCAAAGAATTACCAACTTTAATTTGTGTGTTGTACAATTTGGAATCACTATTGACTATAAACTTGTCAACAAACACACAAAGCCAAAGAGAAACAGAATAGGAAGAAAAAAAAAAAAGGCAAGGGAGTTACTTGCTTCCAAGTCTAATATAATAAGAAGATCAAGTGTACACCCTCAAACACTCTCCAAAGAACACAATGAGCACTCAATTTCAAACTCAAAGAACCACCAGAGTTAACCCAACAGAACTAAGGCTTGTTCTTAAAGTGTATCAGAAAACTAAGGCTTGTTCTTAAAGTGTATCAGAAAAGTAACATGTACAAATGAATCACAAAGCGGTTCAATACAAGCTACAGTCTTGTATAACCGAAATAACTGCCTGAAATGTATGTGACACCAATAAACGACATAAACCATGTATATGTATGTTACTTATAATAATTGAATGCATTTTGAAAGCTTTTGTGAACATTAATTACTCTCAACTCTCAGCTGGTATGTGTATGTGTTCTCATGTACTAAAGCCAAGTATAATATGAGATCCACCAATGATGCTAGTCTGTCCAATGATTTTGATCATTATCAAAGTACTTAACACTTACTCTTACTATTGAGTCAGTTATTGATTTAATGTGTTATTCTCTTTTATGCATAGCATTTGACTTGTATGTCAGTTTGTTTATATGACAAATCCTGTTCTCTGGTTTAGAATTTATACAAAAATGTGACGAATCACATTGAAAATGCAACAAAGCAAAGTCGAATACCAGAAGAAGAAAGGTTAATTAAAAATAAAGGTTTCTGATCTCAATGACCATGTCACCATTAATCAATCAAGTTCAAGTATGTGAATCACTTTTAAGGTTGAATTCGATGATTTGGATGGTAATGGTGGCACTTTGTATATCAAATATTTTATATAACTTAACAAATTGAGAATTGTGTAATATAATTTGTAATGGTTCACATCCTTTTGTCTAAACAGTTGATATGTTTTTAAGTCATCAAGGTGTCATTTTTTCTCAGACCAAGTCTTCAAGTTTATATATATATACTTATTGAAATACCTCTGTTTTGGTAGCAATGTTTCTTTTCCTTTTAATTAGTATTTCATTATTACAGATCCAGTCAATTCTTCTGGGGCAAGTTCATTGATGAGCCTCAAAGATTTTCAGCAGCTTGGTTTAATTTGATATTTCTCTTTTTGGTTGCCATAATAATAGTCAAAATCATATTTACTATATATGTATAGATTTTATCAAATTGGAAATAAAATTAATATACAAAAATAGCTAAAGTACTGATCGCACCTCCAAGATGTTATACTCTATTCTTTATAATACGTCACCAAAACACACATTTATCTGTTTTACTTCTAATTTTTACATTACACCATGTATCAACTTATTTGTATTTTATTTACATCATATAAATATTATATCTTTAAATATTTTTTATTAATTGAAATAAGAAAAAAAAAATAAGAGAAAAATAAGGAAAGGAATAAAAAAGTGCACTTCTTAGTTTAGGATGAACTTATGGTTCACTTTGTTTTCAAATCAAAATCTTGACTTTCTGAGTCATGAGTTATTGGTTTAATATGTGTTATTCTCAATATGCATACATAGTAAAGTTATGAAAACATAAAGGTATTTCTCAAAGTCGTCAAGTAAAAGATTTGCAATATATAATATGACCAAAGTTTTATATGACTTTAATAATAATTAAAATATAATGGTATGATATGGTAATATACTAAAGTGTATTTTGGTTGGAAGTCTTTTGATTCTGTCTTCTTCCTTTGTTGTCTTGCCTTATCTTTTCTCTGCTAATTAACAACAAATTTTGGGTTGGAAATTTTTGGACTCTAATTAACACTATTATCTCTTATTTATGAGGTTGGAAATTAATATTGTATTTTCTTCGTTATATCTAACATATTATTATTATCTTTGATTAAGATACTATTGGATCACCTAATTCTACACCACTTTAAAAGTAAGAATTTTAAAGGCTTGCTGCTGATAATAACATTTTTGATATGGTAGAAGAGTCTTTGGAATGAAAAATTGAATAGACTAATTAAACATCTCAAAGTCTTCCAATAAAACAAATATATATATATATATAGCATGATCACTTGAATAATTGATCATCAAAACTTATTCTTTGGGTTTGGAAATCTTGTTTCTTCTCCATCTTATCTTTAGTGATGCTAGATTTTCAATATTACAATTGTTTGTATCAATAATGTTATGGTCGAAGACATGACTTTTCATTAAAGACTTTTAAAAAAAGTTATCCATTCAACTTCACTACTACTGAGTTTTATTGGCTTCATTTTTTTTTAATGAAAAATACTAAATAATAAAGCTAAAGGAGTAATACCAAACTATAAAGTATTTTAGATCACTTTATCGGTCCCACAGTTTATTTGACTAAATATATTAAAATAGACACTATTTTTTCTCCTTTTATTAATTAGCACCATTGAAAAAACTATAATAAGAAATAATTTTAATAGTGGATGATGTTGGTAATTATATAACAAACTTTATATAAATATATATATAATGGGGATCACATTGTACAGATTTTGTCCCTATCTATTCGGCTTTCAGTAATCTAGGGACTACATGGCTTCTATAAGAGATTTATAGAAGCTATTAAAGATTGGGTCGTTAACAAATGCGCCTCAAGGATTCTCATCCCATTAAAGATGGATTGTCGAGCATATAAAAACATCGCTACCCAAATTAAAAGAATCAAAACAATAATGCAAAAAGTAGGCCACACCTGAATTAATATATTATACGTGTCTCATGTATATCTCTTCTGTATAATACAAAAAATTTTATTGTTTTTAACGGTTTTTTATTTTTTTAATGTTAACTTTAACCGAATATTTTTATATTTAATCGAATATTTTTATATTTAACGGTAGTTTGTAAACACTTAAACTTAAATAAAATAAAATAAATAATTAAAAAAATTAAAATATGATATTTTTGAGATATTTTAGAATGATAATTATTTAAAAATAATAAATATTTAAACAAATTAAAATAAGATATGTTTGAGATATTTTACAAAGATAATTATTTAAAAATAATAAAATCATATGTTTTATAACTTAAATAAAATTTAATTAAACTTAAACTCACTTATTAGAATAATATCATATTAAACATATAATATAATCTACTGTGAATTTGTAACAAATTGTTTTTTTTTTAAAACTAGCAAGGAACTTAAATTTAAAATCTACGTATAATATTTAATATTACATTAAATATATAATATATAATCTATTATTGTCACTCTCAAATTAAAAAACTAGAACAAACATAAACATAAACAAAAATAAATAAATTATTTAATTAAAATAATATATTTATTTGAAGTTTATTTGATATTAATATAAATTTAATAAAAATAATTAATAAATTTTATAAATAAAACTAAGCAAACGTACATGTTGCTTGTATCTAGTATATATATGTATATATAAATAATTGATCTTATTATTGTGTTTTGAATTTTCATATATAATATATTGTATGGTGCAGAATTGAAGTTCTGAAGGCTTCTATATGTGCAACTTTTCTTGGCAACTTCTAGGAAATATCACAAATTAATTGGCAGTCTTCAAAAAGAGAAATTATGAGTTAGTCAATGGAGAAAAGTCTCTAGTCAGTAGGCTCTCGTTCATTTATTAATCCATAGACTATTTAAGTGTGTTGGACCCATGAATAAGACTTAATTAGTTCATTTTAAAGTGACGAAGTTATTTTCAATGGGGGCTTGGTAATTTTTTTTTTTTAAATTGATTGGTTTTATTGATTATTTTATGTTTTTTAATGAATAATAATTAAATATTGGAATGTGTTAGATCAATTGTTGAGTAGACCTTATCTTTTTTACTCAATTCATGGGTTTGAAACTCAAGGTTACTTTTGTCAGGCTCGAACGCGTGAGCTAGTAGAAGAGTCAAAGTCAGAATTACCACTACCCAACCCAGTTTTAAAACTTTACACTATGATTACGTTGGATTGGTCGTTTGCTAATGCGATAAGGGTGAGATTTTCCCCTGTTTAGAGGAGTTTAAATTAGAAAGATGTCAAAAGGTAAATATGGCATTACCTGTTTGCAATTTTCCATCTTTGAAATGTATTGACATTACATCTTGCAATGAATTGGTGACTGTATTTCCAGCAAGTGCACATGTTGACTCTACATACCCTCGCCTTAAAAAGTTGTTCATAAGGGGATGTCCAAGGGTTGAGTCATTTTCAGAAATGGGATTATTGCCCATTACTTTGAAAACTCTGTCCATTGAGTCATGCGATATGCTCATTGAAAATCGCATGAGATGGAATTTACAAAGAAACTCTTCACTGAAACAGTTAGAAATTATAGAATGTGGTGGAGTGGTAGATTCTTTTCCAGAGGAGTGGTTGCTTCCACCAACTTTAAGAATTCTCTCAATCAAATTTTGTTCGAACCTTAAAGTTCTAAATGGAAAAAGCTTTCAGCACCTAACCTCTCTTCAAGAATTGAATCTTCATTACTTGGAAAAATTAGAGTGCTTACCAAATGAAGGACTGCCCCAGACTCTTACTTCTCTGGATATTGATGGTTGTGCTTTGCTAATTTCTCAAAAGGTAAATTTCTATGTCTGTTCTGCTCCACCTACTTTATGTAATTTTTTATTTATTTCATTTTGTTGCAGTAATTAGAATCTGAATTCTAGATCAATTCAAAGTTAGTATCAGTAAAAACAATTTAAAAAGTACTCTTTACTATGTTGCTATGTTATATTCATGTTAAATAATTTCATTGACATATGAGCTTTCCTTTAACTGATTTCCCCTTTTCAAGAACTTTCGTTTTCATCAATTTTTTTTTCTCAACTAAAAAATATGCAAATTTGTTGTCCAAGAAGATGTAGGAATTAATAGATAAGATGACTGAGATTTTCACATTATGAATAAGATGAGCATATTAAAATCCATGTTGGTTACTCTCATACTTTTGCTTAAAAGGCAATGTTATATCATTATGAGACAAGTAATTATTTATGGTTTGCAGGGTGTTTGGTAGTTCTGAGGGGAGTGCTACCACTGGTGTTTCTTATGGTTACTCAGATGATGATGCTGAAAAGGGATTTCAGATGAGAACTTTTCTGATTAAGAGATGACAAGATTGAACTTTTTTATTTTTTTGGGGTAATTTTGTCTTCATCAATCTTTGTTTTGGTTTGACACCAATGCCCAGTGGATTAGAAGGTCGACATGCCATTTAGTTTTGATGAAGACGTTTATGTGAAAATGGTTTTGCCGTAATGATTGAATCTCAAAGATCTCAGCAAATGGGACAATAAATGTCAACTCCCAAGTGGGTATTTCTTGCAAATGGGACAATTTGCAAGAAATTGTTTAGGCTTAATTTGTGAGTGAGTTAGAGAGTGAGATGGATGTTGTGTTGTAAACATTAAGTACTTTCAGACTCTTACGTTGGTGACAATGTTAGTGTTGTATTATACCAAATTAATTCTGAAGCTTCTTGATGATCTCAGTCTCTGTCTTTATATTGATGCAGAGATGGTCTTGTAAAAACACAACTCTTTCATATGGTTTATGTATATGTATTACTATGTATAGATTTTAAATAAATTAATTGACAGAGTAGTTTACCTTTGACTGATTTCCACTAAGATTTTGTCTAATTGCTTTTATAAGATTTCGTCAAGTCCTTTTGTAACAAATTTTTTACAGATTTTCGTAAAATATGTATAGGAGTGGCCTACTATTTAGTTAGCGAGAATGTGATTGCTATTATTATTGCTCCTGCTTTAGATGATTATGCTGCTGCTATTGAGAAAAGTTATACCAGAATGAGAACTGTTCTTGTTAACAGATGACAATGTTTAATTTTTCAGTGAACATTTATTATCATTTGATTATTGCCTTTGATCTTTGTTTTGATATCTTTTTTTTAAAAAACCTTTCTTTCATGTAAAAATATGAAAATAGAGAGAAAAATGCTGCAGGCAATGTAGTGTTGAATTAAGTAAATGTATCCATATATCTCAGGTTAGACTATGTATATATATATATATATATATATATGTATGTATCAACTCTAAACTGTCTCATGTATATGTGTTCTTTCGTATGTGTATGTGCATTTTCAACTATATATATATATATATATGTGTTGTTTTCTTCTCTTTATGTTATAAATTATTCTCTATTCCTCATCTCTTCACAATATGTGAGTACTAAGGCCAATTGTTATCCATCCTCTTACATCAAATTGGATAAAATCAATGTATAAAAGTGCCTTAAATACGAAGATACTAATTAAGTGATCAAATGTATGCTTTTTTCTTGATAGCTAAGCTAAACTATGCTTTGAATATGAAGTACTGAAGGCTCCTATATGTGTAACTTTCTTGGCAATTTCTAGGAAATATTGCAAATTAATTGGCAGTTTCCAAAAGGATAAATTATGGGTCAGTCGATGGAGAAAAGTCTGTTGTCATTGTCAGTAGGCTCTCGTTCATTTATTAATCCATAGACTATTTAAGTGTGTTGGACTCATGAATAAAGTTTGTAGGACTTATTATGTTTAATTAGTCACAACCACCACAATATGTTTAATTAGTTCATTTTAAAATGCTGTGAAATCTAAGACTATTCCAAAGATACAGTTGTGTGATGATTTTAATTGTTTTTTTTTTTTGACTAAATTTTATTCTTTAAGATTTTGTTATTTCTCCTTGTTCATCATGTATTAGTACATTTGTATCTTTTTTTGTTTCATAATAACTTGGATTGAGTTTTAAAGCCCAGGGACCACTTAATACATTTTGTATCTTTTTTTATTGGTTCATTGGATGGCACTGCATATTTTTAATTTCGTTAAGTTTGGAACGTGTGAAATGGGGGAAAACTCAAGACTAGTCCAACTTCCAAGTGTCATTTCAACTCAAGATTAATAATACTTGTTTGCATTAGACTTGAATATTAAGACTAGTAAACCATTTGACATGTTATTATCTATATATAGCATTTATAAGACTTTTCTTCTAAACAATTATTTATTACTTTACAAATATATTGGTTATTTTTTTCTTTGCCGTGTATATGTCTATTGCTCCATCAGCTAGAATTGAAAGGTTGAAAACTTTTCAGCCTTATGAGTCCACTTTGCGTGTATTTTGTGCTAAAATAAATTAAAAGAAAAAGCATTTATGAAATGCAGGTATTTAAAATCTACTCTTCTTTTACAACTTAATTTCACAACTCTCACAAACAATGGAAAATCGTTTGCTCTTCTTCATCATGATCTTCGTCACATGTTACTCTATGACAACACAACAAGCTCTGAATTCATCTTTCACTTCCTCTGGAGTGAGATGCCTCCCCCAAATAAGCTCTGCATTGTTGCAACTAAAGCAAGAGTTTGTCTTTGAAAAGCGCAATTACAATCATTTTTATGATCCAACTCCATCTAATGAGACCCTTTCTTACCCGAAGATGAGGTTTTGGAAGGAAGGAAAGGACTGTTGTGAGTGGGATGGTGTCACGTGTAGCAGCAAAACAGGACAAGTAATAGGGCTTGATCTGAGTTCCAGTTGGCTTCAAGGGCCTTTGCATTCCAATAGCAGCCTCTTCAGCTTACGTCAACTTCACCGGCTCAACCTTGCCTACAACAACTTCACTCTTTCCAATATTCCATCAAGCTTTGCTCATCTTTCGAGGTTAACCCATCTTAACCTCTCTTACTCCTTTTTTTCTGGTCAAGTCCCTTCTGAAATCTCTTTGTTGTCCAATTTGATGTCTTTTGATATCTCTTCTGATATTCACTATGATTATGATCGTGAGATGGTTATTAGCCTTTTATATAGCCCAACGATAGCATTTGCTCAAAACATGACAAAATTAAGAGAACTTCATCTGAACAATGTGAATCTTTCTTCGCCACTACCTGAATCTATGGCTAACCTATCCTCCTTGACATCTCTATCTCTTAGTGATTGCAATCTGTATGGTGAATTTTTGCAAAACATTTTTCATCTACTTAATATTCAAGTCATCGATGTGTCGTTCAATCGAAACCTCAATGGAATATTACCATATTCCATTGGCAATCTCAGATTCTTAAGGGTTTTAGATCTCTCATCCTGTAATTTTTCAGGGACCATTCCATCTTCAGTTAAGAATTTATCACATCTTTCATCGCTTGAATTAAGTTCCAACAATTTTGATGGTCAACTTCCACCAGCTTTGTTCATAATGCCTTCCCTACAATATCTAGGGCTTGACCATAATCACTTTAATGGCCCTCTAACTATCCCAAATGTCTCGTTATCATCCCAATTGACACAACTTAATTTGGCTGGGAACAAGCTAACCGGAAAAATTCCAAGGTCAATTTTTGAAATGCGAAAACTTGAACAGCTGTACCTTAGTGACAATAACTTAAGTGGCACAGAGATGAGCGTGCTCTCAAAGCTGAGTCTGCTTCGAATTCTTGATCTTTCATATAATAGTCTAGTTGTAATGGAAAACACAACAACAAATTCCACTATAATCTTCAAACTTCATTATTTGGGTTTGGCTTCATGCAACATTACAGAATTTCCCAAGTTCCTAAAAACCCAAAATGAGCTACAAGATTTGGATCTTTCCAACAACAAAATTGAAGGCAAGATCCCCAAATGGTTCTTCACTGTAGGGGCTGAGACCTTGGGGATATTAGATTTGTCTACAAATTTCATCACCGGTTGGGAACAAGTGCCGAAAGTGCTTCCGTGGAAAGCGTTGTCGACTCTTTACTTAAGACGCAACATGTTTCGAGACACATTACCAGCTCCACCATTTTCTGTAACGTGGTTTGACATTTCGAATAACAACATTAGTGGGAAAATTCATCCATTGTTCTGTAACTTGACTAATCTGGAATCTCTCCATATGTCCAATAACAACTTAAGCGGTGAGATTCTTCCATGTTTGGGTTCCAGTAGCTTCCTTCGATACTTGATATTGTCTAGCAACAAATTTGAGGGCTCTATCCCATCATCTCTTGGGAATTTGACTTTGCTTCATCGTTTGGACCTCTCTAAGAATAGACTCTCTGGTAGAATTCCTGAGATGGGAAACAACTCATTGTTCTGCAGTTTAAGAAATCTTGACGCTCTTGATGTCTCAAATAATCAATTAAGCGGCTCTATTCCACAATGCTTGGGAAGTTTCAGCTATAATCTTGAAGTGTTGATTATGAAAGAGAACAATTTTAGTGGAGAAATGCCTCAAACATTTCTGGATGGAAGTAGTCTAATTACTCTTGACCTCAGTCATAATCAATTAGAAGGAATGGCTCCACAATCTGTAACCAAGTGCAATGCATTGGAAATTCTAAATCTCGGATACAATCAACTATCTGGCACTTTCCCCTTTTGGTTACAAAATTTGGCAAGTTTGCAAGTTCTTGTGCTGCGTTCCAACAAATTTCATGGTCCAATATGGGATCCCAAGAAGTTTATGGGCTTTGAGAAACTACTGATTGCTGACTTCTCTTTGCCAATTGGAATGCCATTAATACACACAATAATAGTGTCGATAAGTCAAAGCCGGAGTACGTCGATGACGGAATCTACTATGAGTCGGTAACGGTGACTAATAAAGGCTTTGAAATGGAATATGTCAGGATCTTAACCATCTTCACCTGTATCGACCTCTCAAACAATAATTTTCATGGTGAAATTCCAAAATCTGTAGGGGATCTCCAATCATTGATTGTGTTGAATCTATCGAGTAACAATTTTGACGGCCACATCCCACTATCGATTGAGAATCTGAAAGAAATTGAATCATTGGATCTCTCAAACAACAAGCTCTCTGGAAGAATACCTCAGGAATTGGCAGCTCTCACATTTCTTGCGTATCTCAACCTTAGTAATAACCAACTTACGGGGCCGATACCACAAGGTGGACAGATTAGTACATTTCTGAATTCTTCATTTTATGGAAATGAAGAATTATGTGGCTTTCCATTATCAAAGGAATGTGATAGCAGTGATGAGTCTCCAAGTACACTTGAACATGAATCTGAATTTGAGAGTGGTTTTGGTTGGAAAGCAGTGCTTGTGGGATTTGGATGTGGCTTTCTTGGTGGACTGTTGGGTGGATATTTCTTCATTTCGAAGATATAAAACAGGTATCATATAAAATTATAGCAGTGATATTTAATAGTTATAGTATACGTACCAAGTCACTTTTCTACAACTAAGTTATTATGTTTATGTTATTTCACATGGGAATGATGATATTATATGATTGACTCCCAAAAATCTCAACAGAAATGAGACAATGCCAGCTTTCAACATTGTGACACACATATATACTTGTGTATATATATATATATCAGCTTTGTTTAATTTGGTTGATCTGACTCTTTGTTTCCATTATTATGTTAGAGTGTTTAATTTGTGAGAATGTCAGTGTTGCAATTAATCTTTCTCTTTTGTTTATCTTGGTTAAAGTATGTAACTTCCTTTTATTGCAGCAAACATTATTCCTTTTACTAAATTATTTTTAGTACTTTTTTTGTTTAGGAATTCTGATTAATAGATTTGTTGACTTCTTATATGCATAATCTTATGCATTATTCACTCAAAGCCCATATCAACTATAGCTACTTTTATATGACATATATACATATATGTATGTGTGTGTACTCATGTATCTATTATATAAATTCTTGACTATAAACTTGTCAACAAACACACAAAGCCAAAGAGAAACAGAATAGGAAGAAAAAAAAAGGCAAAGCAGTTACTTGTTTCCAAGTCTAATCCAATAAGAAGATCAAGTGTACACCCTCAAACACTCTCCAAAGAACACAATTAGCACTCAATTTCAAACTCAAAGAACCACCAGAGTTAACCCAACAGAACTCACTCAAACACTCCTGTTTTCACTCACCAGAAAACTAAGGCTTGTTCTCAAAGTGTATCAGAAAAGTAACATGTACAAATGAATGACAAAGCGGTTCAATGCAAGCTACAGTCTTGTGTAACCGAAATAACTGTCTGAAATGTATGTGACACCAATAAACGACATAAACCATGTATATGTATGTTACTTATAATAATTGAATGCATTTTGAAAGCTTTTGTAAACATTAATTACTCTCAACTCTCAGATGGCATATGTATGTGTTCTCATGTACATGTGCATTTTGAACTATATTTATGTTGTAATATGTAATCTACTAAGGCCAATTATTATATATAAGACAAATATGAGAATGAGTTGCCAGGAGTGGACAGTAGCAGACCCAAAACTTGAGTTGTCAGGAGTGGACAGTAGCAGACCCAAAACTTGAGCCACCAATCATGGTCTGGCCAATGATCACATCATTTACAAAGTACTTAACACTTCTTAGTTCAAATCAAAAGCTTGCCATACAATTGGCTCAAGTATATAGTTTCTTTTTAATGCAGCAAATAAATTTAATTAACTGATTTGATGAGTTCTTATGCATTATTCACTTAAGTCCTTAGATGGAACTAGTTCTATACATGTATGATCTTTCTTTTTTTAGATGTTACTGAAGAAATTGGTAATCACAATTCACAAAACCTAACTTACCAAGAATAAAATTTTGGGTATATTGCAGCATTAATAATATCAAATGTATGTTAAATAGTTGTGGAGAAAGTTTTAGTTGATAGTACTTGACACTTAGTCTTACTATTGAGTCAGTTATTGATTTAATATGTGTTATTCTCTTTTATGCATAGCATTTGACTTGTATGTCAGTTTGTTTACATGACAAATCCTCTGTTCTCTGGTTTAGAATTTATACAAAAATGTGACGAATCACATTGAAAATGCAACAAAGCAAAGTCGAATACCAGAAGAAGAAAGGTTAATTAAAAATAAAGGTTTCTAATCTCAATGACCATGTCACCATTAATCAATCAAGTTCAACTATGTGATTCACTTTTAAGGTTGAATTATATGATTTTGATTGTAATGCTGGCACTTTGTACATCAAATATTTTATATAACTAGTTAATCAAGCAAGCCAATGTATTTAACAAATTGAGAATTGTGTAATATAATTTTTAATGGTTCACATCCTTTTGTCTAAACAGTTGATATGTTTTTAAGTCATCAAGGTGTCCTTTTTTTCAGACCAAGTCTTCAAGTTTATATATATATATATACTTATTGTTCAACTAAATTACCTCTGTTTTGGTAGCAATGTTATTCTTTTCCTTTTAATTAGTATTTCATTAGTACAGATCCAGTCAATTCTACTTGGGCAAGTTTATTGATGAGCCTCAAAGATTTTCAGCAGCTTGGTTTAATTTGATATTTCTCTTTTTGGTTGCCATAATAATAATAATAATAGTCAAAATAATCTTTACTATATATATATATATATAGATTCTATTAAATTGGAAAAAAAAACTTAATATACAAAAATAGCTAAACTACTGATCGCACCCCCAAAACACACATTTATGTATTTTACCTCTAATTTTTACATTACACCATATATCAACTTATTTGTATTTTCTTTACATCATATAAATATATTATCTTTGCATATTTTTTATTAACTGAAATAAGAAAAAAAAAAGAAGAGAAAAATAAGGAAAAGAATAAAAAAGTGCACTTATAAGTTTAGCAAATAATGATCCTTATTCAAAACACAGATTTCAAAGAATTACCAACTTCAATTTGTGTGTTGTACAATTTGGAATCACTATTGTTGGAATATTGCAGAGAACTCACACAATTGCCTAGCAACATTTTTAAAGAAGATGCCACCAAGGATTTGCAATATGATGAATCTTCAGACATTAACTAATTTTGTATTGTGTGAAAATGATGGATCAAGGATCAAAGAACTGGGTAAGTTGCTTCTGTATTTCAGGCCTTGAGTATATTAGGGATGTGAGTGAAGTTTTAGAAGGAAACTTGAAGAACAACAAGTATCTTACTAAGCTTATTTTGAAGTGGAAAGATGAAGCTGGTGATTCAACAAAAGAAAAGGAAGTACTTGATGCAAGCTTGCCAAATTGGGCAACACATCAATCGTATTGTAACTTGGAAAGTGTTTATCTAAGAAACTGTAAATATTGTTGTGTGTCACAGCTATCGTTTCACCAGCTGAGTTCACTCAAACATCTTCAGATTATGAACACATATTGACTGTAAATGTATCAGCATTACATCTTGCACTGAATTGGTGACTCTGTTTCCAACAAGAACACATATTGACTCTGCATACCCTTGCCTTGAAAGGTTGTTGATAAGGCAGTGTTCAAGGGTAGAGTCATATTGACTCTGTCCATTGAGGCATGCGAAATGCTCATGGAAAATCGCATGAGATGGAATTTACCAAGATACTTGTCACTGACAGAGTTAACAATTGAAGAGTGAAGAGAATGATCATCATTGCATTTGCAATAAGATGAATCTTCAGACATTAACTAATCTTCAATCATATCCGTGATGATTGTCATGGTATTTCTTTGAACAAGCGATTTTAATTCCTAATACAAAGATGTCAGAAGTTAAATGTACAAATGTTGTCTGTTTTTTAATCGCTAAATTGATAGTTACATACAAATGCTAATAAAACCAAAGTACAACTTCTTGAAGATTTTGGATCATTATACATGTCTAGCTTAGCTTATCTAATTTGAGACTATATATGCTAAGAATTAATTAAACATAGTTTAACCTGATGGGGAAAATCAAAACGAAACAAGACTTCCGAGCATATAATGCTGATCTGTTTTATATAAATATATATATATATAAATATATATATCACTTCTTGTCTTTTTCGTTGCTTAGAAGCATCTCCACAACTTGGCTCATGGTGGGTCTTGCATCTTTGTCTTCCTCGACGCATCTAAGAGCCACTTCAATCAAAATTTCCACCTCTCTCATGCTACAGTTGCTTGCGATCACGGGTTCTATGATTTCATCAATCCCCTTTTCACTCAGCGAAGCACTAGCATTCATCTTATCTCTTACCCACGTAACAAGCTTTTTCGGTCGTGCCTCACCAACATCTTCTGCATCCAAAACACCTCTTGTTGGGCCATTATTTCCTGTAACCATTTCAAGCAAAACAATTCCGTAGCTATAAACATCCACTTTGGAGGTGATCGGAAGATTGTAAACCCATTCAGGAGCCATATAGCCTCTAGTTCCTCTTATCCTCGAGAAGCTTGAGTTATCACTGAGCTCATTTCTGTTTAGTAGCTTTGAAAGGCCAAAATCAGCTACTTTTGGTTGATAATTAGAGCCCAACAGTATGTTATGAGGCTTTACATCGCAATGTAAAACCCACTCCAAACACTCTTCATGCAAATAAGCAAGGCCTCTGGCTGTCCCTACAGCAATATCAAACCTCATTTTCCAATCCAAAGCATTGGAAGCCAAGTTCTCAGCCAAGGATCCATGTTCCATGTACTCATAAACTAGAAGTCTATGCTTTCCCTCGGCACAATATCCCCACATTTCTATTAAGTTCATGTGGTTCAGTGCTCCTATGGTGCTTACTTCTGCGTAAAATTCAACTTCTCCTTGGTTAGTATCTGTGAGTTTCTTGACGGCCGCAACTCGATTATCAGACAAAATTGCCTTGTAGACGATTCCTCCTGCACCTCTTCCAATCTCTACACTGAAACCCTTCGTTGCCTTTTTTAGCTCTAAGTAACTAAATTTTCTGAACCCAGTAGCAGCAAGAAGATAACCAGCCTGAATGTTATCCAGGGATGAATTTTCATGGTTTCTAATGACGAATAACCAAACCATTAAGATGACGCAGATCTCGACTCCTCCCACTCCACAGACAAACCAGAGCATGAACTTAAGTACTCCACTGACATTTTTTTTTACATACCTTCTGTCCAGATGTTGAGTCGAATTGCCTGATGATAAGAAGCAATTGAAATTATTGGACTCATCATAATCTGGAGCCCGGTGAATAAGAGAAGAGAGGACAGATTTAGGTAGTTTCAAATATATGTCACCATCAAAACCAGGGGCCCGGTATCCATTTCGGAGGTGCGACTTGACGTAGCAATTATAATAACCGCCGTCTTTGTTATACTTGTAGTGAAATCCTACGCACGAGTCACACAATTCCAAGCACGTAGATTTGCAGCGTTCCAAGGTGTAGTTCCAATAGAAGTTGGAATCATAGCCGTAGAACTCGACACGTGGAAGGTGAAGAAAACCAGATTGATTAACATTACTACTGGAGCAAGGGAGTTTAAAATCTGGTTCACACCCGTGAGTCCAATCAGTGTGGTTTATCATCTTATGGCCAGGGAGGCAAGCGCATTTCCTACCATATTCAGGCACGTAAGTACAGAGGCTATTGATCCCACAAATGCCATGAATCTTGCATGGTTGTAAAACAGCTTCCCACGTAACTGTCCACGTACTACTTTGCTTCCCTTGCTTTGATCTACTGTACAATCTAAGATTTCCGTCAGCTTCAACTTTGAGGATTCTCTGGAGTTTAATAGCATAATCCGAAGCCATGACTGTAAAACTATCTGACGAGCTGAAGATCCCCCAAGAATCAAGAACGGCTGTTCTACTGTCGTTGAAAATGGATCTTCCAGCGTAATTTGGCAAAAGCCAAGGGTCTGGCCAGTAAATGCTCGAAATCTCGGGACCATCATAGAGAAGACGAAGGACGTTGTCGTTGTCGTAAAAGAGCATGTAAAATCCAGAGGAATAGTTAGTCTGGCTTCTAGATGACACTAGCTTTGTGTTTCTTGTGAGTGTTTGTCCAGGAACAAGAGTGTCCGTTGGGGAAGCAAAGCTTTGCCACAAAAGGACACGGTTCTGAGTGATTAGGACAAGGTTTCCGGAGTCCAAGAGTTGTAGCTGGGAATCTGAGTTTGAAGCGGTATCACTGGACCAAACGGTGGATTGACCGGCGTCTGTAAGTACAAGGTTACCGGTTTTTTGCAAGGACAGCTTCGAGCGCCTTCCGTTTACCGGATGATCCCGGTTTGCCATCCAAATCAGCGTCAGGTTTTGCCTCATCGGAGATGGCTCAGGCTCAGCCTCAGTGAACCATATGGCAAGGCAATATGCATTGTGGCCCACTTGGAAAAACCCGGCGGAAAATACTCCTCTCGGTGAGGTTAAAACATCAGCTGGTTTTTCAACGGAGAGAGAGAAGCCTTCTCTCAATAAGTCAATGGACGCAGAACGCAGTGAAAAAAAGAAGAGAATTAGAAGCCACAAAGATAGAGTTAGAGCGCCACCCATTATTATTATTCAACCCAGAAAAATCATATGGAGATAAGTTTAGAGTTAGGAATGATTGAGCCGCCAGGGACTGATGGATGAGCCATTATTGAAATAAGAAAGACTACGTGTACTTATTTAAATAAATGGCTGCTGGTTTTTGATAGAACTGGGCATAAATCTTAAATTATTATTTTTTATTATTAGTCAATATATACCAGTACCACGATCAAAATCATTGGTCTTGCTTAAACCTGCTAATGAAATACATCATGAGCAATATCACGCGAGAATTATTCTTTTGACCATGTACACTACAAACATTAGAAGAGACTATTGAAATTTCTCTCAACATACGTACATTATAAAAAATAGCCCAATTGCAATATTAGTATTCGAAATAAGAAAAAACAAGTGGAACTGTTACAGCAACTAGGCTGTGTGATGGCACACCAAGTCGGACTTAATACAATATGACGCACCAGATTAAATGAATATGATAAGTTTTTTCTAAAATATATATATACATATAGCTACTGGAAAATAATTATTGGATTTACCCAGCAACTTGAGCATTGTTTTTCAATTATATATGGTTGTTGTAGTGTTTGGTTCAAAGTTACGAATTTTAAGTTGGCCGTGTTTAATTTAATAGTAAATGAAAAAATAAAAATCAAATTAATTACTCTCCCAAGATTCATGTTTCATTGGGATACTAATGAGGAACATTATTAAGACCACATATATATATAATATAATATGATATAAAATGGAATTGAGCCTACCTATTGATAAATTTCCGAGTAAGTACTCAATACATTATAGCATGTGCTGCGCTGCTTATTCGAGAAATGAACAATGAAGATAATTGGAATCCAAGGGCACGATCCCAGAATAATGCTCAAAAAATAACCATTAATAAGAAAACAAACTCAATTTGGTAAAAGTGACGTTTAGGACATGATTACATACAAGCACAATTTTTTTTGAGTTTGGGTCACGTATAACACGAAGTTGTACGAATAGGCTAACTTGTAAGCACAACGATGGGATAAAAAGATCAAATTAAACCCAATAATTTTATATCAATAAAAATAATAAATATTTACTTCTCAGTTATCATTATTATTACTACATTGTTAACTAACACGGTTGACTTAGTTTGAGTATTTGTGTTAGTTGGTAAGTGATACAAAATAAATGACATTTGCATTGTTTAAAAGACTAATGTTATTAATGGAGCGTGTTTGTGACAGTTTTCAACTAAAACAAATGAGCTCATTTTTGTTAGTTTTGCACTGCCACAAGAGCTCATTTGCGTTAGCTGCAAACTATCACAAAAGATATTTTTTTAATATTTAAAATAAATATGGGTCCATTCCTATAAGCCCAAAATTATCATTTAACCTAACCCTCACACACATATCTTTCTCCCCCTCTCTCTATTACCCGCCTCACTCTTGGTATAAATATGAATAAAATTAGGGACCCAACTGGGGTAGGGGGATTTTAAAAAATCATTAATACCGAGCCAAGATAAATACATATATATATATACATTAAATCAACACATACTAGGGAAAGTAGATTACCTCTTGTAGCCTATCAAGATTCCTTGAGTCTTTTAATATAATCAATCGATCTCCCTATCTAGTGAAGACTTATACCTTAGTCTTCCAAGTCGTTCATCAAACACACAAGGATGATTGTGGGCACGTAGAATTCACAAGTTAATTATTTAGGCTCTCTATATATTCTCATCACATGATATCTAGAGAGTTTGGAGAAGAGAGAAGACTTGTAAAAAGTTCTAGAATTTTCAGGCCTACAAAATGCTATTGATACTCTTCTGAAAGAGACTGATAACCAAAAATAACAACTGATCTTAAATAAGAATGGCTTCTATTTAGACTTATAAAGATAAAATAAAAAAATTTATTTTTCTTTGATTGTTATTAATTCAAACTGATCAATTATCTTTTATTTTAATTTTTTATTTAAATTGAATTTAAAGTAATAATTAAATAAACAAATAATGTTTGAAATTAAAAATTCAAATCTTAGGGACATGTGGCACCACAAAGTGTCGCCACTTTAATTGCCTCCATAATTTTTATCATTTGTTTGTTTAATTAATTTTAAGACAATACATTTATTCTCAAAAAATAAATATGAGTTAATTCAAAATTAACCTTATCTTAAAACTATTAGTTTGAATAATTAGCTCTCTTTAATATTAATCTAAACTAATATAAAGTTTTTCAAATTAAAACTAATTAGTTAATTAATTAATTATTTGCACATAATTATCACTTAGCCCTAGAAAATTAATTCATTTACAATTAAGTCCTTCTCTCTATAAATATTTCTTGTGACATCCTTACCCTTGAGAGTGTAGGACAGAGGCAACCTGGGGACCATGGACCTATAATACGAAATTCCAATAAACCAGACAATTAATTCCATTATTATTCCACTATAAATATGAAATTGCACTCTAAGTAATTATATAATTATATTTAAAGAGTTTTCTCTTGTAGTCCATTAATATAATCAATAAATGTAGTTATGTCCTCTATTTATTGGCTTGCTAATTAGAGCTTGTTAAAAATTATCATTCTACCCTTCTAATTACATATTGATCCTTAAGTATCACTAATTCACCAGTGAATAATCAATCTATAATCATATTATATACTTGAGCTCATTAACTATTTAGAATATGCTTATCAAATGTAGCTTCTGGTAGTGTCTTTGTAAACAGATCCGCAAGATTGTCTTCAGTTGCAATCTTCATAACTTTCACATCTCCCTTGGCCACATATTCTCGCATAATGTGATACTTCATTTCTATATGCTTACTCCTCTTGTGACTTCGAGGTTCTTTCGAGTTGGCTATCGCTCTTGTATTGTCACAAAACAACACAAGCGGTTTATCCATTTCTGGAATAACACCAAGATCTGAATATAACTTCTTTAGCCAGACTATTTCCTTAGCTGCTTCTGACGCGGCTATGTACTCAGCCTCTATGGTGGAATCTGAGATTGCAGACTGCTTTACGCTTCTCCAAATCACAGCTCCACCCCCAAGAGTAAACATCATTCCAGAAGTAGACTTCCTGTCATCGACATCAGTCTGTAAACAAATAATAGAAGTTTATATTAAACAAATAATCATGAAAATAAAACATGTGAGCAAAGTGATTAAGCAAGTCAAAAAATGATTTCTATTCTTTTATTGATAATAAAATGAGATTACAAAGAATTTGAGTTTTAATTAAATCATAAAACCCCAACAGAGTTTTGTTAGGCGGAGGATAAGGGTTTGTCCCTCCATCACGATACTATTTTTTTTAAATTGTACAAGGCTTGGAAAGTACATTTTTATTTTTATTAAACAAAATAATATATATATATAATCTTCATCATTCTTAAGTGGTATAATGGTTGGAAAAGTTTAATCTTATGAGGAGTTCATAGATCTAGTAGGTCTTTTGTCAAAAAAATTACTGTTCAAAATTTGTTTAGCCCTTTTTAAAATTTTGCCCAAGGCCCCTCAAGACCTTGAGTCGACCCTGCCAACATTCCATCAAGCTTTGCTTAGCTTTCGAGGTTAACGCATCTCAACCTCACTTTCTCTAATTCATATTTAGCTGCGAGCAATCTACGTTTGTGATTTCGTATATTTCGTTTCTCCGACATCTTACTAAGTTTCCCCCTCATCTTTTTGCAAAAAGCCGCTCCACAGTGGTAAAGTCTCATCTTGTGTGTTGGCCAAAGTTACAATAGTCACATTGAACCCTCGAATATGTTCGAAAATCTCGAAATGATCTTCCAGTTCCAGAGAGAATTCGCAAAACTCCGTTTCCATATTTTGTGGTCATGTCCCCTTTGAAATCGCCTTGTTGTCTAATTTGATTTCACTTGATCTCTCTTCTTATGTTTCCTACGATAATTATGATCATCCGATACAGGTTAGTCTCTTATATAGTACAATGGCAACACTTGCCAAAAACATGACAAAGTTAAGAGAACTTCACCTAAACAACGTGAATCTATCTTCCCTACAACCTCAATCCATGACAAATCCATCCTCCTTGATATCTCTATCTCTTAAGGCTTGTAATATGCATGGTGAATTTTTACAGAACATCTTTCATCTACCTAATATTCAATTCATCGATGTGTCATGCAATGGAAACATTGCTGGTTCTCTTCCCAATTTTCGCTCTGGTAGTAAACTAAAGTCATTGAATCTTTAATTCACAAGACTTTTTGGAAAATTTCCATATTCCATTGGTAATCTCAAGTCCTTGAGTGTTTTAATACTCTCAAATAGTAATATTTTAGGGTATGTTCCATCTTCAGTTAATAATATGTTTCGTCTCTCAACTCTTTACTTAAATTCCAAAAACCTTAACGGTCAACTTCCATCAGCTTTATTCACAACGTCTTTATTGCAAGTTTCATCTAACCATCCAAAATGTCTCGTCATCATCATTGTTGAAGGAGCTTTAGTTTAGATGTAAACAAGCTAATGGGAGAAATTCCAAGGTCAATTTTTGAATTGACAAAACTAGAACACATCTCAGCCTTAGTGAAAACAACTTAAGTGACACAATTGAGATGAGCATATTCTCAAAGTTGAGTCAGCTTCAGAGTTTTCATCTTTCACATAATAGTCTATCTCCGATCACAAACACTGAAACAAATACATGGATGAAAATAGGTACTATAAAGAGTCAATAACAGTGACTAATAAGGGCTCAGAAATGGAACTTGTAAGTATCGTATGGTAGAATTATTATATGAACTAATATAATCACAAACATAATTTCATAATCACAACCAAAAAGTAGATCTTATTCTGCAACTCGGGTCGATATGTTTGGGAGTCATGGGTCTGAAACTCGGTTTGCTTGCTCCTACAAAAGCTCATACGGGGTGTCTCCTATTCCTCTCCCGATATGAGTTATAATTGGAGTGCCTACTAATTGTTAATAATCATAATGGAATGGCTAACACTTAAAATTGTATTTGAAGCACATGATAGCACCCTAATGACTACAGGTTGGCTCATTAAACCATAGTCCACCATCTCTAACAATATGCGCGAAATAGGCACAATATACCCCTTAGAGTAGAAAGGCATAAGATTAATAATCACTTTTGTTTAATATTTGTTATAAATATTAATAAATATAATAATATTTTAAATAATTTCAATAAAGATATTTACGTCTCTTTCTTGAAAAGTTTGACCACAAATTAATTGGATGGTCTTATTTGTACATTTTTTAATTATATTAGATCAACTAAATACTCTAATAAAAAGGTATGAAAATGTCCACCGCTGTATGTTTTAAACTATTGTGCAATTTATTATTAATATATATATATATATTTAAATGAGATATTTTTTATAACTAATTTAAAAGAGATATTTTAAATAATAATTTAAAAATCAAATTATATACACATCTTATTATATAAATCTTAATTAATTATAATTTTATTTTAAATGAGATATTTTTTTTTATAAATAATTTAAATAAGATATTTAAAAAAATTAAAAATTAAAAAACTAAGAAACTGTTTAAGTTAACTGAATATGTTTAAAGTTAACGGAATATGTTAAAGTTAATATTAAAAAATTATTAAACCAAGATTTTGTGAGATGCACTTTTTAATAAATAAATATTAGTGTTTATTATTTTAACAAAAAATTCCATAGTTTTCGTTAGATGTAGCATAATATATATATATAAAGATATATTTTTAAAAAAAAATTAGAGATTTAAAGAAACGACAAATAAAAAAATAAAAATAAAACGACAAAAGGTTGATGTAGAGCATACAAGGTGGGCTTAAGATTATTTGAAGTTTGGTGTGGTGTGGCCCATGATCCTTATCAAGCCCAAACTAATCAAAATACCTTCAAAACTTAAACATTGGAGAAGTTTACATAAATATGGGAAAAAGAATAATTGTATAAAATATAGTTAGTTTTGAAAAAAAAATGTTTAAAATATGGTAATTTCATATAATATAAAAAATTGATTACTATAATCACAAATACACAACTCTCTTTTCTCCTTTCTTCCTCTCTTCTCTCCCATTTGGTTCTCTCATCTTAGCCATTCGTCGGTGATGCTACCTCTGCCCCCGATGACGATGCACCTATGCCCCCACCCCTAATGACAACGTACATCCCCCTCTGGTTCTTCTTCTTCTTCTTCTTCAGATCTAGTTTTATTTTTATTTTCTTTGTTCTTCTTCTTCTTCTTTTACACATCTAGTTTCGCCATTTCAAATCTGTTTTTACACTTCATATTTAAATTTTTTTCCTTCTAAACGTAACTGTAACCAGATACAGTCACGATCTGTTATGATTTCTGGGTTTTTTTTTTTTTTTTTCAGATCTGCTTAAGTAACCAGGTACAATAGCGTCTGAGTCTTTTTTATTCAGAACCGATATTTGTTTAGATCTAGTTATAATTAGTTACAATATCGATTAATTTAGATTATTTTTTTTTTTAGATTTAATTTTCTTTCCAGGTCTAGATAAGTAACTAGTTACCGTCGTAAATTTTTTTTTCACATCTGAATTTTTTTTCAAGCCTAACTGCAACCAGTTAAGATTATGTTCATTTTAGATTTTTGTTTGAATCCTATTTGTTTTCAGGTTTGGCTAGGTAACTAGTTACCATCGCAACTAGTTTTTTTTCATATATATTTTTTTTAAACCCAATTGTAACCAGTTACCTTCACGATCAATTTAGTTTATTTTTTCATATAAGTTTTCTTTCTTCAAATCTCACTAAGTAACCAGTTACAATTCAACTGGTATTTTGATAATATTACATTACTAAAAAATTAAAATTATTTTTATAATTGTAACCAATTACTACAACACCACTTAAAAAATAAAACTGATTTTTATAGATATAACCAGTTACTACACATCACTAAAAAAATTGACAGTGGCAAATGATCACTACCACAAAAAAAATATCAAAATTTTTCTGATAGTGGCAACCGATTACAGTGGAGAAAATGTTGATTGAAGAAGATAAAAAATAAAATAAAAGAAGAAAACAAAACATTTTTCAATGTCTGAACAAAAAAAATTAATTAAAAATAATACCTACAATTACTAAAATACCCTCACAAAAATTCAAAATTAGCCAAAATAATCTTATATAATTAAATATGATAAAACTAATAAATTATTACACAAATATGAGAAAACAAATCCCATAAAAAAAGTAAGAAAACATAAAATACCATATAAAATGCACACACAAAAAAATGTTATATTTATCAAAGTTTAGAAAGTTTTCTCATATTTCATGTAAATTTCTCCAAACATTATCATGCTATTTGAATATTTTTAATTTAAATAATAACAATAATAATTTAAATAATAAATATATCACGTCCATGTTATTTGAAATTTTATATTTAAATCTGAATAAATATTTAAAAAAAATATTATCGTGTTATCATAAAATTTATATTTAAATTAAAAAATCTCAATCATATCACATAATTAATTAGTTAGGTTATACCTACGTATTAAATATCTACCAATTAGTTGGAGATATTTATCACTTATTTTATTATTGTTATTATTTAAAAAAATTTATAAAAATGCTTAATTAATTTTAAATGCTAATCTTCCTAGTCACACAACTCTATATAAACATAACTAAGACTACACAAGTTTTCATCAAGTTCTCGTTCCTTTTAAAAGAAAGAAAAAAAGTGAGTGGGTTTAGAGCTTTTGTTAACATGAGGAGTTTTTAAATTTTTGTGATTTCTCTTATAATGTCATTGAGCATTTGTGGTGCACAACCTCTAAGTGGTGTCAACAAAACTCATGCGAGATGCGAAGAGTTACAACAATTATAACCATGCACGGCTAACATATTTAGTTTTTCCATTCAAAAGCAGCCTATCAACTCTACATGTTGCGATATTATTCTCAACGTCGCCAATGAATGTTCAGGCGATCGAATGCTTATTTGGTTTCTCAAAAGCTAAAAGTATTGCACTATTGTAAATATTGCTTAATCGACACTACCACCCCCACAGACACTGAAACAAAATTCATCTTTGTTGAACTTTACATCTTAAATCGTTAGTGGTTTCAAGAAAAATTGTTTACATGGATTACGTCGCTTAACACCTTGTATTGGTGATATAAAGACATATATGAGGACAAATAGTTCAATCAACTCTACATGTTGCACCACAATTCTCAATGTAGGCAACCAGTGCCAATGGGGTTCATGGCCATTATGGTTTGCACGAAGCCAAAAACCACAAGAATTGAGATGGGTTATATAGGGCCTGTTTGGTATTGTTTTCTGTTTTTTGTTTTCAAAATTTTGTTCTCAGAAATGATAACAGAAAACTATTTTTGTAGTTTTCAAAAAATAAGAGGTGTTTGGTTAATGTTTTCTAAAAACAATTTTTTAGTTTTATTTTTTTTTAAATCTTAAATAAAAAAATTAACAAATATATTTACAAAGAGAAAAATATTTTAAAAGTTTGTAATAAATAATGAGATAAAATAATTTGAAAGAAAAAATGATGAAAAATAAGAAGTAAAGTTATGAAAAAAATTTTGAGAACAACAGAAAACAACTTTTTGTTGTTCTCAAAATTTTCTGTTTTTTGTAACTTTGTTTTTAAAAATTGTTTTCTGAAAACAATGCCAAACACCCCCACTTGTTTTCAGAAAACAGTTTTTAGCTTTTAAAAACAAAAAACAGTTTTTTAATTAAGGTGCCAAACACCCCCATAGTTTTTTTTTAATTCTTTTGCTTTTATGTTTCTTAGTTTTATTGTTTATTTTTGTTTTATTTTAGGGTTTTTTATACGTTAGATTATATGCTTTTATTGTTTTTTTTATATTTAGTTTTTCGATGTTAATATTACTGGTTGTTTTTATTAGTGAATATAATTATTTATTATTTTAGAATTACATGTGCTTTAATAATTCAATAACTAATTCATGATTGGTCATAATCTTGTTGTTGAGTTTCTAATAAGTTTAAACTCGTTTTCAAGGTATTGAGTTTCTAATTAAATTACCAAAATTTGGATAATATTGATACCAAACATAAACAGTTTTAACTACACAAAATATTTAATTCAATCGACCAATATATATACACAAAACAACTCAATTTCCACTAAATAATAATGGCTTAATTCTGGATTTGAAAACGATTTTTTAAATTTGAAAATTAAAAACACATAATTCTAATTTTTAAATCGTACAATTTAATATTTCAAAACTATTGCTACAAAAAAAAAAAAAAAATCAAAAGTATTGTTTTCAAAATAACAAATAATTAGTTAGTTTCTAACATTTTATCTATATTAAAAACATAATTATCTTTGCAAGTCCAAAATCACATTAACATAAACCACTTAGATGACTAATATTTTTTTTTTAATTAAGAGAGATTTGAACTTGTGAGCTCCTATGTCTACAAGTAAACGTATCTATATTAAATAAAAATTTAAGATTTTTTTTTTCTTTTTTTACAATTAAGCAAGCCTTGAAAATAATCAAGCCAATATCTTCAAGTGTTTAAATTCTCATTTTAAATCCAAAAAAATAAGGGATAATCATAGATTGAAGGCCCCAATATATGAAACCTTTTTTTAGTAAGTTCTTATATTCATTCATTCAAGAATCACAACACAAAATCCCAAAGTTATTGGAAGGAACTTAGAAACTCAAACATCAATAATGATTTTCACAATGTTTAGTGTAACTATTTATAGGCTAGTTCTAACTAATTAAACACATAAGCCAATTAAGTAAAATATTCTATTGACTCTCCTAGAGTATGTAATTAATGATCTGTATTTCTACATTCTTAAGGATTCTATGAAAAAAAAGCTATGTTGATGTCCAAAAAAATTGTACTTTTTAATTTTCACTAATTATAATAGGGTATGATTTTTATTGTAATAGTACAATCCTAACCATTCATCAATGATGGTACGCTATAATTATAGTCATTTATCGTAATCGTACACTTTAGATGAATAGTCAAGATCGAATCATACGTCCCTATAATCAAAAAAATATTAATATGCTTAAAACAATTCAAGAGCACACCAATATATCTCTTCTATATAATAAGTGTGTAGATAACGAATTTTTTTTGTTTTAACGATTTTATATTTTTTTAATGTTAACTTTAAGAAAATATTTTTATATTTAATAGAAAATTCGTCTATGTAACTGTAGTTTGTAAACACTTAAACTTAAATAAAATAAAATAATTAATTAAAAATAAATAAAATATAATATTTTTGAGATATTTTACAATAATAATTATTTAATAATAATAAATAATTAAACAAATTAAAATAAAATATTTTTCAGATATTTTACAATGATAATTATTTTAAAATAATAAACAATTAAAAAAATTAAAATATGATACTTTTTAGATATTTTACAATAATAATTATTTAAAAATAATAAAATCATATGTTTTATAAATTAAATAAAATTTAATTATACTTAAAATCACTTATTATAATAATATCATATTAAATATATAATATAATCTTCTGTGAATTAACAATAAATTACTTTAAAAAAAACTAGCAAGAAACTTAAATATAAAATCCACATATAATATTTAATATTATATTAAACATATAATATATAATCTCTTATTGTCACTCCCAAATTCAAAAACTAAAACAAACATAAACTTAACACAAAAATAAATAAATTATTTAATTGCAATAGGATATTTATTTGAAATTTATATGACATTAATATAAATTTAATAAAAATAATTAATAAATTCTATAAATAAAACTAAGTAAACGTGCATATTGCACGTTGCTTGTATGTAGTATATCTCTTCTAAATAATAATTGTTAATTTTAACGGAATATTCTTATATTTAACATAATATTCTTATATTTAACAGTAGTTTGTAAACTCTTAAACTTAAATAAAATAAAATAAATAATTAAACAAATTAAAATGAGATATTTTTGAGATATTTTATAATGATAATTATTTAAAAATAATAAATATTTAAATAAATTAAAATAATATATTTTCAAATATTTCACCATGATAATTATTTTAAAATAATAAATAATTAAACAAATTAAAATATCATATTTTAAAGATATTTTACCATGATAATTATTTAAAAATAATAAATAATTAACAAATTAAAATATAATATTTTTGAGATATTTTACAATGATAATTATTTAAAAATAATAAAATTTTTATAACATAAATAAAATTTAATTAAACTTAAACTCACTTATTATAATAACATTATATTAACATATAATATAATCTACTATGAATTAGCAGCAACTTGTTTTTTTTTAAAACTAGCAAGAAACTTAAATTTAAAATCTACGTATAATATTTAATATTATATTAAACATATAATATATATTCTCTTGTTATCACTCTTAAATTCAAAAACTAGAACAAACATAAACTTAAACAAAAATAAATAAATTATTTAATTAAAATAGAATATTTATTTCAAAATTTATATGACATTAATATAAATTTAACAAAAATTATTAATAAATTCTATAAATAAAACTAAGCAAACGTGCTTGTATCTAGTATATATATATATATACACACGCAGTATTGGCTATTTTCAATTTCCCTTTGTAAAGAAAGTAAGATTTTTTTAGGTGATGTATTAAAATAAATATAGGGGATTTTTCATAAATATGACTTTCATGTCATTAATGTGCAAAAATATAGGCTTATATTTTTCTTAATTTGTATGAGAAAATTTATTAAAGAAAAAAATAAAATATGGAATACAATTGTTAACTAACTAAATATGAAAAACTTAATTAAGAGTAAAACTATGACATAAACAAACTTTTATACAAAGTGAAAATTCTTAAAAAAGCCATAAAATAACTTTTTTTTTAAATAATATTTTTGCAAACTTTATTAAACAAAATCTTATAAAATGTAATTTTCTCATAAATATATTTGTTAGTGAAGTTAAAAAAAAAATTGCTTTTCTTTTTTTCCTTCCTATGAGTTTTCTTAATTTAAAGTATATATTAGTGTATATTATCTTAACAAAAAAATCCCACACTTTGTATTAGATGTATCATAATATATATAGATAAATAAAATAAGAAGAGATATAAAGAAAATACAAAAAAAAAAAAAAAAAAACAAACAAACAAACGACAAAGCTTGCTATTGATCATTCATGGTGGGCTTAACATTATTTTAAGTTTGGTATGGTTCGGCCCATGATCGCTACCAAGCCCAGCATCTCTAACACAGACTACTCAAAACTCAAACATTGTCATGCTATTTGAAATTTCGAATTATTAAATTTGAATTAGTTGATGATAATAATAATAATTTAAATATTAAATGAATCAAGTCTGTTATTTGAAATTTATATTTAAATTTTAATAAATATTTAAAAAAAATATTATCATAAAATTTAAAATTAAATTAAAATATGCCAATCAGATTTATGAATTATTAATTAATATAAAAAATGTTAGACCATCACATAATTAAGTAGGTTATGCTTACATATTAAATATCTACCAATTAGTTCGGTATATTTCTCACTTATTTTATTATTATTATTTAAAAAAATATATACTTCATTATTTTAAATACTAATTTTCTTAGTCACACAACTCTATATAAACATAACTAGGACTACACAAGTTTTCATTCCTTTTAAAAGAAAAAAAAAAGAGTGAGTGAGTGAGTTTAGAGCTTTTGTTAACATGAGGAGTTTTTCAATTTTTGTGCTTTCTTTTTCTCTTATATTGTCATTGAGCTTTTGTAGTGCACAACCTCTTGGTGGTGTCAACAAAACTCACGCGAGATGTGGAGAGTTACAACAATTACAACCATGCACAGCCAACATATTTAGTTTTCTCATTCAAAAGCAGCCTATCAACTCTACATGTTGCGATACTATACTCAACATAGCCAATGAATGTTCAGGTGATCGGATGCCTATTTGGTTTCTCAAAAGCCAAAAGTATTGCACTATTGTAAATATTACTAAATCGACACCACCACCCCCGCAGACACCGAAACAAAATTCTTTTTTGCTGAACTTTACATCTCCAATCGTTGGTGGTTTCAAGCAAAATTGTTTACATGAACTACGTCGCTTAACACCTTGTATTGGTGATATAAAGGCATATATGAGGACAAATAGTTCGATCAACTCTACATGTTGCACCACAATTCTCGATGTAGGCAACCAGTGCCATTGGGGTTCATGGCCATTATGGTTTGCACGAAGCCAAGACTTCTGCAAAAAGCACTAGGGATGTTCATCTCCATCAAATGATTTAACTAGTTTAGTTTTTTTTTAATAGTTTGCTTCTATGTTTCCTTAGTTTTATTTTTCATTTTTGTTCTTTTAGGGATTTTTTATATGTTAGATTTTTTGTTTTTTTACTTCAATGTTTAGTTTTTCAAGTTCAATATTAATGGATTGTTTCAGTGAGTGAATATAATTATGTTTTTATTTTAGACTTATATATGTTTCAATAATTCAATGATTATTTTGTGATAGGTGATAACTCGTTTTCAAGGTATTAAATAATTAAAAACACATAATTCTAATTTTTAAATTATTATTTTCAAAATAAAAAAGCTAGTTAAACAACTATTTTTTTTAATAAGTATATTACCACTAAACTATGTCTATAGGCACTAATTAAACATCTCAACTCATATGCTACAACCAAACATATATTGATATTCCACATAATTTAATAAAAATCAACATACATAATAAAACTTAAAAGTTAGGTATTTACTCTTTAGCCATAATAGATCACACTAAATTCTATACCTAACTTTTAATTACTATACAAGTGTCACTCTAGAACTTACGAGTTCAAAAGACATACTTAACCGTTTAAAAAGAGTCCCCATAAACAGTTTTCGACGCAATTTTTTTTTACGAGTGTATATATTGTAGTTATTTTGAGCATCTTGCAAATTTTCAAAATATTCCAAATAATTTACAATGTCGAAAACTAGTTTAAAAACAGGTTGTTGCACGCGTGACTAAATTTTTTATGCACATAGAAAATAACATGTTTGTACCTAATTTTCGGCACTATAAATTATTCGAAATTTTCTAAAAATTTACAGGATGCTCTAAATAACTACAATATGCACGATCATAAAAAAAAATCGCGCTGAAAATTATTCACGGGTCGGAAATACAAAAGAGCCCCACCAGTGGACTCTTTTTGAAAGCCCTACCATAGAATTATCCTAACTCTATAATGTAGTTTAGTGACATATTATTGTACTTAGAATCCCTCATTTTTCCTAATAGCTAATAGAATTTGCATATATTTATTAAGAGAGATGTAATATGAATCAACTCAGGTAAATTCTTTTCTCATAACTTCAGCACAAACAGTAACACCACAAGGTTCATGTAGAGATTTATTGACAAGACACATAACCTCAATAAAACGTATTGAAGATTATAATGGAAGATGCTCTGCTCTGCCTACTGCTGCTTACTGCTGGTACCGCTTCTTAAACTGTGACTCATGGCAATGTGGGTCAAGCCAATCTCTTGTAGTGTTTTTAGCCATGCTGCCATTGCTAACCTTCCCACCACCACCGACAAGCTCTCGAAGATTTTCTAGCTTGTTTTCTTGTCCCGTTCTGTCAACTCTCCTATCTGCTTCCTTCAGTTTCTGCTTAAACCGCTACTTTCGGCTAGCAGAAATGGGTTCTTGTTGTTGCATCCAAAGTTTCAACAATTCATTTAATATTTATTAATAATATACAAAAATTTACATATTCTTTATTTTTATTATCCAAAAAAAATTAAGTAATTAATATGGTTAGTTATTAATTGTTAATTAATAAATTAGCATAATTAGTGTTAATATAATAAAGAAAAATAACAAATTATTGTGTCAAATTTAGCACAATTTTTAGAATACCATTATGTTAAATATGTTAAAATATAGCAATACACCACAGCCCCTTGCCAATCATGTATTCCATTGCTAAAGTTTTAATTTCCAAATAATTTTAGTAACATATATAACCATAGATTAGATATATTAAGTTCATCAATATGCATACTGCAAGTAAACAAATCAAAATTAATTAAAAGTTTTTTTAATTAAATTAATAAATAAAAAAACTAAAAATGACCGGATCTCTATTGGAAAAGAAAACAAATAAGATTAAAGGAAGTATGGGCACTTAGCTATAATAGAGATCTCGTTTGAGAGAGATCAATAACCAAACATAGCTTATAAATAAATAACGATATGTGTACTTAAAATATATACCAAAACATGTTACTGTTTTAATGAATCTCAGTTTTCATAAATATGATTGATTAGGTTAAACTGTCACATTAGTATGTGTAATATTTAAATGTATATTTTAAGTACAAATATCATTATGTCGTTTATAAGTTTGTGTATCTCTAAAATAATGCAAACTATTCAATCCCTCAATGGCTTTTGAGGGATTTGAAACCTCAAAATGTTTTCAGCCATTCGATTGGATTTTAAATTTGTGTTTTGGCATCCAATGATTGGAATTTGCCTAGTTAGGGGTAAATAGTAAATGACAAACTGGTAACAAGCTGATTATTAATTTTTTTTTTGCACCATTTTTCATTATAAAATAATATAAATAGTTGTTGGTAAAGTAAAGAATTGTATACTTACACTCTCGAGTCTCAATTGCATTTGAAGTTGAAGAAGGTCCAAAACTCAGTTAGAATAACACAACCGTCAACTCTTAATAACCTCTTTGTCAAACAAAACATCAAACACTTGGTACTCAAAAAGAAAAAAGTCCTGCGAAGGTATTTTTTCTTTTCTTTTCTTGTTTTTTCTTTATTAAATTTCTGTGCTCTGTTACATTTCTGTTTCAGTCTCTATATATATATATATATATAATTTGATTTCTGATTTCTAATTTGATATAACTAATGGAGCAGCATAAAAGTAACAGTGTCTGAAATTAACTTAATCCTTTCATGTTTATGGCTATGGCTATGGCTCTCTTTTACTAGGCTACTCATGCTAGCAGTTTTTCATTATATTGTTTTTGGTGATAAGCTTTGTTAGTTAGACTGGTCTCCTAATTTGAATGAATACCACCATTCACTGAAGGCAGCGATATGAAAAAGAATAAGAATTGTTTTTGGGTTCATAATTTATAAATAATATATATATACGCTTCTGAAGATAGTTATCAATAACTATACTAGCTCTTACGTCAACTTAGTTAGATACAAATATTCAATATAGGTAAGCTTGATTACCAACCAATCAAGTTTTTTCTTTTTTTCTTGGGAAACTTCTTGAAACCATAGCTAATTGGCACCATTCAAAAGAAAGAAAAAAGGAAAAGCAATTGCCGTTTAATCTTATCATGAATATGCACCACTCATTTATAAACTTTTCCAAACACGTAAACTGTTACCAATACCACTTTGGTTCTAACCTTCTTACCATACACTTGTTCTTTTTCTCTCTTCTTTCATCTCTGAAAGTTTTCTTCTCCACATCCAAAAACTGAAACCATGGCTGACTTACTGGTGGGAGGAGCTCTTCTCTCTGGTTTCATCAATGTCCTCTTTCATAGACTAGCTTCTAAAGAGGTCCTCAACTTCATTAGAGGAAAGAAAGTTATTCCTAAGTTGCTTAAAGAGTTGGAGATTACATTGATGTCTGCTAATGTACTGCTGAACGATGCCGAGGACAAGCAACTTGGAGACAACAATGTGAAGAAGTGGCTTGAAGATCTTAAAGAAGTACTTTATAGAGCTGATCATATGGTGGACAAGATTAACACTAAAGCTTTGCAACTCAGGATGGAGAAAGACGAACGCAAAAGGGCAAAAAGTAAGTTCACAAACCTTATTCCAAACATGTTTAGTTCGTTTGACAATGCTGTGAAATCTGAATTAGCAGATATCCTCGGTACATTAAACCATCTTTTAGCTCAGACAAAATTCCTTGGTTTGAAAAAAGTTGACCAAAGAACAACATTACATAGATTACCTGCTCCTTTGCTGGAAGATTCAGAGGTTTTTGGAAGAGATGATGATAAGGAGGCTATCATTAAGATATTGTTGTGTGATGATGTTGGAGACCATAAGATATCTGTTATTCCAATAGTAGGGATGGGTGGTCTTGGCAAAACTACTCTTGCTCAGCTTGTTTACAATGATAGCAATGTCCAAGAACATTTTGACTTGAAAGCTTGGGTCACAGTTTCAGAAGAATTTGATGTTTTTAAAATAACTAAACTTATTTTGGAGACAATCACTTCTAGTGGGTGTGGAATTACAGATCTATATCAACTTCAGAATGAATTAAAGAAGGTTTTGACTGGGAAGAAATTTCTTTTTGTTCATGATGATGTTTGGAACGAAAAATATGAGTTGTGGGACTCTTTGAAAAGTTCTTTTCAATCTGGCGCACTTGGAAGTAAAATTATTGTGACTACGCGTAGTAATGTTGTTGCAATGAAGATGAAGACCGGAAATGTTCAACCATACGAACTTAAAGAAATATCTAATGATGATTGTTGGAAGCTGTTTGTAAAACATGTCATTGATAATACATGCATAAATGATTTCCGTCAAGACTTGCAAGAAATTGGAAAGCAAATTATTGAAAAGTGCAAGGGCCATCCTTTAGCTGTAAAATCAATGGCTGGTCTATTACGATCTATGTCAACTTGCGAGGAGTGGACACATGTATTGCAAAGTGGTGTATGGGAATTGCCCAACTCTCGCGATATTGGAATTTCATATAGTCAAGTCCTTTTGTGACCAATTTTTTTTACAGATTTTCATATAGTCAACTCTTTTCATCAAAGATGTATAGGAGTGGCGTACTATTTAGTTTGTGATTGCTATTATTATTGCTCCTGTTTTAGATGATTATGCTGCTGCTCTTGAGAAAAGTTATACTAGAATGAGAACTGTTCTTGTTAACAGATGACAATGTTTAATTCTTCAGTGATCATTTTTTATCATTTGATTATTGCCTTTGATCTTTGTTTTGATACCTTTTTTTAAAAACCTTTATTTCATGTCAAAATATGAAAATAGAGAGAAAAATGCAGCATGCAATGTAGTGTTGAATTAAGTAAATGTATCCATATATCTCAGGTAAAAACTATGTACGTATGTACATACACATATCTATCATATAAACCATGTATGTATATATGTATCTTATAATAATTGCATGCATTTTGAAAACATAACTGTCAACTCTAAATCGTCTCAAGTATATGTGTGTTCTTTGGTATGTGCATTTTGAACTATATATATAGTTATGTATATATTGTTTTCTTCTCTTTATGTTATAAATTATTCTCTATTCCTCTTCTCTTCACAATATGTGAGTACATCAAATGTATTCTTTTTTCATAACTAATAGACTTAATAGTTAGTTAGTGCTCTGAATATGAAGTTCTGAAGGTTCCTATATGTGCAACTTTTCTTGGCAACTTCTAGGAAATATCGCAATTTAATTGACAGTTTTCAAAAGGAGAAATTATGAGTTAGTCAATGAAGAAAAAGAAAAGTCTCTTGCCAGTAGGCTCTCGTTCATTTATTAATCCATAGATTATTTAAGTGTGTTGGGCCCATGAATAAGACTTAATTAGTTCATTTTAAAGTGATCAAATATATATTTTTTTCTTGACAGCTGAGCTTAACTAATAGACTTAATAGTTAGTTAGTACTCTGAATATGAAGTTCTGAAGGCTCTTATATGTGCAACTTTTAGGAAATATCGCAAATTAATTGGCAGTTTTCAAAAGAAGAAATTATGAGTTAGTCAATGGAGAAAAGTTTGTTGTCAGTAGGCTCTTGTTCATTTATTAATTCATAGACTATTTAAGTGTGTTGAACTCATGAATAAGGCTTAATTAGTTCATTTTAAAGTGACGAAGCGAGAAATTATTTTCAATGAGGGTTTGGTAATTAATTTTTTTTTAAATTGATTGGTTTTATTGATTATTTTATGTTTTTTAATGAATAATAATTAAATATTTGAATGTGTTAGATCAATTATTGAGTGAGCCTTATCTTCTTTACTCAATTCATGGATTTGAAACTCAAGGTTACTTTTGCAATGCTTGAACACGTGAGCTAGTAGAAGAGTCAAAGTCAGAATTACCACTACCCAACCCAGTTTTAAAACTTTACACTATGATTTTTTTTAAAACTGCAATATCATAATATTTTTCTTTAGGCAGGTATTAAATGTGATATTTCATATTCATTCAAACATTTTCTCGGTACTTTTTATTTAAGGTTGAAAAAAAGTGCAAAGAAGACCTATATTTATAGTAGAGCCAAGTGCAATTTTTTTAAAAAGAAAACTAAAAATTATATTTATTAAATTTGAGTATAGGCTAGAGCCTATAGACATCACTTTGTGGCTCCGACCCTTTTTAAAATAGTGTGAAAGCTGAACTAGATGAGATCCTTAATTGGTTCATTAAACCATCTTTTAACTAAAACAGAGAATATTAATTCTATGGTTTTGAAAAAGTTAACCAAAGAGCAACATTTTATAGATCACATGTTCGTTATTATACTGGAAGATTTAGAGGATTTTGGAAGACATGATGATAAAGAGGCTATTCCAAAGATATCTTTATGTGGTGATTTTAATTGTTTATTTTTTTTATGATTTTGTTATTTCTCCTTCTTTATCATGTAGTAATATATACATTTTGTATCTTTTTTTGTTTCGTAATAACTTGGATTGAGTTTTAATGCTCAGTGACCACTTAATATTTGAGATGAATCGTATTTGTGTGATGTGCGTGATTAAAGAGAAATGTGTGACTGTGTGATTTGAGTTTTAAAGCTCAGTGACCACTTAATGCATTCTAAATCTTTTTTTATAATTTCGGTTAAGTTTGGAACGTGTGAAATGGCGGAAGACTAAAGACTAGTCCAACTTCCAAGTGTCATGTCAACATAAAGATTTGACATGTTATTATCTATATTTAACATTTATAAGACTTTTCTTGCAAACACTTATTTATTACTTTACCAATATATTGGACATTCTTTCCTTGTTGTGTATATGTGTATGCCTCCATCAACTAAATAAAAGAATAATTAAATGAAAGTCGATATACGTAGTTAGAATTGAAAGGTTGAAAACTTTTCGGCCTTCTGAGTCTACTTCCAAAATTGCGTGTATTTTGTGCTAAAATAAATGAAAAGAAAAAGCATTTATGAAATGCAGGTATTTAAAATCTACTCATCTTTTACAACTTAATTTCACAACTCTCACAAACAATGGAAAATCGTTTGCTCTTCTTCATCATGTTTAGCTTCATCATGATCTTCATCACATGTTGCTCTGTGACAGCAGAACAAGCTCTGAATGCATCTTTCACTTCCTCTGGAGTGAGATGCCTCCCCCACATAAGCTCTGCTTTGTGGCAACTAAAGCAAGAGTTTGTATTTAAAAAGCCCAATTACACTGATCATCATTATTATTATTCTCCAATTCCATCCAATGAGACCCTTTCTTACCCGAAGATGAGGTTTTGGAAGGAAGGAAAGGACTGCTGTGAGTGGGATGGTGTCACGTGTAGCAGCAAAACAGGACAAGTAATAGGGCTCGATCTGAAATTAAGTTGGCTTCATGGGCCTTTGAGTTCCAATAGCAGCTTCTTCAGATTAAGTCAACTTCACTGGCTCAACCTTGCCTACAACAACTTCACTCTTTCCAATATTCCATCAAGCTTTGCTCAGCTTTCGAGGTTAACCTATCTCAACCTCTCTTACTCCTTTTTTTCTGGTCAAGTCCCTTCTGAAATCGCTTTGTTGTCCAATTTGATTTCTCTCGATCTCTCTTCTAATATTCGCTACAATTATGATCACTACGGTTATTATAAAGGTGAGATTAGCCTTTTATATAGTCCAATGGTGACATTTGCTCAAAACATGACAAAATTAAGAGAACTTCATCTGAACAGTGTGAATCTTTCTTCACTACTACCCGAATCTATGGCTAACCTATCCTCCTTGACATCTCTATCTCTTAGTGATTGCTATTTGTATGGTGAATTTTTGCAAAACATTTTTCATCTACCTAATATTCAAGTCATCGATGTGTCATCCAATCTAAACCTCAATGGAATATTACCATATTCCATTGGCAATCTTAGGTTCTTAAGTGTTTTAGATCTCTCATACTGTAATTTTTCAGGGACCATTCCATCTTCAGTTAAGAATATATCACATCTCTCAAGTCTTGACCTAAGTTCCAACAACTTTGATGGTCAACTTCCACCAGCTTTGTTCATAATGCATTCCCTACAGTATCTAAGGCTTGACTATAATCACTTTAATGGCCCTCTAACCATTCCATCTTCAACTAAGAGTTTATCACGTCTTTCATATCTTCACCTAAGGCATAACAATTTTGATGGTCAACTTCCATCAGTTTTGTTCATAATGCCTTCCTTACAATCTCTAAGTCTTTCTTCTAATCAGTTTACAGGCCCTCTAACCATTCCATCTTCAGTTAATAATTTATCACGTCTTTCATCGCTTGAATTAAGTTCCAACAATTTTGATGGTCAACTTCCACCAACTTTGTTCACAATGCCTTCCTTACAATCTCTAAGTCTTTGGTATAATCAGTTTACAGGCCCTCTAACCATTCCATCTTCTGTTAAGAATATGTCACATCTCTCAAGTCTTGACCTAAGTTACAACAATTTTGATGGTCAACTTCCACCAGCTTTGTTCATAATGCCTTCCTTACAATCTCTAAGTGTTTCTTCTAATCAGTTTACAGGCCCTCTAACCATTCCATCTTCAGTTAATAATTTATCACGTCTTTCATCGCTTGAATTAAGTTCCAACAATTTTGATGGTCAACTTCCACCAGCTTTGTTCATAATGCCTTCCCTACAGTATCTAAGGCTTGACAATAATCACTTTAATGGCCCTCTAACCATCCCAAATGTCTCGTTATCGTCCCAATTGACAAACCTTATTTTGGATGGGAATAAGCTAACTGGAAAAATTCCAAGGTCAATTTTTGAAATGCGAAAACTTGAAGATCTGGGCCTTGGCGACAATAACTTAAGTGGCATTATAGAGATGAGCATGTTCTCAAAGTTGAGTCAGCTTCGAAGTCTTTCTCTTTCACGTAATAGTCTAGTTGTAATGGAAAACACAACAACAAATTCCACTCTAATCTTCAAACTTAATTATTTGGGTTTGGCTTCATGCAACATTGAAGAATTTCCCAAGTTCCTAAAAACCCAAAATGAGCTACAAGAATTGGATCTTTCCAACAACAAAATTGAAGGCAAGATCCCCAAATGGTTCTTCACTATAGGGGCAAAGACCTTGGGGACTTTAAATTTGTCTACAAATTTCATCACCGGTTGGGAACAAGTGCCGAAAGTGCTTCCGTGGAAAGCGTTGTGGACTCTTGACTTAAGCCACAACATGTTTCGAGACACATTACCAGCTCCACCATTTTCTGTAAGGTGGTTTGACATTTCGAATAACAACGTTAGTGGGAAAATTCATCCATTGTTCTGTAACTTGACTAATTTGGAATATCTCGATATGTCCAATAACAACTTAAGCGGTGAGATTCTTCCATGTTTGGGTTCCATTAGCTCCCTTGATCAGTTGATATTGTCTAGGAACAAATTTGAGGGAACTATCCCATCATCTTTTGGGTATCTGACTTCGCTTCGTCTTTTGGACCTCTCTAAGAATAGGCTCTCTGGTAGAATTCCTCGAGTGGGAAACAACTCATCGTTCTGCAATTTAAGAGATCTTATTGTTCTCGATGTCTCGAACAATCAATTAAGCGGCTCTATTCCACAATGCTTGGGAAGTTTCAGCCATGCTCTTCAAGCGTTGATTATGAAAGAGAACAATTTTAGTGGAGAAATGCCTCAGACACTTCTGGATGGAAGCAGTCTAATTACTCTCGACCTCAGTCATAATCAATTAGAAGGAATGGTTCCACAATCTTTAACCAAATGCAGTGCATTGGAAATTCTAAATCTCGGATACAATCGACTATCTGGCACATTCCCTTTTTGGTTACAAAATTTGGCAAGTTTGCAAGTTCTTGTGCTGCGTTCCAACAAATTTCACGGTCCAATATGGGATCCCAAGAAGTTTATGGGCTTTGAGAAACTACTGATTGTCGACCTCTCTTTCAATAAGTTCAATGGAACATTGTCATCAGATTACTTTGCCAATTGGAGTGCCATTAATACACACAATAATAGTGTCAATAAGTCAAAGCCAGAGTACATCGATGACGACAAGTATTATCTTCTCGAGTCTGTAACTGTGACTAATAAAGGCTTTGAAATGGAATATGTCAGGATCTTAACCATCTTCACTTGTATCGATCTCTCAAACAATAATTTTTACAGCGAAATTCCAAAATCTGTTGGGGATCTTCAATCATTAATTGTGCTGAATCTATCGAGTAACAATTTTGAAGGCCACATTCCACAATCGATTGGGAATCTGAAAGAAATTGAATCATTGGATCTCTCAAACAACAAGCTCTCTGGAAGAATACCTCAGGAATTGGCAGCTCTCACATTTCTTGCGTATCTCAACCTTAGTAATAACCAACTTACGGGGCCGATACCACAACGGACACAGATTAGTACATTTCTGAATTCTTCATTTTATGGAAATGAAGAATTATGTGGCTTTCCATTATCAAAGGAATGTGGTAGCAGAGATGAGTCTCCAAGTACACTTGTACATGAATCTGAATTTGAGAGTGGTTTTGGGTGGAAAGCAGTGCTTGTGGGATATGGATGTGGCTTTCTTGGTGGACTGTTGGGTGGACATCTCTTCATTTCGAAGATATAAATCAGGTAACTAACTTATTATGTTTATGTTATTGAGATGACAAATTATAATTACTCATCTTTTCATAATGTTTAGTGTAGTTCACTTTTATTATTATTTTTAATGTTTATGATACAAATAAATATATAACTATATTAAAACAATACATAATTATATAAACCAAATATTAAAGAAAAAATTATAGAAGAGTATAGATTTGTATGTTATTTGATCACTTGGTGGACTGTTGCTGGTTTTATTATTTGAGACTCCAAATAGATTTGGTATAAAGTCATCAAAAAATAGTTTTGCATTTGCAGAAGACTAATCAAGGAAAATCAATGTCTCATGTCTAAATTCGTCTCTTTTTTTCCATTGTTTTTGCTTTTGCTGATTTTCTTATAGAGATTTTCTTTTTAGTATTTTGTTGAAGCATACTAATTAAAATTAGAATTACTGATTTCTTATGCATGATGCAGAGTGAATGAAGGGAGTTTCACATGGGAATGATGAGAGAATATTGTGACATACATATATACTTGTATATATATCAGCTTTGTTTAATTTGATTGATCTGACTCTTTGTTGCCATTATTATGTTAGAGTGTTTAATTTGTGAGAATGTCAGTGTTGCAATTAATCTTTCTCTTTTGTTTATCTATGTTAAAGTATGTAGCTTCCTTTTATTGCAGCAAATATTATTCCTTTTACTAAATTATTTTTAGTACTTTTTTTGTTTAAGAATTCTGATTAATAGATTTGGTGATTTGCTATATGCATTATTCACTCAAAGCCCATATCAACTATACTGATCTTCACCTAGCTACTTTTATATGCACATATATACATATATGTATGTGTGTTTACTCATGTATCTATTATATAAATTCTTGACTATAAATTTGTCAACAAACACACAAAACCAAAGAGAAACAGAATAGGAAGAAGAAAAAAAGGCAAAGTAGTTCCTTGGTTCCAAGTCTAATCCAATAAGAAGATCAAGTGTACACCCTCAAACACTCTCCAAAGAACACAATGAGCACTCAATTTCAAACTCAAAGAACCACCAGAGTTAACCCAGCAGAACTCACTAAAACACTCCTGTTTTCACTCACTAGAACACGTGCATATATCACCCAACCACAACCATCTCTTCTTGTCATTAAACACCCACTTGTTAATGGAAATGAATTACTCTTTCAAAGTAGTCCTAAAATGATTCAGAGTTGCCAACTCCATTCACAAAATGAATTTGAAACCTTCCATGCTAGCTTTCGTGTTATATTGTTTGTTATTCCTACTTTTCTTCTTTGGATCCACCTCATCCCAAAGTCATCTTCATTGTCATGTGTTTGGTTGCATAAGTCAGACACAGACAACCACCATGTGCTTGTATTATTCTCTTGAACTTCTTCAGAAGAGTGAGTATCAGCTACACCCTCCATGTACTCTTCTTCCTCCATAACAAAGCCATCAACATTTGGTTCATCTTCACCATCTGGTTCAGCAACTTCATGATAATTTTCTTTGTCATATACTGGAGGAAACTCAGGATCATCATTGTTATATATTGGGGCAACTCAGGGCTTTATCGATGGCTAAATCTTCAAATAGATGGCACCCATCAGCCACATCTGGTTCAATGATGCAGTTGTGTTGAGTCAAGTCTTGTAACACATGTGTTACATAAAGTGATACAGAAATAAGGTCAATAGTAATGAGATAAGAAAAAAGACAAAGCACACTGCCCAATCCATTCAGAGACTCCCTCACAAACTTACAACAAACCATATTCAAATAGACTTAAGAATTTCACATGCATTATAGTCAAACTTGAAGACTCACTTTTTAATACAAATTCTAATTGTGGCAACAACTGGTAACTACTACCCATTATACCAAATGCATAATACAAAGTTGCATATAATCTCAACAACCAAAAAAACCATATATATACTATTTCAAAACATTTCACTCCGTCCTCTAGTATTGAAGCTTTGATTTTTTTTCTTTTTTTTTTCAAATGATATTTTTTTTCTACTCTGTATTTCAATTTTTTTTTCCGATTGTAGGGATTTCAAACGTTTTATCACCTTTTTTAATTTATTCAAAAAATAATTTTTTTCCTAATAAACAAATATTTTAATTAAAATAAGTGTAATACACAAGACTCCAACATGGAAGTCACATGTCATCAAACACTTTCCATCTCAGGCCCATTAGTACGAGTAGGAACGAAAATCACCTTTTAAAAATATCAGTGATATTTACCGTGAATACAAAAATTTGGTATAAAAGTACAATATTTGAAGTCAATAAGTCATTATTTCGAGTCTTTGGTGATGGGACAATTCAACTATTGCTCAATAATGATTGTTGGATATCATCCGTAGTCGTAGACAAGTCAGATTTAAGTTAATTTAAAAAATAAAAGAGTTCCCATTGACGTCTTTCAAAGCCTATAAGTTTCTCTCCTTTAGCTTCATCATCATCATCATGTGGTGCTTCGTTACAACACCACAACATATAAATCAGATATTTTAAACTATTGTGCAATTTATTATTAATATATATATATATAAATCAGATATTTTTTATAACTAATTTAAAAAAGATATTTTAAATAATAATTTAAAAATCAAATTATATATACATCTTATTATATAAATCTTAATTAATTATAATTTTATTTTAAATGAGATATTTTTTTATAAATAATTTAAATAAGATATTTAAAAAAAATTAAAAATCTAGGAATTAACCAAATATGTTTAAAGTTAACGGAATATGTTAAAGTTAATATTAAAAATCATTAAACCTGATTTTGTTAGATGCACTTTTTTATAAATAAATAATAGTGTTTATTATTTAAACAAAAAATTCCACACTTTTCATTAGATGTAGCATAATATATATAAAGATATATTTAAAGAAAAAAGAGAGAGATTTAAAGAAACAACAAATAAAAAATAAAAATAAAACGACAAAAGGTTGCAATAGAGCATGCAAGGTGGGCTTAAAATTATTTGAAGTTTGGTGTGGTGTGGCGCATTATTCTTACCAAACCCAGACTAATCAAAACACCTTCAAAACTTAAACATTAGGGGAGTTTCTCATAAAAATAAACATAGTTTCTATATTTATAGAAAGAAAAAAAAATTGTATAAAATTTAGTAAGTTTTGAAAAAAAAAATGTTTAAAATATGGTAATTTCATATAATATAAAAAATTAATTACCATAATCATAAATACACAACTCTTTCTTTTCTCATTTCTTCCTCTCTTCTCTCTCATTTGATTCTCTTATCTCACCCATTCGCCGGCAATGCTATCTCCACCCCGACAACGACGCACCTCTGCCCCCACCCTTGATGACGACGTACCTCCCCCTCTAGTTCTTCTTCTTATCTCTCCCATTTGGTTCTCTCATCTCAGCCATTCGTCGGCAATGCTACCTCCGCCCCCGCCCCTGATGACGACGTACCTCCCCCTCTAGTTCTTCTTCTTCTTCTTCTTCTTCTTCAGATCTAGTTTTATTTTTATTTTTTTTGTTCTTATTCTTCTTTTTCACATCTGGTTTCGTCATTTCAAATCTGTTTTTGCACTTCATATTTTTTTTTCCTTCTAAACCTAACTGTAACCGAATACAGTCACGATCTGTTATGATTTCTGGATTTTTTTTTTCCAGAATTGTATAAGTAACCGGGTACAATGACGTCTGATTCTTCTTATTCATAACTGATATTTGTTTAGATCTAGTTGTAACTAGTTACAATAACGAATAATTTAGATTTAATTTTCTTTCCAGATCTAGATAAGTAACTAGTTACCGTCGTAATTTTTTTTTCAGATCTGATTTTTTTTTCAAACCTAGCTGCGACCAGTTACGATTATGATCATTTTAGATTTTTTGTTTGGATCCCATTTGTTTTTAGGTTTGGCTAGGTAACCAGCTACCATCGCAACTAGTTTTTTTTCAAACCTAATTATAACTAGTTACCTTCTCAATGAAGTTAGTTTATATTTTTCATATAAGTTTTCTTTCTCCAAATCTCACTAAGTAACCAGTTACAATTCAACTGGTATTTTGATAATAGTACATTACTAAAAAATCAAAATTATTTTTATAGTTGTAACCAGTTACTACAACACCACTTAATAAATAAAACAGATTTTTAAAGAAATAACTAGTTACCACACATCACTAAAAAATTGACAATGGCAAATGATCTACCACAAAAAAAATATCAAAAATTTCCTGATAATGGTAACTAGTTATAGCGGAGAAAATGTTGATTGAAGTTAATAAAAAAGAAAACAAAATGTTTTTCAATGTCTGAAAAAAAAAAATTAAAACTAATACCTACAATTACTGAAATACCCTCCCAAAAATTCAAAATTAGCCAAAATAATCTTATCTCTTCTATATAATAAGTGTGTAGATAACGGAAATTCTTAGTTTTAACGGTTTTTTATTTTTTTAATGTTAACTTTAATAGAATATTCTTATATTTAACGGTAGTTTGTAAATTCTTAAACTTAAATAAAATAAAATTAAAAAATTAAAATAGGATGTTTTTTAGATATTTTACAATGATAATTATTTAAAAATAATAAATAATTAAACAAATTAAAATATGATATTTTTCAGATATTTTACAATGATAGTTATTTTAAAATAATAAATAATTAAACAAATTAAAAAATAATAATATTTTTGAGATATTTTACAATGATAATTATTTAAAAATAATAAAATCATACATTTTATAAATTAAATAAAATTTAATTAAACTTAAACTCACTTTATTATAATAATATCATATTAAACATATAACATAATTTACAGTAAATTAGCAACAAATTGTTTTTTTTTTTAGAAAACTAGCAAGAAACTTAAATTTAAAATCCACTTATAATATTTAATATTACATTAAATATATAATATATAATCTCTTGTTGTAACTCACAAATTCAAATACTAGAACAAACATAAACTTAAAGAAAAATAAATAAATTATTTAATTAAAATAGGATATTTATTTCAAAATTTATATAACATTAATTTAAATTTAATAAATTCTATAAATAAAACTAAGTAAACGTGCATATTACACGTTGCTTGTATATAGTATAATTAAATATGATAAAACTAATAATTATTATACCAATATGAAAAAAAAAATCTCATAAAAAAAGTAAGAAAACATAAAATAATATATAAAATGCACACACAAAAAAATGTCATATTTAATGTAAATTCCTCTAAACATTATCATGCTATTTGATTATTTTTATTTTAACTAATAACAATAATAGTTTAAATAATAAATAAATCACGTCCATGTTATTTGAAATTTTATATTTAAATCTGAATAAATATTTAAAAAAATATTATCGTGTTATCATAAAATTTATATTTAAATTAAAAGATCTCAATCATATCACATAATTAATTAGTTAGGTTATACCTACGTATTAAATATCTACAATTTAGTTGGATATATTTATCACTTATTTTATTATTATTATTATTTAAAAAAATTAAAAAATACTTAATTAATTTTAAATGCTAATCTTCCTAGTCACACAACTCTATATAAACATAACTAAGACTACACAAGTTTTCATCAAGTTCTCATTCCTTTTCAAAACAAAAAAAAAAGTGAGTGAGTGAGTTTAGAGCTTTTGTTAACATGAGGAGTTTTTCAATTTTTGTGCTTTCTTTTTCTCTTATATTGTCATTGAGCTTTTGTAGTGCACAACCTCTTGATGGTGTCAACAAAACTCACGCGAGATGCGGAGAGTTACAACAATTACAATCATGCACGTTCAACATATTTAGTTTTCTCATTCAAAAGCAGCCTATCAACTCTACATGTTGCGATACTATTCTCAACGTCGCCAATAAATGTTCAGGTGATCGAATGCCTATTTGGTTACTCAAAAGCCAAAAATATTGCACTATTGCAAATATTACTAAATCGACACCACCACCTCCACAGACATTGAAACAAAATTCATCTTCACTGAACTTTACATCTCCTATCGTTGGTGGTTTCAAGCAAAATTGCTTACATGAACTACGTCGATTAACACCTTGCATTGGTGACATAAAGGCATACATGAGGACAAATAGTTCGATCAATTCTACATGTTGCACCACAATTCTCGATGTGGGCAACCAGTGCCATTGGGGTTCATGGCTATTATGGTTTGCACGAAGCCAAGACTACTGCAAAAACCACAAGAATTGAGATAGTTTATAATTTTTTTCTTAATTCTTTTGCTTTTATGTTTTTTAGTTTTATTGTTTATTTTTGTTTTCTTTTACGATTTTTTATACGTTAGATTATATGCTTTTATTGTTTTTTTTATATTTAGTTTTTCGACGTTAATATTACTGGTTGTTTTTATTAGTGAATATAATTATTTATTATTTTAGAATTACATGTGCTTTAATAATTCAATAACTAATTCATGATTGGTCATAATCTTGTTGTTGAGTTTCTAATAAGTTTAAACTCGTTTTCAAGGTATTGAGTTTCTAATTAAATTACCAAAATTTTGATAATATTGATACCAAACATAAACAGTTTTAACTACACAAAATATTTAATTCAATTGACCAATATATATACACAAAACAACTCAATTTCCACTAAATAATAATGGCTTAATTCTGGATTTGAAAACGATTTTTTAAATTTGAAAATTAAAAACACATAATTCTAATTTTTAAATCGTACAATTTAATATTTCAAAACTATTGCTACAAAAAAAAAAATCAAAAGTATTGTTTTCAAAATAACAAATAATTAGTTAGTTTCTAAAATTTTATCTATTAAAAACATAATTATCTTTGCAAGTCCAAAATCACATTAACATAAACCACTTAAATGACTATTTTTTTTTTTAATTAAGAGAGATTTGAACTTGTGAGCTCCTATGTCTACAAGTAAACATATCTATATTAAATTAAAATTTAAGATTTTTTTTTTCACAATTAAGCAAGCCTTGAAAATAATCAAGTGTTAAAATTCTCATTTTAAATCCAAAAAAATAAGGGATAATCATAGATTGAGAGCTCCAATATATGAAACCTTTTTTTAGTAACTTCTTATATTCATTCATTCAAGAATCACAACACAAAATCCCAAAGTTATTGGAAGGAACTTAGAAACTCAAACATCAATAATGATTTTCACAATGTTTAGTGTAACTATTTATAGGCTAGTTCTAGCTAATTAAACACATAAGCCAATTAAATAAAATATTCTATTGACTCCTAGAGTATGTAATTAATGATCTGTGTTTCTACATTTCTTAAGGATTCTATGAAAAAAAAAGCTATGTTGATGTCCAAAAAAATTGTACTTTTTAATTTTCACTAATTATGATAGGGTATGATTTTTATTGTAATAGTACAATCCTAACCATTCATCAATGATGGTACGCTATGATTATATTCATTTATCGTAATCGTACACTTTAGATGAATAGTCAAGATCGAATCATACGTCCCTATAATCAAAAAAATATTAATATGACACTAATATATCTCTTCTATATAATAAGTGTGTAGATAATGAAATTTTTTTGTTTTAACGGTTTTATATTTTTTTAGTATTAACTTTAACGAAATATTTTTATATTTAACAGAAAATTTGTCTATGTAACTGTAGTTTATAAATACTTAAACTTAAATAAAATAAAATAATTAATTAAAAAAAATTAAAATATGATATTTTTGAGATATTTTACAATGATAATTATTTAATAATAATAAATAATTAAACAAATTAAAATAAAATATTTTTCAGATATTTTACAATGATAATTATTTTAAAATAATAAACAATTAAACAAATTAAAATATGATACTTTTTAGATATTTTACAATAATAATTATTTAAAAATAATAAAATCATATGTTTTATAAATTAAATAAAATTTAATTATACTTAAAATCACTTATTATAATAATATCATATTAAATATATAATATAATCTTCTGTGAATTAACAATAAATTACTTTTAAAAAAACTAGCAAGAAACTTAAATATAAAATCTACATATAATATTTAATATTACATTAAACATATAATATATAATCTCTTGTTGTCACTCCCAAATTCAAAAAATAAAACAAACATAAACTTAAACAAAAATAAATAATTTATTTAATTAAAATAGAATATTTATTTGAAATTTATATGACATTAATATAAATTTAATAAAAATAATTAATAAATTCTATAAATAAAGCTAAGTAAACGTGCATATTGCGTTGCTTGTATGTAGTATATCTCTTCTAAATAATAATTGTTAATTTTAACGGAATATTCTTATATTTAATGGTAGTTTGTAAACTCTTAAACTTAAATAAAATAAAATAAATAATTAAACAAATTAAAATGAGATATTTTTGAGATATTTTATAATGATAATTATTTAAAAATAATAAATATTTAAATAAATTAAAATAATATATTTTCAAATATTTCACCATGATAATTATTTTAAAATAATAAATAATTAAACAAATTAAAATATCATATTTTTCATATATTTTACCATGATAATTATTTATAAATAATAAATAATTAAACAAATTAAAATATAATATTTTTGATATATTTTACAATGATAATTATTTAAAAATAATAAAATTTTTATAACTTAAATAAAATTTAATTAAACTTAAACTCATTTATTAGAATAACATTATATTAACATATAATATAATCTACTATGAATTAGCAGCAACTTGTTTTTTTTTTAAACTAGCAAGAAACTTAAATTTATAATCCACGTATAGTATTTAATATTATATTAAACATATAATATATAATATCTTGTTATCACTCCTAAATTCAAAAACTAGAACAAACATAAACTTAAACAAAAATAAATAAATTATTTAATTAAAATAGAATATTTATTTCAAAATTTATATGACATTAATATAAATTTAACAAAAATTATTAATAAATTCTATAAATAAAACTAAGCATATTGCTCTATTTTCAATTTCCCTTTGTAAAGAAAGTAAGATTTTTTTTAGGTGATGTATTAAAATAAATATAGGGGATTTTTCATAAATATGACTTTCATGTCATTAATGTGCAAAATATAGGCTTATATTTTTCTTAATTTGTATGGGAAAATTTATTAAAGAAAAAAATAAAATATGGAATACAATTAGTAACTAACTAAATATGAAAAACTTAATTAAGAGTAAAACTATGGCATAAACCAACTTTTATACAAAAATATGAAACTAAACCCATAAAAAGTGAAAATTCTTAAAAAAGCCATAAAATAACTTTTTTTTTAAATAATATTTTTGCAAACTTTATTAAAAAAAATCTTATAAAATGTAATTTTCTCGTAAATATATTTGTTAGTGAAGTTAAAAAAAAAATTGCTTTTCTTTTTTTCCTTCCTATGAGTTTCTTAATTTAAAGTATATATTAGTGTATATTATCTTAACAAAAAAATCCCACACTTTGTATTAGATGTATCATAATATATATAGATAAATAAAATAAGTAGAGATATCAATAAAATACAAAACAAAAACAAAAACAAACAAACAAACAACAAAGCTTGCTATTGATCATTCATGGTGGGCTTAACATTATTTTAAGTTTGGTGTGGTTCGGCCCATGATCGCTACCAGGCCCAGCATCTCTAACACAGACTACTCAAAACTCAAACATTGTCATGCTATTTGAAATTTCGAATTATTAAATTTGAATTAGTTGATGATAATAATAATAATTTAAATATTAAATGAATCAAGTCTGTTATTTGAAATTTATATTTAAATTTTAATAAATATTTTTAAAAAAAATATTATCATAAAATTTAAATTTAAATTAAAATATCCCAATCAGATTTATGAATTATTAATTAATATAAAAAATGTTAGACCATCACATAATTAAGTAGGTTATGCTTACATATTAAATATCTACCAATTAGTTCGTTATATTTCTCACTTATTTTATTATTATTATTTAAAAAAATATATACTTCATTATTTTAAATACTAATTTTCTAAATCACACAACTCTATATAAACATAACTAAGACTACACAAGTTTCATCAAGTTCTCGTTCCTTTTAAAAGAAAAAAAAAGTGAGTGAGTGAGTTTAGAGTTTTTGTTAACATGAGGAGTTTTTCAATTATTGTGCTTTCTTTTTCACTTATATTTTCATCGAGCTTTTGTAGTGCACAAACTCTTGGTGATGTCAACAAAACTCACGCGAGATGTGGAGAGTTACAACAATTACAACCATGCACGGCCAACATATTTAGTTTTCTCATTCAAAAGCAGCCTATCAACTCTACATGTTGCGATACTATTCTCAACATCGCCAATGAATGTTCAGGCAATCGAATGCCTATTTGGTTTCTCAAAAGCCAAAAGTATTGCACTATTGTAAATATTGCTAAATCGACACCACCACCTCCACAGACACTGAAACAAAATTCATCTTCGCTGAACTTTACATCTCCAATCGTTGGTGGTTTCAAGAAAAATTGTTTACATGAATTACGTCGCTTAACACCTTGTATTGGTGATATAAAGGCATATATGAGGACAAATAGTTCGATCAACTCTACATGTTGCACCACAATTCTCGATGTAGGCAACCAGTGCCATTGGGGTTCATGGCCATTATGGTTTGCACGAAGCCAAGACTACTGCAAAAAGCACTAGGGGTGTTCATATCCATCAAAGGATTTAACTAGTTTAGTTTTTTTTTTTAATCGTTTGCTTCTATGTTTCCTTAGTTTAATTTTTCATTTTTGTTCTTCTTTTAGGGGTTTTCTATATGTTAGATGTTTTGTGTTTTTTACTTCAATGTTTAGTTTTTCGAGTTAAACATTAATGGATTATTTTAGTTAGTGAATAAAATTATTTTTTATTTTAGCTTATATATGTTTCAATAATTCAATGATTATTTTGAGGTATTAAATAATTAAAACAAATAATTATAATTCTTAAATCATACAATTTTAAATTATTATTTTCAAAATAAAAAAGCAAGTTAAACAACTATATTTTTTTATAAGTATATTACCACTAAGCTATGTCTATAGGCACTAATTAAACAACTCAACTCATATGCTACAACCAAACATATATTCCACATAATTTAAAAAAAAAATCAACATACATAATAAAACTTAAAACTTAAAAGTTAGGTATTTACTTTTTAGCCATAATAGATCACACTAAATTCTATACCTAAGTTTTAATCTACTTGGTTACTAAGTTCTCCTAGTAACCAAGTAGATTATAAATTTCTGTTTCCTTAAAACATACAATATTTCATGGCAGATTCTTATAAAACGAATGTTGTGTTCTTTAGTTTAGCTTAATGAAGTTCCAATTCAAACCCCATTTTCATATGCAATCTAGTGTCATAAACTCTTCCACATTTGAGCCTGTAAGTAATTTCTAATTTTATGCTTATGTTTAACTTTATAATGTAGTTTAGTGACATAACATTGTACTTAGAATCGTACACTTTAAATGAATAGTCAAGATCGAATCCTACCTATAATAAAAAATATATTAATATGCTTAAAACAATTCTAGAGCACACCAATATATATATATAGAGAGGCTATTTTCAATTTCCCTTTGTAAAGAAAGTGATATTTATTTTAGATGATGTATTAAAATAAATATATGAGATTTTTCATAAATATAGATTTTATGTTATTAATTTGCAAAAATATACGTTTATATTTTTCCTAGAAAAATTTATTAAAGAAAAAAACAAAGTATGAGAACACAAATGCTAACTAACTAAATATGAAAAACTTAATTAAGATTAAAAATATGGCCTAAATCAATTTTTATAAAAAAAATATGGGAAACTAAACTCATAAAAAAATTATTAAAAAATGTCTTAGAATAACTTTTTTTTTTTTTTAAAAACAATATTTTTGCAAACTTTATTAAAAAATTCATATAAAATATAATTTCCTCATAAATAAATATATGTCAGTGAAATTAAAAAAAATAAAAAATTTCTTTTCTTTTTTTCCTTCTTATGAGTTTTCTTAATTTAAAGTATATATTAGTGTATATTATCTTAACAAAAAAATCCCACACACATAATATGTCTTTTATATAATAAGTGCGTAGATAATGAAAATATTTGATTTTAATGGTTTTCTATTTATTTTAATGTTAACTTTAACGGAATATTTTTATATTTAACGGTGATTTGTAAACACTTAACTTCAATAAAATAAAATAAATAATTAAAAAAATAAAATATGATATTTTTGAGATATTTTACAATGATAATTATTTAAAAATAATAAATAATTAAACAAATTAAAATATGATATTTTTGAGATATTTTATAATGATAATTATTTTAAAATAATAAATAATTAAACAAATTAAAATATGATATTTTTTAGATATTTTACAATAATAATTATTTAAAAATAATAAATAATTAAACAAATTAAAATATCATATTTTTTAATATTAACTTTAACGGAATATTCATATTTTTAACGGTGGTTTGCAAACACTTAAATTTAAATGAAATAAAATAAATAATTAAACAAATTAAAATTTGATAATTTTTAGATATTTTACAATGGTAATTATTTAAAAATAATAAAATCATATGTTTTATAACTTAAATAAAATTTAATTAAACTTAAACTCACTTATTAAAATAATATCATATTAAATATATAGTATAATCTATTGTGAATTAGCAACAAATTATTTTTTTAAACTAGCAAAAAAATTAAATTTAAAATCCACCTATAATATTTAATATTACATTAAACATAGAATATATAATCTATTGTTATCACTTTCAAATTCAAAAATTAGAACAAATATAAACTTAAATAAAAATAAATAAATCATTTAATTAAAATAGGATATTGATTTAAAATATATATATTTAATAAAAATAATTAATAAATTAGATAAATAAAACTAAGTAAAAGTGCAAGTTTATATCTAGCATAAATATATATATATATAAAATAAGCAGAGATTTAAAGAAACAACAAATAAAAAACACAAACGACAAAGTTTGCTATTGATCATTCATGGTGGGCTAATCAAAACTCAAACATTGTCATGCCATTTGAAATTTTGAATTATAAAATTTGAATTAATTGATGATAATAATAATAATTTAAATATTAAATGAATTACGTCTGTTATTTGGAATTTATATTTAAATTTTAATAAATATTTTAAAAAATATATTATCATAAAATTTAAATTTAAATTAAAATTAAAATATCCCAATCAGATTTATGAATTATTAATTAATATAAAAAATGTTAGACCATCACATAATTAAGTAGGTTATGCTTACATATTAAATATCTACCAATTACTTCGGTATATTTATCACTTATTTTATTATTATTATTTAAAAATATATATACTTCCCTATTTAAATGCTAATATTTGTAGCACACAACTCTTTATAAACATAACTAAGACTACAAAAGTTTTCATTCCTTTTAAAAGAAAAAAAAAAGTGAGGAGTGAGTTTAGAGCTTTTGTTAACATGAGGAGTTTTTTAATTTTTGTGCTTTCTCTTATAATGTCATTGAGCCTTTGTGGTGCACAACCTCTAAGTGGTGTCAACAAAACTCACGCCAGATGCGAAGAGTTACAACAATTACAACCATGCACGCCTAACATATTTAATTTTCTCATTCAAAAGCAGCCTATCAACTCTACATGTTGTGATACTATTCTCAACGTCGCTAATGAATGTTCAGGTGATCGAATGCCTATTTGGTTTCTCAAAAGCCAAAAATATTGCACTATTGCAAATATTACTAAATCGACACCACCACCCCCACAGACACTGAAACAAAATTCATCTTCGCTGAACTTTACATCTCCAATCGTTGGTGGTTTCAAGCAAAATTGTTTACATGAACTACGACGCTTAACACCTTGTATTGGTGATATAAAGGCATATATGAGGACAAATAGTTCGATCAACTCTACGTGTTGCACGACAATTCTCGATGTAGGCAACCAGTGCCATTGGGGTTCATGGCCATTATGGTTTGCACGAAGCCAAGACTACTGCAAAAAGCACTAGGGGTGTTCATCTCCATCAAAGTATTTAACTAGTTTAGTTTTTTTTTTTAATCGTTTGCTTCTATGTTTCCTTAGTTTTATTTTTCATTTTTGTTCTTCTTTTAGGGGTTTTCTATATGTTTAGATGTTTTGTGTTTTTTTGCTTCAATGTTTAGTTTTTCGAGTTAAACATTAATGGATTATTTTAGTTAGTGAATAAAATTATTTTTTATTTTAGACTTATATATGTTTCAATAATTCAATGATTATTTTGTGATAGGTGATAACTCGATTTCAAGGTATTGAATAATTAAAAATACATAATTCTAATTTTAAAATTATTATTTTCAAAATAAAAAGCTTGTCAAACAAATATTTTTTTTCATATGAAAAAGGACTTTGGAACTTTTTTTATAAGTATATTACCACTAAATAATTAAATAATTAAAAACAAATCATTCTAATTTTTAAATCATACAACTTTAAATTATTATTTTCAAAATAAAAAAGCTAGTTAAACAACTATTTTTTTTAATAAGTATATTACCACTAAGCTATGTCTATAGGCACTAATTAAACAACTCAACTCATATGCTACAATCAAACATATATTCCACATAATTTAATAAGAATCAACATACATAATAATACTTAAAAGTTAGGTATGTACTTTTTAGCCATAATAGATCACACTAAATTCTATACCTAACTTTTAATTACTATACAAGTGTCACTATAACTTAGGAGTTCAAAAGACATACTTAACCGTTTAAACTACCCCTCTTGGATCACTAAATTCTTCATAGTAACCAAGTAGATTATAAATTTCTGTTTCCTTAAAACATATAATATTTCATGGCAGATTATAAATTTCTGTTTCCTTAAAACATATAATATTTCATGGCAGATTCTTATCAAACGAATGTTGTGCTTTTTAGTTTAGCTTAATGTAGTTCCAATCCAATTCCCATTTTCATATGCAATCTAGTGTCATAAACTTTTCCACATTTTAGCCCAAGTAATTTCTAATTTTATGCTTATATTTGTCTTTAGGGAAATTTCTACGGTAGGTCCTTCAAAAAGAGTCCAGGGTAGGGCTCATTTGTATTCTTAACTCGTGAACAGTTTTTGGCATTTTTTTTTGTTGCACGCGTAACTAATTTTTTCGACACTTTATAATGTAATCTAGTGACATAGCATTGTACTTAGAATCCCTCTTTTCTCCTAATAGCTAATAGAATTTGCATATATTTATTATGATTTATGAGAGATGTAATATGAATGAACACAGGTAAATTCTTTTCTCAGAACTTCAGCACAAACAGTAACACCACAAGGTTCATGTAGAGATTTATTGACAAGACACATAACCTCAATAAAATGTATTTCCAAATGTGTACAACCTTTGGAGTAATAAACAAACCTCTTGAAGATTATAATGGAAGATGCTCTGCTCTGCCTACTGCTGCTTACTGCTGGTACCGCTTCTCAAACTGTGACTCATGGCAATGTGGGTCAAGCCAATCTCTTGTAGTGTTTTTAGCCATGCTGCCACTGCTAACTTTCCCACCACCACCGACAAGCTCTCGAAGATTTTCTAGCTTGTTTTCTCGTCCTGTTCCGCCAACTCTCCTATCTGCTTCTTTCAGTTTCTGCTTAAACCGCTGCTTTCGGCTAGCAGAAATGGGTTCTTGTTGTTGCTTCGATTGAGATGGGGGCGCCCCGTGTGGTCCGAGGTAGATGTCTTCTTCTACTTTGGCCTACACATGAAGCCATAAACACTTAAATAAACAACTTGTTTTAAAATTCAATATCCCAGTATTATTCATCGATTTGTATTGTTAACACCCAAGAGGTAGCTCAAATGATAAAACATGTAGTTTGCTCTTACAAATTATGAGGTTCGAGTCCCTCTGGGTATCTGACTTCCAAATATTACAGGGTTAATTCATTTGCATTATTAACATGTTTTTGTAACCATTTTGATATTAGAAACTTAGGTATTGACATGTGCAAATGCAAAATTAGCACTTGTGGCTAGTTAACCTTAGGAGAAGGTGGTTTTGAGGATTCTACTTTTGGAGCATCATCAGGATTGCTTTGATTCGACTCTTCAATTCCCAAGCTTGGAATTACAAATCCATCAGTGTCTATTTGCAAAAAGAAAAGCCGTACATTAGGGTCAAAGATTATCAAGACACAACTCCAACAAACAACATTGACTTGCTCACCAAAAAAAACCATGCAAGTAGCCAAGTAGATAACAAAAGGAACATAGTCAGCAAATACTCGAGTTCATAGACAAGAACTTTACTTGAATCAAAAGTTAACTACAAAAACTATATAGTACATTCAAAATTAAGAAGATATCAAATCAAACTTGAGCTCATAGATTAGTTAACGACCGACATTCTATTCAAGAACCACGTGTCTGTGTCCACTGCTTAACAACGTGGTGACACATGAAAATGGCATCTAGTTCAGTTTTGTGCCCTGATAATTTCTGATACAACTAGAGGATGGAACACACATTATGTCTTAAGATAGACCACGTGTAAGCACCTAAATATGCTGTGACATGTTTAGGTCTATTATACTGATTTGACGGTTTGCCATATAATCTTTCACAGCTTTTTGCAAACAATAATATCATATCACAACAAACCCAGATCCCCATTTCTTATGCACCTCCACTTATTGTTGACAATGCTTATAGATATGAATAATCCCAATTGAGGAACCCACTTCAAAGCTGCAACTTGCATCTAACATTTTGTTTCTTGTTATAGAAAATGCCAATATTTGGATATGCGTAGACAAAGGAAGCTTCAAAACATATATAACCCCAAAAGGAAAAAACTTTGTTTAATCAGAAACTAAATCTAGCTACCTTGACCCTTACTTACTTCTATAGATGTTAAGAAAAAATGGGAATTCACTCAATTTTCATTTCCAACTTTAGCTGGAAAACTAACAGATTGTTTCATCATATAACATCACATTAAGAATGGTAAATGCATACTCAAAATCAGAAAACTCAGGGGAAACAAAAATCTAAACCTAAGATTTTAATGCAAGGCAACTCATTTAACTGGCCATGAATCAAATATGGCAACTATGAAACAATCCTTTGGCATTTGCAACACCAACCAATCACTTAATTCAAACAATCAATGTCCAATTCTTATGCAATTATCCTCTAATAGTGCTGAGAAAAGAATATCAAATCTGTATATAATGCAATACATACATAAATTGAGCTCATTCAACCAAATGAGTCACTTGGGCTAATATATCACACTCAATACAAACCCATTACAACTTGCGCAATAAAAAACCAAACTTTGACACTTATTTTGCATTTTTTTCAGTAATTTTCTGGGAAACCAAACAAGAGGGTTACTTGGGAAAGTTCAAATTAATACATAAAAAGTGAAGAAATGAAAGTGTCAAAAGAATACATTACATACCCCACTCGTCTTTTTCTTCTTCTTCTGCCTCTAATGAAGGAGAGTTTTGCACTAGAGATGGGTCCATGGAACGCTGATGATCATGGATATGAACGGCCAGGGGCGCTAAAGCCCTGAAAGTTTTAAATCAAACGGCGAAAACCCAATCAATCAACCCACCACACAAATCCCAATTCCCCAAAAATTGAGTGGAAAGAAAGTGTATGAAGCACTTTACTTGAGATGAAACTCAAAATCGAGATGAAACACAAAATCGCAGTAGAAGCTCACAACAATTTTTTTTTTTTTTTCTGGAGGAACGCCCCAAACTAGGGGCGCTCACAATTATAAATAATACTAAGACAAAGCCCCAAATAGCAAAGTAATTATGAACCCTAACCCTAGCTAGCTATATTCTCTACAATACTAAAAAAAAATCACCATTTATCATTATTCCGAAATTACCCTTCTGTAAAGGATATTCTTGGCATTTTAAAATTTTTGCCAAAGTAAGTAATATATGCATTTCGGTCGGTGGAGAAAAATAGTAACTTTTTTATATATTTTTTAATTTTTTTTTCTATGGTTTTCTTTAATTTCCTATTTATTTTCCTTGGTATATTCTTAATTTGTTAAAAAGGGTTTCTTTTTCTTCTAAAAAAAATAATATCTTTCTCATGTGATTTTATGCAAATTAGAATAACATTAAAAAGCAATACCCCTAAACTTTATATACTTTTATTTTGTAATTTCCAATTTTTCTTGACATGTCCTTAATTTTGTTAAAAAGGGTTTCTTTTTCTTTAAAAAAATGTAATCTTTGACATATGATTCTATTCAAAATTCTAACTAAATAAACTTTATACTTTGGAATAACATTAAAAAAAAGCAATAAACTTTATATACTTTTAGGCTATACCAAGGGATGAGACCAAGCATTTTGAAAAAGATTATTCTCATCTTTTCAAAAAAGAAAAATAAACAATTTAGTATTTTCAATGAAAATAGTACCAATATTTCAGTATAGTATTAGACCATTTTAGTCTCAAAAATCTATGTGACAAAACAAATACATTATTATTTTGTTACCACCTGATTTAACCATTCCAATGATCCCATAATGAATAAATAATAATGTTATCTTATTTCAAGAAAAACATTTCTGCAATAAATATTAAATTACTTGAGTGATATAAATAAAAATATATATATAAATATTTTATATAAAAATCTTAGTCAAAGTCTCAAAATTCAATGCTCTATGTTTGGTGATGGTGATAGCATGCCAAATATAAAGTTTTTGGTGCATAATTACATCATATGCACGAGTTCATGATTAGTCCCTTCCTTGCTATTTTACTTTCTCAAAATTACATTAACAACTCTTTTTTCTCCCAAAATCAAAATATTACTACCAAATTTTCAAAATTCATTCACTACTAGTCTACTACTAATAGAGGTGAAAACAAAACCTTGTATTAGGGTTTTAAATACTCAAATAATAATAACAAAAGTAAGAACTCAAGTGATATATAAAATTAGTAAATTATGTTTAATCACAATTTTTAAAAGCAAAATTGTTAAAATAATACTTATCACCACTCACCATATTTGCTAGACATACGTTATTAGTGTAATTTAATATTAAATCTCATATGTTTTAACAACACAATGAAATAACATATTGTTATTTGTATAATCAAATATCAAGTCTAGTATATTTTAGTTTAATAAATATTATGTGATACTGTTAACTAATTATACAAATCACTTTATATTGTATTGGACATTTTAAAATATCAAATAATAATACTCATATTCTGATACCAAGAAAATTATAATTAGAAAACAATATATTGTAGTTACTATGATTTTTATGTATATATAATTTTTAAGATATGATAAATTTTATTGATAATGTATTTTTAATTAAATATATGAGAGCCTTAATCCTATATTATTGCATAATATTTTTTTCTTAATGTCATTCTTTTTATTAAGATGTAGTTATTTTTATCAATAAATAAAAATTATATGAGATTTTCTTTTCATATTTTTTTCTATAATAATTGAAATTCTCATATATTTCATGACCAAATCATTTTTTTCTCATTTTTTTAAATTTCTAAACATACTAATAAATAAATAAATTTCATATTTATATTAATTGTGTCCCCCTTAATATTTTCCTAACCTTATATCATACTATGCTAATATTTGTCATGGTGCTATGAAACAAAAGTGATTTGAAACCAATGTAATAATTGATTTGGTTTGGATCTAAGCAAACACACAATAACAATATATGCTCTGAATCTGAAGCCATTATTATTGCTTAGCAAATAATGGGTACCTGGCAAATCAAATCAAAGCAAAAGACTCTTTCAAGGTAATGGGTTTCCATCAGTAGCACCTTTGATGTAACTCACAAGCAAAAAAATTGAAGACTCAAAAATATTAAATTTAAATTTATTTCAAAATAGATATAGAGGATAATTTTTATATATGGCTTCACTTTAAGTTTTATTGGTGGGCTCTTTTTCGTTCTCGACATACAAACAGATTTTAGCATGATTTTTTTTATGATCGTGTATATTGTAATTATTTAGAGTATTCTGCAAATTTTTAGAAAATTCTAAATAATTTACAGTAGTGGTGAGCATCTAAACTGGAAAACTGCGGCGACCGACCACACCGCACCATACTATACCGCAAACCGCGGTGTTAAAAGTGGAATGGTTCAGTATGGTGCGATGCACGGTTTGGCAGTATGAAATTTTTGTTTGTACCACACCGCACCATATACTTACAAATATATTAAAAAAAATTAAACTTTACATGTATACCATTTTTTAGTAACCCAGTGTGAAACTAGGAGCCCACTTAAATTAAGGTATAACATTATTCTTTAACACATTATAGTATCATACACAACAACAACTCCTTCATCTCTCATCTTATTTGCGCCTACTCTTTATCACCATCTCTATCTCACATATTTTTTAACATACTTACAATGTGGAAAACCACCCAAACCACACAGGAAAAAATAGTTTGGTGCAACGAAATTACACCGCACAATGTGTTCTAGCTACTTAACCGTACTTGTGGCATGGTGTATTAAAAAAATATTCAAACCGCCCAAACTACACCGTACACACCCCTAGTTTACAATACCGAAAACTAGATTCAAACATGTTGCTTTCCACGTACATAAAAAAAAATTAATCACATGTGTAATAATATATCTAAACTTAATTTTCAATACGATAAATTATTCATAATTTTCTAAAAATTTACAAAATAATTTAAATAGTTATAATATATACAATCATACACCCAAAAAAAATCACACCAACAAATACTGAGATTGCACTGTAAAAGTTTAAAGTGAAGTCTCTGCGAAAATTGTTTATAGGCAATATGAAATGGGTCATTATGATTAGTACTGTGCCTTTTTTATTTTATTTTTTAGTAGCTGACAAATTGCAGGTGTAGTAATAATTCATTGACAACCACACTTTGTTTACTTTTTCACTGTTCGCAAAGTTTGGTTTTAGATGAGAGTTTTAAATAAGCTTGAAAAGAAAATGAAAGGGTTTTTTTTTTTTCTTTTCTTTTTTATTTAATAATTAAGGTTCTCTCATTTTGAGTATTATATTAATAGTTAGAAGATTTGTGTTATTGGGATTTTGTTTGTGTTGAAAAAATTTAAATAAAAAAGGCCATGTGGGGAGCAGAGATGTGGTGCACATGGATTTGGCAAATTCCAAAGCCTTTGAGGTTTTGAAAAAAATGATATTAATGGGAAACAAGACCTTTGCTTTTCTCAAGGGAATCATCAGTTGCAGATAAGAACAAGGTGTTTGGTAGCTGAGAAAACACAAGAAAAAATAATTCCCTTTCAAAGTCACATATCAATCAATGTAAGTTCATCATCTTAACAAGTTTTCTTTTACTTTTTTTTTTCAATTATTTTTTGTCTTAATTTTCATTTTATGTCTTTCTTTTTGCAGAGGCTTCTTCTTTGATAATCTTGGATCAACAAAAATCACAAAAATAGAAAGCTAAAGGTCAGACCTTTTTTGTGCTCTAAAAAAGGTCTCTTTTTGGCTCTAAAAAAACCACTCTTTTCACCTTCTTATATATCAAAAACACCCTTCTTTCTCTCTTTCTTATGGAAAAAACACCAAAAAATCACATATTTCACTCAATGCTAAACCTACTAGTCCTTTTTCCTTCACTATGTTTAGGTTGGTTTCTAGGGTTTGGACTCACTCCACTCCTCATAACCTTCCTAATTTTGATTCTCTCAACAATTTTTCTCCTCAGCTTGACCAAAAAAATCATAACTTTAGATGAAAACCCAACTGGGATTTTACTAGAAAAAGAGCTAAAAACCCAAGTAGTGGAGTTTGAGAAGCTAAAAAGGTATGATTATGAGCCAAGTTTAGAATCCATATCAGAAAATGGTCAAATCCAATATGAAGAAAGTGAAGGCAGTGTTGACTCAGAAATAAGTCAAAGTTTTGAGCTCAATTGGATGTGTTCTTCTTCTCCCAATCTTGAACAAGATTTTTCAATCTCAGACTCTTCTTTCTCAGATGAAGAAGAAGATTATGATAATCTTATTGAGATTAGTTTGCCAGGGAGAGATTCAAGTGGCCTTTTAGAAGAAGATGAAGAAGAACATGAGTCAAAGCAAAAATTGCAACCAAATTTTTCAGAAGCCATTTTCAATCAACAAGGTCTTATGGAGCTTTTGGCAGATATTAATGAGATGAATGAAGAGGAAAATCTTATTGAGATTGACATCTCTATGGGGTCTATAAAGTGTCCAAGGATTGAGATCAAGGCATGACCTTTTCAAAGTTCTTGAATCAAGTAATCAATTCATATATTTTTCTTTTTTTTTTCTAAGTGTATGTTTAAAGCTAGTTAAGAAAAGTTTTTAGGTTATTGGAATTTTATTTTATTTTTTCACTTTTTGTGATGATAAATCATAAGATTGCTCAGCTGACTTCTTTTTTCATTTGAAAACATGGGCATTTCTCTTAAGTTTTTTAGAAAATAAATAAATGAAATCTAAGAGAATATGTTCATTAATCTTATCTTCACTTGTTCAGATTTGTTTTTTTTGTTTAAAGATTTTTTATTTATTTAGTTATTTGTTTATAGGGTCAAATCCAGATATTACCCTAGTACATATAATATTAGAATGAGCCAATGAGAGTGTCTTAGTCATGGCATGGGAATCTCAATTTTGACTATGCTATCAAGATTTTGTTTTTCGTTTTTTTTTTTAAAAAAAAAATAATAATTTTGTAAAGTGAAAAAGGCATGTTCTTTCGAGTGCCTTCCTTTGGCACTACTAGGCAAAGTTAAATGTTTGATTTGGAGGGAAATGTAGAATATGTATAAGTTGAAAAATTCTTGGAAATGATTAATTTATTTAAAAAAAATTTAAATTGCAAAAATCTCACTTAATATTGCAATTTTTGAACAAATCAAATAATGAGTCAAAATTAAAATAAAAACTCTTGTCAAATATATATACTTTTTTTAACAACAAAAAATTATATATAAGGGTAAAAAGCTAAAAAAAGAACTAAAGAATATCAATTTTGTAAGAAAATGTCTCAAGTTGAAAAGCAAATGGTAGGTTTTCAATTATTGCAATTAAACATCTCAAAGTTTTATTTGGAAATGTTAGTTTTTAAAAAAAAAAACATTGTAACTTATCTAACTAAACATTTTTCACTAAATAGTATGATATGGCATCTTAAAAATTTGGTTATATTTTTACTTTTTTAGTAAATTTAGTGCAAAATGATATGATAATTGAATATAAGAGAAATTATAGTAAATGATCAAAAATAATAACATCAATAAGTTAATGCCTACACAATGTACTTCCAATAAAAATTTAAATTAAAACTTTCATAATATACTATAATCTCACATTGTAATGGAGAGGTATAGGATGCCTAAACAATGTACTTCGAATAAAAATTTAATTTAAAACTTTCATAATATACTATAATCTCACATTGTTATGGAGAGGTATAGGAGAGAATTAACTAGTGAGGATAATTACATGTTTAAATTATACAAATATTAATTCTCCGACATTTTAAGATTTTTTTTATTCATTTTAACAAATACAAATTTTATAAAAATATATATAGCGAATACAAATATTGGAATTGGATTTATTATTTTAATATGTAGAAAACATATATATTTTTACTAATTATTATTAATTATAGTTTTTCTATCTTTTTTATTTTCTCAGGTCAACCTCTTTTATATAAAATTCTAAAATAAAAAATTATGTGCTTAAAGGTAAAAAATGAAAACAAATCATAAATAAATATACACAACACACCTTACTACTAAACTTTGGCATTCTCAATAGTTAACTTTCTTTGAATGTTTGTTGATAGCCCAAAAGCGATTACTTTTAAGCCCGAGCCCAAATTAAGTCTCAACTCTCAAGGTAATTTTTTGAGTGAGATGAGAAAATTATTCCCTAATGGCAGTTATTTCTTTAACTTTTTCGATGGAATTTTTTCAAACAAATATGAGAATTTGAAAGAAGAAGAAGACACACGAAGTGGTATTTTGTGAAAATATGAGATAATATTTCATATCCATCTCATCAAACTTATGCATATTAAAATTATTTCATGTTATAAGAGCAGCCTCAATGCAAGTTGCCTTCAAGATTGCTTGTTGACCATTTTCTGACGGGCCATCACTTTCTGCGTTGGAAGGGTTGAAGACTTAAAGAAAATTAAAGCACCATTGCCACTGTGAGGCAACGATGCTTTCTCCTTTTTTTTTTAATTGTATATATATAAATAAAACATTTTACACACATATATATAACAGTTTATATATATAAAATTTGTTACCGTTTTTTTTACTATTTTTTAATTATCGTTTGTCACATGATTTTTTTATTATTATTTTTTCTATAAATACTCATTTATTTCATTCAATTTTCACACCATTACATACATCTTCTTCCAAATTATCAATATCACAAAATTTCTTTTCTTACCAATGGATTCCCAAAATTCTCAAAAAATTTCAAATTCTCCAAATACCAACTCCCAAAATCTAAATTTTCAAAATTCATCATTTTCTCCACATACCAATCCCCAAAATCCAAATTTTCAATATTCTCATTTCAATCAAAATTTTCAAAATACTCCCTCTACTAATCCTTAAAATCCAAATTTTCAATATTGTCAATTTAATGTCCTCTTACCCTTACCAAAATTTTGGCTCTATTGAGACACCCCAACAAGTTCCATTCTTCACACCAACAAATTCACTACCATATGCATTTCATATGCCTTCCCAACACCAACCCGAAATGGTTTCAAGAAATTATAGGCTAAGTATGGAAAAGTCTAGTATTGATTTGAATCGTGAAACATCATCGACATCTGTCTCTGAAACCCAATCTGAACATAGTGTTGAAGGATTGGAAAATGTAGTTTTACACAATGAAGATGAATCAAGGCATAAATGTAAAGTCAAATGGAGCAAGGAAGCCATTATACTTCTGATAAGTGGATGGCTTAATACATCTAATGATGCCATTGTGGGGAATGACCAGAGTTCTACACATTTCTGGGCTCGGATCGCAGAATACTACAACACCAACCAAAAAGGCAAGCAAGCAAGAATTGGAAGGCAATACAAAGATCATTGGAACAAGATGAATCAAAAGGTGGCGCATTTCAATGGGTGTTATAAACGAGTACAACAAGCACATCACAGTGGTTGGTCTGATGAGCAAATTCTTGAGAATGCACATCAATTGTACAAATATGAAAATAACAACTCAAATTTTCTGCTTGTGGACTGTTGGAGATTGCTAAAGGATGAGCCGAAATGGAATACAATGTACCAACCAAAAGGTGGTAAGAGAACAAAGGTGTCAGATACAGGGGCATTTACTTCTTCTTCCAATGCAGACATTAGTGATGATGAAGTACGTGAAGTGCGCCCTATTGGCCAAAAGGCAGCAAATAGAAAAGGGAAGGAAAAAAAAGACACACATGCTAGATTTATAGAGATTAGTGAACGGAAAGCATCTGCATTGGAGAAATTGGTGACGATAAAGGAGAAAGAGGCAGAAGATAATAGGATGACAAAATACATGGATTATCTCATCATGGACACGACGCATATGACTCATGAACAAAAGAAAGATCATGAAAACTTGTGTACTTATATTAAGAATAATATCTTGAAGTTGTAATTGCCATATATTTTTATCAACCGCATTATTATGTATTTTATTTTATTTTATTTAAATAAATTATCCTTTATGTCAGCGGCTACATTTTAACGGCTAAATTTCAACGGCTGCATTTCAACAGCTACATTTTAACGGCTATATTTTTAACGACTACATTTCAACGCTTATATTTTAATGGCTACATTTTAACGGCCACCATGTCTATAAATACCAAATTTCAATATTGCTTTTGCTCAACTCTCCATTCAATCCTTCATTTTTTTTCTTTCATTCATCTTTCATTCCCAAATATCATATTCTCTAAGCTCAACAATGGATTCGCCAAATTCTCCGAATCCATACGACAATATGAGTCTAGAGGATATCATAATTGTAGAGTGTACTGATGATCATGATGATCAATATTTCAAAGCGCTCATGGATGGGGGTATCTCAACAAGACAAGGAAGAAAGAGAGCCCACATTGATAGGGGTCATGTAGAAGGACACCAACGTTTGTTCGATGACTACTTTTCTGATGAACCGGTGTATACAAAATATCAATTTCGAAGAAGATTTAGAATGCGTAGACATGTATTCCTACGTATAGTGCAAGCTCTAGAAAATCATTCAGAGTATTTCCATACGAGGTTTGATGCAGTCGGTAGAAGGGGGCTTTCGCCATTACAGAAGTGCACTGCTGCTATGCGAATGTTGGCATATGGAGCGCCTGGCGATTATGTTGATGAGTATGTTCGAATTGGTGAAACTACCGCTATTGAATGTCTAGTCAATTTCGTTCGAGGAGTGAATGATATTTTTGAGACCGAATATTTAAGACGGCCCAATGCTGGGGACATTCGTCGCTTACTTCAAATGGGGGAGGTGCATGGTTTTCCAGGCATGTTGGGAAGCATTGATTGTATGCACTGGGAATAGAAAAATTGCCCAGTTGCATGGAAAGGTCAATTCACGTGAGGTGATCACGGCAGACCAACAATCATGCTCGAAGCAGTTGCGTCACAAGATCTTTGGATATGGCATGCATTTTTTGGTGTTCCAGGATCCAATAATGATCTCAACGTGTTAAATCAATCCCCAATATTCACTGATATCTTACAAGGGCAAGCTCCGAGAGTTGAGTTTACGATAAATGGCACACAATACAACAATGGGTATTATCTAGCAGATGGTATCTATCCTGAGTGGGGTACATTTGTTAAAACTATCCCACTGCCTCAAGGAGAGAAAAGAAAATTATTTGCCCGATGCCAAGAAGCGGTACGCAAAGATGTTGAGCGAGCATTCGGAGTACTTCAATCTCGTTTTGCTATTGTACGAGGACCAGCACGTTTTTGGCAAAGAGATGTTCTCAAAGATATTATGTATGCATGCATCATATTGCGCAACATTATTGTCGAGGATGAAAGAGATGCATATGAGAGTTTGTTTGATTTTAATTATGATGACGACCCCGCCAACACCCTAATGGTTGAAGTATTGCATGGACCTATTTCTGACTTCCCGACAATGCTTCAAATAAATGCTGAAATTCGTGATAGAAACATTCATCGCAATCTTCAAGCGGACTTGGTAGAGCACATATGGTCAAAATTTGGAAATCATTTTAATTAGCATTTTTTTAATTATGTTAGATTGATTAATTGTGATTATGTCATTTTATAAGCTCCTTTAAATTTCGTCTAATTTAAATTTGATGTAATATTTATTTATATTAATATATGGATTTAAAAAATTTAGTGTGACAATATTTATAATTACAAAATAATATATTAAATAATAATATGTGGAGCCATAGTTGACAACTTTTGGGGTGGCTTAGCATTGGAGCATTTTTATGAAAAAAGTTGCAAAAAGTGATGTGGATGAGAGAGAAAATAAAAAATTATATTTTGGGATGATTTGGACATGGTAAGTCACCATTGGGGTAGCCACCATTGGAGTTGCTCTAATAGGAAATGACCTCGTAAGAGGAACTCGCAAAGTGAGTCCCAACGAGTCGACACTGGCCTAAGGACTTTGTGTAGAGGGTTCTTGCAAGGCAATATTGATGAAGCAATCCCTTTCTTCAAAGGAAGAAGTCTCAAGTCATTTTATCGGTAGATGGTAAGTTCTTCCAAGAACCTCTTAAAGAAAACTCCTCTGCAAAGACAATTCTTCTCGAAGAAGGCCCTTTGCAAAGGATATTGTTAGAACCATCTCATGAAAGCAAGAACCCTAATAGAGTGCAATCTCACGAGGAACATTGCGCCAAGTCAGAGAAATGGTTACAAAAGAAAGTTGTTGTGGTTTCTAGTGTCCCCGACATGTAGGAAAGCTAGCAACAGTACATACATGCATCATCATTACCTACACAACATTCTAATGGTCCTATTATGCTACCACAAAGGATAATGATAGAAGATTTCATCTCATATAAAGAGGGAGATACCTCTATTATTGAGAATACAATTGCGTCTCGCGCGGTCTTTATAATAAATAAAATAAATATCAATACAAAGCCACTTCTTGCACTTTTTTTTTTACGTTCTTTTATCTTTCTTACCCCTAAAAACTTACGTCATATAGCAACTACACCGAACCGATAACTAACCAAATATAATTGACGCATTCTCACTATCAATAATTGTGATTTGAAATTTTGGAAACTTAATCTAACCATGTTAATGTAAAACAAAAAAAATGGAATGATAAAAAACTAGGAACTAATTAACAATTACAATCATTAGTAATATTATTTAAAAGTGTCAAAATTAAAACTAAACCCTATCAACAAAATAATATAATTAGAAATGAAAACTAACAAGATTTATAGCCAGTTACCAAAAAAAAATCACTTAAAGTTTACAAGGAGTTCAAGTTAGAACTAAATATTAACACCAAAGCGATAACATTAGTAACCAAGAGTTAATTAATAACTAGCATCATTAGTAATCAAAGTAACTAATTTCTTAATCATAAATGTAATAGTAATTAGCTTTTAAACCATAACCCATATAAAAAGCATAATAACTTTGGTTGTGTTTGGTAACATTTTTGTTTTTGAATTTTTTAAACACAAAAATGGAAATATTATTTTTATTTTTGTTTCTTAATTTTTTTAAAATAAAAATATGTTTGGTAACTATTTTTGTTTTTTATTTTTAAAAACAAAAAAATGATAAATGCGTTTGATAATGTTTATTTTTATTTTTTGTTTAACAATATAAAATGAGGTGTTGATTTGAATAATAGAATAAACAAAAAGTCGAAAAACGGTTTAAAAAATTTTGAAAGTGAAAAATTCTATTTTCAAAATTTAATGAGTTTCATATTTAATTGTCAAATTTTTAATAAATTAAATAAAAAACTATTTTGTTAAGAATTACCAAACAACACCTTTGTTTTTAAACAAGTACAATGCAAATAAATAGTTTCTGCACCAATAATATGACAATATATGATGACTAAACTAGTAACATGACAAGAACTAGTTTCTACACCAATAAATCTAAAGCTTTTTACATAAAATAATGGCAAGCCAAAGAGAAGTTAAGAAATAGAATTCACAAATGGAACAATTGGAAAGCTTGAATTTGCCATTCTTCACCGCATGAATGCATCTACTTAAGAAGCCACTTTTAAGAAGGAAACTATTCATGATAATATTGATCAAATAGTAACTAGTAACTAGATAGTAGTAAATAAATAATAAAAAAGCATATTTTAACTTATTTGCCTTTAATGGAGTATAAGACTTAGCCCTAATTAAAATGATTTTAAAAAAAAATTAACAAAATACAAACACCAATCTTAAATTAGATACCCAATCTTAAAGATTGGGTATTAATTCATAATAGCGGCAAAAGTACTCAATGATTTGAAAATTTTATGAATTAATACCCAATCTTTTTTTTGTGGGAAAAGTACACAATGTACACTTATGTTGGTATCCGTTGGTACCCAGCCCATTAAGTTCGTTAAAAGTTGACCTTGGACCCATGTGTCAGCTCCTTATTGACCTATTTAATTATTAAAAAATAATTTAATCAATAAAATTTTTTTAAATATATTTTTATAATAAGTTGTTAGAAAAATATTATTAAAAAAAATTAAATCAAAAAAATTATTAAAATATTATTTAATCAATAAGAAAATAAAAATTTATTTTTATAATCAGTTTTTTGAAAAAAATTATTAAAATATTAATTTAAAATATAAACAAATTATTAAAAAATTATTTAATCAATAAAGAAACTATACTATTCATTACTATGATCAAATTTCTAAAAATCAGGATCTTCTACATCTGACCCTTATTCTAACATATCATCAGCTATTTTCTTATAATCATCAGTATCATAAGCCTCGAAACTACCTCAGAGAATATTTATTAGGATATTATGCTTTTGTTCATTGGTGAAATGAAACTCAAACCTATAGGGAAACCTAAGTATGAGAAAATAATATCTCATTGCTGCTGGTAAATCATCTTCATCATTCATAGTCTCCCATAATTCTTCAAATTTTGAAACTACAGAAGGAAAATTCTTAAAAAGATTAATTACTAGGACATAGTGTTCCATGACTCTCGTCATAATTTGCCTAACGATTTGAAGGTGAACTATCTCCTTGCGAAATATGATCAATCTTTGAGTGATTTTTTCTAGCAATGCTATTGTATCCATTGACTCTCTAACCCTTTTCAATGCCTTAATAGCTCGGATATCATGATAGGTCAAAGCTCCATTCATTTTGACTGAAAACATAATGACTAAAATGTTAACTATTAACATAAACATAAACATAACATAAATACTTATATTGGCGGTTAGATTAAGAGCTTTTGCGTGTGTATTAAGGAGAACTTTATGCATATGAACTGTGTCTCTGATACCAACTGTAATGACCTGACTAACTTAAAGACCTCGGATCATTAAAAACTACTGAACATAACTACTATTTTGGAATACATACATAAAATAATAGAACTTTATTATAAAAAATCCAAACTATAGGATCCTATTGTTATTACATAAAATCATAAGGAAAACAAAACCTTTAATTAATTGCTCGAATACTAAATGAAGAAAAACATAAATACATAATTAAAAAGACTTGAAACAAAACGTCATCCTCGTTCTTTCCCATCAGTCCATTCATTCAGTTATCGCCCAATACACATGCTAAAGCTGCCACGAATTCTCCCGTCTTCCAAACTCATTTTCCTGCACCATCAAAAATAAAAAGAAATGAGCCTAATGACAACAAGGAAAAACTACTCAAGCATATCATAAATAAAAACATAAATCATAAAATGTAAATGTATTTTGGTCATATTTGAAAATAGTTTGACTAAAATTAGGCTCAATGTATCAAATTGATATGATTTATTATTTAACAAAACAAACAAGTGGATTGAGTATTTGGACAAAATATAGAAATCAAACAGACATTTTTCCATAAATTCAGAAAAAAAAGCTTTATTGTTTACAATTTATTTTTACCACTTTAATAAACTAATGACCTCGAACAAGGTTTTAAAGAGCTATCCTAGACCCAGTACGGAAATAATAATTAAAAAAAAATTCAAATCTTAGATGATGATCTAAAAATATAATTAAATTTGTTTAGAAAAAAAAAACAATATAATTAAATATATTGGTTGTTAATTAGTTTATAAGTTAGTTGCTGAAAGAACACCTACAAAATGTGGGGTCACCAAAATATTAAACATTATTGTTACACAAATATATAAAAAAAATAGCATTAAAATAAATAAAAAATAATAATTTTAATATAACAAATAATATAAAATTGTTTTAGTGGGCCTGAGGCTTGGCCCAAAAACAATACGGATGTGATTCTTCTATTTAAAAGAATATCAAAAGACAACCGTCGATTTCTCACGCACCGTAAGTCAGCAGATCTCAACCGTTGATTCACCTCACGTCTCGAACTTCGTCCCACACGTTCCGACGTGGCGTTTAACTGTATTTAAAATCCGGATTTCAAGTCCGAGCTATATATACCCGCATCACTCTTTAAATCTCAAAAAATATATTAAAATTATTTATTTTTAATATTAAAAAGAAAAAAAAGCTAAAAGAAAAATGCCTGAGAGAGAAGAACACTGAGACTGAGACTCGAAGACTTTCTCTGTATGAAGCTCCAAAATTTTCCCGAGAAAATAACCAGGTTTTTTTTTTCTTTCTTTTTTTACGTTTCTAAGTCTTTTATTGTGAACACTGCGTTTTGTTTTCAATTTGATTTTTGGTGTTGTGGGTAACTCGGTTAGGTTGAATTTTGAGTTTGGGTTGAGGTACGGTGAGAATTTTGGTGCGAAGTTAGGGTTTTGGAATTGTTGTCGGAGAAATTTGTCAATTGTGGTTTTTGGTGAGTTTATTTTATTTCATTGTTGGTTGTTTAAGTAGGAAAATTTCTGAGCTTTGCATGGTGTTTGGGAAAATGTGGGAAACGAAGAGAAACTAGGAGTTTTGGTTTTTGATTTTTTTTTTTTAATTTTGGGTAAAGCTTAGGTTTTGGTGAGTATTTGGTTTGTAGAGTTAAGGATTAAGGTTTGAAATTCAAATTTAGTTTCAAGTATTGCACGCCCTAATTTAAAGTGATTGCCTTTCGGTCTTATTTTGTCTTGTTTTTCACTTTCTATTAAATTACTTTGTTGTTGATATGCGTCTTTGATCTTGTTCTGAATATGTTATTTGGTTCTAAGAGGGGTTCTTTTAATCCTCACACCTGAAAATAAAATTTCTTCAATTGTCATTCTTGTGCGGTTTCCCCCGCAAATACTCAATTTTTTCCCCTTGGTTTCAAGAGAAGGGGCTCTCTTAATATGATAAGTGAAAATTTACAATGTTTTTGAGAGATAAATTAAGCAGAAATTAGTTTCATTGTTATTGCTGTGTGACAATTTGTGTTTTAAGGTTTCTAGGGTTAGGCATTTCAGTTCTCTTATAATGCTTCCCACGTTTTGCAGCCTTTTGCAATCCTAACTAGATAAGCATTGTTAGCTGGGGAGTAAAGAGTTTACATTTCAGAACTTACTTTGAGATTGTTTGGTCATGGGAGAGGAAGATACGGTGGCTGAGGGAGCTGAGACTGTGGCAAATGGGACTAACCCGCTGGAAAAAACCAGTGACACTGTGACTGAGAAGAAAGTGGAGGAGGTAAATGATAAGACAAAGGAAAAAGATATAAAGGTGAATGATGAGCCAAAGGAAAAGGAAAAGGAATTAGAGGTAAATGATGAGCCAAAGGAAAAGGAAAAGGAATTGGAGGTAAATGATAAGCCAAAGGAAAAGGAAATGGAGGTAAATGATGAGTCAAAGGAAAAGGAAGTGGAAGTAAATGATGAGCCAACGGAAATGGAGGAAGATAAAAAAGATGTCAATAAAGATGAAGCTGAGAAAATGGATGAAGACCCCAAGGGAGATGAAAGCATAGATGAGAAAGAAAAAGAAGAAGCAGGGGAGCCTAAAGCTGAACTGACGAAAGAAGAAACTCCAGATAAAAAAGAAGAAAAGAAAAAAAAGGACAAAGTTAAAGAAGCTGCAGATGAGAAGATTGGTGTGTCCAAGGAAGAAGAGCAGGATAAGGATGAGAAACCTGAAGAACCTGAGGAGGAAAAAGAATCAAAGAAGCGTGTCAAAGGGAAGAGGTCAGAGAAAACTAAGAAGGAGAGGAAGGTGGTGGTGGAAAAGGAGAAAGAGCCAATAACTCCTGTAAGTGATCGCCCTGTACGAGAGCGCAAATCAGTTGAAAGGCTGGTGGCGACTGTTGATAAAGAATCTGTCAGGGAAATCCAAATTCCAAAGGTTTTGTTTATGTTTTTCCCCCCTTATTCGCTTTTGGTGCATGAACTTCATTGTTTGCTTTTGAAACATCATTTGATTTATTTAAACTTGTGCTATTTCAGGGCAAGGGTACACCACTGAAAGATATACCCAATGGTATGGTTCCTGCACTTAAATTAATAGTTAATTTTTGGGAATTATGTGAACAATGTTTTTTCCTCAAATTGGGAACCTAGCGGGTGGATCGTTTCTACTTGTTGTTGCTTCTTCCTGGCATGTGTTGCTACTTTTTTAGGATGTATATTCCTTCCAAGTCTGTGCACTAGGTTTATGATCTGAGTTTACTTATATATTAACCTTGGAATACCTTTACTGCTACAGTGGCTTTCAAATTTTCAAGGAGAAGAACAGATGACACTTTCAAATTACTTCATTCGATTCTTTATGGTAGAAGAGTAAAGGTATTGACTCCCTTATCTCTTGCTGTTCTCGTGTTACTTTTCCTTCCGACTCCCTTGGGTGGTGGAAAGATTGTCTTTGAGGGCGATAAGCTTACTGCCAAAGGTTACATATTAAATCATTTTTTCCAAAGTCTAAATGTTGAGAATCTCATGTGATACATTGTCACCCTGAATCATAATTTTCTCTTACCTTTCTTCGTCTTTCTCACTTCATTCACTCCTTCCTTTTTTTTGCAGGCATTTCAGATCAAGAGTAATATATCTCGGTTTTCAGGTTTTGTGTGGCATGAAAATGAGGTAAAGGATTTAAAAAACTAAAAGAAATTTGGGATGCGTTTAAGAGATCATTGCTTGACATGTAGTACATTGAAAAGTTATTTTTCCGATGCATTCATTACTTATTTGTTTAAACTGATTATTGTGAGGAAATGGGATCTTGATCTTGAAGACGCCAACACTCATGTGTTGCCATTGTTGTTGCAGGACAAGCAAAAGAACAAAGTGAAGGAAAAACTTGATAAATGCGTCAGAGAGAAATTGCTGGAATTCTGTGATTTGCTTGACATACCAATTACCAAAACTACAACTCGTAAGGTTTGTTTGTATACTGCTGCTTCTCCATTTAGCATTGATAGTCATTTCCTTTTACCAAGGATAACTGGTTGTTTGCTCGGAGCTTTTTTCATGGTGGTTCACAAATAATAATATTACATATGATACAATCAAATTAGAGATTATAACTATCATATGTTGTTAATGATTTAGTGATAGATGAGCAAAGAATATATAAGATAAGTCTAAGACTGAGAGAACCATGGAAGTAGGCAATTCAATTGATGCATCGTTTCTTCCAGGAAAAAGTAAATGTTGTAAAGTGTAGAGAAAACGTGCCACTTTACCCTAGCTCAAGTTTGGGTGGTTAAGAGTTTGTGTGGGTGGTAATGTTTGGGTCTCCATAGGTGTATTTTAATTAAAAGTAAATAAAAACAAAAGGTGATGAATCATGTTGTTTCATTCACAGAAGAAAAAGTCATTCTATGGTAGATTGGAATCCTCCAAATTAATTTTGACCTTAATTAAAGTACTATTATACAAGTGTTTTTTAGTGTTTTGGTGAAAGTGAAGATGCTAATAATGAGGTGCGTATGGCATTTACAGGAAGATATTGTTGCAAAGCTGATAGAATTTTTGTTGGCCCCTTGTGCTACTACAACTGTGTTACTTTCCGAAAAAGAGAAGGTTTGCCAGCGTAACTGCATTCAGTACCTCAAAAGCATGCAAAGTTTCAACCATCAGAATTTCTGTGTAAACTAAAGCATTTTATCTTCTGTTTCTCAGTCAGATAAAGGGAAAAAACGTAAGAGAGTAGCGAAAGGAAGATCGTCGAGGGGCTCATCTGCAAAACGCTCAGTTAAGGTGTTATTTTAATCTTACTCACAGCTTGATTCAAGCAATATTAAAACTTTGTGTTGGTGCACAACACTTTCTCCATCTGCATCAATATCACAACTTCTTATTCACATTACTGCAACTTTGTAAGAATGTTTATTCATTTAATGGAAGTTTGCTGGTATATGTTGCTTTCCCTTGTCCATATTCATACATGTATAACCCGATGTGAACGACCTCCGGGATCTGTTTTGATTTACGCTTGCCAACATAATTTGGCATTGTTAAGCTTATGCTAATATCATTTAGCATTTATAGTTTGAAATAGCTTTAACTCTGAAAAGACTAGCTTAATTCTACTGCTTGCAGGTGAAATATAATTTGCAAAAATGTGTGGGAATTATTTGAGATTTTACATGACTGTTTCCAATATATTATATTGTGTTCATACTTCCTCTTATCAGTCTGTACATGAAAATGTTTATCTGTTTGGCAATTATCAGAGAAAGAATGAGGACACTTCAAAAGCAGAAGCCAAAAGTCATGGATCTGATTCGGAAGATGAATCTGAAGATGAAGAAGAAGAAAACAAAGAAGAAGAAGATGAAGAAAATGAGGTGGAAAACGAAAATGGTGTTCCGGAAAAATCTGAAGATGAGGTTAGTGAGCATTCTAGAAGTGAAGAGAAAGAGGAATCAGAAGAGGAATCCGAAGAAGAGGTAAAAAAACGTAAAAGAAGTTCTAAAAAAACTCCTCAAAAGAAAGAATCTGCTGGAAAAGCTAAAAGCAAGAAAATAACTGCTTCACCTAAGTCCAGCCCCCCACCTAAGAAAACACCAAAGAAATCATCAAAGCAGTCTAAGGATGATGATGACAGTGATGCAAGTCCAAAGGTATTCTCAAGGAAGAAAACAAATGAAAAGGTTGCAAAAGCCCCGTCTACAGCAAAAAGGACCCCGAAGGAGAAACCAGGTAGAAGAGAATTGTTACATTTTTGCTACATTGTTATTGCTAGGCATAATACTCTTACTGCATGATCTTCTCTTTTTAAGTATTGTGAAGTTGTGAGCTTTTTTTCCTCTGTGAAGTTTACAAATCATGAGCTTAAATTCTTACGAGGAAGCTACTCACAAATTAAGGAGCTTGTATACATTGTTTGTTGTCAGTTACGTTGCATACAGCATGCTAAAAAGAAAATCTTTTGTTTATTCAAAGGGAAAAAGACTGCTAAGGGAAAGGACAAGAGCAAACAGGATAAATTGAAGCCAACTGATGATGAGCTGAGAGATGCAATATGCGAAATCCTTAAAGAAGTCGACTTTAATACGGTAAGCTGTCAGTGGAAGCCTAATTAATCATAGAATCAGTTTTCCATAACTGATGATATGCCTGCTGGCTGCTCTACTTTGAAATCTGTAGTTCCAAATACAGTGTATGAATGCTTAACTATGCTATTATAGTATTTTCTCTGATAGCCTTCTGTGTATAGATTCCTATTATATGGTGACATAACCTTCAAAATTATTGCATATTTGTTATATATATATAAGTATATATATATATTCATAAAGGTTTTCCATTGTGTACAGACATCAAAGTAGGTGAAATGTAACAAATTGTGCCAAGTATATCGCCTTTCTGTCTGATATTCGTCACTTTTTTTTTCCAACTGTAAGTTTGATTCTTTCTTTTTCATTTTTGCAGGCTACTTTCACCGACATTTTGAAGCTACTCGGTATTCTCTCTCGCTACTATGTTTTGTTCCTCTTTCTGGTGCTTGTGTGGGAAAAGATTTTAGCCTTTTCTTTGTCCTTAGCTTTATTAGAGCGACTCTTCAAGAGAGTTCATAGTTTGATTAAGAATCTTGTGTGTGTGAGTTGAAACGATTTTGGCATACTGATCCTAACTGAAATTTGGCCTAATTTCAGCTCGGCGATTTGAAGCGGATCTGACACCGATGAAGTCGTCTATAAAGCTGATGATACAGGAGGAGCTTACAAAACTAGCTGACGAGGCAGACGAAGAAGAAGAAGAAGATGGAGAAGGCAATGCAGAGAAGGATAAAACTCAGTCTGGTGGGCAAGAAGTAGAAGCCTGATATGAACAAGATTGGAATAGGAGTTGGTGGGGACTATGAAAGTAGTAGTATAACAATAATTTTATTTCCTCTTTTGTCCTTTTGACTTATTTGTGGATGACATGCATGTTAGTGTATCAAGTCCCTTTGAGTAGTCTTGTCTGTAATCTCTTTGTTTAGTATTTTTATTTGGTACAACAAGCAAACTAGTGAGAACTAAACTAAGCCTGTGAAAGTGTAGCTTTTCAATGTAACACATTTAACATATTTTGTAGGAATTTTTATTTATTTTTAATAGAACTACTGACACTTTGTGGAAGAAAGGGTGTGACAAGTCAACCAAAAGTCTTCTTTTTAAAACTAAGTGCACACAATCTCTTTAAAATTTTAATTATTTTTAAAGTATTTATAAATTTATATTAATATTAATATAATTATTAACTATCTGATTTTGTATTATATATTGTTATAATAATGATATTTTATAATATTTGAATTTATATTAATATAATTAATAAATATTTATTTTTAATTTATTTTAAAAGTATATTATGTTAAATATTTAGAATATTCAATTAAAATTAATAAAATATACAGTTAAAACTAAGAATTATTGTCATTTATACACTTCTTAAATACCATTGATAATAACTTCTTTTAATCTTTTATGTTTTGTATTTTAATTTGTGGACTAATTCATTTTACATTTTTTTAAGGAACTATACCATTGGCATCTGATTTGCTTGAATATTTGTTATAATAGTGTTTTACAAATTAGTATAATGATAAACCTTTTTTTTTCTTTGACAAAAGTATAAAGTTAACTTTTAAAGTTTGACTTAGTCAAAATTAATTTAAATGATTAAGAAATGTTTTGATATTACTTTAATTATCTGGGTCATTTGGCATGCAATTTATTATTATTATTAAAACAAGTATGGAGTGTAATTTTAGTAGGGAAATTTGACTTTTTATACTTAATATGGGGTTGTAATTCAAAAAAATGCTAAATGATTTTATCATTACAAAATAATAGCAATTCATTTTAGGATACCCAAAATACCCCTCTCACAACTATCTCCTCTTTTCCCTCCTCCTCTCTTCCTTCTTCTTGTTTCTTCCTCACTCTCTTTCACTTACCTCACCTCACACCACCACTAAGAGCACCACGGTAGAACCCCATCGAGCAAGGGACCGCCACTAAGAAAGCCATTTGTAGAGGGGATCAAGATCAAAGTAAGGGTTGAGAAATCTTGGAGAAAAATTTCACAGGCAAGCAATTTTTTCTTAAATACTTAGATTAGTGATGTTTCCTTTAAACTTTTTGGGCATTTCGAATAGATCTGAGCAATATTTGCACATTTTGGGTTTTTTCTGGTTTTTTGTCGATCTGCGTTTTCTGGGTTTGGGTTGTGCTCGATTCAGGCTCGATTGCACATCAATTTTGTAAGGTTGCATGTTCTGCTCGATGGTTACTCGATACCTACTCGATGGGTGCTCGATGGTAATGTGCATTATCACTATTTCATGCATGCTCGATGGTTGCTTGATGCAGGCTCGATGGCACATCAATTTTTAGGGTTGCATGTTCTGCTCGATGGTTACTCGATACCTACTCGATGGGGTACTCGATGGTAATGTGTATTATCAATATTTCATGCATGCTCGATGCAGGCTCGATGGAACATCAATTTTTACGGTTGAATGTTGTGCTCGATGGTTACTCGATACCTACTCGATGGGTACTTGATAGTAATGTGCATTCTCACTATTTCATGCATGCTCGATGCCTGCTCGATGCAAGCTCGATGGCACATCATTTTTTACGTTGCATGTTGTGCTCGATGGTTACTCGATACCTACTCGATGCAAGATCGATGGTAATGTGCATTCTCACTATTTCTTTCATGCTCGATGGAGGCTCGATGCCTACTCGATGCAGGCTCGATGGTCATGTTTTTCAGCATCGTTAAAATACCATTTCCTACCATCTGTTTTTCAGCTAATCGTATTTGTGTTTTTTTATTTCAGGTTCTATTGTTTTATTTAAAGCCAAAGCTAGGAGGGCCAAGGACAAACCGTTGGCCATCCGGCGGGGAAAAACCAGTTGCAATGCGTTAGTGCAGTAGATGTGGTGGCCGTGGCCACAACAAGTCCTCATGCAAATCTCGACTTTGAGTTTATTTTTTGTTGTATTTTATTTAAACTTGAAGTTGAAGGTTATTTTTTGTTTTGTTTTTTTATTGTCGTTAATGAATTTTGGTCGTTAATAAAAAGATGCTCGACTCAAAAAAATATCTTAATAACCTAAAGTTTAAGCAAATAAATATAACAACAAGAGAATGTTCAATGTCTAACATTCTGATACCATAAGTCAACTGTCCATTTGTTTCTGAACAACTCCATGTTGTCATCGCAGATCGTGTCAAGTGGTAGCCTACCCAAAAAGTGTCCGATGTGCTTGATGGCGTAAACACCACAATCTCTACTGTGAACGAAACATAAATTGCATTAGTAACAAAAATCAACATAGAATTTAATTTAAAAAACTTGAATAAAAACTAGAATTTTGATTACCTGGCTTTGGTTTGGGGTACTGAATCAACTGGCATGCGGTGCACGTTGAACTCTTTGCATCTTTTAGCTCCAGGTGGAATTGTCAACCGAGGGTCAGCCTTGAAAAGTTGTGACTGCAATAACAACGATGGGAACAAAGTAGACCATGACTTCATAAACAATTGCAGTTGTTTATCACTTATCACTGTCACATCCGAATCATAAACATTCAGAGTCCAAGTAGAAATGGAGGCTTCAACTGCAAACCAATGCGCTTGAAGGTAGTTCTGGCACCAATATACAGTGTCTACTCCCTTCCACGATGCCAGAAATTGATTGTCAATTCCCGTAATCATTGATATCACATCTGCATCCCACAAAAACCTTTTCTTATCCGCTTCCTTGGCATTCTGATATGCATCATAACGGGCCGGTACCACTTGTGAGAACATAATATTCATCACAACAGCATCTTGCTGATACGCCCCGGGATAGAACTGTCGACGCCTACGTAGCATATGCTTGGCCGCATCAATATGCTGCAAAAATGATAGGAAAACAATTAATCAGCCTATCGAACCACTATCGAAACCCTCATCGAAACCCTGTGAAACCCCTATCGAACCCCCTCGAACCCCTATCGAACCCCATGAACCCAAACCATTTGCCTATCGAACCCCTATCGAACCCCCATCGAACCACTATCGAAACCCCTATCGAACCCCATCGAAACCCCTATCGAACCCCTATCGAACCCCATGAACCCAAACCATTTGCCTATCGAACCCCATCGAACCCCATTTAATGCTACTACAACCTACATAGAACCCACATCGAACCCTATCGAACCAACATCGAACCCACTGTTTATACCAGATAACAGATATTAATAAAATTACTTCCCCATCATCGATCCAAAACTGTGGTGTCTTCATCGTCAGAAATCAACTCGGACCATACACACCAGTTTGGACATCCCTCTTCGTCTTGTTCGGAATATCTCCAAGCAATCACTTGCCGACCGTCATGTACTGTGTAGCAAGTGGCTTCTTTAGAGGGTCGAGGACTAATGACACGTCATCAATCGCATCCAAAAGAGCTTTCTTTCTGGTTTGGTCGGTGTAGTCTTCAAATTTCTTAGGTTTGCGGCTTTTCCTCTTGGCCAATTCGAACTCTACACCAGTAACATCCCCAGGTTCTATAATAGCAACATCTGGGGTCTTAGGATTTGCTGTGAGTACTATCAGGGGAGGAGTGCCTATGTCATGTATGACAAAATCATCTGGGAGGTCAAGTGAGTTGGAATCAGAATCATTTGGAAGATCTTGTACGAATGTCAAGATCTTATTGACAGCATCCATAATGACTGCCTGGTTCTTTAGGATGGTATCCTGACGACTCCCGACTCGCTCCAACCTCTCCAACACCTCCCATAAATCAGGTTGATCAGGACTGGGGTGTACCGATGGGGTTTGGGCCGAGGGTGTGGGGCTGATGGGGACTGGGGTATCCTCATCATCAAGGCCATCAACAAAAATATTGGCTGCCTTCGTAACCTCAACGGCTACCTCCGCCACCTTCTCAAAATTAGTGGGAGCTTCTACCTCTTCTTCTTGGCCCAACCCGGGATACAAGGGAGCATCACCCTCCGTCAGAGCGCTATAATAATCTATCTCCAAAGGCCGGGGCTTCAACATGGACAACACAATCAACTGCATCAAATACAAAGCATTAAGTTAGTTTGAAACCACCAAAGAATACTCTATTTTTACATAATATAGCAAAACTTACACTCGTCTTCTTGAACATCGGTGCAAGGTCGACCTTCGAAATAGGACGCTCCTTATTGCTAGACCAACTCAGCATTCTCGGAAACTGGTTTCCATGGTTAATACCATACTCTCGTGCAAACTGCTGGATGGCTTCGTATGCCCAATTGTAATGCCCCGGATTCCCTAATATGGTTTAATGGACGGATTAGTAGGCCGAGAGGGCCATAACTGTTTAATTATGCTATTTAAATGTATTTATGCATGTTTATGAGAATTATATTATAATATAATGTTAAATGCATGTATATGGGTCCACATTTGTTTACAAGGGTGTTTTGGTAATTTGGCCCGTTGAGGGCATAATTGTATACTTGATTTCATGTCAATGATATATTATGGGACCACATTATAATGTGGATTTGTGTGAGTATTTCGGGATGAGACGATCTTTATTCATGATTCATCGGTTTGGTCATAACAGGTTTGAGCTCGGGGCTCGGGGTGAGTCTCGGGGTGGTTTTAGTGATTATAGCGTTACCGGGGATTTTAGGGTAACGGGATATGAATTATTGGTGTTTGAGGATATTGAGATTAGCGGGAATTGGGAAGCGTTAATTATGATTAGCGGGTTAAGCGGAAAGTACCCATTTTACCCCTAGAATAGCTTGAGAAGCTTTAGATGACTCAAGGGCATTTTGGTCATTTTAGGGGTGGATATATATGACTTAAGTGGCTGTAGAAGGGGTAGAAAAACAGAACAAAACAGGGGCAACCTTCTTCCTTCCCGTACACTATCTTCCCTTCATTCTTCCTTTGGTGTTTTTGAGTTCAAAGTGGAGTTTCAAGCTAGGAAATTCAAGGGTTGAGTTGGTGGACTTGATTCAGCCATAGAAGGAGGTTCAAAGAAAGTTTTAAGGTGAGTTTTGATCATTAAACTCAAGTTATGCTCTGTTTTCTCTTTTGGTTTTTAGTTCTTGAATTTGATGTGGGAAGTGAGAATCAAAGGGAGTTTTTGTGTTGTTTTGGTTGGGATTTGATGAGGGTGAGCTTAGGGTGTTATTTGGGGGTTTAATTATAGGTTTGGAGGAGGTTTAGAGATGGTTTGAGGGGCTGGTTTGAGAGGAAAGAACATAGGGGAAAAACTGGGTTTGTTTGAGGTCGGTTGCTGGTTTGGGCTGGGCGTCGCGGCGCAGCAGGGGAGCACCGCGGCGCTGAAGGGAGGGCGCACCGCGGCGCTGCAAAGGAGGGCCGCGGCCCTTAAGGCCAATTTTGCCAAAATGTGGTTTTTAGCTTGGGGATTCAAACCTTAGGCCTCGGGGTTGGACCTAATACCCGGTGGGGTAGTATTTGATGTCTCGAGGGCTGGGATTTGGTTTGGAAACCCTCAGTTAGCATTTTATTAATGAATCCTATAATTTGGTTATGACCAGGTGACCGTCAAGGAATTTAAAGGTTGATCGTTCTCAGGGGTCGTTCATATAATAACTTTTACTTGAACCAGAGGTAAGAAAACAGTGTATGGATACAGTTGCACCCTGTATATGTATATGACATGCATGGTTTGTTATTAAAACATGTTGGTTGATATATGTGGACTTGGAATGCATATTAAATGCTAGTGAACGCTGATTATCTGTTTATGGCACTGACTAGTCAGGGACCGGCTCTAAAGTCGATGATCACGTATTGAATAGCTCCATGGCATTAATGCGGGACCGACCCTAAGGTCGAAGAACTTATAAGCGCTTGCCTGGTCTAAGACCAGATGTTTATAGCTAGGGTGTATGACCCCGATGACTGTTTGTCACGTGGCTAGGGGACGCTGTCCATAGTTACGACTCTAGAGTTGAGAGGAAGGTTATGTTGGTGATTAATCACCATGCACCTGTCCTGATCAAACTTATGAAAGAACCACTTATCAGTTAAGCCCTGGTGACCTTATAGTCACATGGCTAGAGGGAACTGTGCTCATTATTGTGACTTTTGGCTATTGTCACCTATGTGTTATGGACTGATAGTCCTGAATTGTTATTATAATTATTGTTATGCTTTATTATGTTTTCTTGCTGGGCCTTGGCTCATGGGTGCTATGTGGTGCAGGTAAAGGGAAAGAGAAGTTTCACCAACCCTGAGTGGAGAGCTTGGGCGATTTTGTGTACATATTGGGCCGCCTGACCACCACGGTCAGGGAGTTCTCAGAGGGACTAGGGGTTTATCCTATTTTTGCCGCTTAGGCCGGCGGGGTTTGTAAATTTGAAATAGTAGCAACCCTTTTGTATTAAGAACAACCTGTAAATATTTTGAAAGGCTCATGAGCAGTTTATTTACTTAATGAAATGTATTCTTTCTTTTATTGGTTTTTCACCTTCACCTGATAATAAACCTTAGATCACGTTTTTAACCAAAGGACTCGGGTAGCGGGTCAAATTTCCGGTTCACTGTTCACCGTAACTGTTCTGGGGTAGCCAGGGCGTTACAACTTTTCCCAGGAAGTGTGCGAGTGAGGACAAAGCATGCTGGAAAGACTTGTCTTGGTTTATAGGGCCAGTCGTCATTCCAGAAAGCGGCCATAGTGATGTGGGGCATCACATAATGGTATCAGAGCCTTGACCCAGCCGGAAGTGTGGCCGACGGGGACGTCGGGCCCGTAAGGGGGGGTGATTGTGACAGTCAGAATCTCGTGATCCGTAAGGGGAAAGACCGGGTAAGCTGTGCAATCCCACACCGCCTGGGGAAGGTCAAGTGTAATGATTCTAAGACTGTGTAGGTATGGGACTACACAGTTGAAGAGGGCTTAAATGGATTAATGGGTACTACCTATATCAGGAAGGTGCATCTTCTTTTCGGTAGCCCATCACTTGAGAACTCCATGGTTAAGCGTGCTTGGCCTGGAGTAATCTAGGGATGGGTGACCTCCTGGGAAGTTTTCCCAGGAAGTGTGCGAGTGAGGACAAAGCATGCTGGAAAGACTTGTCTTGGTTTGTAGGGCCAGTCGTCATTCCAGAAAGCAGCCATAGTGACGTGGGGCGTCACACCAATACTGCAATGCAGGGACATAACCATACAAATTGTATTTTGCTTCTTTCTTTTTCCCCTTAACTTCCTTCTTCTTCTCATAGTTCTTCTTTTGATTATGCATGTCTTTTTTACATGAATTCATAAGCTTGTTAAAAGACACCTTCCCCCATGGGTAAGTAAAGAAGTACTCAGTGTCCTCCACCATCTTTAGCGAATCTATCCAGACATTTAACTTGCCTTCTCGTGCAAGTAAAACCCCCTCAACAAAGAAACATAGGCCCAACTTGTAGGCATCTTCAACTACAGTGCAGTTTTTTAAAGCAGCCTCCAAATGCATTATCTTCACTGTTTCTTCATCATTAAAGTACTCCTTGATTAGGTGGTCACTAGTCAAGTGTTTCTTCAAATCAGTCTCAGATGGCTCTGAACTGAAGTTCAACCCCGTAACCAAAGCAAACTCGCCTCTACCAAATCTACAGGGTCTAGATCCCAAATGTAAATGCAACTCGTCCTCTTTGATGCACTGGATCTTGCGCAACATTAATTGATGTATGAGAGATGCAGAGAAGTCTAACTTCTCAGCAATGAAAAATTGTTTGAAAGGGGATTCCTTCATCCTTTCTATCAACTCGAGCTCCTCAAACTTGTCCTTGATTGTTTTAAAGTAACCATTGCCCCTATATGTGACTCGTCCACGAAAGTGATCTGTCAAGGGTAAAAGAAACTTCGACAGTTGCAAAAAATAAAGATAAAAATAATACAGTTAAACAAAGTCGCGTGAAAAATCCATCAATAAACATACATGCAACCATCGAACCCCTATCGAACACCCATCGAACCCCTATCGAGTACCCATCGAATCCCTATCGAACAACCCTAGAGCATGCATCGAACCACCATCGAACCCAACATAAATCCCAATCCATCGAGCATGCATCGAACCCCCATTAAGCATGCATCTAATTTCTTAGGTTTAAACCTGGAACCCATAATGGGCCTACCCCATCGAACCAACATCAAACCCCTAAGGCCTACTCTATCGAACCAACATCGACAACCATCAAACCCAACAAATACCCAACCCATCAAGCATGCATCGAACCCCCATCGAGCATGCATCAAACCCCCATCGAACATACTTGAAACCCATAAACCTGGAACCCCAAATGACCTAACCTATCGAACCCAATCGAGCATGCATCGAACCTAAACTTGAAACCCTTCACGACTTAACCTATCGAACCCCTATCGAGCATGCATCGAACCACCATCGAAGCCCCGTCGAACCACCATCGAGCAACCTTACCAGACCCACAAAAATCCCAGACTTCACTCTCAACATACCCACACTAATCCATACCCAAAACAAACCATATTCAAACCCAAAACCAGACATAAACACACAAACAATCCTAAAATATAACACTACAAACACAAATTCAATGTAATAAAAAATAAGAGCTTACCTTTGTTTTGGGTATGGAGAAACTCGAACCTAGAGGCCGTGGGTTTTGGATGAGCTTGTGAAGGGGAACAACAAACACGGACGGATGGCGAGAGGCGAGAGGGAGAATCTTTCAGGCGAGAGGCGAGACAACGATTGGGACAGAGGGCTTCGACGGTGGCAGCAGTGCGGCTTCGATGGGGGCTGCGATGGGGTTTCGATGGGTTTGGATTCTGGTTAGTTGGTTGGTCGAGGGGAGATGAAGGGAATGAACCGAGAGTTTGAGAGAGAGAAGGAGAATCAAAAGGGGGATTGGGGGGAATTGTGACAGGGGCATTTTGGGTACTAGCAATACTTTTGGCATTATTTTGTAATGATAAAAATGATTAGCATTATTTTGAATTACACCACCCCATTAAGCATAAAAGGCCAAATTTCCCTTTTAGTATGGGAATGACAAATTTATAATTATAATTTTTTAATTATAAGTTTCGATTTGTTTAAGTGGTTCCTATGAAATTCACTTTATTTTTCAAGGATCATAGGTTTGTGTAACAAATATTTTTTATATAAAATAGGGGGAGATTGTGGCAGTACTAGTATACCCCTATTATTAGTGCAATATCTTTGACCATTTATCTGGATTGTATTATTATTAAGAATAAAAAAATCATTAATATCAGTGATATATCGAGGGAAAAAATGGTGTTTATTTTCAAGTAAAAAAATATGTATGTCTAAATTTCTTTGATGTAATGGCCTAAATTACATGAAATATGGTTTTTTTTTGTTGCTCTAAGTTTGATAAATATAGGGTTTTTAACTTTGTGCATTTTTTTATGGTTTTTTTTATATATACTTTTATGGATTTTTTCCCCATATTTTGGTAAAATTATTTTTGTTTACTATATTTTTTTTTTTCGAACAAGTTTTTTTTAAAAAAAAAAATTATGTGGTAATAGCCTTGGTTACCACCATCATTTATATATATATATATCTTCTATATAAAAAGTATGTAGATAACAAAAAATTTTGGTTTTAATGATTTTTTTTGTTAACTTTAACAGAATATTACAAATATTTAACAGACCACAACCCGAACTTCTACCGGCCACACACCCTTTGCGCTCACCTATGGCTGCGAGGCTATGCTGCCCGTTGAAGTAGATATCTTGTCGCACAAAAGAATGAACTACAATCAGGAGCGAAACGAGGCACTACTTGTCGAGTCCCAAGATCTTGTTGAAGAAAGGCGTGAGCAAGCTAACTTATGGGTGGCGACCTACCAACAAAGGGTGGCGAAATACTTCAATGCTTAGGTCAAGGATAGAAAGTTCTCCATTGGCGACCTCGTCCTGCGCCGTGTGTTCCTCAACACGCGAGACCCTTCTGCCAAGGTCCTAGGTACGAACTGGGAGGGGCCCTACTTTGTAAAGGGAGTCATGCTACCAGGAACGTACAAGCTAACGAGGCTCAATGGCGAGGTGGTCCTGAGGCATTAGAATGAAGAGCACCTTAAGAAATACCAATAATAGGGTCAGTGCCCAAATTTTATAATCAGAGACCAGCCTTTAGGCGTTCGCTCTTAATATTATTATTTTGAGTTTTTGGCGTCATATTTTGGTGATCTCTATGTAATGGCCCATAGGCCTCAATTATTAGGAATCAAAATAGACATCCTCAAGACAATATTGATTTCTCCAAGTCCCCTATAAGGTTTAATATCGAATGGAAAAACCCGTTGAGTCAGGCCAACTGATCAAGAGAAAATGACATTTACAAAAGACCTAAGGGGTCGAGATTCGATCTCAGGTCCGATTGTGGAAACATGAGAGTCATTGCAGGCAATCAAGTTAACATTAGAAACTTTCCCTCCATGCTAGCCACTACAAGCGACCGAGCAAAATAAGCAGTTCGCTCGAGATTCACGAGAGCCGTCACTGGCGCGGGAGGGACCCCTCGCAGGTCCCCTCGTCAATCAGAGGGTTGGTCGCATCACAAGTGACTAGGCGCCCTCGTTTTCCTAGTCACTTGGGGGGCATAAGGGATATCATGCGCAGTGAACATCCAAAGTTCATGTAAAGTGCTTATGGAACAAAGCAGAGTGCATGTAAAGTTCGTGCAAGGCGCATACAGAATGAAGCATGCAAATAAACAACAGCAAAAAAAAGAAAAATTCATAAGCTTTTGCAGAGCAATATCAAGCATGGATGCGAAAAGTAAGCAGAAGTCACCATCAACATACATAAAAATGCGGCCTAGGTAAGACCAACGTTCATATAGACATGAGCAAAAATCAATGTGATGAACAACAAAATTTATAAAAAATAGCGATGAGAAGACTATGCAAGATCAGTGGAGCGGTCTCTGTCGCCGGGACACCCTCGCCAACGATGCTCTCTCCAACGCCACCCTCACTAGGGGCCACCTCGTCGATAGGGTCCTCGCTAGGAGCGACCCCCTCTGCACCACCTCGCTCTGAAGCATCCTCACCAGCGACCTCGACAACAACATTTCTCGAACCCTCAGCGATGCCATCATCAACCTCGCCCTCGTCTGTATCCTCGGCTAGGCGAGCCTTGCAGTATGTCAAGATATTCGTGGCAGTTGGCTTGCCCATGAAGCTGAAGTCGAGATTGCAGTTGAATCGCTAGAGAGAAAACAACATGTTGTTAGTCTTCTTGCTACCTGATAAGGGCATTTTGGGTTATATATTTCTTGTCTTTTCTCACTTAGATAATGTTGATTTCTAGCATATTTTTGTGTTTCTAGCTTTGTTTTACAAGTCTTTGATTTTTAGGCCATAAAATATTTTATGAAAGTTTATTGATGAATTTTGTGTACTTTGTGGCTAGATTTTGGTGAGAGACGATATGAATCGAGAAAATGAAGTTTAGGACGAGTTTGAAGTGTTTTAGAAGTCCCTAAACCCGAGGTTCGAGGATAAAAATTGAAGATTTTGAAGAAAATCGATGCATGCTAAAAATGGCCATTGGCTGCGACCAACGCAAAGGCCGGCTGCAGCCTCCGAGGTAGGACCCAGCGGGTGAGACCACCAAGAACTACTGGCCGCAACTGGTTTGCCATATCTGGGCAAAATAGCTTCCATCGGCCACGATAGCCATCAATACTGGCCACTGCGGTCGGCGATAGAATTTTTTCTTAATTTTAAAATTTTAAGTGTATTTTTCAAAGGGATATAAAAATGATTAGGGTTAACTTTTAAAATAACTTTAGATTGCGAATTTTAGAGACTAAAGCGGCAGAGGAGAAGAAAAGACATCATCATCTACATTCTTCAATCTAGTTTTTCTTTCTTCTCTAAAACTTCTTTGTTTTCATTGAAAATTTATGTTAGTGATCATGAATTTGATTATGGAGTAGTTTTCTTTTAGGTTAAGGGTTATTTAAAAACCCTAGACAAGAGATCTTGAATGCATTGATGAATTTTGTTCCTTCTATTCCCTTATATTAAATTGCTTCCATTTTTCTATTTGAATGCTATGAATCTTGTAAAATCTTGCTTAGATGGCCACTAATTAGGGTTTTGGATTGTCTTATTCTCATCTTAGGATTGCTATTCACCTAATAGTATAGGATTCTAAGAAGAGTGATAAATTGCAATGAAGTATTGTGACGGGTATTTTAATTGTGATGAAGAATAGAAACTAGGTTAAATTAATTGCATGCTTGATGAATTTGTTGCTTAGATTAACTTGTTTCCATTGAATGTAATGCTTTTCCTGGGTTAAATAGATCACATGCTTAATGAGTTTATTGTTTGGTAAAAATGATTAATTATGAGCGCTTAGTTTTAATTAATTATAATAGGGAAACTTGGATAATTGATTACTTAAGTGTTATCTGTAGGGTTAATAGTTTAATTGGGAGTAGGGAATATTATTTGTCATTGTTGATAGATTGATTGTCGAATGTGGAGAATAATTCTTAACTGCTTCTTTAAATTGTATTATTGTAACGCCCTACTACTTTAGAGCCATTACCAAGTGATTTATAAATGTGCCATTAACTCGCTAATCGATGTTTTAGGTTAAAAAGTGTGATTAAATAAAAATAAAGACCCAGTTAATGAACATTAAGTAAAAAGAGCTGGCCATTCAATAAAATTCGTAAAAATGTTACATTGGGATCCCAAAATATTATTTTGAAAGACATTTACAATCCAAAGATATGATATAGTCGACCTAAGTGACAAAATCGAATGTTTTCCTCGTGTTCCTGGCGGCCAGGTAGGCCAAACATGTACACACCACTCTATGCCCTCCAACTCATGGTTGTTAAACCTCTTTCTTGCTCTTACCTGCACCATAAAGCACCCGTGAGCCGAGGCCCAACAAAAGAACTTCAAGCACAACATACAATAATATACTTCACCAAATATGTACTCAATCAAAACAACTAACAGTTACTAGTTCCTATCGGAATACATAACAACACAACAATATAACATCACAATAACACAATGGCATAACAACCTAATAGTACAGTAGCACAGCAGTACAATAACACAACAGTACAGTAATACATTAACAACACAATATAATAGTTGCACAATAACACAACAGCACAGTAGTGTAGCTGCGGCCTTCGCCGATCGAGGTGCACTATGAGGCACTAAGTCCGCGGCCTAGCCGAACAGGTGTGTACAACAAACTTGAGGGTCTCTCCCTAGTGGCTTGCATTCAACATGCTTAACGCCGATCTTGGCCCCTTGTCGCTCCTGAATCTTGCCGCTTCTGGCTCTTGCGCTTCCAGCTCTTGCCAATCCCGACTCTTGTCGATCATTCATAGTCACATGTATGACATAACAACTATAAAAAATACATACAATGCTATACATCACATAGCTCTATGGGCACAAATAGATCTCTTACCTAGTGTCCCAAGATGACAGCCCAAAGTGATCCCGAGCACGACTCCTAATCCTGAGCCTGAGCGGTAAGACCTAGTCACAACGTATTAATAAATATCCATCATGATATAAATCAATTAAAAACCTTTGAAATAACATACTAGCCTTCAAAACCTCGAATTCTACTAAACCGGGTAGTAGAATCCTTCCCGAGCCTTAACATTTGGGTTCCCGAGCCTAAAACCTTCATTTGGCCAACATTGCCTATTTGAGCTGCAATCTAGCCCTTAAGGGCCGCAGGGGGCTTAAGTCAGAGAGCCATGGGCTCTCGCCAAGGGGACACGAGTCGTGGCGCACCTCAGCATGTGCCGCGATGCCTAGGCAAAGTCAAAGGCTCCCAAGCCTTTTGTTCATGCGGGCCGCGGCGCCTGAAGAACAGGGTCGTGGCTCGGACCTACGAACCCATAAATCCTTGCATCTTTCACGAGCTAAACTTCCTGAAATTCAATCTAAACATACTCAAATGCCATAATTGAGTCCCTCAATAATTCCACTACACTTTAGATAGTGCCAGCACCTTAGAAAGCTAGCTAAATCATTCAATTCAAACCAAATTCAACTTAAGCCTTTAACTTAGCTAAGCTTCATTCTCAACAGAATTTACCAAAGCAAACATGGAAATAAACTTACCTCAATTAAGGAATTCGGCTCTTAGCTATGCCCCAATTACTCCAAGCTTCAAGTCCTTCAAGCCTTCAACCAATTTACCCAAGAGTTCTCCCAAAGTTTCCACTGAATTTCCAAGCCCCCTAGAGAGAGAATGTACCGAGAGAGAGAAAGAAGCTGAGAGTTTGTGTGTTGTGATTTCCCCTGTTTTCTGGTTAGTTCTACAAACTTAGACCAAAACCAAATCTATCCTCCCAGCTGTAAAATGACCATTTTATCCCCAAGACCAACCCTAGCTTCCTAGTATCACCAATGGCAAAGTCGTTATTGCCACATCCTGCTAATTCCTTGAGTGTCCTATATATTCCCAGCTAACCCCGACATACCCAAATAATTACTAAAATAATTACCCGTTACCCGGTAAACCCCAAGCACATGCCAAGTTCTCAAAATACCCCTAGGCTCACCCCGAGACGGGTATCTGACCCCGTTGTGGCTATTCTGCTAATCCGCTCCCTAGGATCGTCTCGGACCACACATCTCAAATATATCCCTATAACACTGGGGTCTTACTCGTAGCACACACAAAATTACATTTATGCCCTCAACGGGCCAAAAATAAAAACATGCCCCTATTCACATTGATGGGCCGACATGCATATTTAATACACACAAACATGCATGTCCAATCACATTACCACACAATTCATTTATATCACATAATCATGCATATAATTCAAGGCACTTAGCCTTAATAACAAGTTCGGGAATTTACAATTATCCATTATCCATTGTTCTTTGATCTTATTCTATTATATGTTATTATTTCTTAAATCAAAATCCCCTTTTTAATTCTTGTTTTTATTTTGAATGATAAACTGAATCATATTCCTCGTGGGTTCGACCTTTATTTGCCGATATACTGAAGTAGTTCGTATAAGTTGTTTAAACATAAACATGTTTCTTAAGTCAACTGGCATGTTAGGGTGAAAAGATTTTGATTGTAAAATGGTTGACTTTCATTAAAATAAGATTTTGATACACGGGATCCCAAAAATAATATATACAAGGTGGTTACAACCCTCAAAAGTAAATACAACCGCAGCCATCCTAATTGGCAAAATACAAATTTTGGGCTCTAGTCCCTGTAAATCCCTCGGCCAGGGTGGTCGAGCAACTGCCGATGTACACACCACCCCCAAAGCCCTCAAACTCATGGCTGGCCCAACTTTCCCTTGCTTTTACCTGCATCACGTAGCACCCGTGAGCCAAGGCTCAGCAAGAAAACCATATTAAACAAGCATAGATAACAACAGAGCGTACATAATAAACCTTAGATCAATCAGTTCAATTAACAGTAGAATACAAGCGCTAAACTAGGCAACAATCATAGTTTGATTCAAACATACAAATCAATCTTAATACAACTAATTAGGTGTCAGCGCCCTTAGGTGAGCTCTCTAGTTATTTAGCTGACCCCGACTCGCTTAGGTCAAGCTGCGTTCAGTACGTATAACATCAGCTCTGGCTCCCTTAGGCTGGACTTTCACATCAACACAACATAAATATAAGTTGCGAAGCACACACCCGAAAGTGGCACGTACTAACCTGCCTATCCAAAATTTTCCAATCACAATACATTCATGATCTCACATATATTTATTTACAAGGGATATCAGCCCCAATCAGAACTCAGGTGCAGTTTTCTTACATCGAGTCCTGGGCGAAGGATGTGGAGCTGTCTCGAGCACGATCCTTAATCCCGAGCCTTAATTGTAACCTTAGTCACAAGTGACAATGGATAACTATTAAAATCTAATCCAATTAAATGCTTTGGAATAAAATACTAGCCTTCGGGACCTCTAAACTGGGTAGTAGAATTCGTTCCGAGCACTTAGGTTTAAGTCCCCGAGCCTAAAAACCAATATTGGCTAAGGCTGCCTAGGCGGGTCATGACTTGACCCTAAGGGTCGCGGCGCTCCCCCAAGTTAGAGGCGTCAACCTCAAGTTCTAGGGGTTGGCGGGCCGCGACTCGCCCTATAGGGTCGTGGCGCGCCCACAAATCAGCAAACCCCCCAAGGCCTTTTAGGTCACGCGGGTCGCGATGCCCATGGTCGCGGCGTGTCCCCGTGAACCTAGAATTCCTTGGGTTTGTCTGCATTTTTCCCCAACTCACAACCTCAGAATTCAACCCTAAATATATACCCAAGCCAAAACTAGGTCCAGAATTCCCAATATTACCTCATAAACAACACATATATCCTAAAACACCAGTTCAAACTTCCCTAAATCCCAAACTCAGACACCAATTCAAGTATCCATAAGCATGCTCATAACCCAGCTAGAAATTCAATAGATTAAAGTTTGTAATCTTACCTCAATGGTGACATTGATCCTCAGCTGTACCCATGACTATTCCTAGCTTAATTCCCCAAATTTCCCAACTCAAATCCTAAGCTTTTCCTTCAACAACTTCCTTGAACTTCAAAGCACAAGAGAGGGAGAGAGAGAGAACGTGTAAGAGAGAGAGTGTGTGTTTGAGAAATGTTCCTAATGGTTCTGGTTATTTCCTGGAGTCTTATCTGAGTATATCCTTTAACCAAAAGACCAAAATACCCCTAAAGATAACTCAACCCCTTTGTTTCCCTTAAGGGAAAAATGGTCATTTGCCCAATTTCCCGCTAATTCCTCGAGTCGTCTTACAAATTCCCAATTAACCCCGCTATGCCCAACTAACTACCAAATACTTACTCATTACACGGTAAATCCCAAATATACGTTAAACTTCCCAAAATACCCCTAGGCTCACCCAGAGTCGGGTATTAAACCCTGCGGTGACTATTCCGCTAATCCGCTCACTAAGATCGCCTCGAGCCGTATGCTGCAAATATATCTACATAATAATGTGGTCCCAACCATTTAACACATATACTCACATTTATGCCATCAACGGGCCAAAATTACAAATATGCCCCTAAAAGCAAGAACAAGCCTACATGCATATTCAATACCCACAAACATGCATATAAATACATTCATATTATCATGTAAACATGCATGCTACGTAGTCACATATTTAATCAATTAATCACACATATATCCAATTATGCTTTCCTGGAAAGCTAATCAAGACACTAAACCCTATTAGCATTTTTGGGTCGTTACAGTGCAGCGTCCCCAAATTCCCTAATATGGCTTAGTGCCTTGATTAGGGGGTCAAGAGGGAAATAACTGATTAATTGCATTATTATGTGCTGACATGCATGATTATATTAATTATGTGGGTTATATTATAATGTGATTGTATTTGCATGCATGTGGGCCCATTTCTAATCATAATGACATTTTTGTGATTTTGGCCCGTTGAGAGCATATTTTAGTATATATGTGTATATATTGATTGAGAACACATTCTTATGTGGTTATATTTAGGTTATTTTTCATGAGGTGATCCGAGGAAGCAAGTTAGTGGTCTAGTCATAACAGGATCAAATACACGGCTCGGGGTATGCCTAGGGGTATTTTGGTAATTTAGTTCATTACCGGGATTTTTCAGGTAATGGGAATTTTTTTAGTGATTATTCAAGGATATTAGTGATAATGAGAATTTTGAGGCATTAATTATGATAAATGGGAAAAAGTGGCAAAAGACTGATTTGCCATTGATGGGCTTTGAGAGAGATATTTGGCCCTTTGGGCACTTTGGTCTTTTTGGACCCTTAGGTTAATTTTGGCAGCTGAGTTTACTTACTCAAGGGATAGGAAAACAGAGTAACAAAGTAGCTCTCTCTCTCTCTCTCTCTCTCTCTCTCTCTTTCTCTCTCTCTCTCTCTCACCCGTTGCTCTCTTTCTCTCTAAGTCCTCTTGTTGTGCCTTGGAGTTTCTTGGGAATTTTGGAAGCTAAGGCTTGGAAATTGAAGACTTGAGGTGTAGAGTTTAATTAGCTGCAACTAGGAGGTTGAATTTTATAGTTGAGGTACGCTTCAATTCTTGTTTTGATTAAACTTTGCCCTGGTTTTCTACTGTTCTTGAGCTTTGTGGTTCAAGGTAGTGATTTTGTATTTTGGTGGGGTATTGATCAAATTTAAGCTTGGGTTTTGATGGTGTTAATGTGATGATGATGTTTGGGGGATTGAATTATGGCTTTGGGATTGTTTGGGAAGGATTTTTGGAGGAAATTGGCTTGAGGAAAGGCTGGGTTCGTAGGGTCGCGCTGCGACCCTGTTCTTGGGGTGCCGTGACCCGCGTGAACCTAGGGCCCAAGTATTTCTAATTTTTGTAGGCGCACTACAACCCATCAGGGCTGCACCGCGACTCGCGTCCCTGAGAATGTAAGGGCTGGGGGGCTCTGACTTGAGGCGCACCGCGACTCATAAGGGGAGTCTCGACGCACATGGGGGAAATTGGCCATAACAGATTTTGAGTGACCAAAACTCAAAGCTAAGGGCTCGGGAAAGATTCTACTACTTTAGTAGAATTTGAGGTCCTGGAGACTAGTACTCGGTCCAGAAGTATTTATTTAATCGATATTAATGAATATAATTTATTATGGTTATGACTAGGATACTGTAAGGGCTCGGGAAAGGATCATGCTCGAGGGTTGTTTATATTTAACTTGTGATTGGACCAGAGGTAAGAAAAATGTACCCAATACATGATGTATGTGATTAAGGCTTGGCCCGATTGTTAAATATAGATTTGATTAGGGCTTGGGCCCCTGTAAATGAGCATGAATATGATTATGTTTGTGATTGTTTGATCAAGAATGTTGAATGCTCTGTATCTGGATAATTGTTATATAATGTATGCCTGGTTGCATTATGTGATTGAGAAAGGCTTGATTTATAAGTCAATGACGACAATAGCGAAGAACGCTGGTCGAGAGCATTGACTTGTAAGTCAAGGACGACAATAGCGCGTTGAACGCTGGTCGATATGGTTAGGCCTAATCAGGAGTGCATTATACGCTTGTCCGACCCAATGGTCGTGGAAAATTAAAGCGTCGGGTACGCTAAGTCAGCTCCAAGGCTGGTTATACAAAGGATAGGGCAATGGGGTCCGAGGTGACTTATTAGTCCCATATTGTAATGCCCCAAGATCCCTAATGCGGGTTAATGGTTGGATTAGTAGGTCGGGAATGCCATAATTGTTTTATTATGCCATTAAACTATTATATGCATGTTTATGTGAATTATATTATAATATGATGTTAAATGCATGTGTTGACCGCGTTTTTGGCCAACGACGTGAGAACGTCAAAAACGACATAGACCTTCAAGAGAAATAAACAACACAGACGATTTTGAAAAGAAAGTAAATAACACACGTAATTTTTATAGTGGTTCAACCCCAATATGTTGGTAATAGCCTAATCCACTTAGAGTTGTGATTATAATTCTGCACTCAAGATCAGATGAACCTGAGTCAACTGAGTTTCTTCAGTGTAGATTACAAGAATACAAGAATTCTCTCAAATACAAGTACTCTCTCTCTCTAGAAAATTCGGATCCAAACTTTCCCCCAAAAAAGGCTCAAAAGAAGAACCCCCTAAAAATGATGCCATAAGCCTTGTATTTATAGGCTTAGGATCACACAAATGATATCCCTCATAATCGGTATATTTATTATTCACATTTTATTTAAATTACAACAATATTCAAAATGTAACAGTACACCATATTCGTGGGATAAATGAGAGATTCCCGCGTATGCCAAGACCGATTCTTGTTGAAGTCGTTTCTGGGAATCTTGACGTAGTCCTGCTCTATCTAGTTGATCCATATCACCTTCAGTCTGGTTAGCCACACCTCTACTGGGCAGTCACGCACTTGACTGGGCAGTCATGCACTTAGCTGGGCAGACGTGCACTTAGCTGGGCAGACTTGCACTTGACTGGTCGGACATGGTCATGACTGGTCGGACTTGGTCATGACTGGTCGGACCTGGTCATGACTGGTCGGACCTGGTCATGACTGGTCGGACCTGGTCATGACTGGTCGGACCTGGTCATGACTGGTCGGACCTGGTCATGACTGGCCGGACAAGGTCATGCCTGGGCAGGCAAGATCATTACTGGGCAGACAAGGTCATTCCTGGGCAGACAATGTCATTCCTAGGCAGACAAGGTCATGCTTGGGCAGACAACCATATGACTGGTCGGACAAGGTCATGCCTGGTCGGTCATGACACTTGACTGGCCAGTCAAACTTCTTCATTGGTCTACTGGGCCACTCCTAAGCCAGATCACTTCATCACAACTCTGAGGAGCCAATATATATTAAATGATTATTAATGTGTCGTTTATGGACCATGTACTGCCACTTGTCACCTCTATCGCCACGTCATCGATCTCCAATTTTTTGGGATAACAGCATGCATGTGGGTCCACATTTTATCACAAGGGTATTTTTGTAATTTGGCCCATTGAAGTCGTAATTGTATATTTGTATGCATGTCGGTGATCTAATGTTGAGGCCACATTATATTGTGGATTTGTTCAAGCTATTCGGCATGAGACGATCGTTGAGTGCAGGTTAGTGGTTTAGTCATAACAGGATTAAGTTCGGGGCTCGGGATGAGTCTCGGGGTGATTTTTAATGATTAGAGCATTGCCGGGAATTAAAGGGTAACGGGATATGAGTTATTGGTATTTGAGAATTTCGAGAATAACAAGAATTGGAGTGTAACGACCCAACTATTCTAAACTTGGATCATTAGAAACTACTATACTAATCTTAAAAAAACGTACATAAGAAATAACCATAACTTCATTTAAAACTGTAAAGTAAATGTTCAAAAACTACATAAATTCATAAGTAGGATATGGGATCCCATTGTTTTTAAAATCAAAACATAACATAACTTTAAATAATTGGTTTACAAATTAAGTGCGGAAAATACATATAAAACATAATTTTTAAAAAGACTAGAAAGCGACTTCATCCTCGAATCGAACACTCAATCCACCAATTTCATCATGCCTCAATACACATCCCCAAGCTGCCAAGAATCCTCCCGCCGCCAAAGCTATTTTCCTGCACATACAAAACATAAAGGAGTGAGCCTAATGCCCAGCAAGGAAAATCTACTACAAGCATGAAACATATCATACACATAGCTACAAACTATAAACATATAACATATATCTATAAAAACATACATCATATAAGACTATACTATTAATGGCCATTAAAACATGTGATAAACCATCTACTTCCCCTTTCTAATATCTGAGGTAGGTTAGATCACACGGTAGGTTTATGATAACCCATCTACGTCCCCTGTCTAATATCTGAGGTAGGATAAATCATAACCATGAAACATAAGAAAACATAACATAACATACTATAGCATAACTTATCATAACATATCAACATAGCATATAAGCATATAAAACTATCCTATTTTCCTCACCAATATATCGGGATGATGATAACAAATTCGGGATTTTGGAACACTCCTAAATACCATAATAGAGATGAAAAGAATAACTACACCATCAAAATGATACTTACCAACAAGAATCTTACGTTCAAGATCTTAGGTGCCTAACCAAGAATCGAGAATACAAGTTAGGATTTGAGTAGAAAAACTATAAGAACTTAAAGAAACAATACAGAAATGATCTAGAATTTGGAATACCTTGAATGCTTCTATGACCGAACTACACCTCGAACTCAGCTTGATGAATGAAGAAATGGTTGGGTACTAGGTCCTATTTATAGAGTTCAAGAATGAAAAGATCTTCATTTAACTTGAATAAAATAATGGTTTTTTAATTGAAAAACATTCGAATAATCGTTCAGCAGAGGCTGAAGACTCGGTCAAAAGGATGCTGGACTTATCAAGAGGTTAAGGATTAAAATGAGCTCGGTTTCAACATAGTTCAAAAATCATGCTCATGGGCCGATATATCGCCCACTATAGGCGATATATCGCATGGCTTCATATGCCCGAGGCTCGTCGAGGTTGTCGTGCGAAACTACGTCTTTTCGTATCCCCGTATGGCGATATATCGCCCCCTAGAGCTGCGATATATCGACATATGCTGAAATATTATACACATAATTATACTTTTTCAGCCTAATTTGAATTGAGTAAACAGCCTTGACTAAGTCCTTTAACGAATTCAAAGCTGCTGGCAGACCCTAGGATGTTCAAATATTACTCTTAATAAACTTATTCCTCAAAAATACTTAATTGTCATTAAACATGCACAAGACAAGTGTTAATATCTTATTGGGTCTATCTAAACCTTATAATATAATAAATATCACCTTCATAATCAGTCATATTAATCAAACCTTAGGTTATAATTAATATTCTTAAACTATAGGCTAAACTTAAAAAATCTACAAGTGTTACTACGAGTGTCCAACTAAGTCCCGGCTTGAACCAAAATCCACAGTCATAAACATACTACAATTATTACTACTACTATCTAACTAGCTAAGTAAAGTTCTTGGACTCTACAATTCTCCCCTACTAAAAAGAATTTCGTCCTCGAAATTTACTTACCAAATAATTCCGGATACCGGCTGTTAGGTTCATTTTAGGTTTGTTTTAGAGATTGTTTTATGTTATGTTTTTAGTTATTTAGGATTGTTTAGCGCAGATTTATGCTTGTTTTCTTCTTGTTTCAGGTTTTAATGGTCAATTACATAATATGGAGTGAAATGAGAAGAAACATGTTAAATATGATAAATAAGATGGATTTCGTGTTGATTGTGGAGTTTCAAGACATTATGTGTGGAAAATACTACATTGAAGATGCTCAACACACGTCGTTTATGCTTTATAATGCAAGTCTGAAACTTCAAGCCGCATTTTGACCATGATTTATTCACTTTCTGGAAACACTTCTAGAAATAGAAGTTGTAGATATTTCTCTTAGCTTTCCATAGCTTTTTTAATCATTCAATTCGGAGTTATGATCAAAATACGATGAGTTGACGCTGCAGGCTGTTCGAAACGAGTTTCGTTCCATTCTGACTTTAGTGCTACAACGCCATAATAAGAGCACTACAGCGCTAGTGCACCAGATTTTAAGGCATTTTTCCACTGTTAATAGCGCTACAGCGCTCCAGAAGTAGTGCTACAGCGCTAGTGACGCGATTTTCACATTTCTGACCACTTTTTGAATGGCAATTTGGTCTTTTCACTTGGAACTTTGGAGGGATACTTAAGAAACATAATGTTGCGACTGGAAAGGGGCTGAAGAGAGGGAGACGACGACTGAGAGTGGAGAATACCATTGGAGGATCCATTCTTGTTTTTTTCATCATCTATCTTCAATTTTTCATGTTTGTAATTGAATTCTATGATTGCTAGAATGAATATTATGGGCTAATTTCTCCTTTAAGGCTATTATGTGAATCTTTTGGAAACCCTTTTTATGGATTAATGCAGAATTCATGTTCTTCTTCATCTCTTTCAATTCCTTACAATCTGTGTTACTTGTGCAATTATTGATTGATCACCTCTAATTGTTATTTCATGAATCAAATTGAAATCTGAAAAGTGAAATTTGATATGCTTTGATTGTTTGGATGCAAACTCAATTTAGAACGAAAGTATCTAAGTTGTTTGCTTATTTTTCTAAGTTGCGTGTTTAATACCTTCTTCATGATTCAACTTTGCCATAGAAATATAGGAAGTTGTCATTTAGATTGAATTTGTAAATCTTAACCAGATTATGAATTATTTTTGCAACTTGTTCTTGAATAGGGAGAAGGGGATATAATTCTTGCATTAGGAAGTAAAAGGGTGGAAAATAGAGGATCATAATTGTCCTAATTTCATTCTCTGTTATCTTGTTAAAATTTTCATTGTGCTTCGTTAGTATTCTTCTTTGTTTGAAATCTCTGAAATTGTTTAATCAAATAGAATTAAAAAAATTGATTGATTGGTAATTGATACATCAGTCCTTGAGGACGATACTTGGTTTTTACCATATTATTACAAATTGCGACTGTGTGCACTTGCATAGCTTAAAAAATTCGCAACACCGGCCTTGCATTTCCTCCTCCAACTCCCACGTTGCCTCTCGTTTAGAACTATTACTCCATAGGACCTTGACTATAGGAATACTCTTGGACCGTAACTGCTTCACCCCTTTATCCAGGATGCTAGCTGGTCGTTCCTCGTAACTCAAGTCTTTCTGGAGTGCTATCGTATCGTACTTGAGGACGTGCGATGGGTCTGACACATACTTGTGTAGCATTGAGATGTGGAACACGTTGTGACTATCAGCTAGGGTTGGCAGTAGGGCTAATGTATACGCAACTGCTCCCACTTTGTCCAATATCTCAAAAGGACCTATAAATCGGGGAGTAAGTTTGCCTTTTTTCCCAAACCACTTTACACCTTTCATAGGAGATATCTTCAGGAAGACTTGATCTTCTACCTTGAATTCCACATCGCGTCGCTTGGCATCCGGATAGCTTTTCTGACGACTTTGAGCAGCAAGCATATGCTGTCTAATTAGCGCTACTGCTTCTTGAGCTTTTCTAACAGCTTCAGAATCGAGAAGCTGCCTTTCTCCTACTTCGTCCCAATGGTGATCGGCACCTTCTTCCATAAAGTAACTCATAAGGTGCCATCCCGATCATTGACTGGTAGCTATTGTTGTAAGAGAACTCTATTAGCGGCAAGTACTTATTCCATGATCCTCCGAAATCAAGTACACAAGCGCGTAGCATATCTTCTAAGATCTGAATCGTACCCTCGGACTGCCCATCTGTCTGAGGATGAAAAGCTGTACTAAGACTTAACTTAGTACCCATGGCTTGTTGTAAACTTCCCCAAAATCTCGATGTAAACACCGATCCTCTATCCGACACTATTGTCTTGGGGATTCCATGCAACCTTACTATCTCTTGAACATATACGTCTGCATATTGGTCTGCTGTGTATGAAGTCTTAACAGGTAGGAAATGAGCGGACTTGGTTAGTCTATCTATTACTACCCAAGCTGAATCATGATGCTTACTTGTTCGTGGCAAACCTGTCACGAAGTCCATAGCTATATCGTCCCACTTCCATTCTGGTACGCTAAGCGGTTGCAATAAGCCTGCAGGTCGTTGATGCTCTGCTTTCACTTGCTGGCATATTAAACACTTAGACACAAATTCTGCTATGTCCTTCTTCATCCCTGGCCACCAATAGATTGCCTTGATGTAGTGAATCATCTTGGTCGACCCTGGGTGAACTGAGTACGGGGTACTGTGTGCTTCTTCTAGAATCGCCATCTTAATCCTTTGATTATCTGGCACGCATACCCGATCCTTATATCTCAATAATCCTTGACTTGATATTGAGAAATCTGTGGTCTTGCCTTCTCTAACTGCACCCATATATGCTGCTAGTGTGTTGTCATGCCCTTGCCCAATCCGTATATCTTCTAGCAGATTTGACAGGATAGACAAATTAGTCAGCTTGCCGACAACTATTTCTATTCCAGCATTGATCAACTTCTGCTGCAGTGGCTTTTCTAGTCCGGCTAGTGCTGCTACACTTCCATAACTCTTCCTACTTATCGCATCGGCAACTACATTTGCCTTTCCTGGGTGGTATAGGATTTCGCAGTCGTAATCCTTTACTAGCTCTAACCACCTGTGCTGCCTCATATTGAGCTCCTTCTGAGTAAAGAAGTACTTTAGACTTTTGTGGTCTGTATAACTCTCGCACCGTTCTCCGTAAAAATAATGGCGCCATATTTTCAACGCAAAGACCACCGCTGCCAACTCCATTTGTGAGTTGGATAGTGTTGCTCGTACTCCTTCAGCTGCCTTGAGGCGTAGGCTATCACCTTGTCATTCTGCATCAGCACGCAATGCAACCCTTGCTTCGATGCATCGCAGTAGACTACGAACTTATCGTTAGGTGTCAGTACACAGAGTACTGGTGCTGAGCAAAGTTTATCCTTAAGCAACTATAAGCTTTCTTCACATCTATCATTCCAGTTGAACCTTTGCTGTTTTCGTGTCAGGTTGGTGAGTGGAGTAGTTATCTTAGAAAAGCCCTCTACAAACCTCCTATAATAACCTGCTAATCCCAGAAAGCTTCTTACTTCGGATGCATTCTTTGGTCTTGGACAATCCTTCACGACCTCTACCTTTGATGGGTCTACTACAACTCCGTCCTTGGATATAATGTGCCCGAGGAATGCCACTTGCGAAAGCCAAAACTCACATTTCTTGAACTTGGCATAGAGTGGATGCTCCTTTAGTCGTTACAAAATCAACCTCAAATGTTCCTCGTGCTCTACTTCATCCTTGGAGTATACTAAGATGTCGTCGATGAACACTACGAAGAATTTATCTAAGTAGTCCTTGAATACCTTATTCATCAAGTCCATAAACGCGGCTGGTGCGTTGGTAAGACCAAAAGACATAACTAAGAACTCATAATGCCCATAACGAGTTCTAAAAGCTGTCTTAGGAATATCTTCTCTCCGCACCTTGAGCTGATGGTACCCGGACCGTAAATCAATCTTTGAAAATACGGTCGCACCTCGGAGTTGATCAAATAAGTCGTCAATCCGGGGTAGCGGGTACTTATTCTTAATCGTTACCTTATTCAGCTCGCGGTAGTCTATGCACATTCGCATACTTCCGTCCTTCTTCTTCACAAATAGAACCGGTGCTCCCCATGGCGAATGGCTTGGCCTAATAAAACCCAAGTCTAGGAGTTCTTGCAGCTGCGTCTTTAACTCCTTGAGTTCCGTAGGTGCCATCCGGTATGGTGCCTTGGAGATAGGCTCGGTGCCCGGTACTAATTCTATTGTATAGTCAATTTCCCGAGCCGGTGGCAACCCTGGCAAGTCATCGGGAAATACCTCTGGGAATTCTCTTACTATGCGGATGTCTCCAACCTTAAGCGGTGTTTCCTTTACCACAACGGTGACGCTGCCTAAGAATGCTTGACACCCTTTTTCTATCATTCTTTGGGCCTTGAGAGATGATATTAGCGGTGTACGTAGTCTTGAAACTTGTCCCATGAAACATAATCTCTGTCCGTCAGGAGTCTCGAACATCACCTTCTTGCGTTTGCAGTCGATGGTTGCGCCATGCCTAGCTAGCCAGTCCATGCCTAGTATCACATCGAAGTCCTTGATCTCCAGTTCTATCAAGTCTCCTTCTAGTTCTACGTCCTCAATCTTTATTGGTACGCCTCGTACTATCCGTGATGATAGAACTACTTTGCCCGAAGGCAACTCGGTTACAAACCTAGTTCTAAATCTTTCACAAGGTTTGTCTAGTTTTTCTATCATTCCTAATGAGATATACGAATGAGTGGATCCCGAATGAAATAATACAGAGCATGTATTATTGAGGATAGAAATCTGACCTGTGACTAGGGGTGGCAATTTGGGTCACGACACGATGACACAACACGATACAATTAAGGTAAACACGAACATGACACATTTAATAATCATGTTGTGTTCGTGTTTGAGTTTTTGACACGTTTAATAATTGTGTCGTGTTCGTGTTTACCTTAATCGTGTCGTGTCATAATCGTGTTGACCCATTTAATAATCGTGTTGTGTCATAATCGTGTTGTGTCATAATCGTGTCAGACACGATAACACGAATAATTTGTATAGGTTTTATGGTTTTTTTCGTATAGTTATGATTAATCGTGTCATAATCGTGTTCGTGTCGTGTTAACCCATTTAATAATCGTGCCGTGTTCGTGTTCGTATTTTTGACACGTTTAATAATCGTGTCGTGTTCGTGTTTACCTTAATTGTTACGTGTCATAATCGTGTTGACACGAATCTGACACGTTTACACGAATTTCCAGCCCTACCTGTGACCACCTTATTGCTAGCATCAGCCTCTCCTTGGGTTAAGGCGAATACCCTGGCAGGAACCATCTTATCTTCATTTTTCCCTTCTGTCTTGAGCTGAGGACAGTCTTTCTTCCGGTGTCCTTCTTGACCACAGTTGTAACATCCCTTGGTGTTTGCCCGACATTCACTAGGATGACTTTTTAATTGAAAAACATTCGAATAATCGTTCAGCAGAGGCTGAAGACTCGGTCAGAAGGATGATGGACTTATCAAGAGGTTAATAAAATGAGCTCGGTTTCAAAATAGTTCAAAAATCATGCTCATGGGTCGATATATCACCCACTATAGGCGATATATCGCCCACTATAGGCGATATATCGCCTGGCTTCATATGCCCGAGGCTCGTTGAGGTTGTCGTGCAAAGCTACGTGTTTTTCGTATCCCCGTATGGCGATATATCGCCCCCTAGAGTTGCGATAGATCGGCATATGCTGAAATATTATACACGTAATTACACTTTTTCAGCCTAATTTGAATTGAGTAAACAGCCTTGACTAAGTCTTTTAAAGATTTCAAAGCTGCTGGCAGACCCTAGGATGTTCAAATATTACTCTTAATAAACTTATTCCTCAAAAATCCTTAATTCTCATTAAACATGTACAAGACAATTGTTAATCTTATTGGGTCTATCTAAACCTTATAATATAATAAATAACACATTCACAATCAGTCATATTAATCAAACCTTAGGTTATAATTAATATTCTTAAACTATAGGCTAAACTTAGAAAATCTACAAGTGTTACTACGAGTGTCCAACTAAGTCCTGGCTTGAACCAAAATCCACAGTCATAAAACTATTACTACTACTATCTAACGAGCTAAGTAAAGTTCTTGTACTCTACATGGAGGGGGTTAATTATGATTAACGAAATAGGTGGAAAAGGACGATTTTACCCTTGGGAGCCTTTAGAAAACCTTAAATGACCTAGGGGCAAAAAGGTCATTTCACCTTAAGATTTATATAAGCCGTTGAAGGTTGTAGAAAGTTGAAAAAACATAGTATCAAAATGTTATCTCCTGTACCTATTTTCTCTTCCTTTTTCTTTGTGATTTTTGGGTTGTTCTTGAGGATTCAAGCTAGGGAAATGGATCTTGAGGGCTTAGGATTGTGTTCCACCCTTGAAAAGGGTCCTAATCTGTGCTTGAGGTAAGTTTCTAGCCATTAAAACTCTGGTTTGCTCTGTTTTTGTTTTGAATTTTAGCTTGGTTTTCTAAGTTGGTTGAAGGGAATTGTTGGGAGTTTTTGGCTAGGGTTACTTGGGTTGTGATTCCTAGGACTTGTGTAGATGTTTTTTGGGTTCAACTGGTGCTTAAAATGAGGTTTGGAAGCATTTGATTCAGGTTGTAAATGGAGGAGTCGAAGGGGAAGGTTTCAGGGCCATTTCTGGCTGGGTGTAGCACCATAGCGCCCACTATGGGGCGCTACAGCGCTACTCAGTGTAGCTTTGGGTGGTTTTGGCTCTGCTTAGAGCGCTGGGGTGCTAGGGGTATAGTGTTACAGCGCTACCCTATTCCATCAGATTCCCGTTTTAGGCATTTTTAAGGGTTTTTGGCTCGGGGTTTCAATCCTTAAGGCTCGGAATCGAATCTACTCACCGTTTGGGTGCAATTCGGTGTCCCGGGAGTGAGGTTTAGGGCAAGACCCTATTATTTTTTATTTTCATTAATGGAGATTATAATTGTTTATGGCTAGGTAATCGCTAAGGATTCAGAAGGTCGATCGTTCTCAAGGGTCATTCTTTTACTGTTTCTCGCTCGAACCAGAGGTAAGAAAATTGGACCCTATATATATGACATGTATGGTTATTATTGAGGCATGTTGAGTGTTTAAATGTGGACATCGATTGCATATTAAATGCTTAGCAGATCTTTCTTACTTGTGAATGACACTGACTTACTAGTCAGAATCGGCAATAATATCATATCCGTCTGTGAAGCTATGACTTACTAGTCAAGTTCATTAACGGTACTGAGCACTGGTTGTATGTTACTGACCTAAGAGTCAGGAGCGGCATAAGCGTCATGAACGCAGAGCCGATGAAAGATTAGATCTAATCGACATCTGCATTGAATGACTACCTATGAGCATTAATGTTGGACCGACCCTAAGTTCGAAGAAAACTAAAAGCGCTTGCCTAGTTTTATGACTAGTTACTCAGATCCAGGGCCAGCAGGCCAGGTGACCCTATCGTCACATGGTTAAGGGTACAGAACCCACAGTTGTGACTCTATGGTCACTCGGTTGGTTTGCATTGGTGACTTGCTTATCAATCGTTTACTCTGCTTAACCTAGTGACGTGATCACTTGTTTGTAAAGGGAACAGAACCCACTTTAGTGACTTTTACAACTGTCATTCTTCTATTTAGGGCTAAAAGCTCTGGATGATTATTATGATCATCGGTTGATGTTATATTCTTGCAGTATTGAGTTTTCTTGCTGGGCTTTGGCTCATGGGTGCTATGTGGTGCAGGTAAAGGGAAAGAAAAGCTCACCCACCCTTGAGTAGAGAGCTTAGGTGGTGATGTGTACATATGCGTCCGCTTGACCACCATGGCCAAGGAGTTCTCGGAGGAACTAGGGGGTTTACCCTATTTTTTCCGCTTAGGTCGGGGGGTTGTAAATTTCAAACTTTAATGACCATTTTGGATTGTAAATAACTTGTAAACGTTTTTATGGGCCCATGAACAGTTTTATGTTTTGAATAAAACATATCATTTCCTTTTGATTGGTTTTCACCTTAACCTATTAATAACACCTAGATGCACTTTTATAACCAAAAAACTCGATTAGGGAGTTAAGCCCGGTTCAAAGATGACAGTAACTGTCTTGGAGTAACCAAGGCGTTACATATATCCTAGGGCATGGCATTGGTATGGCTTATTAGTCATTTAGTTAGGGCAGCGGACCCCTGTGTGACAGTGTAGTCACTTATTTTCATAGAATGCATGCATAAGTAGGGTTATTACTGCTAGGCATACTTATTATGATTCTATGATATATTATTAACTACTTATGAGCATGTTTAAGTTCTCTTGCTGAGCCTTAGCTCACAGGTGCTATGTAGTGTAGGTAAGGGGAAATGGAAGCTGGACCAGCCATGAGTTGGAGAGCTTCGGTGGCGATGTGTACATATGCGGCTGCTCGACCACCATGGCCGAGGGTTTCTCAAAGGAAGGTTAAACACTATTTTGCCACTTAGGTCGACTGGTTGTAATTTTTGGATTGCAATTACCCTGTGTATTTGAAGCCAGGGCGTTACAACTAGCTGACCTAAGCGACAGAATAGGGTTCAACCCTAGTTCCTCTAAGAAATTTCGGCTGTGGTGGTCAATTAGCCGCATATGTACACATCGCCATCGAAGCTCTCCAACTCATGGCTGGACCAGCTTCCCTTTCCCCTTACTTGCACCACATAACACCCATGGATCGAGACTCAACAAGAAAACTTAAACATGCTCATAAGGAGTTAATAACACGTTACCAAATCAATATAAGCATGCCTAGCAGTAATAACCCTACTCATGCATGCATACCATTCATATAAATGACTATAGCGTCATATGGGGGTCAGTTGCCCTAATTAACTGATTAATAAGTCAGATTGGGGCCTAGTGCCCTAGGATATGGGACTAATAAGTCACCCCAGGACCCATTGCCCTATCCTCTGTATAACCAACCTTGGAGCTGGCTCAGCATGCCTAGTATTTTAGTTTTCCACAACCATTGGGTCGGACAAGCGTATGATGCACTCCTGATTAGGAGGAATAAGCTTGAAGATTACCAATATGACAACTTATTAGTTTCTAAAATAAGCTTGAAGATTACCAAAATGTATCTTAAATAATCAAATACCATAATATAACCTAAAAATAACTAACTTGTATATTAAGATGTTACAAATAAGTTTTGAAGGTAGCTAAAATGTATTGAAATAATATGATCTAAAAATAAAGTTTTTTACATAGAAAAAAAATTCAATCGGTATCTTATCGTTATTGTAAGCAACCAAAAGGTAATTTTTAACAACAAAAAACAATTGGGAAGCACGATTTCCCAATTTTTTTCAAAATCTGGTATACTATGTTGACGTGGCATGGTATATGTGTAAATAAGTTGTTTTAAGATATTTTTTAAATAAATATACATTTTTCAGATATTTGTGAAAATTTCCCAATATTTTTGTGGATACCGATATTTTCCTCCTTGGTTATTATGTGGAATCAAACATTAGTTTACATAATTATAAACAGTCACATTATTCTCTTTTCAACTTTTTCAATAATTATAAAACTTTGAACTATTCTACCAAACACCCTCTTAAATTATCTAGGTCCAAAATCGAACTTTTAAGATACATTTTCAATTAATCCAATGGGAATGTTATATCGACTGTAATTTAAAGTTGTTTTAACATTGAAAAGTACTTATTTTGGGGAGTGTTTAAGTAGGGTCTACATTTTGGCTCTGTTGCAACCTAATCCTTTGTCAATCTCCTTTGTTTTTTTGCTATCTTTTATGGCTAATAGTTTGACTCTATTCAATTATTATGTGGAACACATAAAGTGCATATGAGATAATTGACAAAGAAGAAAATTGGAGAGAAAAAAAAAGGAAAAGTTGATGCCTTGATGGGCAACAATGAATCCATTCTTGATAAAAAAAAAAAGACCTTTAGATTCTATATATCTTTTGTGTCCAATCTTGACTGAATTTGGACACATGTTTTTTGTTGTGTGAGAGGACTTAATCCATATAATACAATTTATATAATTAAAGACCTTTCTTATTGTACCTTCTACATGATATTTGTTACCAAAATTCCTTTGATATTTTCCAACTTGTTGTGAAAAATCCATTGATATTTTCCCACTTGTTAAGATTTTTTTTTTTTTCGGTGCTTTGATATTTAACTTAATGCATTAGTAACAAGATTAGAGCATAAATCCTAAACTTCCTCCTAACTAAGAGTGAGCATACAAATATTGAGAGAATTTTATCATATCAATGTCTTTTTAGTATAACAACACTATACTTGTTTTGTTTCCAAATAAAAGAATCATAGGAGATGAAATGTAGTAAGAATTAGATTCCATGAGAGAAAATGGCCCACCACAATGTGAGGCCACTTGAATTTTTGTTTACAAATTTTTCTCTTATTGGATCTAAATTCCAATATATGCATTGCACTATAAAGGTTCAAAATTTTCAAACTGTGAAAATGAGAAGGAATTGCCATGTCCTTTTCAAAATTTATTCACTAGCTATCTTCATAGGCAGAAGAAAAACAAGGGTATCCAATTATGTGATAGGTTGACAAAGACAATGTTATCCATTTTTCTTTTTCTTTTGAATTTTACTACTTTAAGTGTAATAGTTCCACTTTTTCTTTCAAAGAAAAAAAAAAGTCCAAGCAAAAGACACAAAATTTGTTTAGATTTTCCTTGCTAATAACTTCACATGGTAATTTCATTGAAAATAAAAGGCACCTTTTCATCCTAAGTTAATAAACAACTAATTAATTAGAAAGTTTAGTATAGAAATTTGAATAATGCATACATATATTTCTATATAAAAATATATATGTGTATAAATATAATATTACCAACTACCCACTACATAAAAGCGTGTTAAAGTTATCATAACCCTATAGCAAAAGACAAAAGACTCCACTAATGATAGTGAGGGAGTCACTTAGATTCTAATAATCAAATCCAAAAAGAATAGCATAAACCAATAAGATATTATGAGTGCAAATCATGTATTAAACCATGTTTAGTGAGCATATCCATTCTTAAGTGCTTTTTACCAAAATTTCTTCATTGCACCATTGCCTTTTATTGTGGTTATACTTTTGTTGTTTTAGTTCAAATTGAAACATTCTTTTCGATTTTTACAAATCAATTTAGAATTATCTTCAAAACTCAATTTTAGTCTAAATTAATTTTAAAAAAAAATTAAAGTACATGTTGATATCTATCAAAATAATTAAATTAACATTTATCTTGTATTTTACAAAATAGTTTAAAATTATCATTAAAGTGGTGCATATCAATATACTTTATAATTATTTGAATTAATTTAGAACAAAATCGAGTTTTAAAGATAATTTTATACTATTTTGTAAAATTTAAGAAAATTTTAGTATTGCAAGAGAGTAAAGTATATATATATATGGGTGCACTTTTAATGGTTACTACTTATGAATTGTTATTTTAATATTAACTATTGGATTAAGATCAATGATCCATATTTATAGTTGTTAATTAATATTTTTAAAAATAAAATTTGAATTTTTCAAATTTTTGGAAGAGTTACCTGATGAAAAACGTGTATTTATTATGAAAATATAATATTATAAACTTTTCATTTTTCAAATGCATGTTAATTTCTAAATATAACTAGTGTTTTTTATTGGTTGGAAACAACATTAATTATGGCAAAAAAAATTAAATTCGAAATTAATGTTGAAAACTCATCTATAGTAGTAATCATTGAGAAGTCTTCCAATATATACTTTTTTTTATAATAAGAGCTTGATTTTCACTTTCTTGTTTTTTTATTTTTTTAATAGTACTTATGTGTAGTTATGATGAAGGTAGATGTCTTAATTTGATTTATAAATTAATTAATGTGTTCACACTTCACACACATATACCTTATTGAAACTTCTTCATTTCCTCACTTGGTTACACTATTAAACTTTTTTCATTTAAACCAAACCCAATCAATACTATGTCTCATTTCTTAAACCTTTTTTTCATTAAAGTAATTGAAAAAAAAAAGGTCATTATATATATAGTGGTCGGTGGTAGGTTCAAGATTTTGGCATATTCTCAATTGCCTATGTAGCAAGTAACTATGTATATGTGTAAATAAATATATAGATATATATATATATATATGTAAATGGCCAAACTCCCACTATCCCATATTAATTATATTTTGTTGAGGGTGACTGAAGGAGTGCCAAAAAAGCTCGTGGTTTGATTATTTGTACAAAGGATAATATTTTGTTAACATGGCACCTACTTCGTTGGATTTTATTATATATATATACTTATAGTATAATTTTTTTTTTTTTTTATAGGGGCTTCATTTTAAGTTTTATTAGTGGGATTCTCAGTGTTTTCGACCTTTGAATAGTTTTTTGCGCGAATTTTTTTATGACCGTGTATATTGTAGCTATTTAAAGCATCAACGCGATTTTTAGAACATTCTTAATAGTTTACAGTATTAAAAACTAGGTTCAAACATATTGTTGCACATGTGACTAATTTTTTTTATGCGCGTTGAAAACAACATATTTGATTATAGTTTTCGGTACTGTAAACTATTCGGAATTTTCTGAAAATTTGCAGGATGCTCTAAACAACTACAATATACACGTTCATAAAAAAAAATCGCGCCGAAAACTGCTCACGAGTCGAGAACACTGAAGAGTCCCACCGGTAGAGCTTAAAGTGAAGCCCCTATAAAAGAATTGTCCGATATATTTATATATATATATGGAATTAAATTTTGTGCTATTAGGAGATATATTATAAGACTTTTTTCTAATTTACCCATATACTGCCAAAAAAAATGCTGCTACATGTCAAAAATAACTTTTTTATGGTACAAGTTTTTTTTCAACAAAAATACGGCTTGTTCCTCATCATTCTCTCGCAGACAAAGGAATCTTCACCTCTAGTATCACCCACGACATTGATCTCAAAGCAACGGAAAAGCGCCATAGGTGCCAACGATCTCCATCAAACAGCAACAACAACAAATTCTAGATTCAAAAATCAAAAAACAATATTCAATTTCACCGAAATTGGAAAAACAAAAAAGTAAGAAAATTCCCAAACGACAATCTTTCATCGTAAATGCGGACGAACAGTAATGTGAAATCAACCAAAAACTTGGAAATCGCTAATAATCAGCAACGAAAATTCACCATCTTCAACCACCATCAAGCTATCAATGAAAAATCAACAAAAATAACACTTTCAGTAATATTTAGAAGCAAAGATGGAGAAAGAAAAATCATAAAACAACTTCAAATAAGGGAGGTAAGATAGAAAATATAGTGAAAATAGGAAGATTATTTTGAAATTTATATTCATCCAAATGTTTATGTGGTGTTGATTTCAGATTGTTTTTGTGTTTATATCACTGAATCTGGGATATAAAATGTATAATTGTCAATGAAAACATTGTAATATAAATATATATATTTTTTTAAATGAGATTATTTACCTTTTAGAGAATGGAATCCATTACCGATTCTGGTAGAAAGTAATGGACACTCGATGATTAAAAAATAATGTTAATTTCGAAGCAAGTGAAGAATTTATACTGGATTATTATAAATATGAAGACTTTGTTGAGAAATTGTATCCACAACGTCACTACGGTTGAGATTTGTGCCCTTAAAGCGTATTTATGTATGAACGATTATTGTTAATTAAATAAAGTTAATATTTTGCACTCATATTTTTATTTAAGTATACATGTCATTTATCATAAAGATCCAATATTATTTATGTAGTCTTGAATTAAGTACATGTATAATGATATATGTTGACTACCTTTTTCGTAATCAACCTTAAGAAGAGAGATTAAAGAAATGAGAAAATAGAACACAAGGATTTTTACGTGGTTCAAGTTATAAAAGAACCCTAGTCCATGAGTCTCTTGTATTAAGAGGATTGAAAGTTTGTGAGGGCAAGCTCTAATGGAGTATTCTCAGGCAGCGTTTAGATTGCTCTGAGTACAAGGTTTTTTCTCTCTAAAAATGGAACAATTTACAATGAGGCTCCCAACCCTATTTATAGAGGTTGGGGTCATTAATACTAATCATAAAAAATTAATACATATTATTCTCATTACTGGGGGATTAATATCAATTCAATGCATTGGGCTGCATTGAATAGAGACCGCGGCCCAAGCGAGATTTGCGGGGCCCACTACAGAAAGGTACCCACTTTATGGGGAGCATGCCCCTGGTATTGTCAGGGGCATATTGTACGTATTTCCGTGTCAGACGGCGTAGTGGGAGTGCGAGTAGTCGAGTCATACAATCGACAACATTGTAGGCGGATCGCCTAAATGGGTTGTCAGGTATTCCTCTGATGCTACTAATGCGCATTGGCTGATACCTGGCTTATCCTTTAGATCCTAAGGGCAATGTCCTCGGCCTGGAATATAAATGATGGCAAAAAAATCGTGGACTGTCAAGCACCCTCGGGACATAGCCTTAGGAAGACGTTCGTAGCTCTCAGGACATGGCCCTGGGGAGATGTCGACGTCCTCCCTCTATCCGAGGGGAATAATCTCCAACTGTAGGATCGACCACCAGAGGACTTATCCTCGGGGCGCGACCTCGTCGAAAGAAGCACATGTCCTACTCGGACAATCACGTGTCCTTGGGTGAAAATACCGACAACAATATAGATATACAAGAGGATTTAATTCAAGATAATAATATAAAAAATTATATGTGATCGCTAAATAAAGTGGGAGCTTTATTTAATAAAGATTATGAGTACGGTTGATCTTCTATTTAAGACAAAATAATTTATCATGACTATTAAGTGTAGTGACACAAAAAGATAGAGGTGTCGTATACAATATAGATTGTATTGGACTGGGACACGATGAAAGAAAGAACTTCTAATAATGTTTGTTAAACTATAGAAGTTTAACATTCATCAATCGATGGTCCTTTGAGACTTTACCTCAATTCTGAAGTGAGTAATGAACTCCTATTTATGTTTTTATGACGTTTGACTTATCGAGTAAGGTCTAATATTCCTACGACTGAATTTCTGATATCTTGGAGTCATAGAACTATAAGTGGCTGGGAACATACTTAACATATATGGAATATGCTCCTTACTTAAATGAAAGAATATTAGTTGTTCCTTTTAGTGTTGATTCGGGGCTTGAACATAGAGCGTTCAATTTTTGTTAGAGAACAAAAATTTCATTCTGTAATTAAATTTATAGAATATTGTTCATTAGAGGAACAATGAAACAAATTGATAAAGAGATAATTAGAGAGGATAATGAATATTTAGACCTAACTCTAATTATGAACAAGTAGCAAAGGGTCATAACTCATGCAATGAAAAAAATCAATGGACGACTTTATAGTCATAGCTTCTAATAATATAAGATTGTATTTTTTAGAGTTCAACTAATTTTTAGTATTCATAGCTAATAACTTAATTAATGGAACTAAGAGTTTTTTAAATTAATTAAATTATTTGAGAACTACAGATCCATACTGTCCCTGTACTAGCTCGATAACACAGAGGCCATTTTTTGGTATTAAAAGGAAATAATTAAAAATAATAAATTTTTAATCTCACAAATTAATATTATTGGTGAAATAATTCATAGTTAAGAGTTCAACTATGAATTTCTAGTAGAATAATTCATATCTAATAAATTAATTAATGGAACTAAGAGTTTAAAATTAATTAATTCATATTTAAAATATTATTTCATAAATAATATTTAATGGCAAATAAAATTATATTGTTAATTTTTTTAAATTAATTTAATCATATTTAATTTTATGGTATAATTATATATTGCATAAAATAATATGATAAATGTTCAACAAATAGAGTTATATAGAGATAAAATACCACAGGGCCCAAAGCCCTATAGTTCCAAATTGATTGTGGCCCACGCATAGGCCCAATGAGATTAGGGCCCAAAGTCTTGTAGTTGGCGCCAATCACAGTCCAAAGGGACTGTGACCCATGCATAGGCCCAGTGAGATTAGAGCTAGGTCTTATTTCTATTGTTATATTAATAAAATATAACATCAAGAAAAAAGAAGACATCATATGCATTTTCACATTATTTTCCAAAATAGAAAAATAGAGAACTTTTTTCTCTCTGAATTAAGACAAGAACATTCTCTCATGTGTTGAGATTTAATAGTGTGTTCTTGTGTATCCTACCAAATAACATAGACATCAACCTATCTAATTCTCTTTGTGTGAGTCATAGTATGGAAGATGATGGGTTAGGAGGCTGAGATGTTATTTGATCTACACGTGTTCTATATCTACAAAAGATATTTGTATTTTTCTTTTTATTCAGATTCATGTTGCATGAGAAATATCTCATTCTGGTTATGGTTCCTAGAGTGATTCATTCTTATGCTTTAATAATTGTTATTATCGCATTGAAATATTATCTCATGCTTCTGATGCACTGTCAATCACATGATCAAAAACTAACAACTGCAACCCAGAAACAACGACCATTCAATTATAGTATCAAGTGAAATAATGTTATGCACCACTAAAAATAAGGCAACATAGTCAACTAGTCTATTTTTCACCTATAGATAGTCAATAGCAACACAATAACATGGCACACAAAATGAATTAATTCATGCATATGAAAGAAAAAAAATAGAAGATCGATATCGAATAAACAACAAAAAACTATGGCCTAATCCAAAACATAGTCAATGCAAGAGCAACACCAAAGCAACAACAAGTCAAAGTTGTTGTAAATATTTGAAGAAAAAGAATGAATATAGAAAGAGATGGAGAGAGTGGTGTTGGGCTAGAGAGAAAAAAAAAAGATAAATGAGCAATGTCTCATATTGATCTCCGAAAAAAAAATATAGAAAAAAAAAGATGGAAGATGAATAGAAGGTGGAATGGGTATGAGGTAGGGGTGTTCATTGATCGGTTTGGGCGGGTTGGTTAGATTTTTGACAAACCCAAACTTATGATCGGGTTGGTACTTTTCAACTCGTAACCCACCCAATTAAAAAAAATTGAAGTTCAACCCGAGTATCGGTTTGGGCGGGCCGAAACTTTTAAAAAAAATCATTTTTCACCAATTTTTTTATTATTTTCTCTATTTTTAGTTTATATTTGTAACTAAAATGATTATTACTTTCAAATATAAGATTTTTTATAAAAAAAAATAATAATTTGAATTTAGTTTTATATATGTATGATTAATAATTAAATAAATATAAAATTAAAAAAAGTAGACAAATTCTTAATTAGGTGGGTTACCAAAAATTTTAACCTGCCAAAAATAGTGATTGGGCGGTTTAAAATGAAAGACAGATTTTTTGGATTGTATTTTTTGTCGATTTTTTTTAGATGGTTTGGGCGAGTTGCAATTTTTTTTGCACAGCCCTAGTACGAGGTATTGGGCAACGCACAAGAGAAGATAAGGAAAAAAGTGATTAATAGGTATCGAAAGAATAAATAGGTAGTTTGTGGATGTTGCTTTCTTGAATGGTTGGGCTTGTATTGCTATGGTGGTTCAGGATGCAAATTCGTACATCTTACTGTTGGTAAATTAGATTAAAAAAAAACCAAAGATATATATTAGACCAATTACACATAGTGCACTTGTGACAAAAAATTATTGGGTGCATGAACTTGAGTAAAATTAAATGAAGTGTAAGATAGTCATGTTATTTTTTTTTATTATTATTACTTTACTTTACTTTATTTTACTTTTAACTCACAAATAAACTTTTCTTATTTTAAAAAAATATATATTTTATAATAGATCAAGTAATAAAAAAGATAATTCTTTAAATTAAACAAAGTGATCTAGTTCATAAATATTTAAGGAGAGGCCCGCGTGGGAAGTGTTTTTCTACACTGATTTATTGTCGTTTTCTTGGTTTTCTTGTCGTTTTTCATTTGATGCTTTTTGGATTGGAAATTGGCGTTTTCCATTCCCAAAACACGTGTCGTTTTCTTATAATTTTTTCAAAAATAATTATTCATTATTTCATTGATGTCGTTTTTTCTTTGCCGTCGTTTTTTTTGTTGATGTTGTTTTTCGTTTTTTCTAATTGTCTGTCTGTCCGAATCAAGTTTGTTAGTTATCGTTACATTTACTGTCGTTTTCTCTTTTGCCTTATTATCTCCCCCCAAAACAATTTATAAAACTAATAAAAATAACTATAATAATAATGAAATAAAATAAAATAAATTTTCATTTTAATAAATAAAAAACAGAAAAGAAAAAGCCAGGTCAGACTCGTTCAAAAAAAATAAAATAAAGCCAGGTCAGACAAACCACGTGCTAGATACCAAATCAACGGCCGATATTATGCCCCTCTAGACCAATCCAACGGTTTTAATCTCGTCCGTGCAAATTCACACTTATCAACAAACAACGGTCCATATTCGTCCACGAGTTCAAAAGATATGCTTTATTAACCCGAACGATCCAACGGACTCAACTCATTCTCTCCCAAACTCTCTCTCTCTCTCTTCTTTCTCTCTCTACTCTTTCACTCACTTCGCCGGCGACGGTATCAAAACCCTCGCCGTCGACCAATCTTTCATCGTCTCAGAGAATTGAAATTACCCAAATTCTGATTCTGAAAACACTGATTTCGAGAATTGAGAATCCGTAAACCCTAGCTATATATATAAATAGCTTCAGTTAAACTGTAGCTGAAGCTTAAGCTGAGAGAATTTTCATCAATGGCGGACTCGGACAATGACTCGGGAGGACACAACACCGGAGCGAACGCGAACAACGAGCTATCTCCGAGAGAGCAGGACAGGCTTTTGCCGATAGCGAACGTGAGCAGGATCATGAAGAAGGCTTTACCGGCGAACGCGAAGATCTCCAAGGACGCCAAGGAGACAGTTCAGGAGTGCGTCTCTGAGTTCATCAGCTTCATCACCGGCGAAGCCTCCGATAAGTGTCAAAGAGAGAAGAGGAAGACAATCAACGGCGACGATCTGCTCTGGGCCATGACCACGCTGGGGTTCGAGGAGTACGTGGAGCCACTCAAGATCTACTTACAGAGGTTTCGGGAGATGGAGGGAGAGAAAGGTGGCTCCGCGGTGGCGGCGCGTGATAAGGACGCTGTCTCGGGGAGCGTCGGAAACGGTGGCGGGTATGGAGACGGTGGCGGCGGCGGCGGTGGCGGGGGTGGTGGTGGGATGTACGGAAGTGGAATGGTTATGATGGGCCAGCAACATCAGGGACACGTGTACGGTTCTGGTGGGTTTCATCAAATGGCTAGCAATAGTGGTGGTGGGCTTGGGCCTAAGTCTGGGCCTGGTCATTTGAGCCCAAATTCGAATTATGGTAGGCCGAGATAGTGATAATATAGACTCATTCACTCACATGGTCTCTACTTACTCCTAAATATATAATAATCAAAGATTAAATAGAGATTAGAGGGGAAAACATTAAAATGTTAATTCTTGCTCATTATCACTACGACTCTTTTTCTATTTATTCATCAAAAACCATATATACATATATATATAATATATATGTATATGTATGTATATGTATATGTATATGCATGTATTGTATCGTTTTTACTATTAGAAGCCAAATCTTGAGTAAGTTGGGAATTGGGGTTATATAATGTATTTAGATTTGCATATTGAGCTTGATTTGAAGGTTTAGATTTAGGTTTTATTTGTTAATTATCTAATTTTCGTATGTATTTGGGATTAATGAAGTGACATAAAACTGTACTTACTAATTCTCATCTTGTACTCCAATAACTTATTATTCTATCTTTCATTTCAAATGTCATATTAGTTTTTGTTTTTTTTATAATTTTGATTTTCCTAGTACTGAGTATTAGCATAGTATTGTTAATTGTCTTCTTCTTAATCTAAGAGGAGATATTTTTTAACTTTTATGCTATTAAGGTTTAAATTAAATGTGTAGGTTTTAAATTTTGTCACCTTTATGAAAAAAACAATTAAATCTTTTATGTATTTTGGATATTAGTTTTATGTATTAATGTGTAGATTTAATGTATATTGGATGGTTGTGACTTCAGACTTCTAGTAATTACCAACTATCTGATTAATAATCAAATTGCTTTTTGGATGGTTGTGAGTCGAACAAGATTCAAGTTCTAAATGTGTACTGATATTTATTATGTTATATTAATGATGTATTTTTCAAAAAATATATATATAAATAGTGTAAAATTATATCAAATGAAGTTGTTGGGTAAATATATTAATTATGAATAAATTTATGAGGTTTTGTGACAAGGTAGTCATACTTAGATAAGTTATGATGCCAAATTTTATTTTATTTTCTTATGACGATGTTTATCGAAATCATAGTAAATCTTTTCTAAATTTTCAAAAAATAATTCTAAATAATTTATTGGGCTTAAAACATGGTTGAATAAAATTATAAAGCATGTTAAATCTTAAATAAATTTGGAGTCGTGTTTTCAACTCAATAAATTATTCAGATATTCTTGAAAAATAAAAAAGTTCATATCTTATTTACATGTTAAAAATTATTATAAAAAAACTCCCTGTGTTAGAAACTTTTATATATAATTATATTATTTTCTCTATAATAATTCGATTTACTATATATGTAAAGTACAAAATTATCTAAAAGGATTAATCTTTCTAAAATAAAGAACTTCCAAAACCTATATATGCATACATATCCTGCATTGGTATATAGTTCAACTTTCAACAAAAACGGCAAATAATTGTTGTGTATTAATGTATGGTACAGATTTATCTTACTATAAAAGCCATGTCTACTTCATGCTACAGAATTTCACTACCATTATTAGCATTTACAAGAAAATCACAGTCAAGCACACAATATTCACATTTCAGTACACTAAAATAAAAATAAATAAATATATAACTAAAACAGCTGTGGTTACATGTGCACAATAGTTTGGATACACATACCTAACAATACATATTCACAACAAAAAATAATTTCTTTGCTTGATTTGGAAAAACATTTGTCAGGGCTTCTCCAAATAGTATTTCCCAAATCATTTGGCCAAGATTCATCCATATATGATGAAAATGTGTAACAATGTACTATGAAGTCTCAACCCTGATTGGGAAGTAATAATAGAGCAATGCAGACAAATCAACCATTTTATTTGTTGTGACAGACATGTTCAGTTGACCATTCATCAAAACAGCAAAACAAAAACAGAACATGTTCAACCAATGACAAGCAAAAGAATCAAGGAAAGGCAGTTGGGGCTGTGTTTGTTTCAAAAAACAGTCAAATCAAAACTATCTAAATTTCTGCTGATGAAAAAGGGCAAACTTTTAAGATGAACAAAACTAATTTCAGCAAAAGGTCATGTGAAAAATATTCTTCAAGTTTTGCTTTGAAAATCATCAACACAAACAGTTTGAACTTCTGAAATGAGTAATCAATCACCTGATTCCATGTGACCTGTCAACTGCAAAATGTAATTTCTAAACAGACAAAGGAAGGAGTAGAGAATAGAGAATCTGGATAAAGCAGCAAATATTATGAAAGAGATCTATTCCATAAATATTTCCAGTATGTACAAAGCCGTATAGGTTACAACCTCAGGGTACAACTACCTACTACAACTACTTCAATGAATGGGTTAGGGGTTACTACAAGTACAACTTCACAAAAAAATGTGCACAATGAACAACAACATGGTCGTATACAAGAATCAAAAAAAAGAGAGGATATAACGATACAACAATACAAATGATACAACAACTAGCCAATCAAAAAAGGGGCGGTGCAAGCAACATCCTCAGATAAATCCTATTACATCATCATCATCATGACCATTTCAAGCATCAAGTTCCAAAATAATCTAACCACATTCCAGACTTCGGCAATTCAAGCCATAACATCATCATCATCATAACATTGATATTTTGTTTTTATCAAGTGCTAATTAGCTAAAACATAAAGGCAAAGAAATCTATAAAAACTTAAAAGCAAGAGTCCGCTTCTAAATCTATTAGGGTATGGCGCAACACTGTTCGGTCTCCTGTCCCATACTGAAGCTAAGAGGTCCCTCTTCGTCGTAATGGAAGCTCACACTTCCCTGTGAATGCCTTTGGTTCTCATACAAGGAAGGCCATCAAGCTACCAATCAAAGAATATGACAATTAAGAAATGCAGGGTCAGCATGATTCTAGAGCAGTAATTAATTAAAAAAAGGTAGATATCTATCTCATCTATAGAGAAAGAATGTCAAATAAAAGTAAACTTTACCAAACATAATACAAAAAAAAAGGCTACATAATCAGAAATTGAAATTTCATCTAAGGTAATTTCAATTTCTTCAACTGATGAGAGCAAGAGACATTAGCAAAAGTGATGAAAAATATGTTTCGGCCTTGGGACAAAAAAGATAAGTTTTGTTGAAATAATAATTTTAAATTGAAAACTACCAGGACCCTTATTCAACTGCCAGAATAACAAAAAAAAAACACACCTGTCTGAAGTCTTAGTATTATGTAGATTGGCAAAAATACTTAATTGCTACGAGTTAAATGATTAAGAAAAGCAAAATTTATTAAAACCATATCAATAAACTAGAGTTAGACTTGGAGGAAAAAGGCAACTAAATACCTAGGCCTATAACATAATCATTAGCAAACATATAAATAACAATTTATTAACATGCTATACCAATAGAATCTATTCTTTCAAGCAGAAAATAAATTGACTTTATTCAGTTACCTTTTCTCATGCAAGAACCGAATTGTGCTTCCATGTACGATAAGCAATCCAGAGACTGACGTACTGCAGTGATCAACCAATGAATGAACGGGCCATAAGACATCAGTTGAAAAAGAGTCCAAATAGCATTACAAACCCCCAAAAGTTTCTTCACTTTCACTTTCTACTTTGCAAATAAGAATTATCTAGAAATAAGAAGCATCAAAGCAGTTATTCGGAAGTGAGCCTCCGCCTCTTCCCATAATCAGCATCCCTTGATCTTGATCGATGATCATCCTCTTGAGAGACCCGTCCCTTGTTGTGAGTCCTTGATGACCGTCCCCTTTCCCACTCATCATCATGTTCAGTGTCACGGTCTCTGTACCTATGATGGTCAGCATATCGGTCCCTATCTTCCCTATGCCTATCACGGTCCCTTTCACGTTCACGGTCACGAGAACGTTCTCTATCCCGATCACGCTCCCTTTCCCGGTCTCGACCAGCGTCTCTATCATCACGATGCCTTCTTTCAGACCAGTCATCATGACTGGTATCTTTTTCTCTAGGTGCATCCCTATCATAAGCCTGATCCCTATCCTCCCGATACCTTCTATCAGAAGACCCAGACCAGTCCCTCTCGGAACCTCTATCTTTCTCCTTCATGGCATTGGGCCAGCCTCCTCTATCATGACTAACCTCCCCATATTGATGGTCAGATGCAGCCTCTTCACCATAACTAGACTCCCCAGCTCTTCCCCCACCATGCTCTTCACCACCACCCCATCCACCCATGCTAGGATCTGCCCACATTCCCATATTAGGCCCATCGACACCTGCGGTTGGCATCATTCCCATTCCATTCATGGGCATTCCCCTTCCAAAAAATGCAGGATTAACGTGTGGGGCAACTCCAGGCAAACCAACACTTCCAACGGGAGGGAAAGAAGACAAAATCCCAGAAAATGGAGGCGTTGGGGCACCGGGAAAACCTCCATAACTGCCCATTCTCCCCATTGGAGCGCCGAAAGCTGGATCAAAACCCTGGCCCATCATTGACTGAGGGTGCAATAAGGGCGGGGTGGCACCAAGACCCTGCCCAAAACCATTTCCACCATTTCCCATTATGCCTCTACCACTCATTCCTCCACCCCTGTTTCTCATTGGACCAACTGGACCTCTATTTCCCATATTCTGAGCATTACCTCTTCCCCAATTACCTCTACCGTAACCTCTGTTATTATTATTATTATTATTATCTCCACCTTGATAATTCCCGCCAGTAGCAATGTTATTCCCACCAGTTTTACCACCAGCATCATTAGGCCCCCTTCTAGCCTGAGAAACGTTAGTCTGGGTCATCTGTTGATTCCTGTTTACTTGAGCCTCTCCCATTCTCTTGACACTGAATGGGGATGCAAATGCAACAAGACAAGGCCGACCATTGAACAAATGCCCATTCATCCCCTCTTTGCAGGCTGTAGCAGCAGCTGGATCGTAAAACTCAACCTGACAATAACCTTTAGACTTCCCACTTGCCTTCTCATCGAAAAATTTAACCTCCTTCACTTGTCCATACTTACATAGCTCAGACTCCAATTCTGAATCAGTGGTCCACCAATGCAAATCGCCCACAAATAATATAGTCCCGCCACCTCCGCCTCCAGCTCCAACTCCGACAACAACATTATTTCCTCCAACCCCATTAACATTAACACCTATACCAGGTTGCCTCATCATACCATCACCCCCCATGTTCCCAACATTTCCAACAACACCAACATGAGGTGGTGGAGCTTGTTGTGGTGGTGGTTGCTGCTGCTGAGGCGGCTGTTGTTGCTGTTGTTGACCAATAACATGAACCCCAACACTAGTATTCCCACTTTGCTCCTCAAACTCATTCATCTTACTCGGTCCTTGACCTAATTCAACCCTAATCCCACTTCCCCCACCCACCGACGATCCCGATCCAACATTTCCCTTCAAATCCATCTCACCCCCTCTAAATCCAAGATTCTGATTGTAACCCTCTCCTCCAACTCTCCCAACAACCCTAGCTCCAACATCTCCTCCACCAACACCACCGCCAGTGCCCTCTCCGCTACCCCCACCAACACCCGGAATCGAAACAGCAGGCTCTTGAGCCACTAAAGGCTGTTGTTGCTCAATCTTCTTCTCCTCCACAACCTCATTCCCAAAACCCAAATCCTCATTCTTTCTCATAGACTGTAAGAAACCCTCGCCGACATTTACATCGTTGTAAAGGTCCTCGTAATCGTCGTCCTCCTCCTCCTCTCCCAAGAAACCCTCATCAGCCACAGCTGAGATCGCTTCGTTGCGATGGAACTGATCCATCTGTTCCCCTCCATCTTCATCCATCCTTGTTTTCGTCAAATTTATATTCTTTCTTTTTTCCCCAGCTAAGTATCCTCCCTTTTCGCTCAAATATTTTCTAACCTCTACCACTATGATATCTATATATATAAATATATATATATAGGTTTGGAAGTTAAAGCACTTATTCGAAATCAAAATCGAACCATTGTTAAGGGAAAGAATCGAAACCAAAAACAATTCCAGATGAAGAAGAAGATTAGATTGAAGATCTTACCAGGAGATTAGACTCAGTGAGTTCGAGTTTGAGAGCGAGAAATATAGAGAACGAAACCCTAATATTGGAAGTTATGTGAGAGAAAATAGGGGAAAGAGAAAGAAAGAAAAGAAATTTTTGGGTAATTGTATTTATTTATTTATATTTAATTTTAATTTTAGTTCGCTAGAGATTACTAACGTGCGCCAGTGTGCGTCATGTACGTGTACTGTGTTTTTGTTCGTTTTCTTACTTCACCAAACAAAGATGAACTCACCAAATAATATTTTTAGCACGTGATAAACATAATATATAGTTTTGCCTTAAAATATAAAATAAATTTCATTTTTGCCCCCAATTATGCCCACTATATGAAAGTTCTTCGAAAAATTCATTATATTTAAAGTCCCTGCAAACTTTTAACGATAGTGATTTATGGGTATTCTGTTGCATTTCGTTCAATTGTGTAGATGTGGCATAATATGTGTATAGTTGTTGAAAAATTGAAAGCAAAATTAATACACCAAAACCTACCATAATAATTATAGACATTATTAGGAAATACATTATTTTCTTTCCTCTTCTCTCTTTTTCACGATTTTCTTCTCTTCAAACCCTGGGTTTAATTCTTCATTTTGTACTTGTCTTCATCAAGCATTATAAATGTCATATTCTAGGGGAAGAAGGTATGAAGAGGTTCAAGGGAGTCCCCCTCTTTGTCGTTGTGGTTGTGAGGTTGTACTAGGCATAATGTGGACTGTATACAATTTCGGGAGAAGGTTCTATGGCTGCCCTGTAGGATTGCATTTATATAAGTCTATATGCATGTTTCCTATAAATATATATTCAAAACAATATACATAGTAAAAGGCATAAAATCATACAAGCATATGAATATTACAGAGATACGTAAATACAATAACAAAACTATTAGAGTACTTACGAGATGCATGGCAAAACAATGATTACACCCTTTGGATTCCCTAACATTTTGTCATCGTTGAATGTTAGGCATTGCAAGGAATCCAAACCACTTGGAAACAAGATCACAGTCTTTCAAATCTTTCTCTAAAATAGGCTAGTGTTTGTGCGAACAAGTCTCAACACATGAGAAGATCATTCCTAGAGATAAAACTAAGAGAAAGTGGGTGGCTGGGTATAGAATACTAGTAGTGATTTTTTACTTTGTCAAATTCATCTCACCTAATGGATTCTACAACACTAATATATATATGTGGGTGCACTCTTAATGTTTATTACTCATGGATACTTACTTTAATATTAACCATTAGATTAAGATCAATGATCCATATTTATAGTTGTTAATTAATATTTTTAAAAATAAATTTTGATTTTTTCAAATTTTTGGAAGGTTTACCTGATAAAAAATATGTATTTATTATGAAAATATAATATTGTAAACTTTTTCATTTTTCAAATGTATGTCAATTTATAAATATAGCTAGTGTCTTTTATTGGTTGGAAACAATATTAATTATGGCAAAAAAAATAACTAAATTCGAAATTAATGTAGAAAAAATATATTTGCGTGTTGGTGACTTGCTATACCAAGTCACTATGTTACCACATCATCATAATTGTTAGTACTCATCTATAGGTGGTAACCATTGAGCAGTTTTCCATATATATATATGGGCAATTAGCTAGGACATAAAATAGGTTTTAGTTTCCCATTTTATTTTTAATTATCTAATAATTATAATTAATTAAATACTTGTCAAAATTAACCAATTATAATTTTGACATTTATTTAATTCATTTTATTAATATTAATACAAATTTATCAATATTAACAAAATTATTCAAATTAGCTATAATACTCTCTTTTTAAGACTTTGCAATAAAAACCTCAAAGTTTCTTCTATTTCTTTTCTCACAAAATATCAATAAATAATTTAACATTATTTATTTACATTGAACTAGCCAATATGATAGTTTTACAATTGATTATTCAAGACTACTAGGTTCATTTTGATAACAGATGACATGGGGGCCTTGGATCCATGAACTCAAGCTCCAATAAGTTACCATGAGATTATTTATAACAAATAATCTCGCTACCTTATTAATTCATCGTGACTCCATTGTAGACTGATAATTGCACTATTGAATTCATAAAACGTTTTACACTAAATGTAAATACGTGATCCATTGCTATAACCATAATCGTTATTCAATCATCTATAGATAATTTGCTAATGAGATGGGTGCAAATTACCTGTTATCCCAAAAAATGGAGATTGATGACGTGGCAATAGAGGTGACAAATGGCAGTACATGGTCCGTAAAATACACATTAAATAGTCAATAAATACATTGACTCCTCAGAGTTGTGATAAGGTGACCCGGTAGACTGACGAAGAATTGGGACTGCTTGAAAGATGTCATAACCAAGCCAAGTGCACCTTGGTCTGAGGAGAGCTAAGGAGAGTACATCCTAGGAGGCTAAGGAGAATGCATCCTAGGAGGCTAAGGAGAATGCATCCTAGGAGGCTAAGGAGAATGCATCCTAGGAGAGCTAAGGAGAGTGCATCCGATGAGAACTCAAGAGAGTGGTCCTAGGAGACCCCAGGGATTTGGTCCGAGGAGAAACATGGCATGCTAGAGGAGAGTGCCATGTTAGAGGAGAGAGGTGCATGTCCTACCACCATGCATGTCCTACCACCATGCACGTTCGACCAACAAATGTTTGTCCTACCACCATGCACATGTCTGACCAGCACTTGCATGAGTGGTCAGTAGGAAAGGTGGATCAACTAGCTAGAGAAGGACTAAGTCAAGATTCCCAGAAACAGCTTCAACAAGATACGTGGGAATCTCTCATTCTTCCCACAAATTGGGAGTTTGGTTACATTTTGAATGTTTTTTGTAATTTAAATGTAATAAATATAATAAAATATCCCGATTCTAAGGGATATCAGTTGTATGACCCTAAGCCTATAAATAGAGGGCTTATGGGATGAGAGAGGGGCTTCTTCTGCTTCTTCTTTCTAGAGAGAGAAAATTTGGGTCTGAATATTCTAGAGAGAGAAAGTGATGATATTTGAAAGAACTCTTGTATTTTTGCAATCTGTACTGAAGAAACTCAGTTGGCTCAGTCCATCTGATCTTGAGTACAGATCTATAAATCACAACTCTAAGTGGATTAGGCTATTACCGACAATCGGGGCTGAACCACTATAAAAATCTTGTGTGTTCTTTATTTTCTTTATTAAACCGTCTGTGTCATTTAAATTCTCTTGAAGGTTTGTCGTTTTTGACGTTCTCACGTCGTTGGCTAAAAACACAGTCAACATTACCGTTTTACCCCTCATTGGTATTTTATCCTTAACTCCCACTAAGTTCATTATAAATGATATTTCCGTAAACTTAATTACATAAATGAGTATTGATAAGATCATTTTTGTATTAATATTTGTTAAGTTTTTCTATGCTTGGATGGTGTTATGATAGCATTTTTAATAGTTTTAACTAAGTTTCGTGATTCTACAACATATTTTCTACGTTACGTTTTATGATGATAAATCTGACATTTTGATGGCAAGTGTAGTTAAAATAAAGTTTTAAGAATATTCAAAGCTTTCGGGATTGAAATGTGGAAGTGGTGGCAACGTGCAAGTTATCTAAGATCAAGAATTGAAGAAATTGGAGGTAGGCCGTGACTCATAAAACTCAGGCCACGGCTTGCGACATCGTTTTCAGATTTTTTATTACTTTTTAATTAGAATTTAATTGAGACTATAAAGGATGATTAGGGTTAATTTGAGAGAGATTTTTTATGACGGTTTAAGAGAGAAAAAGACTGAGAAAGGGCTGAAGAGAAGACTACAAGACTACATTACTATTGTTCATCAATCTAGTTTCTTTTCTTTCCTTAATCTCTTTAATTTTAATTATAATTATGTTTGTGATTATGATTGCTATTATGGAGTAGGTTCTTTTTAGGTTAAGGATTAATTCAAAACCCAAGACATGAATTCTTGATTATTGATAATGAATATTGTTCTTTAATTTCTCTCAATATTAGATTGTTTCTATTTTTCCAATTGAATGTTATGAATTTTGTGATTTCTTGTTAGGTGGCCAACTAATTAAGGGTTTACATTGTTCAATTGTCATCTTAGAATTACTACTCACCTAATAGTTTAGGATTCTAAGTGTGTGTGATAAATTGCAATTGATAGTGATGTCAAAAGAATTGTTGATTGTGATGAAAAATAGAACTTAGGTTAAATGAATTATATGCTTCATTAATTTATTGCCTAGATTAACTTATTTCCATAGGACTTAATGCTTTATCTAAGTTAAATATATTGTATGCTTCATAGATTTATTGCTTAGATAAAAGAGTTAATTATTGAGCGCTTCGCCTTGATTACTTATAATAGGGAGACTGGGATAATTGACTGGTTCAGCGTTATCTGTGGGGTTAATAGTTTAATTGAGAAATTTGAATAATATTTATTATTAGAGATTAGGAATGATTGATGAGGGTGGAGATTAACTTTTAACTGTTTCTTAATATCGTAATATCAATCTTTAATTGCTTTCTAGTTTATGTTATTTAATTTTGAGTTAAAAATCAAAATCCCCTTTTAAGTTTTAGTGTTAATTCTTGAATAATAAAGTGAACGATAGCCCTCGTGGGTTCGACCTGTGCTTGCTATTATACTGAAATAATTGGAAGTATTGAAAGAAAAATCATTGTTAAATTTGTGTGGTATACGACACCATCAAATTTTTGGCGCCGTTGCCGGTGACTATTTAATCAATATCAAATATAATTGATTCTTGATTCTAATTTGGTATATATATTTTATTTTCATTTTTTTTCTTTTTCTTTTATTATTATTTTTTTCTTTCTTTGTTGTTTGTCTTGCGAGAAACTTGAGATGTCTCATATGCAAGTCCTCATGAATTTTGTTCATCTTGACTTGGAGCCTTTATACAAGGCATGGTGGAGATACAAAGCTTTGCTAATGAGGTTCTCATACCATGGTTTGTCCAAAGAGTGTCAATTAGAGGTCTTTCTCAATAGGTTGAATGTCGAAGCAAGAGAATGGGTAGAAAGAGGAGATGGTACCACCAATTTCTACCAAGTATTTGTGGATGAAGCCTATTGGATGTTGGAAGACATGGCGGAATACAATGAATGGTGGTATTGGAATTGTTCAATAACCAACCAAGGGTGGGAGAGTAATTATAACAATATGGAGCCAACTTTTAACAATTGCACTCAAGGAGCAAATGAGGAAAATTGGGATAATTTTCAAGAAGTAATTATAGAAGAGAAATCTCACCAAGCGGCTCAATCAAATTCATTGGAGGTATTGATGATGGAGTATATGGCTAAAAATGACGCCTTAATTATAAGCCAAGATTCATCCTTGAGGAATTTGGAAAATTCAAAGGGGAAAGAACAAAGTGAGGAGGTCAATTTGGGGAGTGGTGAGGAGATGGAGCTACCAATGGAAGAATTTGAACATCAAATGGAGTTCTCTTCAATCCAAAGTAACGAAGAAAAGGGAGAGACAATAGTTATGTCGAATGCTATCTCTACCCAAGATGTGGATAAATTATTTGAGCAAAGTAGTGAAGAAAGGCTAAATCCACCATCACACTCCATGCAACAAGTACTCGATCCTCAATATAGTGAGCTAATGGTAATGGAAGAGTACACATATGACGATCCTTATAGGCCACCACCATCTCCACCTCCATTAGAATCATTCATTTGCATCCATCATGCTTATATTTCCAAAGAAAGTCAAGTTGAACATTGGAGCCCATCAGTTCCAAATCTAGCCAAGCTTGAGGGCATTTACAATGACAACCTTCAAGTTGTCTTATATGACGCTTATTATGGGCGTCAACCACTTATTGATGCGTCGACGAATAATTTTATATTTGCAACCTAAGGAGGATAGCAATGAATGTCACTATAATGGAGCAACACATTGTACTTGAGGGAGTTTTCTTTTCCTTATCTTTCATTTTATTTTCATTGAGGACAATGTATTGTTTAAGTGTGGGGGAAGGGAACAATTTCATTTTTCTGCAGTTGGTTTTATTTTTTTTGTTTTCGTATTTTTATTTAGTTTTATTTTATTTGTTTTTTGTGTGTTTTCTTATGTTGATCTTGTTGAAAGCATTGGTCGATGATGAAACTTTGAATTATGCTTAAAGTGATATTAGACAATGAGAAATTTTTGTATGATTTGTGTGCTTGACTCCTATGTGAATTGCTATTTTATTTTATATTGTTTTTCACTTTATGCACGATTGAATTCACCACTTAAATGTGTTGGAAAAGATTTATGCTTGTTGAAAAAAAAAATTTAAGTCCCAACCACTCTAGAAATCATTAATCAATTGTTTGAGGTGAAATCATAAGTTCACATGATTAGGAAGATGATTAAGGCAGTTCTTTGGATCGTTTGAGCCGTTCAAGCAAGCCTATTATATGATAATCCTTAGCCTCCCATGTTTGAGCCATGATGACTATTTCTTTTCTTCTATGAACCGAAATTTTTGACCTTATACTTCTTTGAAAAATATTTCTTTTTGTAACCCATTACACCATGGTTATTTATATATGATTTGATCTTGTGGGATGGTTTGTTAAAAAAAAAAAGGGAAATACTTATGGGTTATTTGTTTGGTTGTAATTTGTGTATGATCTTTATTTCTCTCCTTGGAATATTATGAAGAAAAAAAATGATTTGCAATGAAAGAAAATGCATATATGCAAATTTTGCAAAAGTATAAGTGTAGGGGAAATAGTGAGATCATTATGGAAAGAAGAGTAAAAAAAAATAGGTACTTCTTGATTTGTATGGGAAAATTTGGGACAAGTTCAAAGAATGAAGTTGATGTATGCTATGGTGTGATTTGAGCTTAAATGTATCTTTCTCAACTACCCTTAACCTTAGCCTTACATTACAAGCCTATAAAGACCTTTTGATTTTTGATCATTGTGTGTTTATATTAGTGGAGAATGATTGGTTAATGCCTATGGAGTGGATGCTTTTCATTGAAAAACATTTTGGTATATAGGGACTGATTTAAAAGAAAATGATTTGGCAAGTATAGATTAAATTTGATGCATTTGAATTGGTGTTGTGATTAAGTGCTTAGTAAATTATTTTTGAAAATCAAATGGTAAATTACATATGGAATTGAAATTCTAATGAGTATGAAAATCTAAATTGTTTTGGCATTACTTATTTGTGTGATTCTCAGAGACATTCAAGCTTTTGACAAGACCTTTGTTTAGTGAGTCTAGATTAGTTTGTTTTATTTTTAGTTTTGTTATATTAGTGTTTCGCTAAGGGACTAGCAATATTCAAGTGTGGGGAAATTAGATAAGGTCATTTTTGTATTAATATTTGTTAAGTTTTTCTATGCTTGGATGGTGTTATGATAGCATTTTGAATAGTTTTAACTAAGTTTCGTGATTCTACAACATATTTTCTACGTTGCGTTTTATGATGATAAATCTGGCATTTTGATGGCAAGTGTAGTTAAAATAAAGTCTTAGGAGTATTCAAAGCTTTCGGGATTGAAATGTGGAAGTAGTGGCAACGTGCAAGCTATCTAAGATCAAGAATTGAAGAAATTGGAGGTAGGTCGCGGCACTTTAAATGGAATTACAGTTTCAGAATTTTTTCTTCCAGACAGGCCGCTGCCTAGGGTGCCAGGCCGTTGCTCATAATTTTCAGGCCGCTGCCTGAGTGACAGATTTGTGCACAGATTTTGTTCTAGGCCGCGGCTCACATTTCTCAGGCCGCGGCTTGCGACGTCGTTTTCAGATTTTTTATTACTTTTTAATTAGAATTTAATTAAGACTATAAAGGATGGTTAGGGTTAATTTGAGAGAGATTTTTTATGACGGTTTAAGAGAGAAAAAGACTGAGAAAGGGCTAAAGAGAAGACTACAAGACTACTTACTCTTGTTCATCAATCTAGTTTCTTTTCTTTCCTTAATCTCTTTAATTTTAATTATAATTAGGGGTGAGCATCGGTCGGCTTAGGCGCTTTTTTCACAACAAAAAATCCAGAATTCGATTTTCGGTTCGGATTGGTGCAATCCAAAAACCGACCGAACCAAACCAGTTTAAAAAAAACCGACCGTTTTGGACCGCGGTTTGGTGGTTAAACCGACCAAACCGAATTGATTATTGTTTTTTTGAAAGTTTTAGTTAAAAAATTAAAAATTTTGGATTGTTAGAATCCATTTTTGTGTGTTTTTAAAACATAAATATATAGAACATAATTACATTTAAAAGTACCCTAAGTTTTTTTTTTTATTAAAAATTTTAATAATTAATAATTATATAATATTATATTATTATTTTATTGTGTTCGGTCGGTTTCGGTTTTATTGGTCGGTTCACCCAAAATTTCCAAACCGACCGAACAGTGGCGGTTTGCACCGTCGGCGGTTTTTTCAGTTTTCGGTTTAAATGGTTTTGGTTTTTTCGGTGTTCGGTAGGTCGGTGTACACGGTTTTTTCGGTTTTTCGGATTTTATGCTCAGCCCTAATTATAATTATGTTTGTGATTATGATTACTATTATGGAGTAGGTTCTTTTTAGGTTAAGGATTAATTCAAAACCCAAGACATGAATTCTTGATTATTGATAATGAATATTGTTCTTTAATTTCTCTCAATATTAGATTGTTTCTATTTTTCCAATTGAATGTTATGAATTTTGTGATTTCTTGTTAGGTGGCCAACTAATTAAGGTTTTACATTGTTCAATTGTCATCTTAGAATTACTACTCACCTAATAGTTTAGGATTCTAAGTGTGTGTGATAAATTGCAATTGATAGTGATGTCAAAAGAATTGTTGATTGTGATGAAAAATAGAACCTAGGTTAAATGAATTATATGCTTCATTAATTTATTGCCTAGATTAACTTGTTTCCATAGGACTTAATGCTTTATCTAAGTTAAATAGATTGTATGTGTTACACCCAAAAATTGGAGATCAACGGCATGGCAATAAAGATGACAAAATGCATCCTAGGAGGCTAGAGAGAGTGATCCTAGGAGAACCCAAGGATGAGGTCCGAGGAGAACTCAAGAAAGTGGTCTTAGGAGACCCCAAGGAGAAAGTGGTCCTAGGAGACCCCAAGGAGTATGTGGTCCTAGGAGACCCCAAGGAGGATGTCCGAGGTAAGCCTCCCAAGGTTTCCTAAGTGTTGGCTCGAAAGTGTCCAAGGTAAGTAGCTAAGGAGGAGGAGTCCCATGAAATTCAAGAATGGAGACTTAGATTTTGACAAGGAGAGCCTACACAATGTCCGATCGGACATAGTTGGGAGATGCTAAAGGAGAGTGCCTCAGACTTGTCCAAGGTGAGATGCCAAAGAGAGTGCCTCAGACTTGTCCAAGGTGAGATGCCAAGGAGGATGCCTCGGACCACCTTGGTCCGAGGAGAAGGCCACAAGGTACGAAGGGACCTTGAATGGAAGAGGTATGCTCGAACTTGTCCGAGGAGAGAAACAAGAGAGAAGGATGCCTCGGACCACCTTGGTCTGAGGAGAGCCAAGCTTGTATCACCTTGGTCCAAGGAAAGCTTGAAGGAGTAATCAACATGCATGTGAGACTACGTCAAAGTCCCCATAACGACTCTAGCAAGAATTGGTCTAAGCATCCGGGAATCTCTCATTCCTCACTCAAATTGAGGAATCAATTGTATTTTAAATATTTCTTGTAATATAAATATAAGATGAATAATAAAATATCCCTATCGTAAGGGGATATCAGTTGAGGATCCCAGGCCTATAAATATAGGACTTAGGGGATGAGAGAGGGGCTTCTTCTGCTTCTTCTTTCTAGAGAGAGAAAATTGGGTATGTGTATTCTAGAGAGAGAAAGTGCTGATATTTGAGAAAACTCTTGTGTTTTCACAATCTGTACTGAAGAAACTCAGTTGGCTCAGTCCATCTGATCTTGGGTATAGATCAATAAATCACAACTCTAAGTGGATTAGGCTATTACCGACAATCGGGGCTGAACCACTATAAAAATCCTGTGTGTTATTTACTTTTCTTGTTTATACCGTCTGTTGTCGTTTACATTCTCTTGAAGGTTTGTCGTATTTGACGTTCTCACGTCGTTGGCTAAAAACGCAGTCAACAGTATGCTTCATAGATTTATTGCTTAGATAAAAGAGTTAATTATTGAGCGCTTCGCCTTGATTACTTATAATAGGGAGACTAGGATAATTGACTGCTTCAGCGATATCTGTGGAGTTAATAGTTTTATTGAGAAATTGGAATAATATTTATTATTAGTGATTAGGAATGATTGATGAGTGTGGAGATTAACCTTTAACTGTTTCTTAATATAGTAATATTAATCTTTAATTGCTTTCTAATTTATGTTATTTAATTTTGAGTTAAAAATCAAAATCCCCTTCTAAGTTTTAGTGTTAATTCTTGAATAATAAAGTGAACGATAGTCCTCGTGGGTTCGACCTGTGCTTGCTATTATACTGAAATAATTGGAAGTATTGAAAGAAAAATCATTGTTAAATTTGTGTGGTATACGACACCGTCAAGTATTCTATCATTTAACACTTGAACCACGCTATAAGGAAATCATTGTTTCACTTCTTAAACAGAAACTATAGATTTCATGTTTGTGATAAATACTCTCACTCAATTATATTACCAAATCACAAATATGTAAGTATGAGCTAGTCTGTAGGGTAAGCTGGTGATGAACAAATCAAAAGACTTAAATAATACAATTAGCAGAATATTAATCACTCAAAATTAAGATTGAATTGACATATGGTCAACGTCAAGATATGATTAGATTAGATAGTAATAATACATATGATCTTATCTACTTGGTCAATGTCTTGGATAAGACATCACACCCTGAATGTGTAAGTAGATCATATCGTAGATTACCATATCAGTGAAAATTTAATGCACTGACTTAATCTTAGGACTCATTCTTTTGAAAATATAATTACAATTATAATTCACTGTGACCTAGTCACTATAATTGTAATTATTTATATGTTCGAGATTTTATAAATATTTGTATTATTCCAATAATCATGTAATAAAACAAGCAATCAACACGGTTGTCAAACTAAATGATTGCTACTTCTTTTATTAACAATATAAAATCGTGTTACATGTACGACATGGTTTTATAAGGGCATAAAACCCAACATGCCCAAGATACAAGATTTGTTGTTTCATTTATTTTTCTTGTTTTAGATTGGCTTAAACTCCTCTAACTTTTGTATTTTATTTATAGAGAAATGAGAGAGATGGTTGTGGCTTTATTCATTGGATAGACCCTCCTAATGGTGAATACATAATTGTGATAATGGAGGGTTGTTTAAAATAGTAGAGGAGATTGAAGGCAATCTTTTGCAACAATAGAATATGGTTGAGAAAATAGATGAACAAGTTGAAAGAATTTTGATGTTGATGGAGGATGTCAAAATGGGTATCTGTATTTTTTTTGTACTTTTTTCCTTTGTTTTGTATTTGGTATCGTGGGGAAATGTAATTGTTGTTTTATTTTTTTAACCGAAAAAAATGTAACTGTGTTCCAGAAATAAAAAAGAAAACATCAATTATGGTTTTATGTATTTTATTGAATGTGAGATATTTGGTAGCATATATATTTGCTTAATTATAATAAAATTTGATTAAAAAAATGTTTCCAATAGTACAGTACAACCAGAAAAATAATGTAAAAAGCGAGCCAACATCTTCAGTCACTAAACTAGTATATGTTTACTAGAAAGTCGCTTATAGTGTAGTGACCAAAAAGTTGAAATACAACTAACACTACAACATTTATGGTATACAAAACGTGATCCTAGAACAGATTTACATTCTTGCTCAAATACATTGAAATGGTATTCAGTGAGCATGAGACTTATCAAAAAACAGGGACAAAAGTAGATATAGTAATTGACTTTGAACTCCAAACTTATCCAATAAACTACTTGTCGGTCAAAAAACCAGATACCACCTTGTTTAACCATGTTTGATCCTTGTTACAACTGTGTTGCTCCCTTGCCCAAGTAGGTTGAATGGAACTTGATACAAAATAAGATATAACAAATCAGGTATCTTAAATGATAAAAAACAGACCGTAGAAATCAATGAGCATTATTTGAAGTTGTTAGTGACTATACTTGAGGTGGTGGTATTATTCCTTGAAGAGCACTCATATTTGTTGTTAAACTTACTAAAACAATTTATGGCTAACTGATATTTCTAGCATAAGTGCCAGATTTAGCTGGAGTTGTCTTTTCCCAACAAAAATAAACTATCTCATCAAACCAAAAACAAACAAACATTATGCTTCAAACCAGTTACAAATAATATAATAGTAACTTACCAACTAAACAAACCAACTAAACAAAAGTCTAAAGTATTTTTACCGCCACTTATTCTATTTCTTAATATTTCAACATATTTGTATGGCTACCAAGAAAATATTACAATTATTCAAGATTCCTTCTTTTTCAAAAAAATAGAGTGACAAATAAATTTAAAAATAATTATTTTATTAATAGGTAGATATATAAATTTCATAATTAAAATTTAAAATAAAATATCAGTAAGGAATAGAAAAAACAATAATTTATTATATCAACAAAATCAGTTTTAAATAATAAAATCGGGTGTTATTAACTTGTACTGAGTTACAATATTGTATGGCATATACGATGTGGGAGCAAAAAGGTTGATTAATAAGGCTAAGAATCAAGTTTTAGCACTATTCTATTTATACATATGCACAACACACCAAATTCTATTTATACATATATATTTTTTAATACATAGCTATATAAGTATAAATATTTTTTAATTTTGGTTCCAAATTTATCTAAATTATCCAATAAAGTATATATTTGGTTTTGTTGCTCCAATACTATATATTGTATAAGTAATTTTACTATATATACTGAAATTTCTATGACTAAGATTATTGTTAAAAGTTTCATGTTGAATATTCTGTTTGTATGAGAGATGAATCTCTTAATCACAAAATGACTTCTTTTGCTATCTACATGGTTTAGCCTAAACTCTTAAAAAGAACAAGAGAGATGTAAGTAATTAGTTTGAAGATTAGTGGACTTAATAAGTTTAGCCTAAACACCTCTTCTATTTATAGAGGAGATCGAGATTTTTAATCCCTCCCCCACCCCTAATATATATATATATATATATAATATATATACTAGGTAGAAACAACGTGAAATGCACGTTTGTTTAGTTTTAAAATTGTAAACATTATTTATAATTTTAATAAAAACTGGTTCACTGTTTTTTTTTAAATATATATAGTAGAATGAATTATAATTATATAGTATATATAAATATTTATATCAATAATTTCTATATATATGACATCTAAACACAACGTTGACATATATAAATACTAGATATAAGCAACGTTCAATATGCACGTTTGATTAGTTTTATTTATAGAATTTATTAATCATTTTTATTAAATTTATATTAATGTCATATAAATTTCAAATAAATATCATATTTTAATTAAATAATTTTTTTTTAAGTTTATGTTTGTTCTAACTTTTGAATTTAGGAGTGACAACAATATATTATATATTTAATGTAATATTAAATATTATAAGTAGATTTTAAATTTAAGTGTTTAACTAGTTTTTTTAAAAAATAATTTGTTGGTGATTCACAGTAGATTATATTACATGTTTAATATGATATTATTCTAATAAGTGAGTTTAAGTTTAATTAAATTTTATTTAAGTTATAAAACACATGATTTTATTATTTTTAAATAATTATCATTGTAAAATATCTCAAAAATATCATATTTTAATTTGTTTTATTATTTATTATTTCTAAATAATTATCATTGTAAAATATCTCAAAAAATCATATTTTAATTGGTTTAATTATTTATTATTTTTAAATAATTATCATTGTAAAATATCTTAAAAATATATATTTTTAATTATTTAAGATTAAGTGTTTACAAACTACCGTTAAATATAAGAATATTCTGCTAAATATAAGAATATTCCGTTAAAGTTAACATTAAAAAAAATAAAAAATCGTTAAAACCAAGAATTTTCGTTATCTACGCACTTATTATATAGAAGAGATATATGACTACATGACATATATATAAAATACAATAATATTTAAAAATAAATTAATAATAGAAGTAAAATAAGAATAGAGAAAGTCATGGTGTAGACAGTAATATACATGCATCAACTATCTTTAGTTTCTAATGTATCTCACAATGTCCTTTGGTAAATTTGATGAAGAAAAAAAAAGCATCAATCACTTGATAAAAAATAAATTATCACACAATTTTATAAGATAAAAAAATGATGTATGTGGTTATTATTTTTAAATAAATATGATTTAATTATTTAAATTATCATAAAATATCTTTAAAATATCATTTTTTTTCTATTATTTATTTATTTATTTTTGTTTTAGATTATATTTGTTCTAGTTTTTGAATTTAGCAGTGACAACAAAATATTATATATTATATGTTTAATATAATATTAAGTTTAAGTTTAATTAAATTTTATTTAAGTTATAAAATATATGGTTTTATTATTTTTAAATAATTATCATTGTAAAATATCTCAAACATATTCTATTTTAATTTGTTTAATTATTTTATTTTATTTAAGTTTAAGTCATGTTTACAATCTACTATTAAATATAATAATATTATGTTAAAATTAACAATAAAAAAAATAAAAATACGTTAAAACCAAGAATTTATGTTATCTACACACTTATTATATAGAAGAATATATATGGAAGACTACTCAATGGTTACTACTCATAGATTAGTACTAACAATTATTATGATATGACAACATAGTGACTTGCTATAGCAAGTCACCAACAAGTAAATATTTTTTTTCTACATTATTTTCGAATTTAGTTATTTTTTTGCCATAATTGATGTTGTTTACAATTAATGAGAGACACTAACTATATTTAGAAATTGACATGTATTTGAAAAATGAAAATGTTACAATATTATATTTTCATAATAAATACACGTTTTTCATCAAGTAACCCTTCCAAAAATTTTAAAAAATCAAAATTTATTTTTAAAAATATTAATTAACAACTATAGATATGGATCATTGATTTTAATCCAATTATAATAAAAAAAAAATTTGAAAATTAGACTAACTAATTAAGCATATGCTCTTTGATTCACCACACTACTTATATTATATACACGAGAACCTCTATATAAGAATAACATTTATTTTATTATAAAAAGATTGGTATTAATTTGGGTTAATTATAAAAATGAATAACTTCTAAATTGTAATAAGTTATAATTTTTTGCAGTCCCTTATTATAAAATATACCTCAATATAATAATAATAATAATAATTATAGAATAATTCTTCTATGGGGGCTTCACTTTAAGCCCTACTGGTGGGGCTTTTCAGTATTCTCGACTCGTGAACAACTTTCAGCGCGATTTTTTTTTATGACCATATATATTGTAGTTATTTAGAGCATTTTGCAAATTTTTCAGAAAATTCTGAATAGTTTACAGTACCGAAAACTAGGTTCAAACATGTTGTTTTCCACGCGCATAAAAAAAATTAGTCACGCGTGCAACAACATGTTTGAACCTAGTTTTCAGTACTGTAAACTATTCAGAATTTTCTAAAATTCGCGACGATGCTTTAAATAGCTACAATATACATGGTCATAAAAAAAAAATCGCGCCGAAAACTGTTCAAAGGTCGAGAACACTGAGAGCCCCACCGGTAGAGCTTAAAGTGAAGCCCCTATAGAAGAATTGTCCAATAATTATATATATAGTCAAGCTTTTTCTTAGCCCCGACTCAATGTGTATGAGATTAATTATACATAAAGATGTAGTTACAATTTTAAAGAGTAGATCAATATGATAACAACTTTGTGTAAATATATTTCGAACAATAGTTATTATGGTGTTCTTACTGTTATTATTGTTAAAGTTAATATTTTTTTGTGTTAAGAAATTATTTTTACACCATTACCTGTATTCAATTATAACTTCTCGATTAAAATACAATTAATTTAGTCCAAACCATTCTTACATGACGGTTTTATTTTAGTACTTTCTTATTTTCAATGTCATATTTTTCCAACCCAATAAACCACATGTCTTATCCTACATCTTTTACTTTATTTACAAAAACTTGTTTTATCAATTTGTATTTTTTTTCCACTTTTATTCAATGAACCACGGTTATCAACAAGTTATGGTTCAAAAATCAATGATATAAGACCATCTCTTGTGCATGATGTAATTTTTGTGTCAAATTTAGCAAAAATAAAATGAGTAAATGATATATTTGGCTAAATATTTGTAATTGTGTTTCAATGCACAAAAACTAAATTAATACAAAAAAAATCAGTAATTCATTTAATATTTATTGAAAATATACAAAAAAAAAAAATTATTATCCAAATTATGTACTCCAATAATTTTTTCATTAAAACAAATAAATAAAAAATGATATATGGTTGTCAACTACTCAATTATAATAATTAGTGGTAATATGATCAATAAACAAATAACATTTATTGATGTGCCAAATTTGGCCCATGCTATATTTTGTGCCAAATTTTGCACAACTTTTATCATGTGCCAAATTTTGCACACTTTTTGTCGGGAATAGAGTTTATTACTATTCAAATTGTATCGGAAAAATAGTACAAATTGGAGGGGGAATTTCCTCCAACCAGCAAAACTCATCGTCTATCCTAAGGGCATGATTTGCCAAACCATATGCCGCATTATTAAACTTACGACCAACATGTGACAGAGATGCTTTTGAAAAAGTAGACAATAAAGTTTTAATATCTGAAAAAATAATCCCTAGTTCATTTTGATAGGCTATGTTATTATTCATAACTAGAACAAGAGAAAGGGAGTCAGAAAAAACAACATCCAACTGAAGTCCAAGCCTTTGAGCCCAAATGAGTGCGGCCAACTGTAATGACCCAACTACTCTAGACTTTGGACCATTAACGAAAACTATACATAGACCCTAATCTTTAATAGAATTTACAAGTGAAAAAGATCATACTTTATTAAAAACTTGTAAAAAACCAATATTTAAACTTACATAAACTCAAAGCAGGATATGGGATCCCATTGTTTTAAAAAAAAAGCTTATCTTAATTGAAATGAAAAGAGATTACATAAATAGGTGCGGAAAAAAATACACATAAACCATAAATAAAGACTACATCCTCGAAATCGAACTCTCGACTCCTTGAATCCATTCATCACCGATACACATTCCCCAAGCATCCACGAATCTTTCCCGCCACTATAGCTATTTTCCTGCACATATAAACAAAAAGGAATGAGCCTAATGCCCAGCAAGGAAAATCTACCACATAGTTCATATACATAAATTTCATAAGAAACATAAAAAAAAACATAACATAACACTTATCTCATACACATACTATAATGGCCATTATTACTTGGGGTCCCATAGACCAAACAAGTCATATGCCCATTAGATTAGTGGGGTCCTACTAGCTAAGTAGGTCATATGCCCATAATCTATTTGGGGTCTTGTTAGTCATATGGGTCATATGCCCAAGCCTACATACATATATATCGTAACACATTTCATATCATAAAAACATAAGATAACACATATAAAACATATAACATATGAATTCTATCCTATTTTCCTTACCAAAATTACCGGGATAAGAGGACAGAGGTGGGACTTTGGAACACTCCTAAGAACCATTAAAAAGAGTGAGTATAGAGAAGAAGAGAATTGAAAGGAATGGAAGGACTAAACCATTGAGAAAAATACTTACCAAAACCTTTTTGCTTAAGAACTTAGATTTCCTAACCAAAATAAAGATTAAGGTTAGAGGCTGAGTAGAAGACTATGAGAACTTTAAAAATAATACCAATGAACTAAGGTGAAGAAATACCTTGAAGACTTGTAGACCAATCTAAACCTCGAACCGAAATACTATGAAACCTTACTTCCCCAAGTGTTTGATAAGCTTATGGTGATCAAGCTTATGATTTCCCCACCCAAGTGTTTACACTCTCACACTCACCTAGCAACTTGCAGCCTCTGAACTTAGAGCAAAAGATGAATAATGGATGGGTACTAGGTCCTATTTATAGAGTTTAGGAATGAAAGGATCTTGATTTAACTTGAATAAAAATAATGGCTTTTTAGGTGAAAATAATTTGAATAATCGTTCAGCAGAGGCAGAAGACTCGTTCAAAAAGTTGCTGGACTTATCAAGAGGTTGAATGGCTGAATGGAAAACAAATTCAAAAACTTTCAAAATAAGCTGAAGGAGGCGATATATCGCCTGGACCAATATGCCCGAGGCAAACGTGCATCGTTTCGTGTTTTCTGTATCTACGTGCTGCGATATATCGGCATTTGCTGATTATTTAAACACGAAATTACACATTTTTAGCTTAATTCAAATTGAGTAAACAGCCTTGACTGAGCCCTTAAACATATTCAAAGCTGCTGACTGACCTTAGAGCATTCAAACTTTACCCTTATTAAATTTAATCATCAAAATACTTAATCCTTTAATCACCCATACATAACATGTGCTTAAAATCCTATTGGTTCTTATCTAAACCATATAGTATAATAAATATTATCCTTAATATCAACCATATTAATCAAACCTTAGGTAAACATTAATATTCTTATACTATAGGTTAAACTTAGAAAATCTACAAGTACTACTATGAGTGTCCAAATAATTCCCGGTTTGAACCAAAAATCCACAATCATAAAGATAATACTATAAATACTATAATACTACTATCTAACTAGCTAAGTAAAGTTCTTGGACTCTACAATTCTCCCCTACTAAAAAGAATTTCGTCCTCGAAATTTACTTACCAAATAATTCCGGATACCGGCCTTGCATGTCCTCCTTCAACTCCCACGTTGCCTCTCGTTCAGAACTATTACTCCATAGGACTTTGACTATAGGAAAGCTCTTGGACCGTAACTGCTTCATCCCCCTATCTAGGATGCTAACCGGTCGTTCCTCGTAACTTAAGTCTTTCTGGAGTGCTATTGTATCGTACTTGAGGACGTGAGATGAGTCTGACACATATTTGCGTAGCATTGAGACATGGAATACGTTGTGACTATTGGCTAGTGCTGGCGGTAGGGCTAGTCTATACGCACCTGGTCCCACTTTGTCCAATATCTCAAAAGGACCTATGAATCGGGGACTAAGCTTGCCTTTTCGTCCCGAACCGCTTGACACCTTTCATAGGAGATATCTTCAGGAAGACTTGATCTCCGACTTGGAATTCCACATCGCATCGCTTGGCATCCGCATAGCTTTTCTGACGGCTTTGAGCAGCAAGCATACGCTGTCTAATAAGCGCTACTGCTTCTTGAGCTTGTCTAACAGCTTCGGGCCCTAGAAGCTGCCTTTCTCCTACCTCGTCCCAGTGCAACGGTGATCGGCACCCTCTTCCATATAGCAACTCATAAGGTGCCATCCCGATCGTCAACTGGTAGCTGTTGTTGTAGGAAAATTCGATCAGCGGCAAGTACTTATTCCATGATCCTCCGAAATCAAGTACACACGCGCGTAGCATATCCTCTAAAATCTGAATTGTACGCTCGGACTGCCCATCGGTCTGAGGATGAAAAGCTGTATTAAGACTTATCTTAGTACCCATAGCTTGTTGTAAACTTCCCCAAAATCTTGATGTAAATACCGACCCTCTATCTGATACTATCGTCTTGGGGACTCCATGCAACCGTACAATCTCTTGGATGTAGATCTCTGCGTATTGGTTTGCCGTGTATGAAGTTTTAAAAGGCAGAAAATGAGCCGACTTGGTTAGTCTATCTATTACTATCCAAGTGGAATCATGCTACTTATTTGTCTTTGGCAAACCCGTCACGAAGTCCAAGCGGTTGCAATAAACCTGCAGGTCGCTGATGCTCTGCTTTCACTTGCTGGCATACGAGACACTTAGATACATACTCCGCTATGTCCTTCTTCATCCCTGGCCACCAATAGATTGCCTTGATGTCATGAGTCATCTTGGTAGACCCTGGATGAACTGAGTACGGGGTGTTGTGCGCTTCTTCTAGAATCGTCTTCTTAATACTTTGATCATTTGGCACGCATACCTGATCCTTTTATCTCAATAAGCCTTGGCTAGATATTGAGAAATCTGTAGTCTTGCCTTCTTCGACTGCATCCATATGTGCTGCTAGCGTGTCATCATGTCTCTGACCAATCCGCATGTCCTCTAGTAGATCCGATTGGATAGACAAGTTAGCCAGCTTGCCTATAACTACTTCTATTCCGGCACTGATCAGCTCCTGCTGTAGCGGCTTTTCTATTCCGGCTAAAGCTGCTAAATTCCCATAACTTTTCCTGCTAAGTGCATCGGCAACTACGTTTGCCTTCCCTGGGTGGTATAGGATTTCGCAGTCGTAATCCTTTACTAACTCCAACCACCTGCGCTGCCTCATATTGAGCTCCTTCTGAGTAAAGAAGTACTTTAAATTCTTGTGGTCCGTATAAATCTCGCACCGTTCTCCGTAAAGATAATGGCGCCAGATTTTCAACGCAAAGACCACCGCTGCCAACTCCATATCGTGAGTTGGATAGCGCTGTTCATACTGCTTTAACTGTCGTGAGGCATAGGCTATCACCTTGTCATTTTGCATTAGTACGCAACCAAATCCATGCTTCGATGCATCGCAGTAGACAACGAACTTATCATTGGGTGTCGGTACATTGAGTACTGATGTTGAGCAAAGCTTATCCTTAAGCAACTGGAAGCTTTCTTCACACTTATCGTTTCAGTTAAATTTTTGTTGCTTCCGGGTTAGGTTGGTGAGCGGAGTGGCTATTTTTGAAAAGCCCTCTACAAACTTCCTATAATAACCTGCTAACCCTAGAAAGCTTCTTACTTCAGATGCGTTCTTTGGTGTGGGCCAATCCTTCACGACCTCTACCTTTGATGGATCTACTGCAACTCCATCTTTCGATATAATGTGCCTGAGGAACGCTACTTGCGAAAGCCAAAACTCGCATTTCTTGAACTTTGCGTAGAGTTGATGCTCCTTCAGTCGCGTCAAAATCATCCTCAAATGTTCCTCGTGCTCTACTTCATCCTTGGAGTAAATTAAAATGTCGTCGATGAACACAACGACGAATTTATCCAAGTAGTCCTTGAAGACCCTATTCATTAAGTCCATAAATGCGGCTAGCGCGTTAGTAAGATCAAAAGACATAACCAAGAACTCGTAATGTCCATAACGAGTCCTAAAGGCTGTCTTAGGAATATCTTCTCCCTTGACCTTGAGCTGATGATACCCGGACCGTAAATCGATCTTTGAAAATACAGTCGCGCCTCGGAGTTGGTCAAACAAATCGTCGATCCGAGGTAGCGGGTACTTGTTCTTAATCGTTACTTTGTTCAGCTCACGATAGTCTATGCACATCCGCATACTTCCGTCCTTCTTCTTCACGAATAGTACCAGAGCTCCCCATGGTGAATGGCTTGGCCTAATAAAACCCAAGTCTAGGAGTTCTTGTAGCTGCGTCTTTAACTCCTTGAGTTCCGTAGGTGCCATCCGGTATGGTGCCTTAGAGATAGGCTCGGTGCCTGGTACTAATTCTATCGTGAAGTCTATTTCTCGAGTTGGCGGCAATCCTGGCAAGTCATCGGGAAATACCTCTGAAAATTCTTGTATAACTCGGACATCTCCAACCTTAAGTGGTGTCTCCCTTTCCACATTCGTGATGCTGGCTAAGAATGCTTGACATCCTTTCTCCATCATTCTCTGAGCTTTGAGAGATGATACTAACGGGGTGCGTAACCCTGCAGCTTGTCCCATGAAGCATAGTCTCTGGCCGTCAGGAGTCTCTAACATCACCTTCTTGCGTTTGCAGTCGATGGTTGCGCCATGCTGTGCTAGCTAATCCAGGCCTAGTATCACGTCAAAGTCCTTGATCACCAGTTCTATCAGGTCTCCTTCTAGTTCTATGTCCTCAATCTTGATCGGTATGCCTCGTACTATCCGTGATGATAGAACTACTTTGCCCGAAGGCAACTCAGTTACAAACCTAGTTCTAAATCTTTCACAAGGTTTGCCTAGTTTTTCTATCATTCCTAACGAGATATACGAATGAGTGGCTCCCGAATCAAATAATACATAACATAAGTTATTGAGGATAGAAACCTGACCTGTGACCACCTTGTTGCTAGCATCAGCCTCTCCTTGGGTTAAAGCAAAAACCCTAGCAGGAACCATCTTTTCATCCTTCGTCCCTTCTGGCTTCTGCTGAGGACAATCTCTTTTACGATGCCCTTCTTGACCACAGTTGAAACACTCCTTGGTGTTTGCGCGGCATTCTCCAGGATGCTTCTTCTGACACTTAGCACATGGCGGGTATTCCACGTAGCCCGGCTTATTTCCCCCATTATTCGTACGTGCCCTCTTATCGTTGTTGAATTTCTTGTTATCCGGATGCCGTCTTTTCTGGCTGTTACCGTTGTTGCTGGACTGATTGTTGTCGTTATGGTTGTTGTTGTTCCGACTGGCCTGAGGTTGGCTATTCTGTCTAGGTTCAGGCTTACTGGCTTCTTCTTTGCTTACATTGGCCTGCAACCTTTCTACTTCGATTGCCGTCTCAAGAACGTCGGCATATGTAGTGTTTCCCGGGTTTGCTAGCTTAACCCCCATCTCGATCTTCGGTCGAAGTCCTCTAACAAACTTGTTCACCCTCAGAAAATCGGTTGGAACCATCTCAGAGGCGAACTTGGCTAAGCGATCAAACTGACGAGCATATTCTGCCACTGATAAATTACCTTGCTTCAAGTTGGCAAACTCCTCAACTCTTGAAGCGAGTACAGCTGAATTGTAGTACTTTTTGTGGAAGAGTTCCACAAATCGGGTCCATGTCATGGTGGCAGCATCATGAGATTGCTGGACCGAGTCCCACCATATCCTGGCATCCTTCTTGAGTAAAGACGAGATGCAGGATATGCGATCCGCATTACTGAGGTTCATGTGCGTCAGAATCGGCTCCACATTCCTTAGCCACTCTTCTGCCTCAAAGGGGTCTATAGTCCCTTCGAAGTTTGGAGCGTGCTGCTTGCGGAACCTCTCATACACCGGCTCCATGTTCGGTACTGGGTACGGCACGTAATTCGTCATTGTCCATCCCCCATAAGGACCAACTTGTTGGGGTGTTGGGGCCATATGTTGTGGCTGCGGCTGCGGCGGAGGCTGAGTTTGAGCCTGTTGGCGTTGTTGCTGCAGAAGTTCCTCGACTTGCTGCCGCAGTCTGGCGATCTCCGCGGTGTTGTCAGCTGGTGGTGCCGGCGCGTTGCGGCGGGCAGTAGCACGCACTCCCCTTCGACGAACTGGAGGGACTTCATTGGTCGCTGGAACGGCGTTGGAGGCGTTTCCGTTGGTGCGTGCGGATCTTCGGAGCGACATCGTAGCAAAGTTCTAACAGTTGAAAGAAACATGTTAGAACTTTACCTAATAGGCTCTAAGGCAAAAACTTATTCTAAAACAAACATATCTCAGACCTATTTATTATGACTTCTTATGAAAAGAATTATATAGGTCTTTATTTATTATTAGAGTGGGTTTCTATACTTAGAAAAACAAGTCATCTTTATTTTCTAAGTGTGTTTCTAATCATCCTATATGACTTAATTCTCAGGCTCGAAACTTATCTTTGTTCCAAAGTTAACCATATTGAGGGAGGACTGGGATCAGTAAAATCGTTCCCACTACTATGGCCCCCTAACTCTCAATAAGGAAACTTGGTTCATTGATTTGTATCCACCCTCACTGAACCTAGTCATTATTTATTTTATTTATTACTTATTATGATTGCGAAAATAAAATCAAACTCATACATGATAATAAAATAGCATGTTATTCATTTGGAAAAACAGTTTTCACTTATTACAATCATAAAATAAAGAAAGAAATAAAACAAACAAAAACTACTATTCTAAAAATCAGGATCTTCTACATCCGATCCTTCATCTAGCATATCGTCATCTATCTCCTCATAATCATCATTGTCATGTGCATCAAAATGTCCTCTAGGAAGGTTTGTGAGAATCCTATGTTTTTGCTTATTTGTGAACTGAAACTCAAATTTTGCAGTGAACCTAACTAAGAGGAAATAGTAACGCATTGCTAATGGCAGTTCATCCCCATCATTCATGGTTTCCCATATTTCTTCTAGGGCTGCTATTACAGGATGGAAATCTTTAAATAGCCTAATTATTAATACATATTGTTTCGTTGATCTTAACATTATTTGCTTAGACTCTTGAAGGTGACCTTTCTCTTGGTGGAACAAAAGTAGTCTTCGTGTGATTCTTTCTAGTTGTCCTACAGTGTTTCTTGGCTCCCTTATTCTTTTTAAAGCCTTAATGGCTCGGATATCTTGATAGGTTAGAGCTCCGTTCATACTTAACTGAAAATATAAACACTAAAATTGTTAGCTATACACATAAGCGAAATAACTTATAACTTAAATACTTACTTGGCGGTCAGATTCGGAGCTTTTGAGTGTGTGTATCGAGGAGAACTTCATGCGAAGGAACCGTTGCTCTGATACCAACTGTAATGACCCAACTACTCTAGACTTTTGGACCATTAACGAAAACTATACATACTAACCCTTAATAAAACTTACAAGTGAAAATACCATAACTTTATTAAGAAAACTTGTAAAAATAAGAGTTAACTTACATAAAATCTCAAGTAGGATATGGGATCCCATTGTTTTAAAAACAAAACATAATTTAAAATAAAAAGGAGTTACATAGCAAGTGCGGAAAAATACATGTAAAACCATAAAAAGAAGACTACATCCTCGAAAATCGAACTCTCGACTCCTTGAATCCATTCATCACCGATACACAATCCCCAAGCATCCACGAACCTTACCGCCACTATAGCTATTTTCCTGCACATATATACCAAAAAGGAATGAGCCTAATGCCCAGCAAGGAAAATCTACCACATAGTTCATATACATAGATGTTGACTACGTTTTTAGCCAACGACGTGAGAACGTCAAATACGACAAACCTTCAAGAGAAATAAAAACGACACAGACGGTTTTAAACAGGAAAAGTAAATAACACAGGAGATTTTTATAGTGGTTCAGCCCCGATTGTCGGTAATAGCCTAATCCACTTAGAGTTGTGATTTATTGATCCGTACTCAAGATCAGATGGACTGAGTCAACTGAGTTTCTTCAGTACAGATTGCAAAAATACAAGAATTCTCTCTTATTTCAGCACTTTCTCTCTCTAGAATACTCATACCCAAATTTCTCTCTCTAGAAAGAAGAAGCAGAAGAAGCCCTTCTCTCATCCCATAAGCCGTCTATTTATAGGTCTGGGATACTCAACTGATATCCCCTTTAGATAGGGATATTTTATTATTCATCTTATATTTAAATTACAAAAAATATATAAAATACAACAGATTCCTCAATTTGAGTGAGGAATGAGAGATTCCCGGGTGCCCAGACCGATTCTTGCTAAAGTCATTCCGGGGATTTTGACGTAGTCTCACATGCATGTTGATTACTCCTTCAAGCTTTCCTTGGCTCAAGGCGATGCATGCTTGGCTCTCCTCTAACCAAGGTGGTCCAAGCCAAGCACCTCTTGCCTTCTCCTCGGACCAAAGTGGTCCGAGGCATTTTCCTCTTGCTTCTCACCTCGGACAAGTCCGAGCATACCTCCTCCAATCAAGGTCCGATCGGACCTTGTGGCCTTCTCCTCGGACCAAGGTGGTCCGAGCCATCCTCATTGGCATCTCACCTCGGACAAGTCCGAGGCACTTCACTTGGCATCTCAGCTTGGACAAGTTCAAGGCATTTCTCCCTTTGGCATCTTCAACCATGTTCGATCGGACATTATGTAGCCTTCCCTTGGCTGAAATCTAAGTCCCAATCCTTGGCTTGCATGGGACTTCTTTTCCTTAGCCTCCTAGGATGCATTCTCCTTAGCCTCCTAGGACCAAGGTGCACTTGGCTTGGTTATGACAGCTTTCAAGCAGTCCAAATTCTTCGTCAGTCTACCGGGTCACTTTATCACAACTCTGAGGAGTCAATGTATTTATTGACTATTAATGTGTCTTTTACTGACTATGTACTGCTATTCGTCACCTCTATTGCCACGTCCTTGATCTCCAATTTTTGGGTATAGCATTTACCCCCCAAGTTTATTATACGATTTCCCTCGTATGATAAACTTTTCTTCTAGCAAAATATTCTTGAGATCATTCAAAAGCTCCTATCCGGTTGATAACTTTCACGTAAACTCCCATGACAGAACTTGTCTTGTGATTTTTTCAAATTATATTTCTTGATATAATGAAAACATAAGCTCCCTTTGTATATGTTGCAAAATCATCATGGTATAGAGACAGGTTGTTGAATATCCTCAATTTGGTTGCGCTAGGATTAGAATTTCTGTGATGTTGAGTTCGTGGGGTTTGGGGCAACGCCCCGAATTTTTTTTTTTTTTTTAGCATTGTGATCCGATCGGATGTTAGGACTTCTTGTCTCTCCTCGAACATGGGTCCAAGGCAATCACTTTGGCTCTCCTCGGACATGTCCGAGCCACATATTTTTGGAAGCTCACCTCAGTCATGTCCGAGCCACACATCTTGGAAGCTCAAACTAAGGTCCGATCGGACTCTTTGTGGCCTCTCTTTGGACCAAGGTGGTCCGAGCCAATCTCCTTGGCTTCTCCTCGGACCAAGGTGGTCCGAGCCAATCTCCTTGAAGCTCACCTCGGATAGGTCTGAGCCAAGCACTAGGCTCCTCCAACTATGTCCGATCGAACCTTGTGCGACCTCGGCCAAAATCTACGTCCATCTTTTGGGCATGCATGGGACCTCTCCTCGGACTTGGTCCGAGCCAACCATTTGGCACACATGCTTGGTCTCCTCGGACATAGTCCGATCGGAGCTTTCATGACCTTTCCTTGAACCAAGGTCCAAGCCAATGGCTTGGCTTCTCCTCGGACATGGCCCGAGCCAAGCATTTGGCTCCTCCAACTAAGGTCCGATCGGACCCTTTGTGGCCTCTCCTTGGCCAAGGTCCAAGTCTATCTCTTGGCATGCATGGGCTAGGGTCCAAGCCCATCTCTTGAGGTGCCAAGGACCTAGGTCCGACCGGACACAAAGGGTCATCTTGGCTCATCGGATGCATGGGCTGCTCGGACTAACACAGCCGCTCGGATGAGTGTCCGACCGGATGCATATATCCTTAGACACAAGGAATGCACTCTTCAGGCAAGGGCCATCTACTCGGATGCAGCTGCTTGGACCCGTACACCGTAGGCACAAAATTTCTGGGCCTAGATCCTTGGACATAGGCGAGATGCTCCTTGGATCAGCATGTATCCGATCGGCCATCTCAAGGTGTATGCTCGACACCACATTTTTTATGCATTTGCTTGGGCACTTTTAGGAAAAACCATCAAAGCACCTCGTTCGAACCTCCCATAATTATTTTGAGAGATTGATTTCTCTCAATCAATCTTGGTGAAAACTTGACTTCTCCTCTCAAAGACAACTTTTCACTATGTAGCATTTATTTTGCATGCATTTGTTTGATTCACTCCAGGGAAGTTGATCGATGATACATGCTTAGCCGACCAGGGAAGTTGTATCTGCTCTCCTGAGCAAGAAAACTTTGCACCTGATCAGCTAAACTTGTAGCTGTTGGCATTTATACTTTACCTTTCCTTGTTAACTTAAAAACATTCTAAGTCTCCTCTAGACTTAAAAAGTTATAAGTTTTTTGTGAAGAGTAAAGTCACTCTGGTGTGTGCCTCATATTTTCGCATGAGTACTTAGTTTTCTAACTTAGAAATTCTAGACATTTCATAAGTCCATGTTAAGTATACTTTCTCACACTCTTATTGCTCTAACATTTTATGAGCATGATGTTTATGGTCACACGAATATCTGCTCCTAACTTGAAATTTTAAAAATTCCAAGTTACTTAAGCTTTGTCAAACAAGTTAGCTCAATGGCCTTTTTGGACTTCGAAAATTTACAAGTCAGCCGAAAAACAGATATATTAACTCGTGCTCTTATTGCCTGTGTTAAGTTATATACCAGTATACCCCATGTGCCCCCCAGGTGGTTGAGGGTTGAAAGATCCTTAGTCACTTGCTACCTGACCGAATCTGTTCGAGCAGTTAATTACTCGTGAAACACATAGAATATATGGAAAATACTCAAGCAGTTGAACACTGCTTGAACATATCGACCAGTTGAACACTGCTCGGATAACTAACACACATGCATATTTGTAGCAAGAATCGACCACGCTGCGCGTAGTCTCTTTTATTACTCGTAAATTAAAATGGACAAAACATGTCTAATAACGAGTCTTAAACAACCAAAATTGTTCAAAATAAAATGACTGGTTAGCAAATAATCAGTTCATACACCAAACTTAAATAACAAGTCTAAAAACTCGAAACCAAGCTACCACTCTGAAAGCGGTATTTAAAAATAATATCTCCTTCGATGCTCTATGTGCACGCCACTCCAGTGATTCCTGCTCCTAGCACTCCTCCTCAGCATACTTCTCCTTTGCTTAGTTGCTCTCCTCAGCCAAGTGTGGACCTCCACATATAGTGTCTAAGGTGAAGTCCACAGGTCCAGGCTGCAAGGGTGGAGATCTTTGACGCTTGAGACCAGAGTTGTTGCTACCTCCTTCTCCTTGGGGTGTCTCCACCCGGTACTTCCTCAGCTTGCCCGACCGGAGAAGAAATTCTATCTCGTCCTTGAGGTGGTTGCATTCATTCGTGTCGTGACCATAATCTTCATGGAAGCGACAAAACTTGTTCACGTCTCTCTTCCTCATCTCTCTCCTGATGGGTGGAGGCTTCTTGTAGGGAACCTCTTCTTGGCTAGCAAGATATATCTCTGCTCGGCTGGTTGAGAGAGTGGTGTAGTTAGTGAATTGAGGCTCATACTTGGTTGGCTTTTCACTTGAACTCAACTTTGCTTTCTTTTCCTCATGGTGGTCAGACCCATTATTTTCACGTTTCTTTCCACCATCACTAGGAGAGTCAGTTGGTCTGCCTGGGTTGTTTATGCCATTCTCCCCTTTCTCTATCGCATCATCCAAATTCATATATTTTTCCGCCCGGTCAAGAAATTGTTGAAGTGTTGACATTGGATGGCGATGGATGCTGTCCCATAGAGGACTCCGATAAATTATCCCAGCAGATATGGCAACCATCTTCCCCTCGTCTCCTACAGCGGTTGCTCTATTGGCTTCTCTCATGAATCTCTGTATATAGTTCTTTAGAGACTCATCTTTTCCTTGTTTGATATCTGCCAAGTCATTGGCATAAATTGGTGGAGTCCGGGCAGTGCTGAATTGTCTGCAAAACTCCTTCCTGAATGCCTCCCAAGAGGTAATGGAGTTTGGCTTAAACCTCCAATACCACTCCTGGGCAGTGTCCGTCAAGGTGGTGGGGAAGACTGTACACCGATAGTCATCACTCACTCCAAGCAGTTCCATCTGATCTTCGAATTTCCCTACATGTCTTATCGGGTCTGCCTTTTCGGTATAAATTGGCAGTACCGGTGCTTTGTACTTTGCTGGTGGCTGGGCTGCTCTAATTCGAGCACAAAATGGGCTACCACTCCGGTAGTCGATCTCATCTATCTCGGAAGGTCGTTTCGACAAACCTTGCACTGCAGCTGCTAGCATGTCAAGCTGGGCTTGGATGGCTGGTGCAACTGATGAGGTTCCAAGGTCTTGACCACCTGGTCGGGCATTACCATCTGGCGCGCCACCGTCAAGTATTTCTACTTGACTGGTAGGGCGGTCCAGATTTTGCCCTTCGACCGGGACGGTCCTCCTCTTGTCGGTGATAACATCCCTTAGATCCTTCGATTTCCTAGAGGGCTTACTATGTGGGATTCCCTCTCTCCTGCTACGCTGCTGGTCCGGGTGCAGTGGAGGCTTTTTGGCGCGCTCTGGGCATTTTTCTTCTCCTTGTGGGTTGTGCCCCTCCTTTTCCTTGGATTGGTTGGTGGGATGACTATCAACCTCATCCCTACCATGCCCATCTTTGAACTGTGAGGTCCTCTTCTCTCTAGGAGCTTTATTTTGCTCCTGCCCAGGTGGAGTCTTCTTACTACCCTATCGGTGACTTCTGGAGGGGGTTCTAGAGTGCTCCCCTTGGGTTGAGGTAGTGTGCGATCGGACTCCATCTTCCTCACGACTAGGTGGGTTGTTACCACCCCTCCTTGGTCTATCATTGTTCTTACCACCAGCTTCTGTGGTCCTTGCTCCTGGAGGGAGTCCTCCTCGTGCTGCAGCTTGGGCATTGGCTTGGGCCAACTGGGTAGCTGCCTCTAAAGCAAGTGCTGCTTCACGATGTCTCCGGTCGACCTCCTCCTGTTGTTGTCTGAGCTCCTCGCTTCTAGCCTCCATATCGCGTCTTTGCTGCTCTAACGCAACTCTCTGCCTGGCCATCTCTTCAGCAAACGCCTCTTGCCTAGCGTGGAATTGTGCCATCTCCTCCTGGAAGGCCCCCATGGCTTCTTGGAGCTCTTCAACTTCTGGAGTCACGTCCTCGAGCATGACTCTAGGCTCATTCTCATGATTTTGTGGGCTAGGACCTTCAGATCTAGCAGGCTCTTTAGAGGAGCCTGTCTTCTTGGAGACTGTATTGGTGTTCTTAGGCGCCATCTTGCTTCAGGGACCGTCTGTATTTCTCTTCAGGCTCTCAATGAAAGCACCAAAATGTTGACTGCATTTTTAGCCAACGACGTGAGAACGTCAAATACGACAAACCTTCAAGAGAAATAAAAACGACACAGACGGTTTTAAACAGGAAAAGTAAATAACACAGGAGATTTTTATAGTGGTTCAGCCCCGATTGTCAGTAATAGCCTAATCCACTTAGAGTTGTGATTTATTGATCCGTACTCAAGATCAGATGGACTGAGCCAACTGACTTTCTTCAGTACAGATTGCAAAAATACAAGAATTCTCTCTTATTTCAGCACTTTCTCTCTCTAGAATACTCAGACCCAAATTTCTCTCTCTAGAAAGAAGAAGCAGAAGAAGCCCTTCTCTCATCCCATAAGCCCTCTGTTTATAGGCCTGTGATACTCAACTGATATCCCCTTTAGATAGGGATATTTTATTATTCATCTTATATTTAAATTACAAAAAATATATAAAATACAACAGATTCCTCAATTTGAGTGAGGAATGAGAGATTCCTGGGTGCCCAGACCGATTCTTGCTAAAGTCATTCCGGGGATTTTAACGTAGTCTCACATGCATGTTGATTACTCCTTCAAGCTTTCCTTGGCTCAAGGCGATGCATGCTTGGCTCTCCTCGGACCAAGGTGGTCCGAGCCAAGCACCTCTTGCCTTCTCCTCGGACCAAAGTGGTCCGAGGCATTTTCCTCTTGCTTCTCACCTCGGACAAGTCCGAGCATACCTCCTCCAATCAAGGTCTGATCGGACCTTGTGGCCTTCTCCTCGGACCAAGGTGGTCCGAGCCATCCTCATTGGCATCTCACCTCGGACAAGTCCGAGGCACTTCACTTGGCATCTCAGCTTGGATAAGTCCGAGGCATCTCTCCCTTTGGCATCTTCAACCATGTCCGATCAGACATTATGTAGCCTTCCCTTGGCTGAAATCTAAGTCCCAATCCTTGGCTTGCATGGGACTTCTTTTCCTTAGCCTCCTAGGATGCATTCTCCTTAGCCTCCTAGGACCAAGGTGCACTTGGCTTGGTTATGACATCTTTCAAGCAGTCCAAATTCTTCGTCAGTCTACCGGGTCACTTTATCACAACTCTGAGGAGTCAATGTATTTATTGACTATTAATGTGTCTTTTACTGACTATGTACTGCCATTTGTCACCTCTATTGTCACGTCCTTGATCTCCAATTTTTGGGTATAACAATAGATTTCATAAGAAACATAAAAAACATAACATAACATACATTACACTTTTATCATACACATACTATAATGGCCATTATTACTTGGGGTCCCATAGACTAAACAAGTCATATGCCCATGAGATTAGTGGGGTCCTACTAGCTAAGCAGGTCATATGCCCATAATCTATTTGGGGTCTTGTTAGTCATATGGGTCATATGCCCAAGCCTACAAACATACATATCATAACACTTATCATAACATAAAAACATAAGATAACATAAACATATAACATATAGATTCTATCCTATTTTCCTTACCAAAATATCGAGATAAGAGGATAGAGGTGGGACTTTGGAACACTCCTAAGAACCATTAAAAAGAGTGAGTATAGAGAAGAAGAGAATTGAAAGGAATGGAAGGACTAAACCATTGAGAAAAATACTTACCAAAACCTTTTTGCTCAAGAACTTAGATTTCCTAACCAAATTAAAGATTAAGGTTAGAGGCTGAGTAGAAGACTATGAGAACTTAAAATAAAATAAAACCAAGGTGATCAATCTTATGATTTCCCCACCCAAGTGTTTACACTCTCACACTCACCTCGCAACTTGCAGCCTCTGAACTTAGAGCAAAAGATGAATAATGGATGGGTACTAGGTCCAATTTATAGAGTTTAGGAATGAAAGGATCTTGATTTAACTTGAATAAAAATAATGGCTTTTTAGGTGAAAATAATTTGAATAATCGTTCAGCAGAGGCTGAAGACTCATTCAAAAAGATGCTGGACTTATCAAAATGTTGAATGGTTGAATGGAAAACGAATTCAAAAGCATTCAAAATATGCTGAAGGAGGCGATATATCGCCCCCTATAGGCGATATATTGCCTAGACCAATATGCCCGAGGCAAACGTGCATCGTTTCGTGTTTTCCGTATCTACGTGCTGCGATATATCGCCCCTATAGCTGCGATATATCGGCATTCGCTGATTATTTAAACACGAAATTACACATTTTTAGCTTAATTCAAAATGAGTAAACAGCCTTGACTAAGCCCTTAAACGTATTCAAAGCTGCTGACTGACCTTAGAGCATTCAAACTTTACCCTTATTAAATTTAATCCTCAAAATACTTAATCCTTTAATCACCCATACATAACATGTGCTTAAAATCCTATTGGTTCTTATCTAAACCATATAGTATAATAAATATTATCCTTAATATCAGCCATATTAATCAAACCTTAGGTTAACATTAATATTCTTAAACTATAGGTTAAACTTAGAAAATCTAGAAGTACTACTATGAGTGTCCAAATAAATCCCGGTCTTAACCAAAAATCCACAGTTAAAAAGATAATACTATAAATATTATAATACTACTATCTAACTAGCTAAGTAAAGTTCTTGGACTCTACACATGTTTCTATGGAATCAATCATTTGCACGTTTAGACAAGGTGTATACAAAGTGCCAATCTCTTTTGAAGTATTTGGAGAAAAGTATGACAAAAACTTTGTAAAGTTGATCATCTGCATAGGAAGGAAGACACTGATTTTGGATATATTTGAAAAAATGGAAACTTATGAATTGATATCTCTAATTAGAGCTAGTTATTAGTGAATGTCTTAATTGTGTCTTTATAATTTGATTACAGTGGATTAAAACTTTACCTGTCCTAAACATGTTGAGTATAGAGAAAATATGTTTTGTATAGCTTGTATAAATGAGGTTGTCATCCGCAAAGAATAAATGGGTAATGAAATGAGCTCTATTAGTTATTCTTAGTCCCTTTATATCCTTTTTACTTTCCGTTTGTTGAATTGAAGCTGAAAATCCTTCTACACAAACCAGGAAAAATTAAGGTGATAGAGGGTCCCCCTGTCTCAATCCTCTTGATGGAGTTACTTCGCCATTGATTAATCCATTAATTTGAAACGAATATCGGACTGAAGATACGCATTTTATTAATTTGTTAACCAGTAAGGGCGAAATCCCATCTTAAGAAGCATTTTCTCCACAAAAATCCATTCAACTCTATCGTACGCCTTACTCATATCTAATTTCATTGTTGCGAATGATTTCCTCCCTAACTTCTTAGATTTTAAATTATGAAGACACTCATAGGTAATAAGTGCATTATCTGTAATGAGTCTTCCTGGGACAAGAGCACTTTGTGTAGAGTTGATGAGTGAAACTAGGAAAGGTTTTAATCTATCAATTAATACCTTGGAAATGCATTTGTATAGGACATTGCAAATACTAATTGGTCGAAAATCACTGATAGCAACTAAATTTTTCACCTTTGGAATCAGAGTAGCCAATGTTGAGTTAATTGTAGACAAATCTTCACTTCCATTTAAGCATTCTAAAATATTTCTTGATACTAACAGGCCAACAATATCCCAATGTTCTTGGTAAAACACTGCACTCATACCATTTGGACCTGGGCTTTTATCTGCATGCATAGAGAAGACTGCATCTTTTATTTCCTCTAGAGAAAATGGGGCTTCTAAACTCATGTTTATCTCATATGATACAAAAGTATGAACTCCTTGTAATAATTATTCAATTTGTTCTTCTGAAGGAGATGAAGAAGTGAAGAGAGAATTGTAGAACTTCATTGTGATCTCCCTGATCTCACTATCACTTGTGCACTATTCGTTTCCATCATTGAAAATGTCTGTCATATTTTATTGTTGGTTTTGTATCTTTATATTATAATTATTTCTTGACTTGAAAAGTTCCCCAATTGTTATATAGACTTTGTTAGCCAATATTTCACAACTGACTAATTAAGCTTATTAGGGAAGATATTTGAAAATGAAAATATAAAGTAAAATAAAAAAAAGTACCTTTAATTGAATTGTTCTTTTGTCGCTCTCTTGCCTTTTGATGAAAGAATTTTGTATTTTGGTTTCCAGCTTTTAGCCATTGTATTTTGGATCGTTGATGCCAAAAGACTTCCTCTTTGTACAACAAATCATCTAATTTTCTTTCTGTTTGCTGTAACTCACTAAATCTTCCATATGTTTCTGTGAATTCTGCAATCGGGTAATATGTGAACGGGTTTCTTTGATGTCTTTGGATAAGGATCCAAATTTTAACTTTATCCAAATTTGATACACTTTTTGAAATACCATTGAAGTTATACTTTTGGTAAGATGTGTTAAATATAATACTGCATTAACTTTTTTTTTTTTGCACTCTATTGGAAATATTCTAAACCAAATAAGGTTATTAAAACATAAAACAAAAACCCAAAGTTGACCAATTTATCTTTAGTCACTAAATGAAAATTGCTTGTAAATACTCACATTATCTTTAACAATTTTAAGAAAACTGATAAATTATTTTAAACAATGACTAACATACCTTTTATAATTTTTTTAGTGGTGGGGACAGTTATCCACAAATCATGGTTCAAAAATCAATGATAAAAACCAAATAAGGTCATATAAAAAAAAAAAAAAAATTAAATCCAAAACCATTAATTTTCACCCATTTTATCTTTAGTCACTAACTTCAAAAAAAGTGAATCACTTTCATTACCCTTTTTTTAATATAATCAACGATTAGTGTTGTGATTAACATTTAAACCAAGACAAGAGAATCTAACTCCACGACAGACTATCGAAAAAAACTCCACGACAAACTTACCGGTCAAACCAGTCACCTCGTGACAACCAACGACTCCTTCACCTGCTATAGCCGGTCACACTGTCCTCTCTCTCACTCTCTTAACGGTCATATTTTGCTACAACTTTCTCAAAAGGTACCAACGTTCTCTTAAAAACCCAACCTTTAACCCTATAATTTCACCCCAAAAAAAACTGAGTCCCAAATCATACTTGTAATCATGCATTGGGTGGTTGTACTCTCCTTCTTACTACTCTCTTCGTCTATGGTACAAGCCGACAATGCACCCGCTCCTTCTCCTAAACCAACCACCAAGCCGCCTCCGCCTCCGCTGCCGCCGCACTCTGCTCCCGCTCATTCCCCGACACCCTTTTCGTCCTCACCATCCCACTCGAAGTCTCCGGCTCATTCTCCGACAAAATCTCCTTCTCCGGTGATTTCTCCGTCTGTTTCGCCGGCTAAGTCTCCATCCAATACTCCGAAAGCTTCTCCAGTGGTTAGCCCGACTGTTTCTCCGCCAAGTACGTCTCCGGTTTCTGTGACTCCTGCCCCAATGGCTTCCCCTCCGTCTTTGGCTCCAGTTAGTTCGCCAGAGTTGAGCCCGGTCGGTGCGGCGCCGGCAGCGGAGAGTCCGGTGATTGCGGCTACACCCGAAGCGTCGTCTTCGATTCCTTCGAGTTCGGAGACTCCGACAGATTCTCCATCGATGTTTCCGTCGAGTAGCAGCCCACCGAATCCGGCGGAGAGCCTTTCGCCGGAGACTGCTCAGGGTCCGGTTGGCGATGGGTCTGGTTCGAACTCGAAGAATGGAGTTCATGTCGTTTTGAGTGGGCTTGCTATTTGGGCCTCTTTGGCTATCTAAGCCCAATACGATTAGTGGGCCTTGGTTTACATTATTGTCACTTTTATTGTTTTTTTAGGAAAATATTTAGGTTATTATTTTCTAATCTGAGTTTGCACTGGATTGTTGTAACAATTTTGTTGGAAGGGAAAAGACTCATTTATTTCTAATATCTCTATCTTTTTTTTTTCTTTTGAAACTTTTTGGGAAATTTTGTGAATAATTTTTTTTTTTTGGGATGAATTTGATTGCGATATTTTGATACAAGAAATATTAGGTTATAATGCGTTCTCTTTTTTTAAAAAAGGATCTGTAATTGTAATTGGGAAACAAAGATATATATAATCGTGGAAAAAAGGAGAAAGAAAAAAAACAAAGAAATATATGTCGTTTGCTGTATCGGGGTTTCTTATAAACATTGTCGTTTCTACTAAAATTGTCGTTTTTACATAAATGGTCTTTTTCTTAAAGATAACTGTCGTTTATATCGTCGTTTTACCAATTATTGTCGTTTTTACTAAAATTATCGTTCACCAATAGCTGTCGTTTCTACAAATAATTATCGTTTTATACTAAATTTGTTGTTTCAATAATTGTCGTTTATCTGTAAATTTGTCGTTTTAACATTTATTGTCGTTTATATCTAAAATTGTTTTTCTCTTTCTAATTATTGTCGTTTATCTTTATAACTTCTAAGTACAACATCAATGAAAAGTTATTCAATAATTAATAATATATTGAAAAAGTTAATCCGCACACCCAATATAAAAAATAAAAATTCATAAAAACCTTTAATTTTGTCTTATTAATTCTTAATTCTTGACATTTTTTTTTAAAAAAAAACTAATATATATATATTTAAAAGTATTTACATAAAAGAAAAAGGTTTTGGTGTTTTTAAATATACAAATTTCATGGTTTTCTTTTTAACCTCATATTAAATATCTATAGACATACACACATATATGTTTTATGAACTAAAATTAGTACATATAAAAAAATATATGTAAATTTCTCTTAATTCTTTATCTTTATATCATTTGTTAAATGAAATTTGTCCATTTATATTTATTTTTGTGTTTAAAAGTAATTGTGTAACTATAAGGGTAGTAAGTATATTATATTTTAAAATAGGAGAGGTGTCTTTGATGTATTGTATTATAATGAATTGTGTTTTATAACATTTGGTATTGACTTATATTTATATATAAATATAAAATATTTTAATAAAAGTTAATGATAAACACACTACTATATAAAAGGGTTTATACCATTTTGGATCATGTGTTTTATCTCATTACCTGTTTGGATCTTGTATTTTGACAAATTTATTTTTAGACCCTGTGTTTTGTAAAATTGTTCAAATAAACCCCTAAACTAAATTTTAATGAAGAAAAAAAATTAAATATAACAACACATTTGTTAGGCAAAATGATTTTGTTTTTATTTTAAATTGTTAGTTTGATGAGTTATTTGTAATTTTAGCTCAAAAAATTTTGACCAAAATCGAGTTTAGGATTCTATTTGAACAATTTTACAAAACACACCCTCCAAATAGGTAATTGGACAAAACACATGATCCAAAAATGTATAAACACATATAAAAAAATATGTTATATCTCTTCTATATAATAAGTGTGTAAATAACGAAAATGATTGGTTTTAACGGTTTTTTATTTTTTTAATATTAACTTTAACGGAATATTATTAAATTTAACAAAATATTCTTATATTTAACTGTAGTTTATAAACACTTAAACTTAAATAAAATAAAATAAATAATTAAAATATGATATTTTTAGATATTTTACTATGATAATTATTTAAAAATAATAAATAATTAAACTAATTAAAATATAATTTTTTTTAAATATTTTACAATGATAATTATTTACAAATAATAAAATTATATATTTTATAACCTAAATAAAATTCAATTAAACTTAAACTCAATAATTAGAATAATATCATATTAAACATATAATATAATCTTCTGTCAATTAGCAACAAAATTTAAAAATAAAAAAAAGCAAGAAACTTAAATTTAAAATACATGTATAATATTTAATATTACATTAAACATATAATATATAATATAGAAACAAAAATATTCAAAAAGTAAAATAAACATAAACTTAAACAAAAATAAATAAATTATTTAATTAAAATAGAAATATTTATTTAAAATTTATATGACATTAATATAAATTTAATAAAAATAATTAATAAATTCTATAAATAAAACTAAGCAAGCGAGCTTATTGCACATTATTTATATTTAATAATACAATATAATATAATACTACCGTATAATTCGGAGTACCAAACATACCCAAAGTATATTTTTATATCAAATTATAATTACTTATAAATTATGTAAAAAGTTATTAATTACAAAAAAAAAAAAAAAATTATATTATTCATATTAATGTATGAAGAAATGGATTGAAAAACAATGTATTTACAGTAGAGCAGTACCACTCACTGAGTGCTTGTCATCAAAATAAATTTACAAAAAACGACAAATTTCTAATTTAAAATAAATAAATTTTGAGGAAGATATTTGTTTTGGACCACCACAATAAATATCTCATTCTCACCCTTACATTTCTTCTAGCCTCCTCCTTCTACTCGGTAGCTTTGAGCTTTTTCCCTGGTCATATTGGAAAAGCAAAGCCAAAACCTTTGTTTTCCTTACAAACCATGGCTACTTCCAACCTCGTTTCACCTTTATCAGTAAACCCTTTGAACCTCTCAAACAAACCACATAGCTCAACCTTCTTATTCTCCCAAAAGACTCCATCTTTTCTCACTCTCACCAAATTTGGCCACAAATCAACAATCCCAATCACACCCAGAAGAGTATTTACCGTTCAATGCAAGGAAAGCAACTCAGTTGATGCACCAGATAGACTCATTTCAGCCATTTGTTACTTTTACCCTTTCTTTGATGGTGTACAGTATGGGAAATATGTCATAACCCAGTTCGCTCCCATTCAAACACTCCTTCAGCCATTGATACCAGCTATAAAGGTGTTCAAGAGCTTTCCCTTAAATGGGTTTTTAGTGTTTTTGACACTCTATTTTGTTGTGGTGAGGAACCGGAATTTCAGTAGATATGTGAGGTTTAACACTATGCAAGCTATTGTTCTTGATGTGCTGTTGATATTTCCTGATCTTTTGGAGAGAAGCTTCAATCCAAAAGATGGGGTTGGGTTGGATGTGTTGATGAGCTTGGATAGTACTGTTTTTCTCTTCCTTTTGGTGTGTTTGGTTTATGGGTCTTCTTCTTGCTTGTTGGGACAGTTGCCCAGATTGCCCATTGTTGCTGATGCTGCTGAAAGGCAAGTTCTTTAAACTTTTTATGATGTTTTTTGGTTTCATTGTAGCTTCTTGTAGAGACAATTGTAATATATTGTGGATGGAAATTTGAACAGAGTTTATAACATTTGAACTTGTTTAGCTTGAAAGAAAGAAACTTTTGTAACAGATGACTGATTTGTGTTTTTGGTTCAAAATTGATTAAATGATATAGAAAAGAAAGTGGGAATATGTTTATAGCAAAGTATTGCTTTTTAATGTGAAATGTGGTTTGCTTTCCAGTAAATATGAGATCAGAATATGCTTGAGACTTACATAATAAGCTCAGTCAGATACATCATTTACTCCAATAAAATTAGAGATTTGAGCATCTTTAGGTATTTACATAATGAGATATAAGTTCTTTGAACTTGTATGATTTTCATTTTTATCATAGATGATTGTAATGTGTTATGGATGGTTGGAAGTTTGAACTTGTTTAGCTTGAAAGAGAGAAACCTTTGTAGCAGATGATTGATTTGTGTTATTGGTTCTAAATAGAAAAGAGAGTGAATTGATTTATGGGTTTATACCTTTTTGGACCTTATGTTTTGATAAATTATTCTTTTAAACTGTATTTTGTAAAATAGTCAAATAAGCCCCTAAATTTGATTTTAATGAACAAAAAATTGAATATAACAACACAGTTCTTAAGTAGAATGATTCTTAAGTAGAATGACTATATTGTTCTGAGTTGTTAGTTTGATAAATTATTTGTGATTTTAGTTCAAAAAACTTTGATCAAAATCGGGTTTAGGGTCTATTTGAACTATTTTAGAAAATATAGGTCCAAAAAATAATATGTCAAAACTTAGGGTTCAAACAAGTACTGAGACAAAACATAGGTTTAAAAATGTATAAACTCTTGATTTATTGGTATTGTATTTCTAGTGGGACATTAGAACATAGCACTTGTCATCTAATAGTATTTAGGTGGTCTGTAATATGAGATTAGAATATGTTTGAGTACTTACAGCTCAAATGGTAAAATATGTGATTTGAGCAACTTTAGATACTTACATAATAATCTATGTAAGTTCTTTAAATTCTATGATTTTCTTATTTCATATAGCTTTTGTTGACACAATTGTAATGTGTTATGGATGGAAATTTGAACAAAGTTCATAAAATTGGAATTTGTTTAGCTTGAAAGAGAAAAACATCTAACAGTATTCAGGTGTGTTTGTAATTTGAGATTAGAATATGTTGGAGTAAGATGTGTGATTTGGAGAACTTTAGATAGTTGCATAATAATCGATACGAGTTCTTTAAACTTTTATGATTTTCTTATTCCATATAGCTTTTGTAGACACAACTGTAATGTGTAATGGATAGAACTTGAACAAAGTTTATAAAATTGGAATTGGTTTAGCTTGAAAGAGAAAAACTTTTGTAGCATATGATTTATTTGTGTTATTGGTTCTAAATGATTAAATGATATAGAAACGAAAGTGAGAATTTATTTTTTTGTGTATGCATTGTATTTCTAATGAGACATCAGAACATAGCTCTTGTTATCTAACAATAGGTGTGTCCATACCTCATAGTGGTCGGGTATGCGGTTTGCTTTGAAAAAGTTTGACATTTGAGAAATTTTGGGTACTTGTATAGTATCTTTGATATTTCTTTGATATATTCAAAAGAAGTAGCTGAAAGAGTCGATTATGTGATTTTACTCTGACAATTACATGATAGATTATTTCTTATTACTTTTACTTGCATAGCGATTGATATAGTTTTGAAAAACATGTCTATAAACTAAAGTAGAATACTTTTACATAATTACAGTTGCGTGATCGAGCATTTCTTGATACGATTACAAATATGTGATCAAGCATTTCTGGATACTTGCATAGCAACTGATTTTGTTTCGAGAAACCAATTACAATTCCATAATCGAGCATTTCTCGATACTTGCGTAGCAATTGAGATTTAGTTTAGAGAAACAACAATTGTGGAGGTGATTTGGATGATGTGTTGATCTGGTTTTTTCTTGGTTCTTCATGAATTTGTGTGTGTGCTAACATTTTGATAGGCTTCAAGCATTAAAAGAATGGCAAAAGGTAATGAGAAAAAAAGTTACCCTTTTCATAAGATCAACACACAAGACAAGAACTATTTTACTTGATCAGAATTACTCTATAAATATGGTCATTGTCTTTGTCAATATAAAGTCAAAATGTTTACAAGAAATTGGTTCAGAACTAGGCCATGTTCCTCAGTTATTGTAATCTCATGTGTGGTTGAGCTATACCAAAACCTAGCTCAAATAAGAAGCCGAGGGCTCCATGGCCATGTTCCTCATGAGTTATCCTGTTCTCTTCTCATGTGTGGTCTCAAACTAAGCTGCCAGAAGGGTACATGGCCATGTTCCTTACTTCATAATTATCATCTTCTCTTTCATAGTTTCAAAGTAAGCACCCAAGGGCTCCATGGTCATTTTCCTCTCCTTATAATTGTGTTCTTTGGTTGGTGACATTAAATAAAGAACAAGCTCTATAAAAGTAGCCATGGTTACTTGGTCATCTCAGAAAAATGGCTTAAGCCTAAGAAACTATTGAATTTCTATGCTTAAGTCAATAAAGAACTCTAATAAGTGTTACTATGTATGAAAGTTTTAAATGATTGGATTAGTTACTATATGAATTTATGTAAAGTAGAGTTGGCCCTGACAATTTAGGAGTCCTAGGAAAATTGTATTTAAAAATTTATAATTTTTTAATTTGGGTAAATTATATAATTTTAATTTTTTTAGTTTTAATCAATTTTTTTTTTATTATTTAGGGACCTTCGGTTTTGAGGAGCTCTAGGCATGAATTTGGCTCGTCTTAACCAAATATAGGTCGTATACACACCCATTGGCAGATTGAGAATAGGACAAAGTTATTATTGAATTTTTTTTTAACATTTTAGTCCTATTTGTATAAACTTTTGCTATAATGCCCCTGCCAAACTTGTTTTTATTTTAATCTCTAAATGTTTATATTTTGCCTTTTATTTTTATCTTTATACTATTGTATCTTAATAACTTGATATTAATGCATATATTGTATGTTTAATATAATTATTTAAATTTTCACTTTCATTAAAAATTATTTTTTGTCTTGCTACTGTGTGCACACATAAATTTAATAATAAAATAATGTGTTTTGTAATTTTTTCGAATTTAAACCCCACACATGCTCAGTTAGGGGCGACAAAATAGGTTAGACGTGATAACACGACTCAAAATTTGCTCGAAATAAACATGTTTTAGTTTATCTTAAATGAGTTTGAGTTATTTTGGGATTGACATGTTCAACTCGTTTATTAAATAAATCAATTTGAGTAGACTTGTCTAGTCCAAAAATAATGCGAAAAATTTTGTTATAAAAATTATGTTAAGTGTCATAAACAAATCATTTTAGTGTTAAAAAGGATTATAAACATGTTACGGTAGTGTTAAATGAGTAATAAGTAGGTCATAATCAAGTTATAAACATGTTAAATATGTTATTAATAGGTTAATGGGTCGACAACTTAACATATTGACACAAATCAAATATAATTTTTTTCGAACTAAGATTACACAGATCATGTCGTGCTAACCTATTTATAAATAGGTCAGATTAGGTTTGATTTTTTTCACACAATTATTAAATGGATCATGTTTAAGTTTAACATTTACATGTAATACATGAGATTCCACACAACACGAACACAAATTACCATCCTATTTTGGCCAATAACTAGTTTGTATTTTTACGAAAACAGCAATAACATTAATAAATATGAACTAGCCATAAATGATTATATAATTACCACCCCCTATCTTGGCCAATAACTAGTTTGCATTTTTAAGTAAACAACAATAACATTACTAAAATGAACTAGCCACAAATGATTAAATAAGGTTATGGGACCTCAAGTATTGACTATTATTGTTTGTTTGTTGTTATACATTGAGAAATTGTGAAATTTGATTTTTTTTTAATGATTTTGTACTTGTAGAGGTGATTTCCTACAATTGATTAGATGGGCACCAGCAACCTGTCAATAACAAAAAGAAGAGAGACGAGAGTTCAATTGGGAGCACCGGTGGGGTGTCAGCCAAAGGGACTCCGACGCTCAAGTCAGTCGGGTTGTAACGAGAGCTAATAGAAAGTAATAAAATTAAGATATAAATAGTCGAAATGATGATGGATGAAGGAGTCGTAAAATGGTCAGAGTGACGGTGGCGATGACGGAGGAGTCAAGCGACTAGGTCAGGTCCAATCAGACTGACTAATTAGTCTTGCTTGACTGGATTGCTCAGAAATAGAGTAGCCTTCGTTTCAATTAGAGAGTAAAGAAAGTTCAGTGATTATTTGATGCCTTTTCTCAACCTCTGATGGTCTTATTTATTGTCCTCCTCCTCGTTCCGTCCTCCTCCGTCTTTCTCCTTCGCTTGACTCGCTCCAAGTGGTTTTATTCCGAGATTCTTGGCGAACGTGATGGGAGCCTTGACTGTTTCAAGGTCCCTGGCTGACTGAGTGTATCCGAATTCGGGTCCGGGTATGGTTTTGGGTAATTGGATGGTACTTTGTATATGCGAGCCTATTTTACATGGGCTTTGGGCCTTCTTGGCTAGTTAGATAGCTTATTGGGCTGACTGACTGCTTGTTGGACTATTATTTTTCAAGTATACGAATTTTGTCCACTACAGTACTCTAGCCTACTTTTGATAATTTTTGCAAAATGACATCTGCTAAAACTCGATCAGTTGTCTAAATTTTTCGACCAACTGTCTAAATTTTTTGACCGGCAGTTTAAATTTTTCGACCACCAGTCTAAATTTACTTTTGATAATTTTTGCAAAATGACATCTGTCTAAAACTCGACCAGTTCTCTAAATTTTTTGACCAGCTGTCTAAATTTTATGACCGGCAGTTTAAATTTTTCGACCACCAGTCTAAATTTTCGACTAGCTGTTTAAATTATGAGATGTCATTTTGTAAAAAATTATTAAAACTAGACTAGAGTACAAAATGACTTTAAAAGACTGGCCATTTTGCGAAGAGACCCTTATACATTATATATTTATACAAGTATTTTTATAATGTAAAGTTTTTGTTTTATACGAGTACAATGATACTTGATTTTGGTGATGAAGAGAGTGAGCATTAAATTAATGGTACAAATCTCAATTAATGATAAAACAAATAATTTGTTTACTCTAAGATTGCCTCGGAATGAACAATGTTCATTAAATTTTGCCATTAATCATGCTTCAATTATACACCTATATACCCACATAATATATAAATATATATTATAATTATTTTAATTACATTAATGTAATATTTTGGAAAGTTAGGTCCAAGAGGATCCTAGAGACATAAAACATATAAGTAAGTTGGATTTTTGGGTATTTTCAACTCATTTAAGATACCCACTATCATAATCACAAGTCTTACCAAAACCAATTAAAATAATAACTACTAACCGAAATAATTTTAATATTAATCACAATTATCTTAATAAAAATATATCTTTTGTTTTGACTAAATTATATAGTGTGTCCTACACTTTTACAAAATTAACTAAGATTTTAGTGAATAACTTAATTTATCTCTAATTATATAGAATTAGTTAAGATTGTAATTTTATTTAAAAACAAATACAATACCTACCTTTTTGTGCTTTTTAATTTTGATATTGTAACTTTGAATTGAATTATGTAAATTTGTCAAAATAATGAGAAGTTATATTTAAACTAAACTTAACTAAATAAATTAAACTTTGATATTATAACAACAAAACTAGGTTTGTAGGATTTTAGTAATTAACTAAGTTCATCTCAAAATAAAAAATAAATACTATTAGTCTAAACTTATGTCAAATCTAAAATTAAACAATATCTCAATTATGATTAATAATTGGTAAAAGATATATGTAAATAACTTAAACCATCTCTAATCAAATCTTTATACAAAACTTTAGATTTATTTTGTATTATATTTTTATTTAACAACAAAGTCAATGTACATTATTACTTTTAAATTTTGTTTTAAATAAACTATCTAAAAATTTGAGGGTACGCCTCCTTAGTTTCTCATTTTACCGACTATCTATGATAGTTTGGTACCTCTTAACGATTGTAACTACGAATAGTTAGTGTGTCTTAGTTTATCAATAATTTGGCATCGACGATACTTTCTCACTCTTTTCAAGAATAATTTGTCATTTTAGTTTATCCATAAACTTCCGTAATAAACATGATCTTTATTCTTCTCTAATCAAATTGTCTTGTCCTAAAAAAACTATCTAATTTTGCCAAAAACAAATGAGAAGTTATGATTGTTATTAACTTTTTTCTTTGATTTAACTTGTATCTTTGACAAAAACTCAACTATATGTACATATAATAATAATAATAATAATAATAATAATAATAATAATAATGTAATATAAAATTAGTTTAATCACCACTTTCCACCATTAAAAATAAGATTATTCCAATTATTTTAACCAAAAGAAAAAAAAAATAATAATATCGTGTTTCCAACTCAGCCATGAAACCTTTTGTCGGTGGAAGATCCTAACGGGTGTAAGATATCAGCATCTTGACCGTACACGTGGCAGACTCCTATACGGCTGTGACCAGTCTGGCAATCTTAGTATCTACCTTGGCACTTTGGCCCCCAGAAGAAGAGAACAGCTTAACCTGCATCACTCAACACACTTTTGTTATTCCAAAACTACCCTCCAACATCATCGAAACTACGAAATTGCCCTACAACGTTGTACTTTCTCTGCCCCTTGTGCCGACATTGCTGATGTGGCACTTTACTATCATTTTCAACCAATCCCACACCTCATAAATATGTCTCCTTATATATATATATATATTTTTCCTTAGACTATATATATTGCTTGGGAACATGTATTTGGAATTTATAGGAGTAACATATTATAACATTTATTTTGAAAAGATTGTTAAAAAAAAAGGTTTATATGCTAAAATGGTCTATTTTTTTTAAATTATTTTGCACTTAAATCTAATTTTAATAATTATTTATAAAATGACTACTCGTAATTTAGACAGTTAGTCAAAAATTTAGATAAATAGTCAAAAAATTTAAAAAGTCGATTGAAAATTTTAGATAGATAATATTTTGCAAAAAAATTATCAAAAGTAGATCAAAGTGCAAAATCACTTAAAAAACAATTTTCATTAATTTTTTCTAATATATATATATATATATAAAATGTTGGTTGGTATTATTAAAAGTATTTTTGCATGGAAAAATGACATGTAATAATTAGGTATGTGAGTATGTGTGGGAGGGAAGAATTGTAAACCTATTTATAAAAATAAATAAAAAATGTTTATAAGTTTGTTTACAAATATTTGAAAATGCAAACATAATATAATGTTGGTTGGTATTATTAATTAAGAGTATTTTTGCATGGAAAAATGATATGTAATAGTAAGGATGGCAAAATGGGGGGGCGGGGCGGGGCGGGGCGGGGCCCCGACCCGACGGGGCATCTTTGCCCCGATAAAAACGAGGCGGAATTCGGGGCCGGGCGGCGCCCCGCCCCGCTATGAATTTAAGCGGGGCGGGGCAGCCCCGACCCGCTAGGAATTTAAACGGGGCGGGGCCGCCCCGCTTCAATTTTTTTTTTTTTTTTATACTCTAACTCAATTCTCTCATGCTACTTATATATATAGTACGTAAAATTGACATTTTATATGTGGTTTAGAATATTTTTAATTCTATATAGACTAGAAAGAATTATAAATATTGAAAAATATGTTTTATATAATTTATCTTTATTCTTGTATTTATTTTGTAAATGTTAAAATAAAAAAACAAAATATAATATTTGATGGTGTAGTTGATACCAAGTGTAAAATATAAAGATTACAATAAAAAATTCTAAAATTATAATTTAATGTTTCTTAAAAAAATAAAAAAAAAGTTAAATGGGACAAATGGGGCGGGGCGGGGCAGACCCGCCCCATTTACATCCCTATGTAATAGCTTGAAGCTAGCTCAAATAATTAAGTGTGTGAAAAGAAAAAGAGGTTCTAATCCTCTTGTATATATAAACAAATTATAATTTTGTTTACATTTATTTGGAAGTGCAAACATAGTTTTTATATTAAGTGAAATAATCAATGGCGAAAAGAATAATTTATTATATTCTATATATATACCATAATGACCATAATTAGTAAAACTAAGTAAGAATTTAACATAAAAAACTAAACATGTATTTCATGAATATAAGACCAAGATTCATAATTAGTCCAACTAAACTAGAGCATTAGCATGAAAAGGATGATATGTGGATTAATTACGGTGTGAGACCATCCTATTTAGTATTATTAATATATGAAGGGTCCTCCGACAAAATGGCCTATTTTTTTAAAGTCACTTTGCATTCTAATCTAGTTTTAATAATTCTTTGCAAAATGACCTCTCATAATTTAGACAGGTGGTCGAAAAATTTAAACAACCAGTCGAAAATTTTAGACAGAGTCCATTTTGCAAAAAATTATCAAAAGTAGGTTAGAGTGCAAAATCATTTAAAAAAAATGTCATTTTCACTAATTTCTCATATATGAATAATAATATGTGCATTAAAATTATGCCCAAAAATATTACACCAACTAATGTGATACTGTTTTTAAAACAGTGGGTCCCGCCTTAAATAAATTTGATTGGTTAAATAAAACTTTCACGTCAGTTTATTTGTGATGTAATGTTTTGGTGCATATATCATTACTCTTAATATATATTCATGTCTCCCATGAGAGTTAGTAACATAGCCCCGTGTATACTTGACATTTTGGGGAAAACAAAAGTTGGTGTGGTGGTGGGCATTTTCCTCTCAAAATTTTCTCAATGGTTTATTATTGTCATTAGTTGGAATATATATATATATATATATATATATATTACTTTCACAAGTGAGATGAAAAATGAATATGTTTGTTAGGAAATTAAGATTTCTTATATTGTGGGTTCTCATGTACATTTTAGTTGTAATAAAATGGGTTTTCACTTGATATATTGGTTTCTAAAAACACTTAGCATAAATAAGCTAATAAAATAGTCTAATCAAGGTTATATGGTTAAGTCTTAATGATAATCATTCATTATGAAACTTATTTCTTTCTCTAAGAAGATGGACATGTAGAAAGAGAGCCTTGGCTTTTGAAATTTTGAAAAAATAAATTATATATTATTTTTTTTATAATAATGGTTGCGAACTTGAAATATTGTAAATTTTGTGATATATTGTATGTTAAGATTTATGTCAATCTAAAATTAAATCCTATTATTATTTTTTTGTTGCACATTTAAGGAGTCTACTAATATTAAGGGTTTGTTTGGCCAACATGATTGGATTAGACTATCGGGTAGAATTCGAATACTTTTATCTTGTTGGTCAAACAAGTCTTAAATGCATGTCGGGTTAAGAGAACTGATAATACGAGTAAAATATATATACATATATAATATGTTAGAATAGTTTTTCATCTTTTTCTTTAGAAAAATTATTCTACTAAAATAACATTCTAATGATTTAAACTGTAAACGAAAAAAATTTGAGTAAAATTGAATTATTTTCCAACATATTATACAATTCTTCCCCACCAAACACATATCATAAGATTTGCAATATTTCAACTTGACAAGGATTAACAAGTATTTGATGGATCATGTTCTTAGCACTATTCCAAAATGGGCAGTGTTTGGTTAGAATGATTGTTGATTGGTGGTGGTGATGATCTTATTTAAGTTGCATGCATGGAATGGAATGATTTGATTTTTGAATAAATTGGGTCCCATTAAATCTTCCAAAAAGCCCACAAATAGTGGTGGGCCTTTACCACGTGGGAGTAGCTCATTTGATTCTATTCTATGCTTGTAAATATGGTTTTTGGAGCTGTGAATTTAATATTCAATAATTTAATTAATTATTATTATTATTATTATATATTATGAAGAAAAAGAAGACACTTTTAATTTTGGGGTAGCTTGATTTATGATCAAAGAAGAAGAAGATTGATTCTCCCAATGTCATAAACCACGTGATGTGTTGTTCTTGTTCTTCTTCTTCTTAAATGGTCTTTGGTTATGTCCTTTACTCCATTTTTAATCCTTTATTTTATTCTTAAAGTGGAAACTAGTTACCCTTTGTTTCCATCTTCAAGTAACTATTTTGCTTTTTTTTTTTTTTTAAAAAAAACAAAAAAAAGTTTTAACATACTTAATTTATATAAAGGGAGAGAGTATTGAGAAGAGATTCTTTACAAAATATGAGTGAAATTAGATAATTTTTTTAGGATTCATTTGGAAAGTTACTCTATAATTAGAATTAGGTGTAATTCGGAATAATTACTCGATTTTGTATGTTTGTGTAACCATATAATTACACAATAACTATGTAATTTTAGATAATTGAGAGAGGCAAAAAGCATTAAGGCGGCAAAAACCGATGCACCAATTAAAGTACAATAGAATTGTAATTCATTAATTATTCCAGATGCTCGCCAAAATTGAAAAAAACCAGAGGTTATTTATATTCCACCCAATTACACTCTCAAATCGTCATGCTGATAGCCCTCATAAGAATTTAATGTAATTACTATTAATTTTAAATAATATTTATTAGATAATATTATTTTTCTGTGTAATTAATTACTATTTTATATCCAAACACACATTGCAATTTAAAATATAATATAATTACTCAAATATTTAATTAAAATATGATATTTATTTGAAAATTTATATGACATTAATATAAATTTAATAAAAATAATTAATAAATTCTATAAATAAAACTAAGCAAACGTGCATATTGCACGTTGTTTGCATCTAGTATAAATATGTATGTATGAGTCGTTGGTTTTAAGAGAGACTAAATCCTTAATTATTGATTTTTTTTCATTATTATTTTGTAATTTATTGAGAAATATTTTTAAAACAATATTTAAGTATTTTTTAAAATTAATAAACTACACATGACTCCCTAACTCATACATATCATAATAGTTGTTACTTTATAGAGTACATTGTAATTATATAAATACATATTAGAAGGTGTGAAATGTTACTTTTTATTTTATTTTTATTTATACATATATATATATATACAAACAAAAAAATAATATGATAATGAGCTATTTTTTGCAGTGTACTTGGTAGCATACCAACATTATTGTTTTTTTAAAAATAAAATAAAATAAAATTTTCCCTTTTTTTTAAAGCAAAAAATAACAAGACATTAGGTATATATTCTTGCCATTGTACTAGGTAACTTACTAATATGATTGTGGTTTAGGACTACAATAATAAGATTAACCAAAAGATAATATGATCCATTAATTATTACAAGCAAAAGTTTCCCCAAAAGTATCAATAAACATATTATAATTTATTCTCATGATTCTTCTTTTTGCAATTTATTACAACTTTTTTAACATTTAAATTCTGCATTACTTAAATTTTTCATTAAAAACCATGTTATCTGCACATAATTAATCAAAAAAAAAAATTTCGATAAAGTAATCAATCAAAGTATTTAATATTTTTGAATTCTAGACGAGCTAAATAAATTTACTTTTTCCTAATTAATATAATTTTTTTCTTTTGTTCATTTGCTACGTGATAAATAAACTATACCATTTTTTTTTCTTTTGATAAAAAACTACATTAAATTATTAGTACAAACAAATGTGTTGAGGGAAATAGTTTATTTGGTACTAATAACTTGTCACATATAAAAATATGAACGAAAAAGAATTATGGAGTTTGGTAAAAATCTTGAATTATAATAGTAAAAACATTCTTATTAATTATATTGATTTTTACCAAAAATACTTAATTTTGTAAAAAAAAAATACATTTTTAAGGTCAAACATTTTATTTCTTTCAATTTTACGATTTCAATGAAATTTTTATATTTTTACGATTTTGACTTTTTTCTTCGAGTTGTTTTTACTTTTCTTTAGGTCGATGTTTAATTATTTTGATATATATATTATTTTTTAGTTTATTTTGAGTTGATGCGTTGAGTTGTTTTCAAGTTGCTTTTAAATTATTATTTTTTAAATAGTAAATTACGAAACTTTGAAAATCGTATTTTTGAACATTTAAGTAATTTATTTCGATTTAAAATTAATAATTATTTTGAGAAATAATAATAAAGAGAAAGTTGTTTACCGAGTTTTTCGGAAACTATAATTATGAAAGATAAAAGAGCTTAGAAAGTAATGAATAAAGATTATCACACAAAGAATTTTACGTGGTTGGGGCGTTAAAGAGCCTTAGTCTACGAGTCAATTGTATTAGAGTTTCTAGGAGTTTAAGTAATGAATTCTCTGAATTTGAGCAGAGTGTCTGTTTCTCAGAGAAGAATTCGATCCCTTTCCCCAGCGCACTACTGTTCATATTTATAGGCAACTGAGTGCCCTGGGTTTTGGGCCGGACTAATCCGGGCCCAATAAGAGTATATACATTATTTGTTCTCCGATGGAGGCTTAATACAAATGATTTAAGTATATAAAATACACTAATCAAGGTCCATTGGGCTAGCCCAAGCGTAACCACATTATAAGACTAACGACAAAATGTTGCTTTAGTCTGGGTGTCGTGGGCTTCGAGGGAGATTCGAGGGACAAGATATGTCAGAGTAGTGGTAGTACGGTTCTAAACCGACGGCGTGCATTCCCGATGTAACATCTTCTGCAAGTTAGCTATGGGGACACAACTCCACATTTCTTGGGGTGATGTCAATATCGAGGACACCTTATCACACCCAACCTGGTCACCTGCTCCAAGTTCGTTTACCAACATCCCTCTTCATTTACCAGGACCCGGGTTCATCATTCGCAGTCCCGATCTAATCTCAGACTTGGGAATCACGACCTCTTCATTCCATCCCAGGAGGCACTGGAAGAAGGATATGGGAATATGCAACATGCCAACGTGATGGTCCTGGCTTCTATTCCGGGATGCCCTTTGGGGCTTTACCGAGATTTGGGCCGCCAAAGTTCGTTCCGTCTTCGTCTGCTGGGCCTGATCTGGGCCTTAAGTCCCTTTAGGCGGCCCATAGACTTAGAATGTGGGTCCGTACACTTGGGGGAGAAACGAGTATAACAAAAATTATTCAAAATTTAAAAATAATTAAAATTTTATATTTTTCCTTTATTTTTTTATTATTTTTCAAAATAATAAAAAATAAGTATAAAAGTGCAACATTTTAAGTATAAAAGAGCAACATTGAGTATATTTAACAAAAAAAAAATTAAACATAAAAGTGTAACATTTTGAAAATATTAAGTATTTTTGCTGCAATCTGTAACACCCTCACTTATTTTAGTTAAAAACCATATTTGAGGTGTTACGTTTTAAAACTATATCATAATTTATTTCTGCGGAAGTCTGGACATTTTTTTTTTTTTTTAAACTTGAAAACTTATTTCACCTTATTTACATTAAACATAAAGTGTGTCTCAAACATATTATACATAAGTATTAAATAACCCAATTTATTTTCAAAACATAACTTCACACTTTATTACAAACATCTCACTGATAACTGAAATAACCCACAAAAAGGTCGATGTGTTCATATGTACAAATCAGGGTCAGGACCATGCTTCAGTTCTCCTCATATCATTCACATATTTCTTTCTCTACCTGCAACACAAGACAACTGTGAGCCTAAAGCTCAGTAAGCAAAGTAATGCATGCAATGCTAATGATTACCCAATATCAATGGACATATACAACTTCTTTTTAAATTTTGGGCCCCTTAATATTGTGCACACTGTTTGAATTGGTCAATGCCTGCAGGGCTTGTTACACATATAATACAAAATCCCATGGGTTCTCCTCCGGCTAGCCATCACCACAGTAGGGCACATTAAAAACCTTATTCCATCGTTGCCCCGTCAGGCTCAAGAGTTAAGGCGGCCACACACTGTGGTGTCAATACATATAACAATAACTCATATGGAGGAGAAATAAAAACGGAAATATGGCAAACAATATAATTGGTTCACTAAACCTAGCCCAAATTATTGGGCAGCCACTATAAGCCTACTATAGGCCTCCGTTTACACTTATTAACACTTTCATTTGCCTTTTCAAAACAGTGGCACTGAACTTAAACTTCTTATTACAACTTTCTTTTATGTTGCACAAAACTTGCAAATGCATCATATAATTAATCATCATAATATCATGCATGGTCTTATATCATATAATAATTTACCATATCACTATTATGCCATGCATACAAATTTATGATGAAGTGTCACTGTATGTTAATACCACTTACTCACAAAATATTCATATAATGCATACTTTCACATAACACATAATTCTTGTGTTGCAGTTGAGTACTTTACTTACCTTTTGTCCACAATATATTTCACCGTGTAACAAGTGATGTCTTAGGTATTGATGTGCTTATCCTGACAATAGCATGGATTTCTCATCATAATGATGGCAGTAATACATTGAACTCTCATTTAAAAAATACCCATAAGACTTCATATCAAATTTCATACCCAAAACATGCCTAAAATGCCTTAAACCACCTAGATTGAGCATTAGATTTATCTTAGACATTTGGGGAAATTTTGACAGAGTTTCCCCTTAATTTTAGCTATCCTCAAATATCAAAATACACCAATAATCAGCATCAATTAACCTGCCATAACCATATATCCCAAATACCAACATGATTCATCATAAAGTTATCATATACCGATTTTGATAAAATTCTTATCTCCTAGATCATCACCCAAATTAAATGAGTCTCCACATATATTCAAACATTTATAAACATATATACTCTCTTATAAACTCAATCAAATAACCAAAAATCATCTTGTACTCCAAGAACCCCAAAAACCTCATAAAACACAAAATTTCACTTACCGAGCAACTTTTCGGCGAAAACAATCTCTTCAAGCTTTTCTAAACCTCAAACCACTTGGAAACCCCAAGAAATATCTTAAAAAGGATAAAACACCATATATAAGTTCTCAGAAAAATTCAAAAACATAGTTTAACTTCCAAGTACAAGAACTTACCATAAAAAGGCTAGAACTAAGCTTAATCTACTTCTTTGGCTTTGCTTTCACTTGGATCTCCTTAGAATTTCTTCAAACCAGCCAAGAAATGGTTTTTGGTTTTCTTTTCTCTCTGTTTTTCAGAATAATGGTCGTGCAAAGTGATAAGGTTTGATGAAAATTCCTTATTTTCAATGATTTAGCCTTATTGTCAAAAGTTGACACCTTTCATCTCATCATTTCACCTTTTGACTTATGAAAACCTTATCACTTCAATAATTTCGACTTAATCATCTGCTAGGCCTATTATCCTTATGTGTAAAACACTCATACCAAACCTTAGGTCCATATGACTTCATACCCAATAGTTATGCTTACCCGATCGAGCGTAGCGCACTTATGCTAAGCTCGTTTTGACTTTGCATCAATACCACTGATTATGTATACCTCCCATCAAGAATTGATCTAATGGTTCTAAAACCATTTTTACATCATCAATGAGACCTTAATCATACCTCGATTACATTTGGTAAATCCATAAATACTCAATTTTACACCGAAATACTCGTAATCGACATTGTACTATTTTCCACTACTTAACCTATTTTGCCTTCTATATCTCACTTTCAACACTTAATTCCATGCCTTGTCCATATTTTTCATACTTTCTTATATCTTGAGCACATCAAACACCCATAAAAGACAACTCAAATGCCACAAGGTTAATAATATTGAGCATACATATAGACATCACATACACAACTTTTATACTTATACATGAAAACACTTATAAGAATATGCATATGCTCAAATTATACATATTGTATGATATGTAATGCAATGCAATCATGTGATTATTGGCTATATATATCAAAATAATGTGGGTGCTACAATCCTCTACACCTTATAAAAATTTCGTCCTCGAAATTTCTCTTACCCAAATAGCTCTGGGTATTTAGATCTCATTTCATCTTCCCGTTCCCATGTCATTTCCTCAATGTTTGAACTTCTCCACAAGACCTTAACCAGTGAAATCTTCTTATTTCTCAACTCTTTCTCTTTTCTGTCAAGAATTTTCACTGGTTTTTCTTCATATGTTAGGTCTTGTTCAACTTCTATTGGCTCGTAGTTTAGCACATGTGAAGGATCTGGCACGTATTTTCTCAATAATGAGACATGAAAAACATCATGGACATTTGACAGTGATGGCGGTAATGCCAGTCTATAGGCTACCTTTCCCACCTTTTCCAATACTTCAAAAGGTCCAATAAATCTTGGGCTTAACTTCCCTTTCTTTCCAAACCTCATTGCTCCTTTCATAGGGGCAATTTTCAGAAATACCTTGTCCCCAATGTTGAACTCCACATCTCTTCGCTTTCGATCAGCGTAACTCTTTTGCCTACTCTGAGCAGTTAACATTCTTTTTCTTATCTTCTCCACTGCTTCAGTTGTCCTTCTGACCAGATCTGGACCAAGATACTTTCTTTCTCCCATTTCATCCCAATGAATTGGTGATCTGCATTTTCTGCCATATAACATTTCATACGGTGCTACACCAATCGTTGCATGAAAGCTATTGTTATAAGAAAACTCTATCAGACACAAATACTTCTCCCATGATCCTTGAAAATCTAGGACACAAGCTCGAAGCATATCTTCAAGAGTTTGAATGGTCCTTTCAGATTGTCCATCAGATTGGGGGTGATATGCCGTAGTAAACTTCAATTTTGTGCCCAATGCTCTCTGCAAACTTTCCCAAAACAATGAAGTAAATCGAGCATCCCGGTCTGAAATTATAGATACTGGCACTCCATGAAGTCTAACAACCTCTTGAACATATAATTCAGCCCACTGATCCATAGTATAAGTCATGCGTACCGGAAGAAAGTGTGCTGATTTGGTATATCGGTCTACTATAACCCAGATAGCATCATGTTGTTTAGAAGTCTTTGGCAATCCAACTACAAAATCCATAGTAATCTCTTCCCATTTCCACTCTGGTATCCGTATTGGTTGTAGTAAACCAGCAGGTTTCTGATGTTCAGCTTTCACTTGTTGACAGGTTAAACACTTGGCTACAAACTCGACCACATCCTTTCTCATGTTGGGCCACCAGTAGTGTCTTTTCAAGTCATTAAACATCTTGGTCGTCCCCGGATGTACTGAATACAAGGTATTGTGAGCTTCGGTAAGGATTTCTCTCTTCAACTCCTCATTATTAGGGACACAAACTCTTTCCTTGAACTTTAGCATCCCATTACATGACACACTAAACTCATTGACCTTCCCACTTTCCAATTCACCTTTTTGTTCCACCAAGTAAGGATCCTCACATTGACCTTGTTTGATTCTCTCTAACAAGGTAGACTGAATAGTCATCACTGATAATCTTCCTGTGATCACCTCAATCTCCGCTCTGCACATGTCCTCCTGAAGTGGTCTTGTCAGTTTCCTCAAAAATGACACATTACCATGAGACTTTCTACTCAGTGCGTCTGCAACTACATTTGCTTTTCCAGGATGATAAAGTATTTGACAGTCATAATCCTTCACTAGCTCCAACCATCTCCTTTGTCTCATATTTAATTCCTTCTGAGTGAAGAAATACTTGAGACTTTTATGATCGGTATATATTTCGCACTTCTCACCATACAGATAATGTCTCCAAATCTTTAGTGCAAAAACAACTGCTGCCAACTCCAGATCATGTGTTGGATACTTCTGTTCATAGTCCTTCAATTGTCTAGAAGCATAAGCTATGACTTTGCCATTCTGCATCAACACACACCCTAAACCTTGCTTTGAAGCGTCACTATAAATCACAAGTCCTCCTGATCCAGATGGAATAGTAAGTACTGGAGCAGAAACCAATCTTTGCTTCAAATCTTGAAAACTTTTCTCACAAGCTTCAGTCCATTCAAACTTATGATTCTTCCTCGTGAGTTGTGTCAATGGCATTGCTATCTTGGAAAATCCTTCAACAAATCTTCGGTAATAGCCTGCTAATCCCAGAAAACTCCTTACTTCTGAAACATTTGTTGGTCTATTCCACTTACTAACAGCTTCAATCTTTGATGGATCCACCGCAATACCATCTTTTGAGACTATATGGCCCAAAAATGCCACCTTCTCTAGCCAAAATTCACATTTCTTAAATTTGGCATAGAGTTGTTTTTCTTTTAATTTCTCCAACGTCAACCTCAAATGTTCCTCATGTTCTTCTTGGGATCGAGAATACACCAAGATATCATCAATAAACACTATTACAAACTTATCAAGGTAGTCCTTAAACACCCTGTTCATCAAGTCCATGAATGCAGCTGGAGCATTAGTTAATCCAAATGGCATCACAAGGAACTCATAATGGCCATACCGAGTTCGAAATGCGGTCTTTGGTACATCCTCTTCTCTAATCTTTAATTGATGATACCCAGATCTCAAATCAATCTTTGAAAACACTCCTCTTCCTTGTAATTGATCAAAAAGATCATCAATTCTAGGAAGTGGATACTTATTCTTGATTGTCAACTTGTTCAATTCTCTATAATCAATACACATTCGCATCGTCCCATCCTTTTTCTTCACAAATAGCACCGGAGCTCCCCATGGTGAAAAACTAGGCCTGATAAACTTTTTATCCAGGAGTTCTTGCAACTGTATCTTTAATTCCTTTAGTTCTGCTGGTGCCATTCTATAAGGTGCCTTGGACACAGGGGCTGTACCAGGAAGTAGCTCAATCACAAATTCAATTTCTCTGTCTGGAGGCAATCCCGGTAAATCTTCTGGAAATACTTCTAAGAAATCTCTAACTACCGGTACATCTTCCGGTTTTAACTTTTGCTCCTTATACGTGTCAACCACACTGGCGAGATAACCCACACATCCACTTTCCAACAGTCGCCTGGCCTTCATAGCAGAAATTAATGGAATGCAACCTTTCGATGTCGCTCCAGTAAACATAAACTCATCTTCCTCCGAAGGCTTAAATATCACTGTTTTCCTTCTACAATCAATAGTGGCATTATACTTTGAAAGCCAATCCATACCCAAAATCACCTCATAATCGGCCATCTCTAACATTATTAGATCAGCATATAATTCCCTACCATCAATGCAAATAGGAACCCCCCTCAACCAATGAGTAGAATACAGAATCTCTCCAGATGGTAACATTGTACTAAAAACTTCTGACAATTTTTCACACGATCCACCCAACCTTTTTACATATGTCAATGATGCAAATGAATGCGTGGCACCTGAATCTATTAATGCATGAGTGAGAATACCAGATGCAAAAATATCACCTGACACAACAGAGTTGTTGGTATCAGCATCAGCCTGAGTAATCGTGAACACCCTAGCATTTGTCCTCTGAGGTTCATCCTTCATTTGTTGGTTCTTCATCAATGGACAATCTTTGATAAAATGATCCCCCTTGCCACATTTGAAGCAGCTCTTAGTTAGAAGCCTGCACTCCCCGAAATGATTCTTTCCACAAGTTTGACATCGTGGCATTTGTTGGAATCCAGGTTGCCTGTTTTGCTGACCTCCTTTAAATTTCTTATTCTGTCCTTGTCTAAATTGGAAATTCTGGGCCCCTCTTTTGTTGTCATTGTGAAAGCGGCTTTGTTCTTTGTTGAATGGAGTGTCTCTACGAGGCGTGCTAGTAGCAGCTTTAGCTTTTGTTATTTTTTCTTCTCTATGTTCAGCTCTCAAAGCTTTCTCCACAGCCTGAGCATAAGAAAGAGGCCCTGTACGTCCCATATCTACATCTCTAGCCAATTCTGGTTGTAGACCCTCCAGGAAGCGATTCACTCTACTAGTTTCAGTGTTAACCAAGTCTGGTGCAAACTTGGCTAACCGGTCAAATGTCCTGGCGTACTCAGCCACTGATAGATTCCCCTGTTGCAATCTAGTGAACTCACTTACTTTGGCAGTCAACACAGCTTCATTATAAAACTTCTCATTGAAGACCAGTTCAAATTCTGCCCAAGTCATCTGATTCACTTCTCTAGTCTGCTTAACCACTTCCCACCAGATCTTAGCATCCTTTTTAAGTGTATGTACAGCACAAGAAACTTTTTCCCTGTCACTTAGTTGCATGAACTCAAAGATGTCTTCTAAAGAACTCTTCCAGTCTTGTGCGTCAAGTGGGTCAGTGCTACCTTCAAATACTGGTGGGCGTTGTTTTCGGAACCGTTCATATAATGGTTCCATGGGGTGCACTGCAGGTGGAGCTTGTGGAGGTGTTGGAGTTTCAGTAGGTGGTGTTGGTGCTTGCCTTTGTCGTTGTTCTGCTAACAACTTCTCAATTTGTTCAGCCTGTCTATTCACCACCGCTCGAAGTTGAGCCATTTCTTGTTCATATTTATTGCTGCAAGAGCCTTCAGTAGCCCCCATACCATGTTCATGATCCATCTGTGTTATTATATATCTTTTAAGACAAAATGTCCATAACTTATGTCATTTAGCCAATAAAGCACATGATGCATGCAACCAGCACATAATAAATGCACACATAAAACTTACAGATGAACTGAGCATTATCCTTTCCTCAATGTGTACATATGAACGGTCTACAAGAACATTTTAACCATGGCGCTCTGATACCAACTTGTAACACCCTCACTTATTTTAGTTAAAAACCATATTTGAGGTGTTACGTTTTAAAACTATATCATAATTTATTTCTGCGGAAGTCTGGACATTTTTTTTTTTTTTTAAACTTGAAAACTTATTTCACCTTATTTACATTAAACATAAAGTGTGTCTCAAACATATTATACATAAGTATTAAATAACCCAATTTATTTTCAAAACATAACTTCACACTTTATTACAAACATCTCACTGATAACTGAAATAACCCACAAAAAGGTCGATGTGTTCATATGTACAAATCAGGGTCAGGACCATGCTTCAGTTCTCCTCATATCATTCACATATTTCTTTCTCTACCTGCAACACAAGACAACTGTGAGCCTAAAGCTCAGTAAGCAAAGTAATGCATGCAATGCTAATGATTACCCAATATCAATGGACATATACAACTTCTTTTTAAATTTTGGGCCCCTTAATATTGTGCACACTGTTTGAATTGGTCAATGCCTGCAGGGCTTGTTACACATATAATACAAAATCCCATGGGTTCTCCTCCGGCTAGCCATCACCACAGTAGGGCACATTAAAAACCTTATTCCATCGTTGCCCCGTCAGGCTCAAGAGTTAAGGCGGCCACACACTGTGGTGTCAATACATATAACAATAACTCATATGGAGGAGAAATAAAAACGGAAATATGGCAAACAATATAATTGGTTCACTAAACCTAGCCCAAATTATTGGGCAGCCACTATAAGCCTACTATAGGCCTCCGTTTACACTTATTAACACTTTCATTTGCCTTTTCAAAACAGTGGCACTGAACTTAAACTTCTTATTACAACTTTCTTTTATGTTGCACAAAACTTGCAAATGCATCATATAATTAATCATCATAATATCATGCATGGTCTTATATCATATAATAATTTACCATATCACTATTATGCCATGCATACAAATTTATGATGAAGTGTCACTGTATGTTAATACCACTTACTCACAAAATATTCATATAATGCATACTTTCACATAACACATAATTCTTGTGTTGCAGTTGAGTACTTTACTTACCTTTTGTCCACAATATATTTCACCGTGTAACAAGTGATGTCTTAGGTATTGATGTGCTTATCCTGACAATAGCATGGATTTCTCATCATAATGATGGCAGTAATACATTGAACTCTCATTTAAAAAATACCCATAAGACTTCATATCAAATTTCATACCCAAAACATGCCTAAAATGCCTTAAACCACCTAGATTGAGCATTAGATTTATCTTAGACATTTGGGGAAATTTTGACAGAGTTTCCCCTTAATTTTAGCTATCCTCAAATATCAAAATACACCAATAATCAGCATCAATTAACCTGCCATAACCATATATCCCAAATACCAACATGATTCATCATAAAGTTATCATATACCGATTTTGATAAAATTCTTATCTCCTAGATCATCACCCAAATTAAATGAGTCTCCACATATATTCAAACATTTATAAACATATATACTCTCTTATAAACTCAATCAAATAACCAAAAATCATCTTGTACTCCAAGAACCCCAAAAACCTCATAAAACACAAAATTTCACTTACCGAGCAACTTTTCGGCGAAAACAATCTCTTCAAGCTTTTCTAAACCTCAAACCACTTGGAAACCCCAAGAAATATCTTAAAAAGGATAAAACACCATATATAAGTTCTCAGAAAAATTCAAAAACATAGTTTAACTTCCAAGTACAAGAACTTACCATAAAAAGGCTAGAACTAAGCTTAATCTACTTCTTTGGCTTTGCTTTCACTTGGATCTCCTTAGAATTTCTTCAAACCAGCCAAGAAATGGTTTTTGGTTTTCTTTTCTCTCTGTTTTTCAGAATAATGGTCGTGCAAAGTGATAAGGTTTGATGAAAATTCCTTATTTTCAATGATTTAGCCTTATTGTCAAAAGTTGACACCTTTCATCTCATCATTTCACCTTTTGACTTATGAAAACCTTATCACTTCAATAATTTCGACTTAATCATCTGCTAGGCCTATTATCCTTATGTGTAAAACACTCATACCAAACCTTAGGTCCATATGACTTCATACCCAATAGTTATGCTTACCCGATCGAGCGTAGCGCACTTATGCTAAGCTCGTTTTGACTTTGCATCAATACCACTGATTATGTATACCTCCCATCAAGAATTGATCTAATGGTTCTAAAACCATTTTTACATCATCAATGAGACCTTAATCATACCTCGATTACATTTGGTAAATCCATAAATACTCAATTTTACACCGAAATACTCGTAATCGACATTGTACTATTTTCCACTACTTAACCTATTTTGCCTTCTATATCTCACTTTCAACACTTAATTCCATGCCTTGTCCATATTTTTCATACTTTCTTATATCTTGAGCACATCAAACACCCATAAAAGACAACTCAAATGCCACAAGGTTAATAATATTGAGCATACATATAGACATCACATACACAACTTTTATACTTATACATGAAAACACTTATAAGAATATGCATATGCTCAAATTATACATATTGTATGATATGTAATGCAATGCAATCATGTGATTATTGGCTATATATATCAAAATAATGTGGGTGCTACACAATCTACTCTATATAATACATTAATATACCAGTTCTACCATAGGAGGTTTAGAATTTTGTTAAAAGAATATTCTTATTTACTTAATGCTAATTAATTAAAAAAAAGTAAAAACTTAATAAATTACAAAACCTTAAAAATCAGAATTCTTTACGTTAAATTATTTAATTAATTTAATGATACTATTCTTTTCTTTAGCTTGTCCGACATTAAGACCCAAAATTTTCTGAAAAAAAATTAAAGAAGAAAGGGCACACAAAAAGCCAAAGAGCGAGAAAGTGGGACCCACAAAGCCAGACAATGGCTTCAACCGTAATTTTCTCCAAATCCAAACCCCTTTATTTAATCCTCTCATTTCTTCTTCTTCTTCGTCTCACTCTCTAACACAAAACACTGAGCTCAGCTATATAAACACCTCTTCTCTCTCACTCCTCACTCCTTCTCTTTCTCTCTCTAAAATCTCTAAATCTCTCTCTCTCTAAGTTATCGACAATGCAGCTCCGCCCGGCTTTAACCGCCGGGACACTGGTCCTCGCCATGGCGGTCCTCATCTTCTCCGGCACCGGCGCCGATGCTCACAACATCACGAAGATCCTCGCTAAGCATACGGAGTTCTCTACCTTCAACCATTACCTAACCCTAACTCACCTCGCCTCCGAGATCAACCAGCGGACGACGATTACGGTCTGCGCCGTCGATAACGCCGCCATGAATGATATTCTCTCGAAGCACCCGAATATTTACACTGTGAAGAACATTCTCTCCATCCATGTGCTTCTCGATTACTTTGGTGCTAAGAAGCTTCATCAGATCACCAACGGTACCGCTCTTGCTGCTACTATGTTCCAGGCCACCGGCTCCGCCCCTGGATCCACCGGATTCGTTAACATCACCGATCTCCGCGGTGGAAAGGTTGGATTCGCTCCTGAGGATAACGACGGATCGTTTGCTGCGCGTTTCGTGAAATCTGTTGAGGAAATTCCTTACAATATATCGGTGATTCAGATCAGCAGCGTTCTTCCGTCGGCGGCTGCTTCGGCTCCTACTCCGGCTCCGGCTGAGATTAACATTACTGGCATTATGTCGGCTCACGGTTGTAAGGCTTTCGCCGACACTTTGCTCGCTAACGAAGCCATGGGAACTTACGAGGACAACCTCGCCGGAGGTTTGACTGTGTTCTGTCCCATGGATGATGCGTTCAAGGCGTTTATGCCGAAATTCAAGAATCTCACCAAAGCCGGGAAGAATTCGCTGCTGGAGTTCCACGCAGTCCCGCTGTACCAATCCATGGCGATGTTGAAGTCCAGCAATGGCCTCACGAACACTCTAGCCACCGACGGAGCCAGCAATTTCGATTTCACCGTCCAGAACGACGGCGAGCAAGTGACTCTCAAGACGAAGCTCGTCACAGCCAGAATCACCGGCACACTCCTGGACGAGCAACCAGTGGCGATCTACACTATCAACAAGGTTTTGATGCCTAAGGAGCTCTTCAAGCACGAGGCTGAGACTCCAGCTCCCGCTCCGGCACCGGAGAAGGCAGCCGACGCGCCCAAATCGTCTAAGAAGAAAGGCAAGAAGGCGGCACCGTCACCCGACGACGATGCCGACGCGCCAGCACCGGACGATGAAGAGGACCCTGCCGATCAGACTGCTGATGATAACGGCGCCGTTAGATTTGACGGTAACAGATTTAGTTTCTTCGCTCTCATTGCTAGTGCATGGCTAGGATTTTCAGTTCTGTAAGTTTTTTTTTTCTTTTTTTAATTTCTTAATTTAATTTTATTTATCTCTTGGTTTATGTTTTGCTCTTTTATAAATTAATAATGGAGTTTTTTTTAATTTTTTTTGTTAATTGAATACTCTGAGTCTGAGATAATATGTGTGTGTGAGAGAATTTTCAAAGTTTGATTAGAGTGTTGATTTTAGATTTGTGTATGTATTATTACACAATTTATTTATCCTTATTTTTATTTATTAAATTTGTTTTTGTATATTTTTGAGTAATTTATATTGTTATTATTATTATTAATAATAATAATTATATAGTAAAGTTGCATTGCACGTGATTATTTGACTAAAAAATAGGAGAGAATTGACAATTTGATTATTTGGTAAATTGTTTATGTTAATTTAAGTATTAAATATATTTGGTGGAAAATGAATTTTGATGGACTGTATAGGATTGTAGTGTTACAGCTCATACCGAGTATGTTTTGATCTCTTTATTAGCTGTTCATCTTTTTTCCAGTTATAGAAATTTTTTTTTCCAATTTCTCACGTTTTTCTGTATTATTTTTCTCCATTTTTGTTCACCTTCCTTTCTTTTCACATGGGTATTTTTATTATTTAAATTAATTTAAAAAAAAAAACACTCTCTAGTCCAATCGAGATAAATAATCCTATTTAAATGTAAAATGCTTCAATAAATAATCTAAACTAGCAAATATGTAAAAATAAATAAATGGCGAAAGACTTAAATTTTATCTCTCTTGTCGTTCTAAAGATTTATGCTCTAACACTAAAATATTTTTCACCAAATGTAACTAAGCTTTAAAGCTTCATTAAATATTTTTTAAATACTTTTTATCTTTTTTTTTTTCATTCTCTTTCTCATTAATTATTTTTTATTATTATTATTTTATTTTTCAATTTTTTTCTTTGATTTTAACTAATAAATAAAATTTATAAATATAATATTTAAATAATATAAAAGAAAAAATAGATAATTTGATGCACGGTATAATGTAAAAATACGAACTAAAATAAAAAAAATTAGATTTTGACGACATAATTTGTGAAATGGAGTAGAGTGCCCGTTATGAGTGTTTTTAGGGACTAGATTTTGTTTTGTTAGAGTATTAATTATTTGAAGCCTAAATATATTTGACCAAATTCAGAATTACATTAAATCTTAATCTATATATATATAATAAAATCTGCAGCCAATATATTGATTATATTTTTGTTTAATTTATACTAATTTGTCGTTATAGCACGGACTTATATTACAGGACCATTTCACCTTAGTGCTGTCTAACACCATATATTATGATTAATGCGATTTATTAAATCATATATTTTAATTTAAAATACTTGTCAAAATAAATTACAAATTGAATTAAATTCAAAGTTCTAATTAATTTGAAGGTCATATTTACTACTTCACTTAAAGTTCAAGCCTAGCTATCACTAACCATATAATACAATAGATTTAAAAAAAAAAACCCCAATTCCTATTGCTATTCTTCCATAATTTGCAAAATCAAGTTTCTATTGATCAAACTGTTGATATCATTCTAGAATCTGCCAAGAGAATTTGAAATGAATGAAACTCATTTAAATTGCTTCACATGATCACAACAAGAAAAGTGAACTCTGCTTGATTCATTTAATATTTCCAACCAAGCCAATTTCAAGAAACCTCCACATGAGTACTTGTGGCTTTTATTCATCACATGAGCATATTTATTTGGAAACAAAATTAGGTTTGACAAATATTCTCCACATTAACCCTTCAAGAGTTTTAGGAGTGGATTTTAATACACATTTATGTTACTGTTGTTGTGCAAAGAAAATATATTATTTTGTTTGACAATCAAGCCTTTAAATTTTAAATACAATAGCAATTAGATTCTATTAGTTTATTTTTTTCTTCTTCAAAATTTTATATTGTTTTTAGAGTGTCTAATATATTAAAGTATACCAATTTTACCTATAAAAGCTTAGAATTTTATTAAAATTAATACTATTTTTTAAAAAGGTTTATACTTTTTTGAACCCTATATTTTGTCTCATTACTTGTTTGGACCTTGTGTTTTGATAAATTCATTTTTGGACCCTGTATTTTGTAAAATGGTTCAAATAGACATCTAAAACCAATTATGATGAAGAAAAAAAATGAATATAACAACACAATTGTTAGGCAAAATGATTTTGATTTTGTTTTCAATTGTTAGTTTGATAAATTATTTGTAATTTTAGCTCAGAAAACTTTGACCAAAAACGAGTTTAAGGTTCTATTTGAACAATTTTATAAAATACAAGATCTAAAAAGTCATTTGACAAAACACAAGATACAAACAGATAATTGGACAAAAGACAGAGTACAAAAAGTAATAAACATTTTTTTAAAATATTACCAACAACATAAAATGTATGCCAAAAGCACTTTTTGGACTAATAGTAGAAGGCCAGCCAATTAGCCAAAGAAGTGATTCAATAATGGAGTTATCTTTTTGAAAATCTACTCCTACAAAAGGGATAAGTTCTCAATATTCAAATAAAAAAGGGACAATATACTTTGTCATTATGTGATGAGTACCTTGAAAACAATATTGGACATCCATATAAGGACAATTCACCATACCAGAAATATAGAGATAATATATGACAAAAGCAGTAAATACCCTTTGCAGAAAAAGATAAAACAAGGTAAAAAAAAAAAAAACTCAGATTTTTTATTTCATATTTCATGACAAAGTAAATACACACAACATGAAGCTACCAACATAGCAAAATAGTAACCAAAGTGGCTGAACCTTATGGCTTATTAAGAAAAGTTTTATTGCCAACTACTTAATTGGAAATTAAAACAAAACAGACGAAAAAAGTAATATGACAATGGAAATAAAGATTGGCATATTTGGTGATGATGATTAAGGAGGTGCATGATTGTCATAAGGAACATAGCCCCCTCCATAAGGGATTGGAGGGGTATTTTGGCAACACTGAACGGCAGGAGTTGGAGGACACTTGCCTTGAGCTGGTGGTACCTTTGATTTTGGTGGTGGTGGTGGTGGTCCATATAAAGGGTATTCAGGGAGTGATGGTGGCGGCGGTGGTGGTGGCGGTGGCGGTGGAGCTCCGCCATATAAAGGGTACCCTGGTGGAGAAAGAGGCTGGCATGGATACTGACATATTGTAGAAGAATCATCATCATCATCATCCCCTGCAAAACCAAGTTTGAAAAAGGTAGATAACCAAAGAGCTATGAACAACATGAGTTTTTTATTGACCATCTTTAATTGCTTCAATTTCTTGTTCAATTAGGTCTATGGAATTTCAACACATCTCAAGCCTTAAAGACATACATAGATAGAGACCATAGGCTTGGACTTAATAAGTTCACCTAAGTTTCTTGAATTTTCCGGAATTGTTGCCGCATGGCAGACCATCTGTCAAGTGACAATGGCAAGTAGCAGCCCAAGTGCTTTTTTAAGAGGTATATGCAGACAAATTATCAAATGTCATATCTATATATCTATCTATATATATATATATATTATAGACTCAACAGGGATAGCTTAAACAGTCAGACATGTGTGTTTGGTTCCCACAAAGTCTAACATTCGAGTCTCTTATGGACATCTACAAATTTTAAGGTTTGAGTATCTTCTAAGTACCTACATATCAATACTCAACACTACTACTACTAGATCTCTACTCACTAACATTTCTATATGCAACACAAAATATATATCATTTTATTTATATATTATAGGGAAAATCTCGGATGCACCAGAGGGATATCGGTGTACCTCATTTCTAGTTTTCGACTCGGGAAGTATTTTCGGGGCAATAGGTGATTTGCTCTTACAAATTTTAAGGTTCGAGTATCTTCTAAGTACCAACATATCGATTGCTATAATTTCCTAGTCTCTATACAGATCGAAGTTTTAAAATATATAAATCTATATATAGTGTTTGTGCTGTTTAATCTAGATTAAAATCATGTCATCATACATCATCAATGCAAATTTTGAAAAAAAAGAAAGAAAACAAAGAGAAAAAGACTAGAGAAAAATAGTGAAACTTAGTGGTTTCCATTTTATTATAGGACAAGCAAGTAAATAGGGATCATCAATAATTGATTCAAGATAAGAAAACAGTGGAAATGATAAACAAAATATCAAATGTCATATATACATATATATTGACTCAATAAGGTAGCTCAAATGTGATTTGCTTCCACAAAATCTGATGTTCTGAGTATCTTTTAGCCACCTACATATCAATTGCTATAATTTCTTGGTCTCTAACCCAAGAACCGAGTTTAAGATATATATATATGACAATTTTTTTATAGGGACTTCACTTTAAGCCTTACCGGTGGGGCTCTCAGTGTTTCTTGACCCGTGAACAGTTTTCAGCGCGATTTTTTTTATGACCGTGTATATTGTAGCTATTTAGAGCATCTTGCAAATTTTCGGAAAATTTCGAATAGTTTATAGTACCGAAAACTAGGTTCAAACATGTTGATTTTCACGCGCATAAAAAAAATTAATCACATGTGCAACAACATGTTTGAACCTAGTTTTCGGTACTGTAAACTATTCAGAATTTTCTGAAAATTTGCAAGATGTTCTGAATAGCTACAATATACACGGTCATAAAAAAAATCGCGTCGAAAACTGCTCACGGGTCGAGAACATTGAGAGCCCTACCAGTAGGGTTTAAAGTAAAGCCCTATAGAAGAATTCACATATATGTATATATATATAAAAAAAAAAACTATTATAATCTTTGTGCTATTCATTGTTCTTGCATAGTTTCGAGACAGATCAGTCCATAAAGAGTGGAACTTTGTGAAATACTAATAAAACAAAGAGATAAGGACTGGAGAAAACTATGCCACTAAGTAGTTACCAACCATCTTATTAAAGGACAATCAAACCAAGTACATATGGATTATCAACAATAATTGATTCATCAAAGATAAGAAAATCACAGGAAAAGATACACCAGTTATTATTATTACCTAGGATTGATCATCAGAGAGAAGTAATGGATCAATTATTCAAGTCTTTCCCACTCAAATATAAATAGCTTGATCTATTAGTAAATGATGATTTTGTAGTCCGGTGAGTAAATCCAGTGTAGTTCCCATCTAGCTTTTTTTCGCATATTTCAGTGACGCACTTGAAGAATCCATGCTTCTGGTTCAGTGGTTGAGCTGCATATTCCTCGAATGGCATCCACTATGAAATTGAAACAAATAAAGTCATATAGTATTGCAAACATTTTAAACCAAAATTTATCAAAACAAAACAAATTTCGGAAGAAAAAAAGAGGTGCCATTAAAACCTCACTCAGCACCTTGGTGACATCAAAAGTGAAAGTGACAGAAAGGTAATATAACATAACGAAATTGTACAAAACATTTTGATTAATACCTAATTACCTAATATTTTTTTTATAAACAACAATTATTAAGTACTTAAAAGAAACTAAACCTCAGACTATGTGGAAATGTGGAAGCAAATCACATGAGTGACTTTCAAAGCTATCTTTCTTGAGTTCTCTTAATAATCTAATATTAAACATTCAAAGCATTATTTCTTTAGTGGAGAGCTACCCTACTTTTGAAATATGAATTTAAGAGGAAAATCTTCCCATGTGTACTTGAGCTAAGCAGCCACAAACAAAGTAAAGATATCAATGATGTGCAGGCCATAATATTGCTGTAAGAGTCTTCTCGCGAAGAAAACAAATGGCCGGTGCATGGTTTTATGTAGAACTGGGAAGAAAAGTCTCAAATACAAACTTTTGAACCTATCAGATAAGTGAGTTGGCTTAAAAAGTCAAAAGAAATGAAAATAAATTGAAATTTAGGAGAAGTGAGAAAAGAAACTAAAACTAGGAATAAGAGGATAGTCACTTCATTAGCTGTGTTTCATTTTGTGTGTGCTTAGATTTGTACTTAAAATAAGTTTCCAAATACTTTTAGTATGCATAACATTCTAAGTCAAGGAGCACCTGTGCTGCCTCAATTTCTAGATCTTGTTTCTGTATGTCGAAGGACACCGGTCGCAGCATGCACACAAACAGCAGTTCCGATTTTTCAAAGTATGCCTCGTGTGTTTGCCTACAAGCAGAAGATATGAAGGGATTAGAGATATTACAAAAACTTTAAAAGAATCAAATAATTTTAGTACATTAGAGATTCAAATATTTGAGACATAGAACTCTATAAATGATGGCCCAGCTATGTCATTCATCTTTTTAAACTAGATTCCCCATCTAACCCTATGATATTTGGGGGCCTAGAAACTACAACAATTCCTTTGTAGGAGCTCATGAGGGACTCGAACCTCAAATCTTGTGAGAGCAAACCACATGCTCAACTATGTCATTCTGAAATAGCCAAGTCAACTAATGAAATTGGCCAAGTCAACTAGTGAAATTGGTTAGTGATTTTCACAGCTGCGGTAGAAATTTTTGTCAAGTGCATGCCATGCACAAGTGGTTATACAATTCTTTTGTATCTCAGGAGTCAAGGCCACTCTGTATAAAGTCCATCTTCATTTCTTTGCATTAGAGAATCTCATATTATTGCAACTCCAACTGCCTATTATAAGAACAACTCCATTTCCAGTCTTCACCTACTCCATCTATCATATGGAAACAACAACTCCATTTCCAGTCAAAATTTCAATTACTTTAGATAATATAAACTTCATTACCTGAATGCTAATATCTCCAAAAATTCTGTATCAATCTGAAGAAGTGAAATGAAAACCAGCAGTCTTTATGAGATTACAAGGAACTAACTAAAATATATATTTACCACTTTGGCAGTGGCTTAAATAAATAGAATGTATTAACAAAATAAATGAGCACAACTGATGACTTACTCCAGTTTCCTCTTTCACTTCTCTTATTGCTGTCTGAAAAATATCCTCCCCCTATAGATTAAAGAACTTGCTTAAATGTCTTTTCAAGGAAAATAGTATAAACCAGAAGAAGAAAAAACACATGAAATTTACACACCTCATCAGTAACTCCAGTAGGAACTTTCCACACACCCATTCCTTTGAATATGCCAAACTTTTCTTGCACTACAAGCAACTGACAGAAGAAAATCTATCATTGTACAATATGAAGTAAAAGACAAAGAGAACTCAAATCACCACTTCAAATGCACATAATAGATTTCAAATTTGGAAGAGCTATTCTACACAATCACTTCCTTTAATATAATATTTCCTTGAGACCTGGTTTCTCATTTGGCAAATAGGGTAGAAATAGTATTGGATATGATTAGAAAAACAAGACAAAAAAATAAAAAAGAAATGAGTTGATTATTGGCCAACAAAAATTTATTACAAAAGAAGTTAGATAGAAAGCTGTCATATATAAGATGGGGATTGGATATGACAGAATTATCTCAAGTTTAGCAATAAGACTAAATAATTTGATGGTAGAGGATTAGTTAGAGTGTTGTGTTAATTAAGACCTGTCCAATCCTATTTAACCATCTAATACTATTAGATGAGTAATACCTGGTTTCCATCCTTTATGACAACCGCGCCAATGGAAACTCGGTGTGAAGCATTTGCAGGAATTGTACTGGGAGTTTCAGGAATCCAGTAAACAAGCATCAGGTACTGTGGCTCAGCATGATGGTAGCTAAATCCCTCCTGCCATAAACACAGCAAAAACAATTCAAAAATGTAGATATTTGTCAAAATCAATATGAACAAGATAATAACAAAAGTGAAAAGTTTATCAAATATCTTTTAATGCCCAAGAAAGATACATTAACCAGCACAATTGACATTTAGTAAAGTAACTGTTCACAAAAGTGACTTAGCATTATAATTATGTAAATTATACAAACAGTGTCTGTTCTAAAATTTAGTGGGGTCTGCTATCTAGAGATATGGATTCCAAGTTCATCATCCATGTGTAGTGGGGTAAAGTCAGATTTAACCAACATGGTGGGTTCATTTAATTGTCTCATACTCATATCGATGAAGATGCTCTTTCACGAGCCAGATGTCAAACACTTAGAGAAGCTCTATTCATAAACACGAAAACACTTTTACTAAAGTTAGTAGGAGTGGAAATTAACTACCTTTACCGTAGTTTCCACAAGGTTTACCAGCTCAATGGGCAATTTTATCCAAACACCCTTCTTTCCCTGAATAAGAAAAGGTTAAAATAAAAGATAAAACCCAAAAGGGTATAAGAATCTGAATAGTTTTTAATATATACCAACCTGTCTCCTCCATTGTGACATGGAAGCTCTGAGCAAAGTAGCAAAAGAAGCAGGCTCCATAGGCTCCTTCATATCGACAATGATTCCTCCATGATCATCATTGGTTGCAGGGAGCAACTCGACCTCAGCAACCTGTTGGGTCCCATTTTCATGGACAAGTTCTACTCCCAGTGATGAATTTGCCATTGTTCTAACTCTACAAGAAAGTTAAAGAAAACAAAAACAAATCACTACCCATTAAAGCTAAACCCCTCTTCTTTTCATTTCTCTAATCAAAATCATTTAATGCATAACTCAAATTCGAGATCATGTCAAATTACCAGAAAAGAAAAAAGTGAATTCGGATAAGAAAAAAAGTTTTTTTTGTAATTTTTTATATAAAAATGAACAAGAACAAGTGGAACAAATGAATAAACCATTAAACCAGCTCAGCTTAAATTCATTTCTCAACTCCAAAATCAAAATCACGTAATTCAAAGCTCAAATTCACAAATTGACAAAAAAAAAAAAAGAAGTGAATTCGGAATACAAAATCTGGTTTTGAAAATGACCAAAAAACAAATGGAACAAAGAAATAAAACCATTAAACCAGCTCAGCTTTAATTCATTTCTCAACTCAAAATCACGTAATTTTAAAAATCAAAACACAAATTTCAAAAAAAGAAAAAAGTTGAATTCGGTGTATTGAAAGACACAATTCAAAAATACTGAAATGAGAAAGAAAAAAAACGAATTTTTGAAAACAAACAAAAGAGAGTCAGCTGAGTAAGTTCAGCTCAGAAAGCTCGGAAAACACGAAACCTGAATTCGAAAACGGTAAATCCGAATGATTGGAAAACGTTTTCTTTTTTCCGTTTTTCTTTTTAATTCGAGTTTGAACGTTGAAAATTGAAGAGTGAGAGTGAGTTTGGGGTGATATTTATAGTTGAAGACGTTTGTATTAGAAAACGACATTGCCACGAGTGCTTTTCTGACGTCATCTCCCACTTGTTTTGACCAGCCAATCACAGCTCTCTGATCAGCCGCCTACTTTCGCCACGTGGCAAACTTTCAAGTGGGACCACCACTAAAGAAAGACAACTGGGATATGGACTGTTCTTTCTTTGGCTGCTAGTATGGAAATTACTTCTAAGGGCTCAATAATTGGTGTCCTTTAAGATAACGGCAGGGGTATTTTTGGTAGTTCGTATTTTGAGTGGTCTAAGTTTGGGTTTCGGTTGGGCCTGGGCTTGGATTGGATTGGACACTTAGGTGGGCTGAGGTTGGTGGTGTGTGGGCTGTAATCATTATCTTTATTATGGATATCATTTTTTTTTTTAAATTATTAAAAATCATTTTCTTTCGTCACTAAAATATATTTGGGGTGAGGTTTTCATGTGACTCATCAATGACGATCTTTCCCATTTTATTTAACAAAATAATTAATTAATTTTGTTCATTATGTTTTATAATTAGTGGCATCGTGAAACAAATGTGGAGGTAAAAAAAAACAAAGATTATTGATCATGTGAAATGAATATAAATATATATATATATAGTTTGATTGAGTTTGATATGATACTTTAAGGAACTTTATTGTAAAGATAATATTGTTAAAGATTCCATTTTTGATGTTATATCTATTTTATACCACTTTTTGTGACATGTGAGCTGTAACTCGTGATTAATCTTAATGTTTATGTTTGGTCAAAATATTTCTAATGTTTTCATTTAGATAATATTAAACTTGTTATGAGATAAATATATCATGGGTGAGATATAACTTTGTATATTTTTAGGGGATGTTTGGTACGAGGTTTGAGTTTTGAGGAGTAGAGTTCGAGGAGTTTTAGATTAAGAGAATGTGAAACTCTAGTGTTTAAATAGAATAAGATTACCCTCAAATCAAGCTAAAAAATAGGACCAATTTAGAAACACAAACCCCCAAGCCATTAAAAATGAATTTACCAAACATGAGTTAGATTTGACATTCTTATTTCCACAAAACCAAACCCCTATACCAAACACCCCCTAAATTCAATCTAAAAAATGAGATCTACTTGGAAACACAAACTCCCAAGCCATTAAAAATAAATTTACAAAATATGGATTAAATTTGATATTCACATTCTCACCAAACTAAACCTCTTACCAAACACTCTGTTAATATTTATTACATGTATAAACTTTATACTACTTTATTCACATGTTTAGCTAAATATATTTATTTATTATAATTCATGATTTGTTATATATCATGATATATATTTGTATTGAATGTATATATATAATTTTACTTTTTATTCTCATATTTGATTTTACACTTAGAAAAATTATTGAAATTGTGTTATAAACTAAAAATTTGCCTTTTTATTAATAAAAGCTAGTTGAACATTGCAATAAAGAAAAGGGTCAAAGTATTTTCCTTTCCAATCTAAAAATAGTTTATATATTTCTAGACATGGTGTTTTGTCTCGTTATTTGTTTAGACCATGTATATTAACAAATTACTTTGTGGACTTTATGTTTTATATAATAGTTCAAATAGAATTCTAAACTCAATTTTATTGAACAAAAAAAAATTAAATATAACAATACAGTTGTTAGACAGATGTATTATATTTTTGTTCTAAGTTGTTAGTTTTGTGGATTATTTGTGATTTTAGTTCAAATTTTTTTGATCAAAATTGAATTTATGAATCTATTTGAACTATCTTATAAAATACAGGGTTCAAAAAATAATTTGTCAAAACACAATGTCCAAACAAGTAATTTGACAAAACACAATGTCAAAAAAATATAAACTCTTCTAAAAATATATTATTAGAAACTTTAATATTGTGATTTACTTCACATGATTGCAATATTGACACTATTACAATATTGAATTAAGCATTACTTTATCTTCCTTCTATTTCATTGGTCATCATTTTAATTCTTGTTATGAAGTAGTCCAAGTTTGTAAGTAGAAATTATATACAAAGTTGAAAAAGAACAAAAGAAATTAAATAAATTTTGAAAAATAAGAATCAACTTTATTAGAAACTTCTATTGTATTTGCACCCACTAATCTTAAAACCATCCATTAAATTTTGGTCGATTGCATGGTCAATTCTCCAATCCCATTTACACATTTTGGTTAATTGCATGTTATGTTAAATCAAGGACAATTTTCTTGGCAAACAAACACAACATTCTTTCCTTTGACCATTATGGGTCTTCTTTGAAAATTTGTCAAACACCTTTTCGGTCAATATTTTATTTATGGCCATTTTCAAACATGCATTAATTAAAGAGAATATATTTATTTGGTGAGATGTGTTTTAACAAAATACAAGTTTAATATCTTAAATTTTTTATAATTATAATAGAGTGCTCTTAATTTAAAACTGGTATAAAATAATCACAAAGTACAAAGCACTAAATTACAATAGAGTATCCTTAATTTAAAATTGGTATAAAATACCAAATAGACATATTCACATGAATTAACATAATATTATTTTATATTGATTCTTAAATTACAAGGTACCTGATGATTATTATGAGAACAAAGGGTATCATTTTCTACTAATTTTTTAAATTATAAAGTATCTGATGATCATTATCAAAAACATAAGATACTAAAATTATACTTTGTTAAAAAATAAAGTACCAAATATGCATGTAGTAAAAATATATATAATTAATGTGGATGAAGCTAGAAAATTTGATGGGTTTAAAAGCTAACAGAAATTATATTTGAGTATATTCTCTAATAATAATAATAATAATAGTAATAAAAAAGTTTACAAGATCATTCGATTGAAAAAAATGGCTAGAAATAAAAAAAATCAAGAATTAATAAATTCTATTAGATTGAGTTTATATTTAGTTTAGAATTCAAATTTAATAGAGTAATATCTACCATATAAATTAGGGCTTCATACTGTGTGGCTTATTGGGTAGCCATTGATCATTTTTTGACAAGTACCGTAATTTGTTTTTTTTAAAGCACTGGAGAGCTTTAATATTTAAGCACCGTTGCCTCTGTTAGGCAACGGTGGTTTTTTTTTTGTTTTGGTCGTGTGTATATATATATATAAATGTAATTTTTAGGGTAGCTTAGCATTAGAGCATTTTTATAAAAAAAAGTTACCAAAAATGATATGGATGAGAGAAAAAATAAAAAAAATATATTTTTGAATTATTTTGAAATGTTAAACAATTAATGGGATAACTACCGATGGAGTTGCTCTAAGTAGTTCTATGAATATAGTGTAATCTCGAGTCCCTCTAGTTCAACAACTGTAAATCAACTTATTTGAAAGAAAAAAAAAACGACAAAAAAGAAAAAAGACTTTGAGTCAATCTTTTGAATAAGTTTTCAACAAATAAAAGTGGGCGCTTTATACTTTATTAATTTATTTTACTTTATACATACGTTTTTGAAATAATTTGGTGGGGCTCCCCATTTGCCCCCAAATTGTTTCTCCTCGTATATCAAGATACTCTAGTTTATAAAAAAAATACCCAAATAAATTAATGTATTGATAATTATTGGCATATAGTATCATATGTTTGTATTGTTCTATTTCGAAGAAAATAATATTTGTTTAGTAATATTATAATTCTCATAAGATTTTGTACACGTATTTTAAACATAACCTATACAATTGTTATTTATATTGTAAGGCAATATTGCCTAGCAAAATTAGTTATAATATAATTTTATCACATATGGATAAAATTATACAAATATTATTGTCTAAAGTTGTGACTAATATGGTTTTTTAGTTTATCTTTCAAAATATATTACTAAACGATTGTTTTTTTTCAACTATTTACCTTTAATTTTATATTATAACATATAGGGGTGCACACGGGTCGAATTTTCGAGTTTCGGGTTCATCGGGTTTGGGTTTTGCGGATTTCGGGTGGAGAAAAATGGTACCGAAACCGATCCAATTTTTTTCGGGTTGGGTTCAGGTTGAGCTGGGCCTGCTGGGTTTTGGGCCGAAAAATTCAATTTTGCAAAAATACAATTTTTTTTTCATTTTGGTTGGGTTCGCGTTACACCCGAACTCGAAATCAGTGCATTTTAAAACCCAAACCCGACCCGACATATTTCGGGTTCGGTGTCGGGTCGGGTTCGGATTAGGCCCGAAAATGAATGGGCTTTTCGAAAATTTGGGTTCTCGGGGTTCGGATCGGGCGGGTTTTGCGGGTCAAATGTTCACCCCATATAACATACAATAATTTATCTTTTTTTTTTTTTACAAAACTTCTCTTTTTTCTTTTCTTTGATATGAGACAAGAGAGGTATTATTAAAAAGTATTTGAATGATGAATAATATTCTCTCATTAAATGTGGAGAAAATACAAAATAGAGCATCTATTGGGATTAAAGAGGCCATGACCCTAGAGCTTTTTTTTCTTCTTTAAAGAATAGTAAGAATTTAAAAAAAAAAAATAAAAAGTATATATTAATTAATTTTATTCTTTCTCAAAAAGAAATTAAAAAAATTATTTCTCAAAAAGAAATTTATTTGATTAATATATATATACTATTTTTTTTATTCTTTCTTAAAAAGAAATAAAAAGTTGGATTCCCCTACCATTTAATTTTATTATGGCTTTGTTATTGTACATAGTCCTTTTAAAAATTCATGTAGCTTTTCAAAGGAGTTTATTAGTAATCTAAAGAGAAATGAGGTGATGATGACTTTATTGGCTTGGCTCCAAAGCATTAGAAAGTGGTTGATGAAGGAGATAATGGTGTGAATGATGCATTGCAAGTCTTTTATGTTGGAATGTCTAGGGTTTGGGGGAAACTTGGTGCATTAGCAACAATGCACAATTTGGTGGGCAAATATTTCTCAAGCTTAATTTGATAGGGAAATTTGAGTTTCTATGCTTAATGAGATATACTAAATCAAAAAAATGCTAGACACTTAAATCATTTCAAAACAATGCCAAATTTTTTGACAATACCCAAAATACCCCTCTCATAATTTTTCTCACCCCTTCCTCTTCCCTCTTCCCTCTCTCTCCCTCAACACATTCCTCTCAACTCCCTCTCTTGAAAAAAAATTCATGGGTAAGATAAAATATCATAGAAATCAATGTAATGGCAAGTATTCAACACTTAGGACACTAAAATACTACATTTCGAACAGATTTGGACATGATTTTTGGGTTTTTTTTGCGATTTTTTTCAGATCTGAAACTTTGAAATCTGCAGAAAATCGACGTGGTTCGATGGTGGTTCGATGGTGCTCGATGCCAGCTCGATGGGGCCTTCAAAATCAAGATTTTCATGAAAAAATCGATGTTGCTCGATGGTGGTTCGATGGAGGTTCGATGGTGGTTCGATGGTGTTCGATGCGATTCTTGCAAGATACGTAATTTTTCACTCGGGTATCCGTTTGGGGTGATTTTTTTTTTGATTTTGGGTATTTTTTCAAGATCTACACGTTTGGGATGTGTATATACACATTTGGGAAATGTAAATCTTGAAAAAAATGACAAATGCAAAACATACCTCATGTTCAAGATATGTTTTGGTATGTTTTCAAGTTCTAAACTTTGAAAATGTGTATATGAACATATAAAACGTGTAGATCTCAAAAAAATACCAAAAAAAAAAAAAATCATCCCAAACGGACACCCGAGTGAAAAATTATGTCTCTTACAAGAATTGCATCGAACCACCATCGAACCACCATCGAGCAACCATCGAGCAACGTCGATTTTTTCATGAAAATATTGATTTTGAAGGCCCCATCGAGGTAGTATCGAACACCATCGAGCAACCATCGAGTTGGGCATGATTTTTTAGTTATTTTTCAGATTTGAAACTCGGAAATATGTAGAAAATTGACTTTGCTCGATGGTGCTCGATACCAGCTCGATGGTGCTCGATACCAGCTCGATGGGGCCTTCAAAATCAATATTTTCATGAAAAAATCGAGATTTCTCGATGGTGGTTCGATGGTTGCTCGATGGTGGTTCGATGGTTACTCGATGGTGGTTCGATGCAATTCTTGTAAGAGACATAATTTTTCACTCGGGTGTCCGTTTGGGATGATTTTTTTTTTTTTTTTTGGTATTTTTTTGAGATCTACACGTTTTATATGTTCATATACACATTTTCAAAGTTTAGAACTTGAAAACATACCAAAACATATCTTGAACATGAGGTATGTTTTGCATTTGTCATTTTTTTCAAGATTTACATTTCCCAAATGTGTATATACACATCCCAAACGTGTAGATCTTGAAAAAATACCCAAAATAAAAAAAAAAATCACCCCAAACGGATACCCGAGTGAAAAATTACGTATCTTGCAAGAATCGCATCGAACACCATCGAACCACCATCGAACCTCCATCGAACCACCATCGAGCAACATCGATTTTTTCATGAAAATCTTGATTTTGAAGGCCCCATCGAGCTGGCATCGAGCACCATCGAACCACCATCGAACCACGTCGATTTTCTGCAGATTTCAAAGTTTCAGATCTGAAAAAAATCGCAAAAAAAACCCAAAAATCATGTCCAAATCTGTTCAAAATGTAGTATTTTAGTGTCCTAAGTGTTGAATACTTGCCATTACATTGATTTCTATGATATTTTATCTTACCCATGAATTTTTTTTCAAGAGAGGGAGTTGAGAGGAATGTGTTGAGGGAGAGAGAGGGAAGAGGAAAGAGGAAGGGGTGAGAAAAATTATGAGAGGGGTATTTTGGGTATTGTCAAAAAATTTGGCATTGTTTTGAAATGATTTAAGTGTCTAGCATTTTTTTGATTTATAACCCCTCACTAAGCATAAAAACTCAAATTTCCCATTTGATATTTGTAGTTATACTTTTTGTGTGTTGAGTGATTAATATTAAGTATCGTATTAACTTCTCGAATAATTTTTGCGTAGATTTTCAGATCATATTTAGACATTAAAATTTGATACAAATAAAAAAAAGACAGAATAATAGAAGAGTATCATTTTCTATTTATAAATTAAGAGAAAATATGTTGGATGTGAAGTTGTAATTTAAAAAAAAAAAAATTATTATTACTATTGAAATACATGAAAATATGGATTGAATATGATACAATTATCATAAGTTTTTTTATTAGATTAAGTTTTTCTATATTTTAAGAAATTATATTTATAATATATATTTTCTAATATCCTCCCTAATTTCATAACAAATTACATGATAAAGATTATCCAATTCTATATAATCCAATTACTCTCTAAATGTAATTTTTTAATAGCGGTGAGTTGTTATAAATTTGATAACATAGGAATAATAAATCTAAAAAAATTGTTAATCATGGGAGTAGCTATTCATCAAGCTCAAAATGATGGAATAATATTTGGAAAATAAGAATACCTCCCAAAATCTTTTTTTTTTTTTTTTACATTTTTTTTACTAGGCTATTTATTCTACAAATATATTATATATATATATGTATATTTTAAAACATCACTTGGATTTTATAAAGACTACAATGCATGTTTTGTTGTTATGAGGTGGAGATGATTTGGAGGTCTACTAAGTATTGGATACCTTGATGAAAAATTCCTTTTTGAGGAGTATGAATGGACCAACAAGTTTTCTTTATTTGGCAATGTAGTAGGGATGTGTTTGAGAAGTTTGATGTCATTCTTTGTGGTTGTGGTTTGAAAGAAAACAAGTCTTACACAACACTTCTCCAACCCACATGTACAAACTTTCCAATTATTAATGGAATAGAGAATTGCTAAGGAGTACTGCTGGTGCCCAACACTGTAAGGAGTTGATATACCGCTATTTGTGCAATCTAATATCGAGTCAAACTTATTTGAATTTAATAAGTATTATGAGATATCGCTAACCAATCATGATGTGACACTTTATGTGATGTTGGATACCACAATGGAATACCAAAAGCCTACTGGTCATGTTGTTGATCTTTTCTAGTCATATTTAATGTCCTTAACTGCATTAAGTGTTGGAATAGTGATATGGTAAGTACTTTAAAGCGAAATTCAAACACTTTTGTTGTGCAAGACAATGATTTTGTAAGTGCAAGGTGTGTTGTGTGTGATTCTAAATTTATAGTTGCTTTGGTCTTCTAAATTTTGGAAGTTTTTGAGTTTCTTACCGTTAGAGCTTATCTCCAAATGATTAAGTCATTGAATTTAAAGGTTGGCTTGGTTGATAGTGACAATTTCTTCCGTATCAAATTGTTAATCTAATTTGAGTGTTGAAAATTAAGTTCGTGACATAACGATTAGTAAATAATTATCTTATTAAATTTTATGAATAATGAAATGAGAAGAATAATTCGTTACGATCCTGAAAATGATACACTTTTCAAAATTTTAACAAAAGAATACACTATCTTTTATAATAATTTATTATTATTTCATTTGACCCCTCTCAAAAATATCCTTTTTTTTACTTGGTCTCCATTGTTGATGATATTATCATTGTATTAATTTAAACCCTAGAAGAATCAATAGTTATTCTCATCCCATTTAACATTTTTCAAATGAGGTTATTTGATCATATTTGGACATAATGTTGACTTCATTTTATTTCATCTTGTAAAAAGTTAATCTATCTTTTTAATGAAGGCTCTTTGCCTTAAAAAAAAATCAATACAAATTAAAAGAAAAATCATTTTTAAAAGACCTTTATCCAAAAAAACAAAACCTCACATATTAACAAATTTACCCTTATATAAAAATGGATCATTAGTAAAAAAAAAAAAGAAAAAGAAGGCTATTTTGGTCATTTTCCAACTATTGGAAATTCTTTCCTTATAGGTAGAGAAGTAAATGGCTCTATTGGCCTTAGAGGGGTCTCCTTAAAAGAGGCAAAAGAAAAAATATATTTCTTAGGCTTTTTTAACAGTGTAAAGAGAAGTGAAGAAGAAGAAGAAGAAGAGGGAAAAAGAAAAAGGGTATTTTTTTTAATCAATTTTTTTTTATAGAGAGAGAGAGAGGGAGGGAGCGTTAGAGAGAGAAAGTGGTACAGAAGGAAGCGAGTGACCATGTCTTTGGGCTATGCAGAGAAGCTTTCGTTTATAGAAGATGTGGGTCAAGTGGGAATGACCGAACACTTCGACTCATCCAACGTTTTGCAAGAAAAAGTGGGTATCTTTTGAATTTTCCTCTAATGCCATTTTCTTAGTTTTGTTGGGTTTTTAGTTTTTTTGTTTTTGTTCATAACTTGCTGTTGTTGTTAATGGCTTTGATCATCGTTTTTTTAACTTTGATTGTAGACATGATGATGTTGTTTTGTGCTCAAATTTGGTGTTGCAAGGGGTTGCGTTTATATTTTTCTGTTGCTTTGCCACATTGTTTCTTGAGATGTAGTTGTGTTGTTATTGAGATCTGTTATATGGGTTTTGGGGTTAAGGTTCAGTGTTATTGAATTTCAGATGTTTAGTCGATTAATGAGATGGACATTGTAAACCAATTACTGGGTTTTGGTATTTTCAATATCCATGGCATTGTTTTGTTTAGAGTTCTATGTATTGTTTTGGGAAAAGGTCGTTTTGTTTTGTTGCAAATATTGGGGGAAAGGGTGGTACATGTCTTTGTTATGGTCACCTTCGCATTGCTCTCTGCTTGATGTTGAAGATTCAATGGTTCTATGAAGACTTAATTACTGAAATTAATCTCTACCGTTATGCATTCTTTGGAATTTTGATGAGGGCCATGATCATATTGTTTTTCTGGTTTGGGTTTTCAACTGATTGAATAATGTTGTTACATACCAAAGTAGAAATTTGAATGTTGAATTTTATTCGAGGACCAAATTGTGTTGAGTGTGGGAAGTGGGAGCATTGATGGTCATCTAATTGTTTTTTTACCCCTTTTTTTGGGCTATATACCTGCTTCTGGTAATTGCTACATGTTTTTGTTTTGTGATAGCATAGGTTAGAGTTGATCAGGTCTTTTGAAATAGCTGTTTGAATATTGAATGCTGAACCTATGAGTTTTGCACCATGTTGATTCGCCAATACTATGTTTCTTAATAGCTGTTTGAGTTTTGTGTAGCAGATGACCTTATAATCGTATTGATTATCATGGCGTTTGATATGTTTAATTGACTTTCAATATTTTATTTTTGATGTCAGATCGAACGTCTTGCAACATTGATACGAAAGGTTTGGCCCACATCATCATACTTATCTTTACTATCTTGAAATTTTTATGGTTTCTTTCCAAATTAATCAGTTTTTTTAAAGTCTTTTTCTTTTTACTTGCAGAGTAAGCATCTAGTGGTGTTTACAGGTGCAGGAATATCAACCGCTTGTGGTATACCGGATTTTCGAGGTCCAAAGGGAATTTGGACTCTTCAGGTGAGAGTCACATATCTTATTTATGAAGCAAATGATCAAGCATATTTATCTGCTAGTGCTCCCCTGCTATGCATCATAATGAACTGAGAATGGATTTTTGATTCCATGAGAAGTAAGTACACTTCTGAAATTTGATAGAAAAAATCTAGATAAGCTATAACACTTGATTATTAAAGTTGCTTCCTTAAATGATGTCTAATAGTTAACAAAATCCTGGAAATTATGAATTCAATGTATTCTACTATTTTTTAAATCTTCTTGTTGATTTGTAATTTGATGTTCTTTGGATGACATTTACAGCGTGAAGGAAAAGCCTTGCCCGAAGCATCATTGCCATTTCATCGAGCCATGCCAAGTTTGACCCACATGGCTTTGGTTGACTTAGAAAGAGCTGGTATTTTGAAGTTTGTCATTAGCCAAGTAAGCTTGCTTTTTGTGGTATTTGGATTCTTGATTTATGTAATTATTTATTTTCAAATTATTTGCACACTCTGCTTTATTCCTCCTTGTAGTCCTCAATCTAATCTAAGAAAGAAATCTATAAAGTTGTTAAAATAAGTTGACAAAAGTGCCTCTGGTAGTAAATTCCTACCATGATATTCAGCCGTAAAATAAAATAAAAAAGAAAAAAATTATAAGAAGCTAGCTATCTGCAAAGTGTTTTTATATGGTAGTAGTTTTTTTTTTTTGCTTGTCACCATATTCAGCCTTGTATTCTCTCAAGTAAGTACTTTTGCCTCACTATATATTCTTATTCCCTGTAATGTGGTCATTGCTAGAATGTTGATGGCCTCCACCTTCGATCAGGAATACCAAGAGAGAAACTTGCCGAATTACATGGAAACTCTTTCATGGAAACCTGTCCTTCTTGTGGAGCTGAGTAAGTCTTACTCAACGTATAAGACTATTGTACTATTGTAGTTCCCTGATTATGTTCATTTCTTATCTTTAAGGTTATGGATTTAAAGTGCTGTCGCTTGACACTTGTTTATATACCTAAACTGCATTTAGAATGTTTGTATTTATTTTCAAAAGCTAAGGTCATCATGTAAACCATTAAAGGTATTTGCGGGATTTCGAGGTTGAAACTATTGGATTGAAGGAAACTTCCAGACGCTGTTCTGCTAAAAAATGTGGTGCAAAACTCAAGGATACAGTGCTTGATTGGGAGGTATAAATATTTATTTAATTTCACTTTTTGACTGATTATTACTCCCAAGTTTTTGGGTTGGAAAGAACAGAAAGAGCAAGCATTTTGACAAGATATTCCTTGTTCTAACACTGCAGGATGCATTGCCCACAAAGGAGATGAATCTTTCTGAGAAGCACTGTAGGATGGCTGATGTTGTCTTATGTTTGGGGACAAGGTAATTGCAGATTTCCCACTTGGCTAATGAAGTCTTTGTTACACCTGTCCCGCGTTTGGAACTTGGTCGACTGATCAATAATATTCTGCAGCCTGCAGATCACTCCAGCATGCAACCTTCCTCTAAAATCACTTCGTGGTGGGGGAAAGATCGTAATTGTTAATCTCCAGGTGTGCACTCTAATGTCTCTAGTCTATTTGCATATCGCCAGAAAGAGCACAAGAAAATATCTTTTATAAGTATGACTAGTGAATTTGTGTGTAATCAGTGTTTATTCCATTGTACAGAAAACTCCAAAAGACAAGAAAGCAAGCTTGGTGATTCATGGATTCGTCGATAAGGTTTCTTGTCTTCTGTTTCTTCATTTTTCTTTCTCTTATGCATATTAATTTGGACCTACGTCAACTAGATGAAGATCTTAAAGATCTGGTCTTGGTAAACATGATATTTTTGTCAGATGCTAACATGTTTTTCGGTGGAAGCTAAATAGTATCCCAGTTAGATCTTACTTAGCAAAAGGGGAAAAAAAATCCTTTATCTCAACTGTTTAGTATGTTCCATATTCTTATTTGACGTGCTTTAAAATCATTCTTGTTTTTAATTAAAATTACAGGTAGTTTCAGGTGCCATGAAGTTTCTTAATCGACAGATTCCACCATTTGTCCGGATTGATCTTTTTCAGATCGTTCTAAACCAAGCCTTGAGTCTAGGTAACTCTCAACTTTGTAAATATGTTGTCAATTGTCAGGTTCTATGGTCAACGTGCATACTTGTTACGAGTAAGACACTTCCTTTAAGTGACTATTTAAGAGCTTTACCGCCTATGCATGTTCTATCCTTGGCACTAGAGGTTAACAATCCTTGTATGTGACTTTGTGGACAATCAGTATGTAAAATGTATACTACGATTCACCATAATATCTGGATTTAATGTCCTCGTGCATCCATTTTACTATTGTTCTCTGTGCACAAGTTTTTTTTAAGGAACCTATGATGATATTGAAACCAAACCAATAACTCTTTATGAACTTAGTCTCTAAAATTTAACTGAATTTGGATAACTGCCAACATGCTTTTAGCTATACATTTATATAGACATGTATGCATGTGCATATAATATTCTTATAATTGATTGTGTTCCATATGTATATAAATATATATTTAATAAACTAAGCTCCCCACCTAACCCTATAATATTCGGGGACCAAAAAACTATAGTAATTGCTATGTAGGTGCCCGCAAGGGACTTGGATCTCACACTTTATGGGAGTAAACAATATGTCTAACCATTTGAGTTACCCCTCTTCGGTTGGTTGATTGTACCATATTCCACACTGGGAATGAACAATTATATAAACTTTTCCAGATTTATTTGCTGAAATAGTGTAATTTTTTTTCGGCATATAGCTTTGTCACATGGTTCATTCCCTTGTATTGCAGATAAACGATATGTGAATTGGACCCTTCGAGTATCAAGCGTACATGGACATAAAGCTCCTTTGCCGTTCGTCAAATCTGTTGAGGTGAAATTACTTTTTAAGAAACTCATTCTGCTAATTCCCCTAAGAGCTTAACTTAATCCTCTACTTGGTGTATTAAAAAGCTGCAGAGGCCTCGTGCTACCCCATTACCGTATCTCATTCTTATTCCTTCATGCAGGCTGTTACATTGTCAATTTTGCTAATAAGCAAGATTAGTTAAATCCTCTCTTGGTGTTGTTTTCATGAGAAACAAAACTCTAACTTGGAAGGGTTGACTTTTTCACTAAAAGGACTTTTGACTTCTGATACCACTCTCAAGATCTTCTGATTTTGAATTTTACTGGAGGCAAGGGGTTCTAGAGTGGTTATGAGCTATGCTATATGCCAATAAGGAAATCATTTTTGTTTTGTGTCGTCTTTCGTTGTTCAATAACTAACTCCTTTTTTTTGCTGTTTGTGTATCCTAGGTTTCTTTCTTAGACAGGGAGGACTATAAAGGCGCTATTTTGGAAAAAGAACCATTTCAGCTGAAAAGGTAACGACCATATTTCCTTTCCTCGCACACACGTGTTGTTTTTGAGCTTCAAAATATGGTATCCTAATGCGACATCATAGCGTAATCCATTGTAATAAATTTTGTAGAATAGGTGGTTACAAATGTACAAATTTGGGAAGGTTATAAATGCTCATCTTTTTATTCAAAAGAAGAAAGTTGTATGTCGTGTTATGTAGCGTCATCCCTTGTCGTATATGAGAACGAGATTAATGAGGATAGGATACTCCCATTCCTTAGCATAGCGAGTTCGTTAAAGAAGTTACAAGTTATAGCGCTTTGACTTTTATCTATAACCGTCGTTGTCTTCTCATGATTGTGCATATTTGACATGCTGCAGGAGAACCGTTCTAACAAAATCCTTTGAACTAGTTTTGAAGCTGAATTTCAGTGAAGGCTGCGGCTGTCCATATATAGAAATGAACATTCCTATTGACTTCACGGTTAGAAGCTGTTAAAACCGTTATTTTTTTTCTTAGCCAAACTGATTGTTTTAATCTTGACACACAAAATGGTAAAATTTTCGCATTGTGCAGGTCCCAACCGATTGTTTTAATCTCGACAAAGATGCCATATTGCAAGAGCTGAGAGAGACTGCAGTACAAGAATCTTGCTGTGGACAGACTGCGGTTATTGAGAGAAAGGAAATCTTAACACCGAAAAGCGAGGAAACTATCTACGCCGTGGTCACCAACATTGTCAGGCACAACAAGACCACCAAAGCCTCGGAAGCCGGTGACTCTCTAAGCAATGGCGAAAGCATGAAAAGGCGGCTTGAAAATGGCAGCACCGGGACATTGAAGAAGAAGCGATCCAAAAGCCATCATAAGAAAAAGTTTATAACTACAACACCTCCTTCCCTTTCTTCTTAGCAAGCTAATATAAAAAGTTGTGATATGGGGTTTTCTTTGTGTAAATATATATATATTCATATATATTGTCACTTCTGATTAGTAGACACTAACCGAAATTAAAAACAAAAAAAAACTAGTTTAGGGACTAGGTGAATTTTGCTAGATACACCACACTTGGTCTCCTTAACTATATTTGTATCTTTACTTGTGGTTTTTGGTGTTGCACATTATGGCTTTAGAACTCCTAGACAAAGAAATTCATTGAGTTCATGCCACATTTCTTTGATCATTTTATTCATTTATTTATTTTTACCAAACAACTTACTAATCTAAGTCTGGAATTGATTCATATTTTTATCTACAATTAAAGAAAAGGGTGTTTATCAAAATAGTATTTCTTTTAGTTATACAAAGTAGTTTTTGGATGTGATGGGCTCCTTATTTTTGAACTCATTTTATAAGAAAAAATTATGTATAATAATAAAAGACATAACACTAAAAAAAGAATCTATCTTTTACTAATGGATACTCATTATCATGTATTTGGACGAAATATATATTTGATACTCTATGTTTTTAATCATGCTTATTTGATATTTTGTGATTTGAAATAATTCATATTTGGTATTCCAGACTTAACCTTAATTGATAAAATTTTATCAATATAAATAAATTGTTCTCAATTATATGAGTTTCAAATTCAAATTTAATTGTCTAATCACACATAATTGATAAAATTATCAATATGAACAAATTGCTCTCAATTATGAGTTTTAAATTCAAATTTAATTACTTAATTATACATAATTGATGAAAGTTTGGTCATACCGAAAAAAATTTATTGATCAAATTTGGGTCTAGGTACCAAATATGTAAGATTTTAAATTATAAAATATTAGATGAGTATTATTAAAAACACAGGGTACCAAATCTATATTTCGATGATAACACACAGGTTACCAATTGAATATTTACCCTAAAATTATATATATTGTTAATTGAAAAGATAGAAACTTTGGTTGAGGATAAACCCTAGTGATTAATGAGAGAAGAAGAGGACAAATAGTGTCAAGAGACAAACGTGTTTAGTGAAGCAACAATGTTACAGCAATAAAGATGCCACAACGAAAGCTCTCTCTCTCGAAAAGAGCCAATGAAATCTCACCACGTCAGCAGAAAGTCAAAGATAGAGAGAGAGAGAGAAAGAGTCAGTTTCGTCTTCACCATTTGAAAAGGCAGGAGTGACGTGGCAGAAGACGATTGGTAAAAATACTGCAGAAAGGCAAATGGTAGTTCCCCAAAAACACTATATATTTATAATAGAATAGAATAGAACTAGTAATTAAGCTTGACCGGGAACCTGTTAGTGGCGGTGGAAGAGAGGGTGAGAGCGAGTGTTGTGACCGGTGATTGTGGGTTGCCTCGTTGAGAACGCCGGTTCATTCACGCCACTTGGAAACTCTTCACCTTTTCTCTCTATATATATTCTCAACTAAGTTTTACATTACTATTACTACTACTCCCCATTCAAGAGACACAAAATAAATAAATAATTAAAAAATATATAATTATTATTTATATATTTATTTTATTTTATTATATTATGGAACGTGTAAGTGGTGGTTTCCATGGCTACCGCAAGCATGCAAAGCCATCAACCTCCTCAGGTGAACTAAACTCTCTTCTCTACCTATCCCTATACTTATTATATTAACAAATTTCAAATATGCCTTTTATTTTTTATTTTTTATTATATATATATGTATGTATACATAAGGTTATGTATATATTCTTCTTCTTCTTCTTCTTCTCAACCTATCCCTACTTATATTAACAGATTTCAAATATGGGTTTTATTTTTTATTATATATGTATATATATGTATGTATAAGGTTATGTATATATTCTTCTTCTACTATATACTTGGTTAGAAAATGGGGTTTTTTTTATTACATATATGTATATATATGTATATTCCTTTTCTATATATAGTTGGTACAAAGATGTTGTTTTTTAAGAGTTCAATAATGGGTGTTATTGAGTTTTTTCTTTTCTTTTAGTTTTTATTGGCTTATATATATATATATATGTGGATTTTGATGCATGCATGAGTTTATTTTTGGCGAATGAGTTTGTTAATTTGAGTGATGATTTTTCAGTTCTATGCCATGCTTTTGTTTGATCTTGGAGTTTTTTGTTTGATTTTCTATAAACTTATGTATATATATACTCATAGTCATATAGATCAATATAGAAGAGTTTTTTCATTTCATGGACTGTTTCTAGTTCTTTCTCAAAGCATGTTTTTCCCTCTTTGAAGGAATAAAAGGTAAATATAAAAAGCTATAAATGATATATATTTATATATATAAAGGTAAATATAAAAGGCTATAAATGATATATATTTATATATATAAAGGTTGTATATATATCATATATATATGTATGTATGAACTTTTTGCCCATAGTTTAGTGGGAGTTGTACGTAACGCTTGTTGAAAATGGTCCTTATATTATACCTTTCTTCTTCACTCCTCTCTAATAATGTTAAATCTTTCTATCCGTTATATAAATGTGTACACACACACACACACATATATATATATATATATAGATACAGTAATATTTTGCAATAATACACTATTTATATATATATATATATTAAATTATCAAATTAATTAATGAGAACTAATTTTAAATTTAATATTGTTTTCTTACTTGATGACATGGCATGCATGCAAGAGACAACAGTACTCAGAAGTTTATCTATACAAAAATTAAAAAAAATAAATTGAAATTTAATTCCAATCCTTCACCTTATTAATTTCTCTACTCACTGTCATATTGATATATATATATATACAAATATAATATTTGTACAAATTATACGGATTATCCAGATGTCATTTAATTTTTTTTTTAACTCTTTTTTAAAAAAATAATAATTTTATACCTAATATTGAATAATTTTATACCTAATATTTATTTAAATATACTGATTATCCTATTTAATCATCCTTAAATTATATGTGTATAAATAAGAGTATTATAAAAAATATCAATATAATAATAGATAAAATTTATCTCAATTTATTTAATGGCTAATCCTAGTTCCACAAATATTTACATAACTAGTAGAGCAATGAATATTGAAATATATTAATAAACTATATTAAGTATTTATAGTTATTTTTTTTTTACAAACATTTAAAACACAAAAAAAGGGCTTTGTTCACTAATTTTTTATTTTTATTTTTAAAAAAAAAAACATAGGGAAAAAGTTATATGAATTTATTATTATGAGAGAATCATAACAGTAGACTATGATGTTAGTAGCTTTACCAGCTAGTAGAAGTAGGTGGGACCCACTTATTTTTACAAAGTTACAAGCTTTTACTCATATAATATTTTTTCTTTTTTCTTTTTATTTATTTGTTTGTTGAAAACCAATATTTTGTCTCTTTCATTTCCATGAAAAGTCTTTCAATCTTTTGCCCTTCATTGGTGGACTTTTTATTGGTACTAGACAAATTGCAGACACAAAAAAAAAAATATATATATATATTGCCTTGATTTGTTAATTCACTATTTTTAATATTGTATTATATGTAATTTTGAGTATTTGATTTTAATTCAATAATTGGAATAAACAATATAAAATATTTGTATTAATACATTCTAACTTACATTATTTAGAAATTTTAATCTTTAAATGTGTTTTTTTGTTAGAATTTGATTTTTTTTAAACTTTACTATACATTAATGTCTAGAAAATTTTGTGTTATAATATGTTGAAAAATCCTATTTTTTTTTTTAAATGAAACTTTTTGAACTATATACAATGCTATAATTCTATAATGTTTAGAAAGTTTCATATATATTGAAAAATATTTTTTTTAATTAAAAATAAAATGATTACTTTTTGAATGATTTAAAAAAAAAATTTATATAATATAATGTCAAAAAAGTTTTGGGTATGTATATCTATGTTATAATTAATAATATAGACAAATATAAAATTTTGCCCTTTAAAATTGAGATTTTATGCTAATAAAAATTTATACTAATTACTATTATTTTCGAAATTCAATGGAAAAAAAAGATCAACTTGTATATAAATTATGTATGTGTATATACATGTATAAATTAAATGAAATTATTTACGTAAAATAATAATTATAATTATATATATGCTTTGATAATATTATATAAATATATTATTATTGTATTTTTCAGACTTAGGCTTAGTAGTGACCAATAACACCAACGAAGATAACAATGGCGGCGGCGACAACAACAACGGCGGCGGAGGAGAGCGCGTGCAAAACGCATGCGTTTTGCGTGAGCAAGACCAGTACATGCCGATCGCCAACGTCATCAGAATCATGCGCCGGATTCTGCCGTCTCACGCCAAAATCTCCGACGACGCAAAGGAGACCATCCAAGAGTGCGTGTCGGAGTACATAAGCTTCATCACCGGCGAAGCCAACGACCGTTGCCAGCGGGAGCAGCGGAAGACGGTCACCGCCGAGGACGTGCTGTGGGCCATGGCCAAGCTCGGCTTCGACGACTACGTCGAGCCTCTCACGCTCTTCCTCACGCGCCACCGCGAGTCCGAGACTGACCGCTCTTCTTCTCTCCGCCCGGAACCGCCGTTCGCGAAACGTAACTCGTCGGCTAATATCGATCATCACCATCATCATGGCCAGTATGGTTCTCATCCTCATCATGTTGGGCCTTATGGGCCTGGGCCTGGGTTTCAGATGGGCCCATACCCGCCAGCTATGTTTGACAACTCGATCAATGGGTATTTTAGAGACGGGTCGGGTCATGCTGGAGCTGGAGCCGGAGCCGGGTCTTCTACTCAGAATGGTGGTTATGATCCTTTTGGTCAGTATAAATGAATGAATGAATAATATATATATAAAACCAAAGTGGAGGGTATGAATGGAATTTTACATATATATATATATAAACTGAGAAAGTTAATTAATGAATAATTTGGTTAATTAATTAACTGGCTTGATCATGATTATTGGGATTTGGTTTAGAAACTATTTGGGCTTGTTTGTATTTGTGTTTGTTTGTTGTGTGCTTTTACTTTCTTTGTTGTAAGTTTTTATGGGCTAATCCAAGTTTAGATTTGATTTCTTTTGTATTTACTTTGGATCATTATATATAAGTATGCAAAAAAAAAAAAAAAACTTCGTTTATTATTATTGCTAAATAGAATTTAGTTTTTTTTTCATTATTTCTTTTGTATGCTTTATTATTTTATTTGTTAACTTCTTTAATAATGAAATTTAGGTTTAAAGATAAAATAAGTAATCCGATCTTGAATTTGATTGGATTTCGAGGATAAATTGGATTTGATTGGATGATGATTTCTAATATCCAACATTTACTTGGATTAGTTATAGGTAAAAATGTCAGATCGGATTAGATGAACACTCTTAAAATTTAATACAAATTTTATTATGAGTAATGATATGTGCACTCAAAATATGCACAAAAATATTACATTGACTAGACTAAATGTTAATGTTTCTACAACGAATATCATTAATAATAAGTGTAATAAAGTTAACAAAAATACAATGCAATCCATCTAGTAACTTAAAAAAAAAGCTTCATAAATTCTTTGATGACATGTCAATCACTATAAATATTTATATTATTTATTTCCTAACTTTATCTTGTAAATAATAGAGTCAAAATTTGTGGAAGAAACTTTAAACTTATTTCACACCAGTGACGGACTCATCATTTTTGTATAGTGAAGGCTTAGAATAAAAAATAAATGTATTAATTTGCATTGATAAATATAAAAGTTATAGTTCTATACTTCAAATAAAAATTGTAATTAATTTTAGTAGTTTTATCTAATTTTAGGAAGAATTAATTGCTATAAAAAATATTTATGGGAGCTTTTTTGTTAATATTGAGTAAATAATTAGTAAATTAAAAAAGAATTTATGATTTTTTTTTGTTATTATTGATAAATGATTAAGAAATTATAAAAAAAATTAAAATTCCATCTTTTTATTAATCACCATGTAATTTATTTAATCATCTTATTTAATTGCAGAAGTGTCAGATGAGTGATGAATCAAACTTAAACAAAATAACCACAAAAACATAACAAATCAACACGAAAGATTTTTACATGGTTGAATTGCCCTAATCTATGGAGCCACGCTCATAGAAGAAAATTTATTAGTAATTATCACAAATACAGAAGCAATGACTTATACAATAATAAACTCTCTCTATATCGTTGTTGCACTCTTTTATATTTCAATACAAATCTTATTTAGCAAGAATCAGATCTTCACTTGAACTCCCTTCGATGATGTCTCGTTGCTTTTTTCCTCCTGAAAAAAGACTTGGATGACACTTCTCCCGAAAACAGTGATGTTTTCTTCCTCTAGAAGAAACTTTGAACAACTCTTCTCCCGAAAACCATTGATGTACACACAATGGAAATAACACCTTAAATCCCTAAGACTAAAGGATATCAAAAACTAATATCATAAATATTAAGACCAAATATTTTCGCTCTTCAATAAGAATTATACACAATGGCTTGTAAAAAGACTAATTTTTCATAATTGGATTATGAGAGAAGTTATTAAATCTTTTTTTTTTTATTCAACATTCACTATGAGGTATAAAACCAACAACCATTGACTATCCTTAAAAAAAACAGTCATTAACTAACCCAAATATCTTTTTTCTTTTTCTTTTTCTTTTTGTTTTGTTGTAGGAGGACCTTTGTTATTATTCTTTAAACACATGTACATACGTAACCATACAACACCAAATAATTAAATTCACATTTATCATACAAAATAATCAACTAGTTTATTTAATTATAATAGTGTCATGAGAATTTATCCATTTCTTAGATTGCTTCGTCTTCACTCCAATTGGGCTTCACTTTGGGCCCAGTGGGCCCTTCCTCCCCATATATCTCATTGGGCAAACCATTAACGAATTTCCTAAAAGCTGACCTGAGCTTCCCAATCAAGACCTTCTCAATCTTCCTGAACTCCTCAGCTGTGTCGTAATCAATTTTCGGACCCCATTTCCTCAAGAAGTTCAGCCATGGCGGCTCTGTAATTGTCGACCCTAAATAATCCCCTGCCACCAGCGAAAAACCCTTCCCCGTATCCATAACAATTTTGCTCTTGGCAGTATCATTCCTTATTCCAATATTTCCTCCGCCTTGTAGAACCGTACCCGGTTTCGGGTACAGTGCGTGGCCGTTAAGGGACGCATAGGCCACCGGCTTGTTGCCGCCGCCGCCGGCGAATTCAAGCTCCGAGGCTTCGACCCATTGGCCTTTACTGTGCTCCGAGAAGTAGAGCATCCATAGCTCTCCACTGAAATTGCTAACTCTCAGAGTCAAGTGCTCCCAGTCCCCTATGTGCTCGCCAATTTTCCCCAATGAGATTTTCAGAGGTCCCACCTTAGCTGTGGCTGGACCATTAAATGGGTAGAAAACCCAAATAGCTAAATCGGTGAATGTTGACCCCAGCATTGGCTTGGCGTGTAAGTAAACTTGGGCACTGCTCAAATCACCTTTTTTTACTTTCTCTTTGGCATTTTGGTCCACCGGTAAGTCCAACCAATACAACCCATCGTTTGCGCCACCTTGTGGGAGGTTTGCACCATTAGGTTCTATCCCAACGGGTTTGGACTCTTCTCCTTTTTGGTATAAAAGTGCTCCATTCTCAAAATACCAGTTTACAGAAGAAGGGAGGTACTTTTCGTTTGGATGAAAATAGAGAAGAGGAGAGTAAGCTCCACACAAGGCATCGATTTGCGTAGGATTAGGCATAGATGAGTACGTGTTCGGACTAACGTTCTTCAAACAGGCTAACGAAGAAGAAACTTGTGTGTTGTTGCCGCCGGGTCGAGCAACGAACGTGCCAACTCTAACGCCAAGAGCTTGCGTTCCACGGTTTGTGGGCCGAAGACTATGGACATCAAACTCATCGTTTCCCCATAGCCAAGCTTCGTTCTCGCAGGGCTCAGTGAGGTCCGAACGGACGCACCTGGCCTTGTCTACAGAGGGTTTGTTCGGAGAAGCAGTCACTACAAGACCGGTGGCTTTGTAACCATCGGGAGGAGTTGGCAACCAAAGGTAACCATTACCATCTTGCTTGATTTTGAGAGACTCACTGCTCCAAACCAGTGTGTAGTCAATGGGTTCGGTAAGAGCTGAGCCATTGGTGATGTCTTTGGCAGCCAGTGTCCATCCGAAGAGTGGCTTGTTGTTGGGCTGGCTGTAAGAGCCTAACATGTGGAACCCTTCGGGTACGAGCGAGGGCTCAAAGAAGGTGGCGCCGAGGTTGTCTGGTCCTCCCTCATGAGTTGACCAAACTTTGTTGAATGTTGATATTTGACAAACTTCAACCTCTCCTAAATCAATGGTTCCTTTAGCAAAACCTTCGCCTGTAACTACCATTGTAACAATTATGGTCTGAAAGAAAAAGAGTTAATAATAATAATACATGTAATTCTAATGCTGCAAAGGCTGTACCTTGAGGCCAAGAGGGTGCTGAAGAAGGAAGCTTGAAGATAGTTTCGATAGGCAAAGACTTTCTTTTCTTTGAGAGAACTCTAGGGCAGGAATAGTGAGTGAGATAATTCCCCATTGTTGGTCAAGTTTGTTGTTTGAAGATGACTTGGTGTGGATTATTATATGATGAAGCTAATAATAATAAGGAAATGCAAGTAGTCATTGGAGTGAAAAGAATAAGGAAAACAAAGAAAGAAGCATAATGTGATAATTGGGTTTTGCAAAGAAGACGTCAAAAACTATAGTTCGATGGGTATGTATGTGTGTGTCGTGCAAGGAAACCAGTTTCCCATTTTCTAAGAAAACAATAGTTTTAATTTAAAAAAACAATGAAGGCTTAAGAACTATGTTCATCAACTCTTCTAAACCATGCTTTCTTATCTTGTTTAACAACGTTGTGTGGGTCTCTCTCTTATTCTTTCTTTATATATAGTTGTTAGTTGTTGCTTGAAGTTGTAAACGCTGCTAGGTATATATATATATATAGAGAAAGAGAGAGAGAGAGGAAACTTCTAAAAAGTATGCACTAGTGTATAATTTTTGTATTTTCGGTTCGTGAACAATTTTCAGCTCTATTTTATGACATTGTATATTATAATTATTTAAAGTATAATATAAACTTTTCAAAAAATTCTGAATAATTTACAATACTGAAAATTAATTTCAAACATGTTCTAACATGTTGTACGTGTGATTAATTTTATTTATTTGTTTGGAAAACAACTTGTTTAAATCAGTACTTTAGATTATTTAGAATTTCCTGAAAATTTACTTTCATTGGTACATACCTTAAAATTATTCTCTCTCTATATATAAATATATATATATATATATTTATAAGAAACGTTTCTATCATGGAGTCCGATGACATGTTGATATTATTATAATATCAGAAATATCAACATGTGGGTTAAAAATGTTATAATTAAGATTATGATTACCTTGTGATATTCAATATTTTCTTTGGCAATGCCTTTAAGAAAAAGAAAAAGAAAAAGAAAAAGAGCATAATTAAGACCTACTCAAAGATACCATTATAAAGGTTAGTATAATGAAGTGGAGAAGAAAACATATTGTATTATATAGGCAAAGAAGAGAGACTTACAAATGAGAAAATGACACGTGCCCTCTCTTCTAACCTAAGTTAGTACATTAGAGACAAAATACATAGTAGAAATATTTCTTTAATAATGCATTGATTAAAACTACTTATCACTATACTACTCAACTCAATTCATATATAAGAAGGTAGTTGAGTTTTACAATTTCTGCCTACTAATCCTTTCAAAGAAATTGCAAAATATAGCAATTGCTATATAAGTATCCAGAACAATAATGGAATGTTCAATAAGATTTATTGTACAAATTTTTTCTTACTATCAATTTAAAAAAGGTTAAGGAGTAAAACCATTATAAATAAACAGACTCAATTTTAGGATTCTACTTTGACCATATCAGGAAGATGAGTTAATGTAAAGATGATTTTCTTTTATATAATCAATCACTTCATCCCCAGTCAGATATTTTATGGACAAACCTCTTGAAATACAATCCCTGCAATGATACAAAAGTTGGAAGAAAAGAATGAATGGTCTAATTTGAATTGAAAAACCAGAATCTCTTATTTAGTCAAGTGAACAGTGACTAAACATTGAATATGGATTTGTTTACCTTAGTCTTGTTGAACTTATTTGGTTTGGTATAACTTCATCCACAATTCTTATGTTACCCTGTCAAGAAAGAAATTATCAAGTTGAGTTGAGTCAAAAAGTAATATTTGGTCAATAGTTGAATTCAAATATTTTTTTTTTTGCTGAATGAGTTGAATTCAAATATATGTTGCTAATCAGAAGAGCCATAACATATATAGTGGGCAAGACCAAAGCCTAGAGCCTCCTAATTCTAGGACACTTAATTTAGAAAGGAGCCTAGTTTTGAAAAGAAAAAAATAAAGAAAGAAACATTTGACTTTAAAAATCCAATTTTGAGCCAATCTTAAACGAAAAATCTCTTTTTAAGTTGAACAAATAAGATTTTTTAGTCAAACATACTTGACCAGACAACTAAGATTTCAGAACTTGTTCTACCTAAGATGTTTAGTTAATTCTATATGATATGTTTTGGATAGTTCTCAAAGCACATATAGTGGCAAATATGACATCTTAGCTCAAATGATAGTTTATTGGTCTCATAGGATTAGGCAAGGAACTTATTTTCCAAAAAAGAAAAGGTGGCAAATAGGCATAGTTTACCCTGTTCTCCTTTAAAAGTTGATTATCTGAGACAGTTTTCTCAACATCTTGTCCTTCTCTGCGAATACAAACCACGCCATACTCGCTACATATGGCCCTGACCTGACAAACAAATGTATAAAGATGAGCCTCAGCCTCTTAGTAATGCCTATAATGAACTCTAGTTTCATGCACATACACCAATAGAATTATCTTTATACAAATACCTGCTCGGGAATCCAAATCCCGGGAATGGAAAAAGAATGGAGTAGATCAGAACCACAGACAATCATGACCTTGAGGGATTCTAACAAAGGAAGAGTACACACAAGTTAGACCTTCAAATTGTATGAGAACACAATGTTCGAATTAATTGAAACAAGGCGCATAAAAAGGAAAAGCTATAGATTTGATTTGTATTCTCACCTCTGGGAATCAACTTGCTCTCAGATAGGAAACTTTTGACTCTTGATAAGACGGTTAAACTACGTTGATAGGAACTTTGTTTTGCCTGCAATTCACCAATCATGAGAATTCTTATCCCAAGTTAGAAAGCATATGGCACTGAGAGGTATGAAACTCAGAGAGAGTTAGAGCACATTACTTCCCATGGATCTACCATTACAAAGTCAGAACTTTCGCAGGCAAGTTGACACAACCGTATACGATTCTCTGCAGATATAAGACCCTACATCAAGTGACTACTTCGTTAGATCATGTTCATGTGTGGTCGCATAATTAACAATTTTTAGTTAGGAAGAAATCCGCCTATTATATAAACCACAAATAACATCAGACCAAAACGAGTTTTCTAATGCATGGATTGCGAAAGCATAGTTTATCTGCTTCGGAAAGGAAACATGTATACCACATACCCTCTTGTTGTACGCATCATTAACAGGTGACATATAACCTCCAATAACACAAAAGCCTTCTGAATTCAGTGCATCTCTTGCCAATTCTATGCACAAAGACAAAGATTTTACAAATATGCATTAAATCTATGTCTTCCAAGGCAGCATAGAAAAAGTCCTAATAAATTCATTCATATATAAAGGGAAATGGTAGTGTCATCACATGAACATCATATTAAGGATAAAACATAACCCATATCACAAAACAAAAGGCATTTGTATGCGTTATTTCTTCCTTGATTTTTCAATCTTGTCGCTAAGTTCATCACTTTAAAAATCAAAATCTGGCACAAAAGGACTAGACTTTAACCATTTCCTACCTATTTCTACATGTACTTATCGACAGAAGAAAGAGATTTTGAATATTTTACAGTGAGTGCACAATATATCAATCAATCAATCCAAAGGTATTTCAAACTTCACAGCACATTTTTTATATAAAAACTTACCAAAAAGGCGTAAATGCATAAATGTAGGGGGATTGAAACTTCCCATGGCAACAAGAACCACATATGTCTTGTCCCTAGACATAAGAAAGATAAGGTTTTTATTATGTTTTCTCAAAATCACCATTTTACAGAACTTAGACTTTGATATACATTCCTTTATATCAAAAGTTTAGCTGAACTGATTTAAAAAAGTCCAACACTTTCTGTACAGAAAAAAGGAATTTTTGAAAGAAAAAAAAGGAAGGAAACATTATGAGTTGAGGCACACTTACTTGGCATCATGATCAATCAAATGCAGAGCTAATTTGTTAAGTGGTAATGGAATATCCATAATACCTGGGAAAAAAACAACATTATTAGACAATTAAACGAGAACCGAAACATTAAATTTGCTATAATATCGTCTATGCATTGTTTAGAGAATTATTTAGTTTACACATGACAATTCATTATAATAAAAATAAGCAGTTGGGTTCAATTGGCACATAACCAACTTCCAATCACATTAGTAAGAACATGGATTCCCCAAACTTTGCACAAATCCGTACGGAATTGAAGATCAAAAAGGATATTAGAAACAGCAAAGAGACTTTAATCAGAGATAAATGTAGAAATTGGACTAACCTTGACTCAAATGATAAACAAGATACAACTTTATATCAAAATTACAGCTTTTAACTGATTAACTAAGCGGTAATGGAGTATCTATGGCACCTGAAACGATAATGACTATTACTGATTTACAACCATTGTTTGGTTGGAAAGAAACTTGTTCTGGGATTTTATAGAGTGTGAAGTGAAACCCACGCAAAAACAAAATTCAATTTTGAACCTGACTTTTCAAATGTTGTAAATTTGGTTCATGACTCATTCATATTTTAGTATTCAAACAACCGTATTCAATGTTAGACATTTCATTTACATACAACATAATACAAGTTTCCACTTAAAGACTGAAAATTCAGGTCAATCAATGAAAATGCTAGCGAACAAATTTTAGGCAACCTCAAATTTTAGGAGGTAAAAAAAACCAAGTTTTTAACTCAAAAACCCTTTCTTGGATGAACAACACTTAACAGAAGTGCATTATCGAAGAACCCCAAAAATGCATTATATTCAAATGACATACAATATCAGATGAAGAAAGACAAAAGCAGAAGCATAAAACCTGTAAATGGTCGAGAGTGGTGGACGGAGACTAGGGCGGCGGTCGGGGACGGCCGGCAGGTGGAGGTGTTTTCCGACGAAATGCCAGAAGAAGATGATAAGATGCCAAAATCTTCAAAGACAATGGTTTTTTGAAATTTCAATTATTAAAAAAATTAGCAATTAATTATTTAAATTAAAATTAAGTACAATTTTTAATCCAAAAAATATATTTATATCAGTTTTGGATCATCTCCGAATGTAAATTTTGTGATAAATTTGAAACAAAACAAAATTCAATGTCATATTTTTGCTAAATATTGTAAACATTTTTAAAAAGCCAATTTAATGTTTATTGATAATACATAAAAATTAATATATTTTTTATTTTATATTGTAAATAAGATTAATAAAAATAGTAATATGGTTAGTCGTTAATTATTAATTAATATATTAATGACAATATATTAAATAAAAAAGAAATTATTGTGTTAAATTTGACCGATAATATTTATCAAATTTTACATAATTTTTAGAACATCATTAGAGTGATATTTGTGGTTAAATATAATAATACATCACTTTTTTTTATACTACTTTGGATGATATTTGCAGCTAAAATACTAAAGTTGTCTAAATTTACACGTCACTGCCAAATTTATTTTTATTAGCGACAAAAATATCTAAATTTAACTTTTATTTGCACTGTTGATACCCACCGTTAATTTTGTCATTAGATAATAGATAGTAAAGTGGGTACTAACGGTGTAAATAAAAATTAAACGTTAAAAAAAATTAATTTAGGTATCTTAGTAAAATATTTTGTATAACTTCAATACTTTCATAGTAAATATTCGTTATTTGATGATATAAAGTTGGTTCAAAGCTCGGTATCGTATTCTAGTATTCAAATAGAATAAAGAATATGAAAAAGTTAAATTAAAATTCAATGCATGCAACTTATTCTAAACTCCTAGTCTAAAATAGAAAATTAAACAAAATAAAGTACAACATTTTCAAAGAGAATCGTTAAATGCACACCACTAGATCTTAATCTTAATCTTAAAAAATAAATTATAAATATATTTTATTTTGCAACAATATACTCACTAATAATAATTATTATATAATCAGTACTTTTTTTGCTGGATTTATAAAATCAGTACTTAAATATTAATAAAGACCATTACACATAGTAATTTTTTAATAAAAACTTCACATTATTAAAAAAGAAAAGCATATATTTTTCTTCTTTTTTATGTATATACTATTTTATTTTTAAAAAAAATCAGATCATACCACAACTCATATCTCACAACACAAGTTTATTTACATTTTTTTTAAAAAAACTAACAATTAAAGTAAAAGTATCAAATAATATGATCGTAATAACATGTAAAATTGACTAAAATTATGCTTAAAAGAAAAAATTAATATAAGTTTATTAGAAACACAAATATTTTTATATTAATTAAAAAGAGAGAGAGAGAGAGAGAGAAGAAGCTAAACATAATAAGAGGCAAAACATAGACAAACAAAGGCAGCAAACTGTGAGTGGGACATTTCAACAAACACCTTATGTGCAGAGAACATAACAGAACAGAACCTCAATAAAATCAAAGCCAAGAAGGATGAAAGAAAAGTTAACCAAACCTCTCTCAAGTGGAGTGCTTCGTTTAGATCATCTTCGCAAGTTCAATAAGTCGGCAACATGAGGATGATGATGATTGAAGTCTAGTCGGCAAGCAAGCTCAATAAGTTTAAAAGATTGAATGTCGTTTCTGTAAACATGGATATATATTTGTGTATATATATATATAAACACTCTTCAAATTCTGAATTCAATGCTCTATTAAACAATAAAATGAGAAAACTACAATAAGGTGTCGACAGAATCGGTCCACCACATGTATAGTTTTGTGGAATTGGTTTTAAATCACTATGAGAATAGTATGGACTCACCGTACTAGAATTTGTATAATTTACTTAGTGTTTATGATTTTTTTTGAGACACGACTCATTAATTGTTTGTACCTTGTTTTGTTTTGTTTTTTTTTATAAATTACTTTTTGGATTCTGTCTTTTATAAAATAGTTAAAATAAACTATTAAACCCAATTTTGATTAAAAAAATTTTGAACTAAAATTACAAATAATTAATCAAACTAACAACTCAGAACAAAAATACAGTTATTCCACCTAAGAACTATGCTGTTATGTTCAATTTTTTGTTCATCAAAATTAGGTTTAGAGGTCTATTTGAATCATTTTACAAAATACAAGGTTCAAAAAATAGTTTGTCAAAACATAATATCTAAACAAGTAATGAAGCAAAACACAATATCTAAAAATGTATAAACTCATAATAATAATTTATTTTATTTAATTATTTTTTACTTATTAGTTATATAATTATTGTTTTAAGAGAGATTGGTGAAAATGATTTTTTTTTTGTGAATTGGTGAAAATGATTTTTTTTAAGTGATTATGCACTCTCATTTATTTTGATAATTCTTTGCAAAATAATATTTATTTAAAATTTAATTGATTGTTTAAATTTTTTTAACTAATTGTTTAAAATTTTCAACAGACTGATTGAAATTTTTTAATACTTATCTAAATTATAAAAAATTATTTTGTAAAGAATTATTAAAGCTCATTTTGACAAATGATCCTTATTTTAAATGCAATGACAATTTTTTAAAGGAGACATTAAAAAAGGCAGCGAAAACGGAGACGAAAAAATAAATAAAATCAACGAGCCGAACATTTAATCAAACACACAACCAATATCTACACCCCATGGCCGAATAGATAATAATACTATGATTCTTTTTTTCCCTTTAAAACATCCAAACAAACAACATTTTATATATGTATATATACACTAGTTTGCACCAAGAATCTGATGGTTCATAGCAACTGTTCTGGAATATACAACATAGTAAAGATCCCATGTATAATTTATATCATAACTATTATTAACTCAGTTTTAAAATTATGCTTCTTGTGTAGTAAAAGAAACATTCATCTAACCATAAATCTCACCTTTTTCTGGCAAGAATTGTTCAAGAATTTTCGCCAAGGAGCAAATATGCACTCATAAATATCAGAATCTCAGACCTTTAAACGTCCTAAAACTTGAAAAATTCAGCTTGTTGGTCTTCTTCGTCGAACATGAAACGCTTGCCAGCCATGTTCGCACGTGTATCGCGAAAGATATCAGAGATAGAGCAATTAACAATGGCTAAGGGCTCTGTGAAGTTGCTTGGATTCTAAGCAAGTCCTTTTCCCTTGAGAGTTCCTTGGTCTCTGAAAGTACAAGCCTCTTGATAATGGAGTACACTGATGAGACATGGAAGAGAGACCCAATACTGCCTCATGAACATTCTGAACAAAAGGCTATGCAGTTTAAGCCCGAAAAGAGATGAGCAAAATCTGCACTAAACAGTCTTGAAAAATCCTTGTTTTCAAGTAGTTGTGCGGTTTCATGGGGAAGTATTATGATTCTTATCCAAACAAATTCAATATCCCAGTTTATAGAGCTATTGTAAAACAAGTTCCTTTTTCTTTTCATTTCATTCTGTGCTTGTAATCATAACAGCAATGACTAGTGATGCACACGGGGCGGGGAATTGGCGGAGAATGTTCCCCCGTCCCCGTCCCCATCCCATCCCTGCTTATTCCTCGACGGAGGCGAGGTGGGGAATCTCTTATTGGGGCGGGGAATCTCTACAAGGAATACATTTATTTAAAAAATAAATTTTAAAATAAAAGTCATAAATTATAAGATAATTAAAATATTTCACAATATTTATTATTTAAAATATTAAACATTATACTAAATAAAATTTAAAATATTAAAAAAAATTACTACTATACTATAATAACACATAAAAAAAAAATATATAAAATACATATAAAATATTACTAAAATATATAAAAATTTAAACGGGGCCCGTCGAGACTGGGAGTGCTATCCCCATCCCCGCCCTATAGGGATTCCCCGCCCCATCAGGGGCGGGCCCCGCAGATAGGGAAAATGTGCAAGGACAAAAAAAGGTGAGAAGAAAGAGGAGGCTCGTGGAGAGCGGTCTTGGGGAAAACAAGCTTCTTTGGAGGTGAAGCTTTAGACCAGTGTGAACTTCAGATTTGGTACAGATGCTAGTATGCAATCTATGTCATCAACCATTCTCTAAAAATGAATCTCTTAGAATCCAACATGCATGGGATATTTTCACTCACAAATCAATTAAGATAAGCTATGAGAAATTATTGGAGAGTTGTGAACTTTATTACCATTAACAGCTCGAGTGAGGGCATAAATCTCATCATCCATTTTAATCTTGTCATCCTCCATCATTTTGAGGATATCAAAAGCAGGTTTCTGAGCAGAACAATATACCCTTAGCAATGACTTATACAATGGCAAACTTGCAAAACCCAAATCGTGGATAGCCTTGACATACCATTGTGCACCTTCAACATCCCCTTTCTTCTCAAAATACTCTGCTATGGGCATCACAACACCATCCGATGGCCTCCAATGACAATGTTTCAACAAAGACAACGCTTTCTTCATTGCATTAATGGCTTTCTCCATCTTCTCGGTTTTCACCCATCCCTCCATGAGGATCTCCCAAGTCTTGTAATTTGGGCATCCACCTTTCTCCAACGTTTGAAGATGAAATGATTCAGCTTTGTCCATCAATCCATTCCTAACATAAGCGCCTAGGAGGATATTTGAAACCCGAATATCAAACTTACGACGGTTGGATTCCCACTCCGTGAAAACTCTCTCAGCTTCTCCAATCTCACCTAACTTCACCAAGCACAGCATTAGGCACATGTAATTTGCACAATTGATTCTTCCACTTAATTCTTTTCGAGCTTTCCAAAGCCGAAGAACTTCATCCTTGTTGTTCAAAGAGGCATACTGCGTTATAAGAAAGTTATAACCAAGAGGATTAGAGCTTGACAGTTTGTTCTCAGCATTTCTGAGGGCCAAACTGGCTTTCTCAAATTGCCCTGCTTTCACATAAACATTAGCTAAAGTTGAAAGACTACTCCATCCAAGCTCAACACCACCATCTCTAATCATTTCATTGTAAACCATCTCAACTGAAGAGACACCAGATATCTCACCACAGGCATTCATCCAAAGGTTGTAGGACAAAACATTCAAGGGTATTCTATTTTGCTTCATTTCCTGTATAACACGGAGTACTTTTCCAAACTGAGAGGTTGCCATGTACAGTTTCATCATCTCATTGTAAGGATGAGGGTTCACAACCAGCCCCGAGCCATTCAACTCCGACATGAAAGCCTCAGCAGTCTCAGTGTCCCTTTCCTTAACATAACCCCGGAGAAGAGAAAGGCCAGCGGCTTTACGCGAAGCAGTGCCTGATATATTGCTTCTGTAATATTCTTCAGCTTCTGCTAGACCATTCAAGCTGATGATTAACTCCATCTTAAAGGCATGGTCGGCCGGCGACATTAGGAACCTGCTTTGAGTTTCCATCCAGTTCATTATCTGAGTACATTTGAATCAAACAATACAAGTATCTTTTAGAAAAAAGTTATAGTAAAAGTAAAACGAACTAGAACCGTGATTCAGAATTGGGTTTGGAACCTGGAGAGCATGGTCGTGGCGATTCAACTTCAAGAGTTGGGTGGAGAAGCGCCGTAGCTCATGAAAGGAAACTTTATAGCCATGATCAACCCAGTTCTGAAGCACAGTGGTAGCACAACCCGAAGGGTATTTAAGCCTCAAAATCTTGCCCTTGAAATCATTTTTGGTCCTGGGTGCAAAATCTTTGGAGGGCTCATCTGCCACAAACGAACTATTGTATGAACAAATTGACCTCTGAAGACGATTTGTCACTTCTAGTTGAAGCATGAAGCTGCATATTTCAGACACCCAAAGAGTGATTCACAAAAACCAAAGAAACTGTTGAATAAAGAGATACAAAGAGAAATGTGGGGTTACTGTCTGATATCGGCAACAAGTAGGCGAATTGCCATGAAAAAGCTGGTCTCTTTCCTGAAATTTTTTGAGGAAAAAAGACGAAGTTTTTACCTAAAAAACCATTTCTTTGATAAACAAAACTTAAGAGAAGTGCATCATCAACAAAACCCAAATGCATTAATTCAATTGTCATACAATTATTGAGTTTTAAACTTCAAAAACTCATTTGAAGTGCATTATTAAGAAACTCAAGTTTAACATAAGTGCATTATTTAAAGAACCTCAAATGCCATACAATTATTGAATTTTAAACATCAAAAACTGAATCTAAGTGCATTATCCAAGAAACCCAAGTTTAAAGGAAATGAGAGAAAGAGAGAGAGACCCAAGCCAGCCATTTTATTGATGTGTGTTCCAAAAGGAGTTTCATTCTACTTCCAATCAAAGCTAAAGCTTCAAGTGTAGTTCATGTTTCTCAATTTGACATTATAGTTAGTAATATCATTTTCAATACAGCTAATCCCTATAGCCCATATGAGATATAATCCAAGGAATTTCATTCACAAATATTTTTTAAAATACCAGGCAACATCAACTAGGTGTAAATTACAAAACTTACTGTTTTTCCCTCACAAATTCGTAAAAGAAAAAAAAAACCAGGTTTCGCATCATCTCTAAACTAATATCTTAGTTTTAAGGGTTTTAGGTTTTTCAATCTCATATGAAGAAAAACAAAAAAAAAAAAACCAAAACTTTATAATAAATTCTGATATGAATATATACATAAGAAAACTATACAGACCTGTAACTCTAATGGTAGCAAAGGGAGGTGAGCAGAAATGAGCGATTAGTAGGGACGCGCCGCCGTTGGATAGAGGACCGGCGGGTGGAGGCCGGAGTTGCTAATGGCTATGGTGGTGATGGTATCCCAATCAGAGGTGACCGTGGAAGTAGAAGAAGAGAAACCGTCTTTCGATAAAACGATTTGTCGTTAATCAAAATTTTATGGTACAGCAAGAAAATAAAACGACGCGTCGTCTAAAATTCAACACAAGAAATGACACGTGGTGTTATGTAAACGACATGCGGATGTTAATCTGTTTAACCAGGAATAAAAACGACATGTCGTTTCCATTTGAATTTCAGTTTTTTTTTTTTTTTTGAATTTCAGTTCGGGGCATTATATTTCCACTAAAAAAACATATATAAGCACCTTAATAATTAAAATTTAAAATTTTTTTTTTTAATACTTTTTCTAATTTTTTTTGTTAATTTTATTTCATTCTGTTTTCAGGATTTTTTTCAAAAATGATATATAATTTTTTTAATAAAAAAATCTTACTTCAATAAGTTTTTATCTAATTTTTATTTTAGTTTTTTATTTAAATATTTAAAATAAATATTTTTTATATGTAATTTTTAGAATACGAAAAAGATTAAAAATTAGAAAAATGAAAGCATAAAAAATAATGCACTAAAAGAGAAAATGTGTTTTAAATAAAACGGTATGTTGTTAATAGAAAATTTTAGTCTTAACAGTTTAAAAACGACACGTCGTTGAAAAAACGATGGGTCGTATCTAAGCGACATGTCGCTGTTAGCTGTTGACTCCGGGAATAAAAACGACTTGTCGTTTATCATTAAACATGCAAGATTTGAATTTCTCTTCCGCGCTATACATTTTACAGAACGTTGTGTTCTCAAATCATCATCGTCCCCAAAATAAAACCCTTCTCTCTCTCTCTACACACACTCTCAGAGTTTCTCTCTCTAGAATTTGTGTGGATTCTTTCATGACTACGAAGTGAAGGTTGAAAATGTCGGCGATAGAGAAGCTCTGGGTGCAGATTTTCGAGAGGAAGTCGTGGATAATCGACCAGGCCAAGCAACAGACGCTTCAATATGACAAGCACCTCGCGTCCAAACTCCTTATCGAGGGAATAGCCCCTCCACCTTGGATTTGGACTTCGGATTCCACTGGTAAAAACATTGCACTTCCGCCATTGATTTCGATTTCGAATTTTTTGTTACGTTGTCGTAGCTTGATTTGTGCTCTTACTTCTTCCACTTCAATTAGTCTGTTTGATTGTTTGAAGTTTGAATTCCAGTTTCAAGGCTTCAATTTCGAGTTCCGGGTTCATTCGTAGTATTTTGCTTTGTGGATTTTGTGTCTGAGTAGTTCTTGACCATTTTTTTTGGAGCCATTTTCTCTTGGGATCGAACAAACTAAGCCTAGGGTTTTCATAAACTACTCGAATTTAGGATCAGTATTTTGTGACGTCTCTACATTCTGGCCAAATTCATGGTTTTTTTTTAAATTATTTTTGTTTATTTTTAGCGGATTAATGGGTAATTAACTTTGAGAAACCCTCAATTATGATATATATCTTTGTATTGCACTAGTAAAAGCTTTTTTTTTTTTTTTTTTTGGCAGAGTTGAATGGTGAAGATCTCATTTCTGGGGTCCTTCTATCACGTCCACGGCCTTTAATCCCATTTGCATTTAGTCATTGCTCAGTGTATGAGAAACCAATTGCTGAAGCTACAAATGGGGAACTACCAAATGGTTCGTGCTCGAAAGCATCTGTCGAAAATAGAGAATTGGATGGTTTGGATCATGCTAGACGTGCTTCAGTTTGTGTGGAAAATAGAGATTGTGGTGATTTTGATCATGCTGAATGTGCTTCGGTTGGTGTTTCTACGTTGGATCACTGTAATACATTCGTTGATGATCAGAGAAAAGAGTCTGAGGATGCTAGTATTACGTCTCCTCAAGAACAGAGAGAGACAGGATTCTTAGACGTTAGCCATGACACAGCTCGTTCATTGGCTAAGATTCAAAGATCCAAATCAAGGCAGAAGGCTCTTGAGCTTCGCACTAGTACAAAAGCAGCAAAATCCCGATTAAAGAATGTCATTAATTCCGGTGAAAACATTCCCATTCCTTCCTTTCATGATGATCAGCCTGACCAAATAAACTTAGTAAAACCTGTAGTAGATACCAGTAACAACATTTGCACGGTGGAAATTGTTAAAGTGGGTGATCCTTGTAGCAAGGGGAAAGAAAGCTTTGGCTGGAAGCGGAGTTCTTTGACTAAGGGTAGGTCATCTAATGTTGTCGGGGAAGATGGAATTGCAGTTGCAGATTCTATTGGCCCCTTTATTCAGCAGTCTAACATTGAGAACCAACCTCCGGAATCTGTTAACAATTTTCAAATTGCATACGAAAATCACATGGCTGCTGAAGCTAAAGTTGGTGAAAACATGAGTAAAGAAAAGGGAAGTGGCCCTTTTAAGATTGTCAGGGAAAATAGAGCTGCACTTACAGATTCTACTGGCCCATCAATACAGCAGTCTGATCGACCTCTGGAGTCTACTAATCATTTTAAAAGTGGTTACGAAAATTGCATGGCTGCAGAAGCTAATGTTGGAGAAAACAGGAGCCAGGAGAAAGGAGGCGGCATTGACAGGAGGAGGATAACAAGATCTAAAAGTTCTGCCCAACAAACAAACCATGTCAACGAATTGTTCAAGATGGATGGCACAAGAGAAAATCACATGGCAACAGAAGCTAAAGTTGGTGAAAACATGAACAAGGAGAAGGGTAGTGATTCATCTAATGTTGTCAGGGAAGATAGAGCTGCATTTACAGATTCTATTGGCCCCTCATTACAGCAGCCCGATCGACCTTCAGAGTATGTTAATCATTTTCAAAGTCGTTACAATAGTTGCATAGCTGCAGAAGCTAAGGTTGAAGAAAAGAGGGTACAGGAGAAAGGAGGCAACATTGAGGGGAGAAGAATAACCAGGTCTAGAAGCTCTGCTCAACAAACTAACCTTGTCAATGAATTGTTTAAGATGGATGGCACAAGCAAAAATCACATGGCAAAAGAAGTTAAAGTTGATGAAAACAGGAACAAAGAGAAGGGAAGTGATTCTTGTAATCTTGTCAGGGAAGATGGAGCTGCACCTACAGATTCTATTGGCCCCTCATTACAGCAGTTTGATCGATCTCCAGAGTCTGCTAATCATTTTCAAAGTTATTACGATAGTTGCATAGCTGCAGAAGCTAATGTTGAAGAACAAAGGGACCAGGAGAAAGAAGGCAGCATTGAGGGGAGAAGAATAACCAGGTCTAGAAGTTTTGCTCAAAAAACCAGCCGTGTCAACGAATTGTTCAAGATGGATGGCACAAGTGAAAATCACATGGCAACAGAAGTAAAAGTTGATGAAAACATGAACAGAGAGAAGGGAAGTGATTCTTCTAATGCTTTCGGGGAAGCTGCACCTACAGATTCTATTGGCTCCTTGTTACAACAGTCTGATCAACCTTCGGAGTCTGCTAATCGTTTTCAAAGCTGCTTCAGTAGTTGCATAGCTGCAGAAGCTAATGTTGAAGAAAAGAGGGGCCAGGAGAAAGGAGGCAGCATTGAGGGGAAAAGAATAACCCGGTCTAGAAGTTCTGCTCAACAAACTAACTGTGTCAACGAATTGTTCAAGATGGATGGCACTGGAGAAAATCACATGGCAACAGAAGTTAAAGTTGATAATAACATGAACAAAGAGAAGGGAAGTGATTCTTCTAATGTTGTCAGGGAAGATAGAGCTTCACATACAGGTTCTATTGGCCCCTCAATACAGCAGTCTAATCCACCTTCGGAGTCTGCTAAATATTTTCAAAGTCGTTACAAAAATCGCATAGCAGCAGAAGCTAATGTTGAAGAAAACAGGAGCCAGGAGAAAGGAGGCAGCATTGAGTGGAGGAGAATGACCAGGTCTAGAAGTTCTGTTAAACAAGCTAACCGTGTCAACGAATTGTTCAAGATGGATGGCACAAGCGACAGTGAGCAGAAAATTGGCTCAGGCAGTCTAACACGACAAGAATCTGCTAATCACAGCCAAACGGTGAAATCTGCTTATATTACCAACGAAAGCTGTGGCCTGAAAGCAAAAGTGGGCGGGTCTCGGAGTAGTTTTAGAAGGGTAACACGTTCTAGAAGCTCTTCTCAGCCAAACAACACCGTCTATGATTTGTCACAGCCGGTGAAGTTTTCAACTACGGGGACCTTTGAAGAGGAATATCTCTCTAGAAGTACTGGGTCACAGGGTACTTGTACCATTGAAAAGATATCGGAGCCTGCAAACTTTAATGTCAGTGGTCACATAACTACGGACTCGGTACTTTCTACTTCAAACAGTTCTCAAAAAGACAAAGACAGTCAAATATCAGCTGAAATTTTCTCGCCAATTCGTGAGGATCAAGAGCTGCATGCAGCAAATTCAACAGAGTGTTCGGACGAGGAAAATATTATAGATGAGTGTGTTGGTAAAAATACAATAACTTCTCTAAATAAAGGAACATCAGAACTTGTCAACTCCCAAAATTTGGATCTTCAAGTTACTCGCTCCAAGTCTGCCAGTTCAAACGAACATTTGGAAACTAAATCTTTAAACAGCTCAGAAAGCCTAGGCCACAACAAGGTGTCATGTAATGACTTGAAAGACTCACCCTCTTCCAACACCAGCAAGCCTGCTAATTCGGAGGGATGTGCGGCAACTGTTACGGAAACTGCAATTCATCTTGATGAGCAAGTGGAATCCCATCGGGTCGGTTCTGGGTCAAACTTGAATGGTGCAAGGGCCGTTGGAGTGGAAGTTTGTGCTCAACATCTTGCTGATAGTACTAAGCATGTGGAGCCCAAGCAACTAAATTTTGACGATGTGGAAACCTCTGGTTTCAATGGAGTTTCTGCCCTTTCTGTTGAAAAGGATACGGAGGGGAGATTGTTAGAACGAAGCCCTCAAGGCTTATCGGAATTTGCAGCTGTATTAGATACAGGAATATTCTTGGAGGAAAGGGAAGTCTTAAGTAAAGAAAGGAAGCTCAGGAAAGGTTCTTCTGAAGCCTGTGTGGAGGATGCAGATACAGACATTATAGCGTTGAATGGACATGCTGCGTCAGCAGTGAAGGAAACACCTCAAGCAGAGAAGGGTGTAGCTACTCATAGTTTGCAGCATTGTGACAAAAGTTCCAAAGAGAAATCTTCTTTGATAGATCCTTTAGTTACCTTACAAGTAGCCCGGGAAAGTGAGACAGAGACCACAACGCCTGTGACAGTAATACCTGCTGAAGTAGTTTCTGCAGATAGACCGGAGACTACCTCTTCTGTTGATCTTAAACTATCGATAGATGCTGATTTCACTCGAGTAACCACACCTGTTCCCTTTGAAATTCAGGAAGCGTGTACAGATCCCTGTTCTGTTTCCAAGGATGGAAATTTGGGTAATCTAGCACAGTCAACAGAGAATTCAGAACACTCTCAGTTTCGTACTGCAGATTCCTTGAAGGGATTTACTCATGATGCCACTGATGTAACTGTAAGTTTCTCACAATCAACTAAACGGCAGACTGCAGCAAAATCTGTGGAAAAAACCAGTTTTAGTGCCTTGCTTGAGGGTTCAACTCGGAATAAGCGAAAAAGGAGTGGTTCTCTGGATGCTCTGCCTACTTCACCAGTTGCAAAAGAAAATGCAGTTTTTCCTGTCGTCAAGGATACTAAAGTTAGAAACTTGTCAAGTGAAGAGCATGGTTTCAAAGATGTCCTAGAATCCCCAGACCTTCAAATTCCTCAAGACGATATTCAATTAGATATCAGTAAGAGTCAAGTTGAAGGGATGCCTCAAAGTGAGGAGGATGACATGCAAGAAAGGTCTAAATCTTCACTAAGGCTTCTCGTTCAAGAGGTATTTTCTTCCTCCGGCTTTGGTTGAATATTCTGCCGTCTTTTAGATTGAGTTAGCAAATTTGGAAAAATATAAATTTCACACTACCACATTTTTTTTTTCTCCATTTGGAAAATTCTGATGCACAGTTTATGCCTTCATGTTGTATCTTCAGGATGGTTGTAGCTTGAAAGATGGGGATTTAAGTGCAACGAACCTGGTTACCTCTGCTGATGAAGAATTGGAATCATTCCATATTTCAAGTGTGGTCAGAAAGTCTGCTGGAGCTTGTGATGGACTTCTTATGGAGGAAGCAAGAGTGGAAGATCCAAGTAGCATTATCTTTGATGGAATCTCGTTATGCACTTTAGAAGAGAATAAACTTCCATATCATCTTGAAGATAACTTTCAAATCCGGAATGCTGATTCTTTGACTTACAGTGAACCCTTGCACTTCACTGGTGCTGATGAGACGATGCCTGTGCTTGAGAGTTTCATTTTGCAATCAGACGATGAACAACCATGCATTGCCGATGAGAGGATCCGCTTTGACAAGTTGAGTCTTCCAAAGACTTCAATTGAACATGCTAGCATTCTAGAGCAGCTTTGCAGGTCTGCATGCTTGCAAACTCCAGTATCCTGTTCTTCAGCTTCGTATAAATTGCCCAAAATTTCAAATCTATACCAATCTGTTCCAACTGGGCTTCTAGAGGGCATGGATAAGCCAAAGGATGATTATGGTTGTTTGAGTGAGGTCTTTAATTGTTCTTTTGAAGGAAGATCATATTCAGATTTTCTTCCCAATTCAACTAGTCAGTGTGATTGGGAGATAAATAAGCCTTGTTTGTCTCCAGTTAGAAAAGTCTGGGACAGAATCATATCAAAGTCAGACAGCTCTGAGAAGCGAAGAAGCGTAATTCCTGAGCTTCCATCCATTTGTGAAGAAAATGAGAATGTAGATGAGGTAGCTGATACTTCCCTAGAAGGCAATGTTTCTAAGATCCAGGCTAGTTCTGTAAAAAGAGCACCACTTGCTGAAGTTGTTGCAAACCTTGCTGCATCTGAAGCTGAGCAAAATATTGATAGAAGTAGTTTAGATTCAGTTAGCACAGAATTCAGCTTCAATGGAACTCATAAGAGGACCAAACAGAATGTTGGAAATGGAAAAGGCATTAAGAGAAGATACAACAATAAGGAAAATGATAGCATGTCTTCATTAGGAGGAGCTGCTTCTAAGGGAAAAACTGGATTACTTCATAATCGGTTTAGCAAGTCAAAAGTATCATCAACAAGAACTAGCTCAAGGAGAGGAGGTCCAAGTTTGACAGCGACAGAGCCTAAGCCTAGCAATATTGTGTCAAATATTACTTCATTTATTCCACTTGTTCAACAAAAACAAGCAGCTGCAGTTATAACAGGTTATTTCTCATTCTAGTAAAAATGGTTTCCCTGCAAGTTATATTGGATTTTATGTTGACACAAGTTTCCTTTTGAGACAAGTTTAGTCTAAATATAGAGCTGGGAAATTTTTTAAATTTCTATTTATGTTTTACTTTCATAGTCATGCTTTATTTTTGCATTGATTTTATTGTGTGTTTTGATTAATTTTTACAGGAAAGAGAGATGTCAAAGTAAAGGCCTTGGGGGCTGCTGAAGCTGCAAGGCGTCTTGCGGAGAAGAAAGATAATGAACGCAAGGCTAAGAAGGAAGCCATGAAGCTTGAGCGAGCAAGACTTGAGCAAGAGAATCTTAGGCAATTGGAACTGCAGAAGAAACAGAAAGAAGTGGAGCGGAAGAAAAAAGAGGCTGAAATGGCAGCGAAGAAAAGGCAAAGGGAAGAAGAAGAGAGGAAAGAAAAGGATAGGAAACGGATGCGTGTTGAGGAAACAAGAAAGCAACAGAGAGAAAATGAGCAAAAGTTGCATGCACAAAAGGAAGAGAAAGATGCCAAATACCGAGCCCTGGTAGGATGTCTTTACTTAAGTTCCTGGCTTAATTTATTTCTAATTGTTGTTGTAGATGTTACTCACACCAAGCTGACTGGTGTAGGATGTTAGAGGACAAGAGACCAAGGAATCTAAAGATGAAAAAAGGAATCATAAGATGGAACAGCAAAATGGAGATGAGAATCTCCAGAGACTTTCAGAAGCTGAGCATGCGACTACACAAGCATCAACGAGTGATGACAGAGAACCAAGCATTATTCGTGAAGATACTGGAATCTCAAGTGATCATGTGAAAAATCTCAATGTAGTAAGTTTCCAGTGAGAAATCTCTCTTTTGGCTGTGAAATTAGTCACAGCTATTGAGCCTTCCCCAGTCCATTGCCTCGTGTTGACACTCTCTGTGCTTTTCTAGGGGAACAATTTAGACAAACCAACAGGAGCTGACAACTTGGTTGCAACTGCAAGTGTAGAGCAGTCATATGATATTTCTCCATACAAATGTTCAGATGATGAAGATGAAGAGGATGACGTACCGAATAACAAATTTGTTCCTTCATGGGCTCGGTATGCTTTCCAACCCTTTTCAACTATTAGTCCTGTCCTGCTTATGCTAGGAAGCAACCTAATTATAAATATATATACAGAAAGCGACTACAACGCATCCCTTTTTTTTACAACACCGGTGCATTCTTTTTCTATGTTCGGCACCTGTATAGATATAATCCCAATGTTTTTTAGATGACGGTGTACATTGTAGGTATTTAGAATATCCTGCAAATTTTCAAGAAATTCTGAATATTTTATGAAGCCGAAAACAAAGTTCAAACTATCAAATTTTATACGCGTACACAAAAAAACAGGCACGCGTGAAACAGACAGTTTAGACCCTGTTTAGTTATCATAATTTATTCAGAATTTCTTGAAAATTTGTAGGATGTTCTAGATAGGTATAATGTACACCATCGTATAAAAAAAATTTGAGATTATAACTATTCAGGTACCGAAATAGAAAAATGATGCACCGGTGTTGTAAAAAAAGATGATGCATTGTAGTCGCTCCCTATATATGTATATAATTATAAGCAAATGTTTTGCCTTTGGACATTTTTCATTTAGTTGGTATGATTAAAGAAAAATTCAATTATTTTGTAACAGTAAACCTAGCGTGGCTCTCTTTGTTGCTTCACAAGATAGAGTAGACCCAGAGACCATATTCCCCCCAGATAGCTTTTGCAGTATAGCTGAAGGTAATGAACATAGATTAGCTAATTGCTTTATGCTTTTATTTTCTCTGTAGTTAAATGACATTAGAAAATTTTCTTTTTGTAGTTCTTCTGCCACGAAAGTATCAGATTAATGTAGGTGGGACTTGAATCAGATTGTAATGATCTCCAGTGTTTATATATTCTTCAACCAACTAGGACTAGCATGAGGGCTTTGGCATTGAGACAGGTATGTTATTCCTTATTTAATAGAATTAAAACTAACTACTTATGCCATGGAGAATTGTCCTTGTCTTAATTCATTTCGCTGTTTAAGTTTTTTATTAGAGACAAAACAAGCTCTAAGTTCAATACGTAAGCTGACATTGCTTTAATCTTTTACATGGCAGATTCCCAAAGAAGATTTTGTGATGTGTTCTTGAGCAGCTCACTCGGTTCCCACAATTTTTCACACCAAGATTCTCTTTCCACATCTCTAGGCTTTGAAACCAATATTAGTCCAGGCAAAATCTCCCTTCCTTTTCCTAGATCAATACTGATTGTTAATTCTAGCTTTGAATCTCTTCTCTACCTGTATATTTAGATATGATAGGGAGCTAGTTTCTAACCCTTTTGTATGCTTTTTGTTCCTCTAGAATGACTTGTTCTTTCAGGCCAAAAACACTATGAACTCTTGGTTCCAATTAATTCATTCAAATGTGTAAAGACACTTCTTCCCCAATGTTAACTATCTCGACATATTTCAAGGTACGATAAAGAAAATATATTGTATCTTTCGACTTGGGAGATAGGAAATTAAATTTGAAATGTTCGAGAAGAAGTGTAATATCACTCGGCTACAAAGTCGTATCTCTTTAGTTAATAAAATCCAAAAGGTTTATCGATCCCAGAGTGTCCAGATCCATAATAGACATATAGAAATTATTATTTGTCAAATAACATCGAAAGTGGTGATTTCGGAAGATAGAATGCCTATTGTTTGTTTACCTAGAGAACTTATTGAATTGTTGCGGGCAGAACGAACGAGGTGTGCTTTGAAAGGGAATAACGAAAGCATCTCTAATATTTATATGATCGAATCTTTACTATGAGAAACTTGAATGAATTGGTCAAGGAGTTGGAACTTCTTAGTTCACATAAAACAGTTTAAATGTGTCAAAAATCTTATCCTTAAACTTCACTTTCTTAAACATCTTTTAAAGTACGATAAGAAAAGATATCTATATCTTTCTTAAACACTATTGTAGCCTTTGTTACAAAGTAACTAGAAAGATTTCAAAGAAGGGAAAGTTAAAGGAATTGATCATTATTTGTTTTGTAACGGCTAAATGACGTAAGATTCTATATTCTCACATGGGCCCTTATTTTATATATATTTATTTTGGTATTTTTGAAGTCTCCAAATTCACACCACAACCTAAGAGTATTGTCTCTATTTTCAAACTTATATTATTCACTCATTTTATTGCCGTTTAGATTCCATTCCATACATTTTTATTACTACTAAAGAATATGAATATTACCCAAAAACCCATTTGGATCTGACTCAAAATTTAGTTGAATAAATAATAGCCGTCCATTTTAAGATCTACCAATGAGAATGTACAACCTAAAAATGACCAAATGTGGAATTCAGTGCTGTGTTGGGACCCATCTTTTTATTTTAATAGATTTTGATTACTTAAACCTTTTCTATGTCACATGTAGCATTACATGTATCAGAACAATAATAGTACCTTATTCAATTGTCTATATAATATATATAGTCAAAGTATGGCACTGTACACATCATAATCATTTGTGAGACATTAAAACGGTCAGTTTGAATAATCTTTTGAAAAAGAAAAAGAAAAAGTTGATTTAAGAAGACCCCACTTTAGATCTTTTTGTTTAATGTAATCTGACCCAGTTGTCCTTTGAGAAAGAAAAATATTGATCCTTGAAGTATGCTATTTATTGCACTTTAGTCCTCAGAGTTTTTAATTTTGACAATTGAGTCTTTGATTTTTTAGGATAACTAAAGTTGAATTTTTTTACATAAAAAATTTGTGTTTTTCAATTATTAATATCTGAATGTGTTTAGAAAGAAAAAAATAGACTATGTTAAAAATACTTCATTTTAAAAAATAGAAATTTAGGAATTTAATTGTTAAAGTTAAAACTTTAAGGACTAAACTATAATAAGTAGTATAATTCAGGGACTAATAGAGTTAAATACCCTAGTTTTGATTCAGACGAAACTACGTCGTTTTCTTTCTCGTTACCGTTGGAGAAAACGACCACCCCACGCGCCCATTCTTTTCAACCGTTAAAACCCCACTTTCCCTCTTTTTTCAATCTTTCTCTGTTCTGAACCATCTTCAACCTCTCTCTCTCTCTTTCACTATTTTCAAGAACAACTGAAGCCCAGAAAAACCCTTTTCCCATTCTTGGTATAGGATCGAAATCTTCATAGAAATGTGTTCAAGAAAGCTTCTTCTGTTCTTGTTTTGCTTCCTTCTTTACTACTCTAAAGACCCGCCTTTTGTATCATCATCTTCTTCTTCTGATAATGTCAGTTTCGACTTCCCATATTTCAGTCTCAGAAACTTCACTCTCCTCGGCGATTCTTATCTCCGAAACGGCTTACTAGGCTTGACAAGAGAGCTCGGAGTGCCATCTTCGAGCGCCGGGACTGTCATCTTCAACAACCCAATTAAGTTGTTCGACCCAGAAACCAATACCACTGCTTCTTTCTCCACCAAATTCTCTTTCACCATTAGTAATCTCAATCCGAGCTCTTTCGGAGATGGGTTGTCGTTTTTTCTCTCGCCGGATAACCGGATTCTTGGCAGCCCCGGAAGCTACCTCGGTCTTGTGAATTCTTCCCAATTGACCAGAAACAAGTTCGTGGCCATTGAGTTCGATACCCGCTTGGATATGCACTTCAATGATCCGAACGACAACCACGTGGGAGTAGATATCGAAAGCCTTAATTCAATCAAAACTGCTAATACTATGTTGCAGGGGATTAATCTCAAAGCTGGGAATATCATCACAACTTGGATTGATTACAAGAATGGTCAAGAAAAGTTGAACGTCTTTCTGAGTTACTCGAATATCAAGCCTGAGAAGCCGATTTTGAGCTTGGATATTAGTCTCTATGAGTATCTAAAGGAGTCTATGTATGTGGGGTTTTCAGCTTCAACTGAAGGGAGTACTGAGCTTCATTTGATTGAGAATTGGAGCTTCCATACATATGGATTTTTATCTATGAAAACAAGAAAAATTCCTCACAATGTGTCTGATAGCTCGGTGACTGTTATAACACCGATGATTCCTGAGGGTGATTCTTCAAGTAATCATCACAAGAAGCTTGGTTTGGGACTTGGGATAGCTGGACCGGCCTTCTTTTTTGTGGCTCTTGTGGTGTTTGGCTATATGTCTGTGAGAAAATTAAAGAGTATTAGAACTCAAAAGAGCTTCATCAACCATGATCTTCTAACTAGTCCAAGAGAGTTTACTTATAGGGAGCTGAAGTCAGCCACAAAGGGGTTCCATGCAAGTAGGATAATAGGCCATGGAGCATTTGGTACTGTCTACAAAGCCTTCTTTGCCAATTCAGGCACCATTGCTGCAGTGAAGAGATCAAAGCATTCGCATGAAGGTAAAACTGAGTTTCTAGCTGAGTTGTCTATTATTGCTTGTTTGAGGCACAAGAATTTGGTGCAGCTCCAAGGCTGGTGTGTTGAGAAAGGTGAGTTGTTGCTTGTTTATGATTTCATGCCTAATGGCAGCCTTGATAAGTTGCTTTACCAAGAATCCGGACGAGGACCCTGGTTGAGTTGGTCACATAGACAAAACATTGCAGTTGGTTTGGCATCTATTCTGACTTATCTCCATCAAGAATGTGAGCAACAAGTGATCCACAGAGACATCAAGACCGGAAATGTGTTGCTGGATGGAAACTTCAATGCAAGACTAGGCGATTTCGGTTTGGCAAAGCTCATGGATCATGATAAAAGCCCTGTTTCTACTCTAACTGCAGGAACAATGGGATACCTAGCTCCTGAGTATCTTCAGTATGGCAAAGCAACCGAAAAGACTGATGTGTTCAGCTTTGGTATTGTGATTCTTGAAGTGGCTTGTGGAAGAAGGCCAATAGAGCGCGAAACTGGTACTCAAAAGATGGTGAATCTGGTTGATTGGGTTTGGGGTTTGCATTCTGAAGGGAAGATCATTGAAGCTGCTGATAAAAGGTTGAATGGTGAGTTCAGGGAGGAGGAGATGAGAAAGCTTTTGCTTGTGGGGTTGAGTTGCGCTAACCCGGATAGCACTGAGAGACCAACAATGAGAAGAGTCTTGCAAATTTTGAGTAATGAAGCTGAGCCTGTGATTGTGCCAAGGATCAAACCAAGTCTTACTTTCAGCTTGCATTATACTTTGGATGACATTGTTTCAGATGATGAAGAAGAAGAGGATTCTATGGAATCAAACTCTATATGTGAGATTAAAGTTTCACAAGAATGATTTCAAGTTTTTGTTAGATAAGATTGATTGATTGTATTTTTCATTTCCTTTTCTTCATTCTTTGGTTTTTTTAAATTGGAATATTGTTCTGTAATGTGGAGATATAGAGACTGTAGCAGTTCACTGGCCTCAGTTCAATTTCATCTGTTGAACTATGTGGTCTCTGTTTCTTCCATACTATATATAATAAATACGAAGTTTTGTTTGAAATGTATACAAAAAAAGTTTAATCTTTTGTGCTCTTTTTTACTTCTTTACTTTGTCCAAAAGTGCTTCATGGTTTTGATTTTGGTCAATATAATGAAAGAAAAAAAAAAAGCAAAATATATACAAGCATAAAATTTGAATTTATATGAATTGTACAAAAACCATAGCCCTGACACTAGAAAAGAAAATCATATGCTCTATTCTACCAAAAACATACTAAAAAAAAGCATTGCAACTACTCCTGTATGTATATACAAACTGCTATAATTAATATCTCTGTTAATTTGTTTTGGTACATAGATGAATATAATGCTTTTCAAGCATCATCATCATGGATAAAGACACTATTAATTTCTCAACTACTTTCTTCTACTAAAACCCTTTTCTGATTCACCATCAATTACAGTTTTTTCTTCTATTCTGATCAGTCCATATATATATATATATATAAATATATAAGCAGCTTCATTCCTATAAGAACTTGAACAAAAGCCAGAGTATATAGTGAAACCCAGTTAAGTATAGAACTTGAACCTGCAAATAAAGTTGATTATATAAGTTAAACTTCAAAACAGATATAACAGCAGTAGAAACATGAAAACTTACCACATATTTCAACAACTTATTACCAACTCCTTCCCCTTTTCTTTTTCCCAACCTAGTATCTATATATATATATATATATATATAAATGTCTGAACACATAATAATTATGTAATAATAAGTTTCAAGAGAAAAATGAAATGAAAAGCCTTGAACTGCAGTTTGATAAAGGTGGTGAAACTGGCTATATATACATATATACACATATAGATATTGTATAGAAGATATAATGATGATGAGATGTGGATCAATGGTGACAGAAGAAGAGAAAGCACACTCCCAACATTGACAAAGATCTCTTTAGCCCATGCCGGGTTGTGCCCTCTCTCTTCTGTCAACATCCATCTTCTCCTACCTTCACCTCATCATATGTATACATCCATATGTATATATATATAGATATATAGATGGACTCACTATATATTTAACATAACAGACATATATACATGTATGTATCAATCAAAAAATAAGTTTATAGCATCTATATGCCTAACTATATAATAAACTTGATATAATGTAATGTAATAAATATATATATACACACCAAAATTATGGTATATATAGTTTTCATAGCAGTGATAAACAAATATTATACATGGGGATCAAAAAAAATATAATATATAGTTATTCAAAAGAAAGAGAAGAAATATATGAATATACCCTTCTGGGGATCTTAGTTTTGGCTCCATATAATATAACATCTCCAAATCCCAGAAGCTTCTTCTTCTCTGGAATTTATATACATATATGTATATATATATATATTGAAAACAAAAGAAGAGAAGAATAACAGTACTGTATAGCTAGGACTTGATTTTTGCTTAATTTACAGAAAGAAAAACTTAAGAGAAAATCGAATAAAATCAAATGAGATAAGAGATAGATAATTCTAGCGAGAGAAAGTAAAAGAGAGAGGCGTATAGGCTAAAAACACTGAAAAATTATTATTATTAACTCTTATCTCAATTCAATGAAACAGTAACGAAGGGTTCATATCACTATAAATAGAGAGATTTGAGAGAATGAAAAGAGTCACCGGCTGAGCCGGTGACATTGCTGATGATGACCTGTTATTAAAAGGTCAAACTCCTAGTGGTGGTCCTTTACTTATGCTATTAATTACCTAATAAACTTAGAATTCCTTTTTTTTTAATAAAAAAAAAGAATAATAAAGAAACGTACAAGTAACCTCATAAATTTTGTAACTTGATATGGTAAGCCGATAAAGACTTGCATTTATTTTTATATTTTAAAAAAAAAAAGAGATGGTGACCGGGTATTGCAGGTGGACCCAAATGACCATTTACTGTTTAGCTAGCTCTTTGTTTTGTTGTGGTGATTCAAATTGATCATGACCGTTAAATCTTCTCTGATGTGACACGTGGCAGACATGCAAGGTTGGCAGTTTGTTTTTTTGTACAGTACAATAAAAAAAAATAGACTGTACTGTACAGATAGGCTAGACTATAGAATAGAGTAATATGCCAAAAAAAAAAGGATTTAAAAGTTTGCCATTTCATTTAGCACTTTCCATGGTTCATTTCATTGGGTTTTTTTTTGGATTTTTTATTTTATTTTTTTCTTTCTTTTTACTTTTTGTTCTTGTAGTAACATTCAAAGAATTATAATCTATTCTTCTGATAACTATTTTGTCTTGTCTTGATTATATCCAACTAATAAAGCAATGGTATTACTTTGTACAATGAATATTTCATATTATTTTGATGCTAAAGTAAAAAGAACAAAATAATTAATATAATTTTATATTAAGTCTCGTGTATTTTATTTTAAATTAAATTGTTGAAAACTCGATTCTAAATTACACTAATAACGATATATGTCATAATATTTGTATTTAAATTATACACCCAAATATTACTATTTTATTCTAGTCAAACACATTTATCAAAACTGGTACCTACTATTTTTAAAAATAGTATCACATCATTGTGTGTATATTTTGGGTGCACATATCATTACTCTATAAAAATATGAGAAATGATAGATGCACTCTCAATTTGCACTATCAAATTATACATCATTATGTGTAATTAATCTCAACCATTAAATATTATGGGATAACTACTTAAAAATATCAATGATCGAGATTGCTTACACAATATAGTGTGTAATTTAAGTGTACAAATTGAGAGTGCATACATCATTACTCTAAAAATATATAAGATATAGTATTAGTAGTGTTGGTACCCCTTAACAATATTCATAAATTTATTTATATTGGTAAGAGCATCTCCAATTGAATATCAAATTAGTGATATATTTATAAAATATAACTCACTTTACAAAAATCTTGCTCCAATAGTGTGCCAAAAGTTATGTCAAATTTGACATATGCTAAAAATTTGGTCAAATTTGATACACAATGTAGCATGGTGCATATTTTGCACCACCATAAATGCTACACCTTTTTATTTACTTTTATGTCATTTATATTATTTTAGTATTATTTTTATAATTTTGCATTAAATGTTATACTTTTTAACTTATTATCTTATACTATCAACAATAAAATATAAAGAAAAATGATTATTTTTTGTATATTTTCAATAAATATCAAAATGACATTAATGAAATATTAAATTTTACAACGGTGCTAAATATATAAGATTGAATTTTTGTGCCAAATATAGCACACTATTTACATCTCTTATTGGAGATGGTCTCACACATCAGCATAGTGTGTAAACAATCTCAATCATTGATATTTTTAAGTAGGAACCTCACAATAAATAATTGTATGGTTGGGATTAATTGCACATAATGGTGTGTAATTTGAGTGTACAAATTAAGACTGCATACATCATTACTCTAAAAATATATAAGAGCATCTCCAATAGAGTGACTAATTGGTGTGTCAAAAGTTATATCAAATTTGACACATGCTAAAAGTTATGTCAAATTTGGCACACAATATAGCATGGTGCATATTTTGCACCACTATAAATGCTACACTTTTTTATTTACCTTTATTTCATTTATATTATTTTTATCAATTTGCATTAAATGTTATATTTTAACCTTATTATTTTATTATTATCTTATACTATCAACAATAAAATATAAAAAAAATGATTACTTTTTGTACATTTTCAATAAATATCAAATTAACATTAATGAAATATTAAATTTTACAACAGATTTTACAATTGTACTAAACATATAAGATTGAATTTATATAACACACTATTTACATCTCTCATTGGAGAGACTTTTGTGCCAAATATAACACACTATTTACATCTCTCATTGGAGAGACTTTTGTGCCAAATATAACACACTATTTACATCTCTCATTGGAGATAGTCTCACACATCAGCATAGCGTGTAATTTGAGTGTACAAATACATCATTACTCTAAAAATATATAATATAGTATTAGCAGTGGTACCCCTTTAACAATATTGATAAATTTATTTATATTGGGAATGTCCTCATTTTCCAACATCGATTAAGGAATCAATTGATAAACATTACCAAAGTCTACTCAAAGAAGCACACTTGGAGTTGGAGGGCAACTATTGAGATTTGATATTGAATGAACAACAACTATAGTAGGTGTAGGTGTAGGTGCATCCTTTGCCATTAATATCACTAAATGTAAATACCATTTCAAAATGAGTTCTTATTTTTCCATATATTCTTATATTTACCAAAGCTCCATTGAGTGGACATCATTTTCATGGGTCAATTTTCATATCTATATAACATCCTCATATACCCACCTCATGAAGAAGAGGCAGACCTAAGAAATGGCAATGCCCTTAATAAGTAAAAGCAACAGCTCACTGTAATACAATCTGAAACTTTCCACTGAAGGCACTTTGACACTAATGCATATTCAATAATTATGAAAATGATGGCTACTTACTTGCCCAAAACCCACTTTCTCTGGTTTTCCTTCATACAAGCCTATTTCACTCATATGCAAAAGAGCCCTCTTTTTTTTTCCAACTCAAATAAATGGTGGGATGATCACAGCCGTTTAAATCTATTAAATCATATGTGACATACACAAGTGTTACGTACACAACTAATTTAACTGCCAAGAGAAAAACCCATGTTTCGATTTCGTTTGCTTCTCCTAGTGGGTTGGTTCAATCCTAAACCTTGTGTGCAACACTAGTTACAGATTCTATATGAAGATGTTATTAAAAGAATTGGGTACAATTAGTTTCGAGTCAACCTCATGTTACTAGTTCTTGGCTGAGTGTCTTCAGCTGAATATAAAGAATTGATGATCTTATCATCATCATCACGCGAGATTTGGCCAAAAAATGACTCACTTTTCAAATCTGAAGCAGCCTTAGTTGAGTTTTTTGAACTCGAGTTTTCGAATGCTAACTCAGACTCTACCATTTTGGTCTTCCATTTAGAACGAGTTGCCTCTGCTTGATCTGCAAATAAGAGTTTCGAGATGGGGGAAGAGCAAATCTCCTTGTAAGTTTCATACGCAGCAGCATAGGTGTTCCCACCTTCCAATAGTTCAGTGAGAGGATTCAAAACCGAAATTGGATCATCATTACTTCTCTCGAGATTTTTCTTTAAGCTGAAAAACTTGGAGACAAAATCGGTTTTAGAAAAGTAGACGAAAACTGCAGTTTCGTCCAAGTGGTAGACAGAAGTTACAGAGGTTGGACCAAATGCTTTTGTGATGCAACATCTTATGTCCTTGGCCTTGAGTTTTGACGGAAACCCCCAAATCAACACAATGCTCTCAAATGAAATGTTGGAGAACCGCCTTTTCGGGTTGGATTCCAAAGTCTCGGTGACCTTATTACCAGTTCTTAGATCAATAATGTCAGCATTGGTCCAGCTGAGATACAGATGGTTGATGTGCTTTTGGAGTTTTTCATTGTGTGCTAAGTTTTCGGCTGACAAACGGAGTTTAAAATCAATGCCTACATAACTGCATGCCTGAGCAAAGATGCATCCCGTCATAAAAGCATCATATCCAGCTTCATGCTTGGCTCCAGCATTCCAGCTGGAACACCTGCAAATAGAAACCAAATCTTCAATTGTGAATGTAGCTCGTAATTTTGTTCGCCAAAAAAGAAGCAGCAAGCGTATTTTCTTTATTCTTCTTTTTTTTTTTAAAAAAAACAACTAGGCTTCCCGCCTAACCTTATAATATTTGAGAATCAAAAAACTATAACAATTGCTATGTAGGTGCTCACAAAGGACTCGAAACTTAAACTTTGTGAAAGCAAACCACGTATCTGATAATTTGAAACCAAAAAGAAGAAGCGAGCATATTTACTTTAAGCATCAGTTAATTAAGGTTTGACAATTAAAGTTTAATAAGAAAGATGGACATAGACACACTAATTATAGAGTAAGAGCAAGTGTGAGGAACGCTATAAACATAATCATATAGATGTATAGATAATTGTCAGGCAATTTTTTTAAGAAAGAGTTTAACATTTTCTAATGTAAAACTTTTCCGGTATTTTCATTTTCTTCCTGTTTTTATGTTGGTCTTTCTCCCTTCTCTGCAAAAAGAGTTAGGTCTCCCTACTATTGTGCCCATGAACTTGACTAAATCATACGTACTATGAAGTTATTGATTATAGGCAAAGGAAAGTAGGAACAAACCTTGAATCATCCACTTGAGCCTCCACCTTAACATAGGAATCAGATGCTATACCACTACTTACACTAAGAGCAATATGTGGGCATAACAAGGTGAAAGCTGAGGATAATGATGTCTTGGACTTCTTCATTCGTTGTTGGAGTATAGGATGAGTATTCAGTAGTATTTTGGTGTCAATTATGTGAGGGAAGTACTTGTGAATAGAAGCAACAAAGTCTTCAGCTTCGAACGGAAGAGGACCAACAAATTTGTTGTGGACATGTGCAATATCTGTATAACAAACAAGATAGCATATCAGTATTTTTTTTTTTTGGGGGGGCAATGATAACTTCATTGAAAATAATCAAAAAGTCGTACAACCTAGAAACTAAACATCCCTAAGAAAGATAGCATATCAGTATTAAAATATGGCAATCAAATGAATCTTTTTACCAAAAGAACAAAAAAAGTTAACTTCATATAACGTACCCAAGAAACAATTGTGACCAACAATCAATTTCTTTTCTGAGGATAACAGGTCAATAACATGGCGAAAACCTATTGCAGCTTGGATCTTCCCAACTGCGTGTTTCCGATGTTCATCATTTACTTCTTTCTGCAAAAAAAATAGGATAATACAGAAACTCTCAATTCACAAGGACACAGATGTCATAACCTCACTGTTTTTCTTGTTACTTTAATTCTCCTCTCCAAGTCTCCATATGCATGTTATTAATATGATCAAACATCAAATGCAAATGCTCATATGCCTTCCTTATTTGTGTACTTTGGATCTTTTCACTTCTAGTAATCAGAGATTTCAGTTCAAATTCCTAAGTGAAAACCCAGTAAAACTTATAAAATAACAAATTTACATCTAATAACAATCTTAATCTGCATTTGCCTAAAAAATTATAGCAATACATCGCTGACAGAAAACCATGCAACAACTAGTCAGGCCAACTAATTTCTTCAATGAGAAAGAGAATTTTGAAAAGCCTCTTACCATAAGCAAATCTCTGTCATCCTTTGAGTCTGTATAGACTATTAGATGCTGAGAGTCACAATTTTCACCTTTTAAACGAACATATGAAAGATCTTCGAAATTCTTTCTAATAACCTGCATTTTTTCAAAAACCATGGAAAAGGCATTATTCTCTGTGCTAGAAGTTATGAATGAATTTACATTCAATATAAGCATGAATAGGTATAATTTCTCAAAAATTACATTCATATAGGTTAAAGCCAAGGGTGACAGTTACAACATTACCAGCTGAATCAACCTAAGCTGATGAGAAGTGAATCCATTCAGACTAATTGCTGGACGCATCTTATAGAAAAGAGTTTCAAATTGTTGTTTGGAATCACTTGGACTCCCTTGACATTGAAATTCCCCATTTTGAAACTGTAATAGCCGATCACGCCATTCATTAATTCTGTTCCTCATTCGTTCACTGAACAGAACGTCTACCATACTAACTAATGGCACGTCTCTAACTTCTTTTGAACTATAGGATGTCACAGATGACTCACCCTCGTATTCCAAATCAAAACGTTTCTGTGCATCTACTTCTTGTCTTCTGGATAAATAAGATATTCCTGAGATTACCCAAGGGATTCAATTTTCTCAAAGAAAGAACTTTAAATGCATACTAAAAAATTGATCTCGTATAAGTTATAATAAAGTGCTAGCGGCATCGATCATAGTAGCCATTCAAAATATTATACAATATTAAAACTCAGGGCACAAAAATTCTAACCAGGGCTAAGACTTAGAACAAGAAATTCATGGGTTAAACGGTGTAACAGGATCAAACTAAATTACCTTCATGTATGCAAGCATTGAAATCAAACTGATACTTAGCCAGGAAATCGATTGATGAAGTCTGGAAGAGAAATTCATAAGAGGAACCATCAATGTTAAGCTCTTGCCGTGGGAAAATGTAGAAATTGAACCTGACAAAGAACAATCCTATTCAGAAATATACATGAAAATGGTATATAACAGGAGTAAGAGAAACCCAAAACATGATAGTAAGCCCTAAATCAAATTCTAGCATAGAGATGATGAGCTTTTTCATTCTCCACAAATACTAAATATTACACTAAACACCAACCAATGTTTCCAAAACTTTCTCTGAAAAAAACATAATAAAAAAACAGTTATTTCAATGTTAAATCATTCCTTTCCTTCAAGAATCTCAGTTAAAATCCTTTCTCTTTTCTAGTGAATAACTCAAAATGGTGCAAAGCGATGAAATTGAGTAACAAAATGAGCTCAAAATGAATCATCAAACAACACAGAAAAATGATAAGCACAAAACTTTTGCTTAAATTTCTTTCTTCTCTATTTTCCTACAATATGAAACAAACACAATGTCCCAAAACTAGATTTTCTACATTTCCAGACTTTTTTTCTTAGCAAACAAACACATACAAGAAGACGAAAAATAAAAATCAGTGATTTCAAAATTAAATATACTCAGTGAGCTCAAAACTCAAGCATTTCGCTTAAATTTCTTCACTTTTCCAATACACAAATATCGATATACATATATATACAGAGAGAGAGAGAGAGAGTACGGGTATGCGATGAAGGACTGATTGGAGGAGTCCCAGCGGAAGGGGCATACGCCGAACTGAACGACGGCAAACTTCTCGGCGGAGTCCTTGACCTTGAGATACCGGACGTCGGAGCGGTCGAACTCGAAACACTCACGCCACGGCGCGCTAGTGACGCCGGTCATTTCAAGGTCGATGGCGACGAAATCCGCAGCTCGGACATGGCTGCGCAGCTCAGCTAGCGCCGGCTCGAAGTTCGATTTGATCACCTGCTTCAGAGGAAACGCCGGCACCGACGGCGTGGCGGTGGCGGAGCTGAAGGAGTGTGCCAATACACGTGACAGCGCACGTGCCGAACGGTGCTTGTTCATTATGCTCAACTGCAAGCTAAGGCGCGCACAATTTACATATATATATACCCTTGTGGTTTTACATATATACCCCTTGTTATCCCTTGTAATTTTAATAAAAGAATTTCTTTTTTTCTATTAATCTTTTTTTTTATCCATCTTTAAATATATAATTTAAATTTTTAATAAAAATTCAAACATTAGGCACAAAAATAAATATGAAATCGATAACAATATATGATCTTTTAAACATTAACACCATAATTTTAAAATAAATATAATTTACATGTATTTTTCTAATGAGAAAGAGGAGAATTTTTTTTTTAATAAAGAATACCTTTCTTTTGAAAAATAAATAAATTAAGGAGCATTATATTAACATTCTACAATTTTATTATACACCCTTTGTTATTAAAAATTAACATAAAATAATTTTTTATCTTATGCTCAACTTTTTTTAATAAATAAAAGATATATATAAATAAATGGGGGTGTTTGTGCTCTAAAAGTTGTATCGGTACATCACACTCTCAAAAAAATTACTTGCGATGTTTTAATTTTTTTTGTATGGTAGTGTTTATTGTAGTTATAATGACCCACCTATAATTTTTTAAGAAATTTAGAATAGTTTGCAATGTACACAGAGTTTAAAATTATTATTTTTATACGTGTATAAAAAAAAACAAGTACGCGTACAACAAGATGTTTACACTCTATTTTAGGCATTGTAAACGATTCCAAATTTATTAAAAATTTACAATAAGATCACTATAACTACAATAAACACCACCATAAAAAAATAAAATAAAAACACCCCAAATGTCATTTTAGGGGCATATAGTACCGATATACCTAAATAAATATATTTTAAATATTTAGACATTAAAAATTAAACAAACACAAAATATATGAAAAAGTAAAAAAAAAAAAAAAAACTAAAAATCACACATTTTAAAAATATATATATGATGATGGGATTTATAAAAATAATTGAAATTACACAAATATATATATATTAAAAAATGTAAAAAATATGAGAAAATGAAATTAAGTTGATTTTTTTTTTTAATAAATGGGTTGTGTGTATTAACTTTTTTTAATTTTACATACATAACCTTGACATTTTACATATATACCCTTGTAAGAGGAAGAAGATGAATCTGTGTGATTCCCAGAAGACTGAAGTGAGAAGAACACTTCTGCCATTGTTATGTTCAAGAAAACCTTATGTCAACTTCACAAGCACTTGATTTGTACTTCGCCACCACACTTCAAATCAGTACACACCAACTCCGTAAATGTGTTTAAACCATTTGTGAACTTTCCAAGCACCGAAATAGCCTTACCACCCGACTGGTACGTGCCAATCTTGCAAGCTTGTTGTGACCATGCTCTTGTTCGCCAAGGCAAGCAAGTTCATGCTCAGTTGGTTGTTAATGGCGCTGGACTCAGCACCAAAAACAATCTTCTGGGTACTAAGCTTTTGGCCATGTATGTTCTTTGTGGAAGCTTTTTACATGCCAAGAATGTGCTTCGTTACCTCGAGTTGGGTCTTGCCTCACCTTGGAATTGGATGATTAGAGGGTTTACTATGATGGGTTTGTTTAATTATGCTTTGAGGTTTTATTTTAAGATGTTGGGTTGTGGGACTTCGCCTGATAAGTATACTTTTCCTCCCGTGATTAAAGCTTGTGGTGGTTTGAACAATGTAAGTTTAGCAAAATATGTTCATGAGAGAGTTAGATTGATGGGTTTGGAGGTAGATGTGTTTGTTGGGAGTTCTTTGATTAAGTTATACGCTGAAAATGGTTGTATTTATGAGGCTAGGGAACTGTTTGATAAAATGCCTCAAAGAGATAGTGTGTTATGGAATGTCATGATTAATGGTTATGTGAGAAATGGAGATAGAAAAAATTGTGTTGAAATTTTCTTGAAAATGAGAGAGAGTGATATGAAACCCAATTCGGTCACTTATGCTTGTGTTTTGTCTGTTTGTGCATCAGAAGAGTTAATTTGGTTTGGTACTCAGCTTCATGGGCTTGTTTTTTCAAGTGGATTGGAATTGGATTCTCCTGTTGCTAACACATTGATGGCTATGTATTCAAAATGCCAACGCTTGTCTGATGCTTCTAAACTGTTTAACTTGCTGCCACAAACTGATCTAGTGAGTTGGAATGGAATGATATCTGGTTATGTACAGAATGGATTCATGATTGAGGCTTCAAATTGTTTTCGCAACATGATATCTGCTCGTATTGAACCTGACTCAATTACGTTTGCAAGTTTTCTTCCATCTGTAACTGAGTTTGCTAGTCTTAAACAAGGTAAGGAAATTCATTGCTATATAATAAGACACGGTGTGCCAATAGATGTGTTCTTGAAAGGTGCGCTTATTGATTTATACTTCAAGTGCAGAAATGTGGAGATGGCTTGCAAGATTCTTGATCAAAGTAATGCAGTGGATGTCATTGTTTTCACATCAATGATTTCAGGGTTTGTGCTTAATGGGATGAATTCTAATGCTTTGGAGATTTTCAGACGGTTACTTCAAGTGAAAATGAGACCGAATTCTGTAACTTTGGCAAGTATTTTTCCTGCTTTTGCTGGTATGGCTGCTCTGAAATTGGGAGGGGAATTGCATGGTAACACCATAAAAAATGGGCTTGACAAGTGGTTCTATGTGGGAAGTGCAATCACTGACATGTATGCAAAATGTGGAAGATTGGATCTTGCCCGTCAAGTATTTCAAAAAATTTCTGCAAAGGATGCTGTTTGTTGGAACTCAATGATTACCAGTTGTTCTCAGAATGGAAAACCAGAGGAGGCTATTGATCTATTTCGTCAAATGGGGTTAGAAGGAGCCAAGTATGATTGCGTGAGTATATCAGCTGCCCTTTCCAGTTGTGCAAACTTACCAGCTCTCCATTATGGGAAAGAGATCCACGGTTTCATGATTAGAAGAGCATTCAGCTCTGATATTTTCTCTGGAAGTGCTCTGATAGACATGTATGCCAAATGTGGAAACTTGGATGTTGCTCGCCAGGTATTTAACCATATGGAAGGCAAGAATGAAGTGTCCTGGAACAGCATAATTGCTGCTTATGGGAACCATGGTCACCTTGAGGAGTCCCTCACTCTATTTCATGAGATGTTACAGAAAGGAATCCTGCCTGATCATGTCACGTTCCTCGGTATAATTTCTGCTTGTGGCCATGTAGGTCGAGTCGACGATGGGATTCACTTTTTTCGTCTAATGACTGAGAGTTATCAGATACCTGCCAGAATGGAGCATTATGCATGCATGGTAGATTTGTTTGGCCGTGCTGGACGGTTAACCGAAGCATTTAAGACAATAAAAAACATGCCTTTTTCACCCGACGCAGGTGTTTGGGGCACGTTGCTTGGAGCTTGCCGAGTCCATGGCAATGTTGAACTTGCTGAAGAGGCGTCAAAACATCTTCTTGAATTGGACCCACATAACTCCGGCTACTATATATTACTTTCCAACATACATGCTGATGCTGGAGACTGGAGAAGTGTGCTTAAGATACGTAGTTTGATGAAAGAAAGAGGCGTACAGAAGGTACCTGGGTATAGCTGGATTGATATCAACAACATAACCCATATGTTTGTTGCAGCAGATGGAAGTCATCCTGATTCAGCTGAGATATATTCATTGCTTAATAACCTTCTTCAAGAGCTGAGGAGAGAGGGTTATGTTCCTCAACTTTACCTCCCAATGCATCCACAGATATTAGGAATATGAATCTTTGAAGAACAGTTTCACCATCTTTAGCCTTCTGGCTGTTCCTCTTCATTGAATGTTGATGTAAGCATATAATATTACGATCAAGATGGTTTTGCATACACTTTGATCAGCTGAAAAAAACATTACATTTTCTATCTATACCATTGTTTTACTTGAGACAAAGTTGAATGATAATTTTTACAAACTGTTCTCTCTCTTTTTTCTTTGTGATATTTTGTTTCACTAAAACTTTTATCTGGGACCATCCAGGTTAACAGAACCTCAAGGAGCTACATAAGCTACCAATTAGCTGTCCTGTGGAGACATTCTTACCAATCATTATTGGTAAAGGCAATAGTGCATCATTATTATTATTATTATTATCAGTACGGTCCACCGGTTATAGTATCATGAAATTGTTTTATCTGTACATTGTGATCTAGAATGGAGACTTGTATTTGAAACTCTGTTGTGTCTGTTTTGGCCTTCTGTCCATTAAATGGCATTATATTATATCTGATTTTCTTCTCATGGAAAGCTTAAGAATTTGATGGGATGATATCTTTTTCCTTTTCCTTTACAACTGGAATGCTAGTTCTTAAGGTTCATATGGTCCAGCTATGAAGATGCAAAGAAGAGTGGTTTTGGTAAAAAAAAAAAATGGCGAGCTTACTGACATTCTGTGTGGCTCAAACGAACTTAAAATGTGGCTCTTCACTGCTTATTATGGTCACCTTGAAGTTGTTTTTCATACACAAGGCGTTATTGTTTACAATTGGAAAAAAAATACTGTTTACAATTGGAACAAAAATGCTACAACTATGTTGCTAGTTGCAACAGTTCAGTTCCTCCTGCGTAGATAATATTTGAAGCCCTTTTTGCTGATTGAGCTAATGAGCTCTATCAGAACAACACGATATAATCACATTAGCTGAAAAATTGTAATCTTCTTCTTCCTTGTGATGTGGTTTGATTCTTTGGCTCTTTTCTTTAAATAGATCTTCATTCTGAAGCAAAGTAATTTCTTTGATGCAGCAGGCAGAGAGAACAGATCATCTTGTGAATAAGAAGATTGTTATGTGCCTGTAAAAGGCAACTCTCTTTCTCACTCTTGTTCTTCTGAATTCGCCACTAAACTGAAGTCGGAATCCAGCTTTTTCAACACTTACATTCCAACTTGTTATGATCGAACTAACCGGGCAGCAAAAGACCCGTCAAGTGAATGCTTTACTGGGAACGAAGAGTAGAAACCCTGTGCTGTTACGAAATCACATGGAACATATTTGTCGACTGGTTCTATATTGAATTCCTGCAACACAAGAAGAAAGTAGGAATTTAGTGGTTGATTCAGAAAGCTTTTCAATAAACATGTCAAGAGAAGAAAACAGGGAAGTCACTTGCGTAATTTAAGCTTTTGTTGCCTTTTCTCCTTAATATTTAACAAGAGAAGATAGATATAATCAACTAGCGAAATATCACTACAAGAGCAGAAACTTTCCATTTTCCTTGACATATGCATTTGACTAAAGCAACTGCTCTTGTTCCCAACCGAAAACAAACAGTTGTACTTGTGAAGGTAAAGGTATAGAAGATAATGATGAGAATAGGGAAGAAAAAAACACGAGCCAGAGATCTTACTGGATGCCTTAAAAGAAATGCAGCTACTCTATCTTCATTTTCTTCAGGATCAATTGAGCAGGTGCTATATATTAGAACTCCGCCAGGCTTGACCAACCTAAGGATGCATCACAAAGTACAGTGAGGAAAGGCTAACCACCACATAGTATCATAAGCTTACACCATTCATCGAAGGAAGAAAAGCAAAACAGAAAGACAGGTGAGACCAAAAGATGAAAGAAAATTAGTTTCTAGGTATTGGTATTTCTATGTAATGATTTATGGTTTTCCTCCGCCTTAACTAAGGGTTTCTAATGAAATTGGGGGTCAATCATTGATTGACCTGGTCTCTTTTTTTAAAAAAAAAGATGAAAGAAAATTAGGACAATAGCTCAAAAGGAATCGAGAATTTATCATACAAGGAAGCTGCGTCGAAGAGCTCATCCTGCAACTTCTTAAGCTCTTCCATATCCTCCGCCCGCCTGTTCCAACGCAAATCCGCTCTCTTCAAGAAGTCAAAGAATCCCAAAGTTATTTTTTGTTTTTGTAAAAACTTGATACAAACAGGCTTAGAAAAACTTGTACTTGTGTAATCACCTTGGAGAGAACACCCAATCCAGAACATGGAGCATCCAACAAAACTTTATCATATGTCTCAGTGTTTGTTTCCTAGGAGTGAAGTTTTGAGGAAATCAATAAATAAAGTTTACAATTAAAAATCTCATAGCTTTACATAATGTGATATAGCTTACTGGAAAAATACGAAGATCTGCGCAAATTGTTGTGACGACATTATCTACTTGGTGCAACTTAGCTGTCTCTTTAACGATTCTCAGCCGACCCTTGTTTATGTCAATTGCAGATATCATGCCTGGAATCCAATGTGACGATTCTATCAGCAAAACAATTTAAAGGATCAAGCTTCTAACTGTATGCAAACCTATCTTGGAAAACAGATTACCTTGGCCACGCAATCGGGATGCCATGTAAAGGGTCTTTCCTCCAGGAGCAGCGCAACAGTCGATGATTCTATCACCCGGTTGAGGATCCACAACAGAGACTATCAGACCTGCAAACAGATTGAGTAATAGAACTTTAGGAGTTACCAACATATAGAGTCCGAAAAAGTTTATTTGGAAAACAATAAAACTAGTTCTGATTTTTTCACTATAGTGTGGTTCAAGCAAAAAAAAAAAAAAAAAACACTAAATTTTCAAGTGAAAATTTAGGGGGTGTTTGGTATGGGAGTTTGGTTTGGTGGGAATGTCAAATCTAACTCATGTTTGGTAAATTTATTTTTAAGGTAATCTTAAACCCTTTAAACACTTGAGTTTCACATCCCCTTAATCTAAACCCCTTAACTCTACTCCCCCAAACCTAAACCTCATACCAAACACCCCCTTAATGTGCAAATGCCACATTATAGGAACAACAACAATGAGAATTCAATACACTCCTAATCTAGTAGAAAGCTAATTAGTCAATTTTAGCACAAATTAAACATGAGATAAATACTATCCTGCACTCTCATCTTGAACTGCACACAGGCCATCTTTAAGCAAACCCGCTTGTATTACGATCTGTAGCAAGAAAAAGAGGGAGGGGGAAATCATGTACTCAGAAGCTTGTTATCAAAGAAACTAAACACTTTCACTCATACCTGTAATCCAATTTTCATACGGACAAAATCGTCCAAATGCAAAGAAGGCTCGTATGGGACCTAAAGTTAAACAAAAGAAAATGAGCCTAGCATATCAATTTGACACTTGAAAGAAACACAAAAGTAAGGGACATAATGCACTTGAAAGAATAATTGATGAATGAACACCTTCAATGAATTTAGCTTTTCTTCAAGGTCAGCTCTTGAAATACCTTTCCCAGTGTTTGCCCTGACATTAGCACCAGAAATGGTATCAATTTATTCATGTCATATGCTAAAAGAGGGGGGAAAATGTTTGGTGGGGGTGAACCAAAACCTTAAACTGAAACTAGGATCACTATTGTTCCATTCCATCAATTTGATTGCCTCGTCTTTTCCCAGATGCTTATTCCATCGCCTGACCATCCACTAGACGATAAATTATAGTAGTAAGACAGACAGAAAAAGTCATGGCTGCAACAACAAATTATGTTCTTGTACCTAGTTGAAGAGAGTAAGTTTTACTTTACAAGGGAATATAGTTTTAAAACCAGGAAAGTCTTCGATCCCTTTTCAAAGTGTGATCAAATAAAAATTTCGAGCGATTAAAGAAAACTATGAGAAAAAACAAATAAAGGATAGTAGAGAAGGTTTTCAAATGCATGTTTTAATAAGATTTGAGTGTGAAAGAAAGGAAAATCTCGAATTCGAACTTACAACAGGATGTGAATACAATGTGGCAAGTGCACGTGCTTGTGTGCGATCATCACCTTCCAATTTTGGTAAAGGAAGTGAGTTCTGTTCCTGCAAACCAAGTTTGAAGGTCAAGGGACAAAACATAAAACATAGATTTAAGAGAAGAAAAAATGAATATGATTATATTAGCTGGAAATGGGAAACCTTAAGCGAAACTAGCTTTCGGAGAAGTGCATTAACCATGTTGCCAGCACCAGGTCTAAGGGCAACTTTTGCAAGTCTCACATTCTGCATAATACAATCATATCAACAACAGAAGAAAGAGAGAATGAAACACCAAAGCTGATACCGAACAAGCATTAGGCTCGTTCAAAGTTTGTTCAACCAATATATGGCATGATACCATAATTGAGGTAAAAGAAGGAAAGGAAGAAAGCACTTTACCTCATCCACAACAGCATATGGTGGCATGTCTAGCTTAAGAATCTCATAGAAACCAATTCGAAGAATCTAAAAATCAAGAGGAACAAAAGAAAATCAAGAACTAGTGGGAGCTGAGTATTTTCTTCATGATGTGGGGAACACAAAAGGGCATATAGTACCTGTAAGAGCAGAGGTTCCATGCTGCTAAAAGACTTATCATGACATAGCGAACTGATCAAATGGTCTAGATATCGCCTCCAGCGGATCGTTCCTCCAACTATATCAGTAACCTATGCAAATTATAATGGCAAACTAGAAATCAAGAGTTATGCAAATAAACAATTTAGTGCCATGAAGAGCCGATAGAAAGTTAATGCAAAGTGAAAAAGCTTGGAATGAAAGATAACCAATCTAAGATCACGATCTTCTAAATCCCTTGTGCGAAAGCCAAGAGTCCTTTCCACATATCCCATCTCATTATCACCAGAACCTTTCCCTTTCTCATTAAGAAGATCAGCAAATGCACCACCAAGCTCTATTCTCATCAACCTCACAGCAGACACTGCATACACAAGAGTAAAAAAGCCAATTACCAATAAAAAAACACTCTGACAAGTAAAGCCAGCTCAATATGACACCACCTCACTGAAACATCAAACACAACTCTCCTTCTTCAATCATAGACTGCATAAAAAAAAACACTCAAAAACAAAATTTTCACTCTAAGTAGTAATGAAAAACAATTACCAGCTCTAGTCTCATCAACCTCACAGAAGACACTGCATACACAAAAGTAATAAAGCCAATGACCAACAAACAAATACTCAAGGAATAACTCAAGCCAGCTCAATATGACACCCCCTAACTAAAGCACCAAACACCAACTCTCCTTCTTCAATCATAGACTGCATAAGCAAACACTCAAAAACATGAATTTTACTAAAACCAGCAATGAAAAACAAAGTTACCAGCTCTGTGAGGTGAAACCTCCAAATTCAACTTCTGGGTCTTCTGCAAAACACTGAAACGACCTGACAAAACTGAATCTTTTCAAGTGAATTACTTAATAACAAACACAAATGAAGATAACCCAATTGCTCCATTCTCACCAAAACCAAAACTCACTCCCTGAACCCATAACTTTCTATGCAAAATCTAACCTTTTCTTGAAGCAGGAACGGAAGCCGTGGACTTGGGATAGCTTTTGGCTGACTTCAGTGACTTGTATGGAGAAGAAGTAGTAGAACGAGAAACTCTTTCGTTCCCGGAAGACAATAGAAGGCGAAGTGAGAACACTTCTGCCATTGCTGTGCTGTGGATTAGTGAAGTATAGAACAAAGATTTTTGCCGCTCTTACCGGGAAAGATTAGAAGAAAAAAAGTTCACTTTTTTTATTCCAATGGATTGTGCTGGCCCAAATGATAATTTTCTTATTTTTAATTAATTGAAATAATGTTTTTTTTCAAAATAATATTGTTTAAGCTATAATTTATATTATATAAAATTAAAGGAATAGTTCTAAAAAAGGTTGATTTTTTAATATATTTTGTAAGATGCATTTTTATAAAATAATTTTTTTTTGACATATTCGACCCTATTATGAAAGTAATCTGGTAAAAAAAAATTAAAAATAATATTAAAATACATGCATATCTACCAATTTCTCAAATTGGGTTTAAAATTATAGATAATAAATGAAAAAAAAAACTTCCATTTACTTTAATTATATAAGAAAAATTACTCTTAATTTTAAACATTACAGATAGTTAATTATATTTTTATCAATTTTAATATATAATTAAATTCTTAAAGGTTTTTTTGCTGGGGAATAACTAAATTCATATTTAAGAGAAACAAAAACTAAGAAAATGATAAAAAATGCCATGAAACTGTTTTTAAAAATGAATGGTTTACAAAACCTAAGGAAGCCAGTGGGAAGTGAGCAAAGCATCTTATTCGGAAACAAGATGGGCTCACATGTGGAGGCTATAGGAACGTGTCATTTAGTTTTAAGTAGCGGTTTTGTTTTAAAGTTAGAAAAGACATTTTATGTATCAAGTTTCTCTATAAACTTGATTTCCGTTTCAAGACTTGTACCTTTTGGTTTTTTCTTTACATTTTCAGACAAATCTTTTAATTTATATAATAAATATGAATGTGTTGGAAATGGTATTTTGTCTGATGGTCTTTACTGCCTTAATTTACAAAACAATTCCGCTTATAATACTGTGCACGTTCACGTTGGCAATAAAAGATGTGTTATGAATAAGAATTCATCTACATTATGGCACCGGAGATTGGGACATATCTCTATTGATAGAATTAGAAGGTTAGTAAATGATGGGGTACTCAATACCTTAGATTTTACTGATTTTGATACTTGTGTGGATTGCATTAAGGGAAAGCATACCACCAAGTCTAAGAAAAGTGGTGTCCATAGGAGTTCCGACCTATTAGAAATCATACATACTGATATATGTAGTCCAGACATGGACTCATATGGTCAGAAATACTTCATCTCTTTCATAGATGATTACTCACGCTACATGTATATATACTTACTTCATAACAAAAGCGAAGCGTTAGATGTCTTTAAGATATTTAAAGCTAAAGTAGAGAAACAATGCAACAAGCAAATTAAGATAGTGAGATCAGATAGAGGTGGAGAATATTATGGTAGATACACTGAAGATGGACAAGCACCTGGTCCTTTTGCAAAGTTTATTCAAGAAAATGGGATTGTTGCCCAATATACCATGCCCGGTACACCCGAGCAAAATGGTGTTGCAGAAAGGAGAAACCGAGCATTGATGGACATGGTGCGAAGTATGCTTAGCATCAACCCTAAACTTCCTAAATCCTTATGGACTGAAGCTCTAAAGACATCCGTGTACATATTAAATCGAGTTCCAACCAAGGCAGTCTCCAAAACTCCTTTTGAATTATGGAAAGGTTGGAAACCGAGTTTGCAACATGTACGCATTTGGGGATGCCCATCTAAAGTTAGGGTATACAATCCACAAGAAAAGAAACTGGACCTAAGGACCATAAGTGGATACTTTATTGGTTACGCTGAAAGGTCTAAAGGTTACAAGTTTTATTGTCCATCTCATAGCACTAGGATTGTGGAATCAAGGAATGCAAAATTTCTTGAAAATGCCTTGATTAGTGGGAGTGATCAATCCAAGGACTTAGGTTCTGAGAAAGATCCTTCTGAACCCTCCACCTCAAGAGCAAGATTGATTGTGGTCGATAACACCCCTGCAGTCCAAATGGATGTTCAACCACCACAGCCAATTGTTGAAGATCCACAAGTCAATGATGAAGTTCAAATGGATCAAGTTGTTCAAGAGTTGCCTATAATTGTTGAACAACAAGCTGAACCACCCGCTCCTCAAGAGCCTGCTGGTGTAGCCTTAAGAAGATCCACTAGGACAATAAAATCGACGATACCTAGTGACTACATTGTGTATTTGCAAGAATCTGACTACAACATTGGAGCCGAAAATGATCCAGAAACGTTTTCACAAGCTATGAATAGAAATGAATCGGAACTGTGGTACAATGCCATGAATGAAGAAATGAATTCTATGAAAAGCAACGAAGTCTGGGATCTTGTTGAGTTGCCTAATAGGGCGAGGGCTATTGGGTGTAAATGGGTCTTCAAAACAAATAAAGACTCATTAGGCAACATTGAGAGACACAAAGCGAGACTCGTTGCTAAGGGATTCACTCAAAAAGAAGGTATTGACTACACGGAGACCTTTTCTCCGGTATCTAAGAAAGATTCCCTCAGAGTTATCCTGGCATTAGTTGCTCATTTCGATTTAGAGCTACAGCAGATGGATGTGAAAACTGCCTTCCTAAATGATAACCTAGAGGAGGAGGTATACATGAAACAACCAGAAGGATTCTCCTCTAGTGATGGTGAGCATTTGGTGTGCAAGCTTAAGAAGTCCATCTATGGTTTAAAACAAGCGTCCCACCAATGGTATTTAAAATTCCATGATGTCATCTCTTCTTTTGGATTTGAAGAGAATGTCATGGATCAATGTATATACCAGAAGTTCAGTGGGAGCAAGATTTGTTTTCTTGTTTTATATGTGGACGATATTCTTCTTGCAACCAATGATAAGGGCATGCTACATGAGGTGAAGCAATTTCTCTCAAATAACTTTGAGATGAAGGATATGGGTTATGCGTCTTATGTCATTGGCATTAAGATCCATCGAGATAGATTCAAAGGTATCTTAGGTCTATCTCAAGAAACCTACATTAATAAAGTTTTAGAGAGATTTCGGATGAAAGGTTGTTCACCAAGTGTTGCTCCTATCGTTAAGGGTGATAAATTAAATTTGAGCCAGTGTCCAAAGAATGATTTTGAAAAGGAAGAAATGAAGAACATCCCATATGCTTCTGCTGTTGGAAGCTTGATGTATGCTCAGGTGTGCACACGACCTGACATTGCCTTTGCTGTCGGGATGCTAGGAAGATTTCAGAGTAATCCGGGATTAGACCACTGGAAAACTGCAAAGAAAGTTATGAGGTATCTTCAGGGTACTAAGGATTACAAACTCATGTTCAGACGAACCGACAACCTAGAAGTAGTTGGCTACTCAGATTCAGACTTTGCTGGTTGTACTGATTCACGTAAATCAACTTCTGGTTACGTGTTTATGTTTGTCGATGGAGCTATATCATGGAGGAGTAACAAACAGACCTTGACTGCTACTTCTACTATGGAAGCCGAGTTCGTTTCGTGTTTTGAGGCTACATCTCATGGTGTATGGCTAAAGAGTTTCATTTCAGGCCTTAGAGTTGTAGATTCTATATCTAGGCCATTGAGAATGTTCTGCGACAATTCAGCTGCTGTATTCATGGCTAAGAACAACAAGAGTGGTAGTCGAAGCAAGCACATCGACATCAAGTACTTAGCTGTGAGAGAATGTGTTAAAGAAAATAAAGTGGTCATTCAACACATTAGCACTGAATTGATGATTGCTGATCCTATGACGAAAGGCTTGCCACCTCATAAATTCAAGGATCATGTAGTGAACATGGGACTTGGTTCCCTTATGTAAATTTATTGTACAAATTGAAGCTATTATCAATGAAACTCTTATTTTGATGTTTTCTCATATTTATGCGCACCTTAATTTTATTTGAGAAAATTTTACCTTCATAGGACCTGAATAAACATAAGGTTTATTCGTTTAAGTACATAGCCACATAAATTACATTGTTATGTAATAAATATATTGTAATATATGGAAGATAATACTCGTCATAAAAAGAGGACCTATCGCCATGATTCATGTGTTTATTATCTAACAGGGATGATCGTCGAGCTTAAGTAATACATTAATTTAAATGCTGACCAAGTGGGAGAATGTTAGAATATTATTTATTTGGTATATAAAATCAACTAATTGATTTAATATATTAAAGTCAATATTTAATTTATTGACAAAATATTCTAATTAATGGTCAACATTGTTTGTTACCTGATTTTGTTGTTACCCGATTTTTCATATCCCAACTGATTGAGGAAATATCTCAATCTGTGGCAGAAACTCTGATGGTAGGTCTCACTCTATAAATATATGTTACACCCAGATTTCGAGCTATGTTAATTATGACCTCGAAAGTTGGATTCGCAAATCAGTGGACTCATAAGGTTGGAAACATGCTCCAGGATTGTATGTCGAGCTTGCAGGATATAGACGACCTCGAGTATGGTGACCTCGAAGTATTCATGATCTCAGAATATAGCTCCAGGAACACACTCATCTTCAGGGACGACTTCGGATCAGGGGTCCCGAGCTTGACGCACGTACGATCTCGAAAGCCATGTGGCCTCGGGAGATGTTCCTAGCTCGATAGATGACGGGAAACCTGGGAGGCTAAAGCCTTAGAGATACGCGATAACCACCTTGAATATCTACAAGTGTTATAAATATGAGATGTAATCCTCATTTATTATTGTAAATCCCATAGAATCGTGGGATATTATTTGGTCAGTTATACGTCTCCTGGTCTTCAGGGGACGTTTCCTTTTATATTTGGTTATAGGCATTTAAAGCCATTAATTTTATTTATACAAAAAGAGTAACTACCCAAAATATGTGGGATAGTATTCTTTAGTCTTCTCTATAAATAGAGAGGCCATGCACCATTGTAAAGGACCGAAATTCCGATCCTTGAGAGAAAACTCTGGAGAATTCATTCTTGAAGAATTCCTAGAGATAATCTTGAGTTTAATAACAAAGACTCGTGGACTAGGCAGATTTAACTGCTGAACCACGTAAAAATCGTGTGTTTACATTGTTTTATTTCAATTGGCCATTTTCAGTTATTGTTTACGTGCTCTTCTTTCACTGTTTGACGAAAAACGACGTCAACCGTTTGGTGCTTTCATTGAGAGCCTTAAGCGTTCATCCCTGAAAAAATCATGGCCACAAACAATCAGAACACCCCTGATGAAAACTACCCAAGGCGTCCTGGAAAACAACCAATGGAGAGCCTGGATGCTGAGGAGAGAAGTGGGTCCTCTGATTCCCGGGGACCACCGCCTCCACCAAGGGATGAGGATATGTACTACAGTCCTGAGCGTTACGTTCCTATTGTAGAACTGGAAAACCGGCAGTTGAAACAGCTGTTGGCAGAGGCCAACAAACGGAATGAGGAGTTGACTAGGATAGCCGCAGAGGCGCAGGTGGCTCAGCCCCCGCCTCCGCGCAAAAACCAAGTCCCTCCTCCAAGGGACGTGCATGTTCCTCCCCGGAGGCCCCGTGGACGTCCACGAAAGGATGCTGCCACAAGGAGGCCGACTCAACCTTCGGCGCCAGCAGAGCCATCCGCTCCTCCTAGGCCTCAAAGGAGTACCCGAGCTCAGGTCCCGCCTAACTCGCCTGTGGAAGTGCCTGCAGGAACTGAGAATAACTGAACCCCTGCAGAGGCTCGGACTCAGGTACCTGGTAGCGCACCGAATGCGACTGACCCATCTCGGGCAAATTCAGGACCCTCTAGGCCGCGACAAGGGTGGCAGCCACCGTCGCCTATACGATTCCCTCCGTCACCCATAAGATATCCTTCGCCGCCCCGCAGAAACGCTCAATCTGCTCGAAATCAGGATCAAGGGCGTGCAGGGAATGGACAAGGAAACAGGGAGACTTTCCAGGAGCGGAGAGGCGCTCCATCTGAGAAAAGTCAGACGTCTCGGTCTCGCACCACGGAGACGAGGCGACGTGGAAAGAATCCATCTCGAAATAACCGCGCAATGAGTTTTACCAGTGAAGATTCCGGAGATACCAGGTCGGTCAGTAAGCATGACCGAGGTCATAAAAATACCGGAAGTCGCAAGAATCGTCCCGACCTGCGCAATCATCTGAATCAGAGTCGGGGGAATGGAGATCAAACAAATCCGGACCTGAGGGATCGCTTGAATAGGCGTAGAGATCCCTCGCGAGACGCGAGCCTGGAATTACGATCAATGACAGTCAATTCCAGACAGCACCTCCTACTGACCCAGTCCAAGAAAGAATCGATTAGCTCGAAAGAGCCTTTAGGCTTTTGAAGAATGAACGGGGAAATGGTCGATACGAGGACTCTGATGAGGAGCTCGAGCCGTTTGCTCCCCATATTTCTGACACTCAATTTCCTCAAGGGTTTCGCATTCCTCACGTCCCTACATTTGAAGGAAAGACCGACCCGTGTAGTCACCTGAGCACGTTCAACACGATCATGAAAGCCAGTAACATGGGTTACGAGCTCAGGTGCATGTTGTTTCCAACATCATTGGCAGGTCCTGCCAAAAGTTGGTTCGAAAAGTACAAGAGACACTTGATAACCTCATGGGAGCAGTTGTCCAAAGACTTTAAGAAGCAGTTCAGAGCAATGGTAGGGGTCAGACCAGAAGCATCCACCTTAACTAACGTCCGGCAGCAACCGGGTGAAACATTGAAGAGTTACTTGACAAGATTTAATCTGGAAGTAGCCCGAGATCGGGATGTGGATGACAGTGGACACCTCATGGCTATCCGAGCTGGCGTATTACTGGGAAGTGCCCTTTGGGAAGATATGCAAGGGAAACCGATAAGGTCGATAACCGAGTTTAACAGACGAGCGCAGAGGTTTGTCAATGTAGAGGAAGCGAGGTCGACGCTCAAAGCGACCTCCCAGTCCAAAACTACAACGATAAACATCAACTCTGCCTCAACCTCGGCGGACCCAGCGGCATCAAAGCTTGCCTCGAAGAACCCATCCAAGAGGAAAAAGAACGAAGGAAGTAATCCCGAAGCTGAGGGAGGAAAGAAAAAGAAAGGAGAGAGGTATTTCTCCGTGTATAAAGTGCACACCGAGCTCAACGAGTCTCGGGAAAACATATACCTGGCTAATGAAAACCAGGTCCCCTTCAGGCGTCCGGACCCAATGAGAAATCAAAAATCCAAGAGGGATTCCAGTAAGTATTGACGGTTCCACAGAGACACCGGGCACACAACTGATGAATGTTGACAACTGAAGGACGAGATCGAAGGGTTGATCTTGAGAGGTTACTTCCGGCAGTATGTCAAAAACCAGAATACTGGTCAGACGGCCGCAAGCCAGAGAGTAGCCGCACCTCCGACAACACAAAATAATAACTCTCGATCTCGGGAAGAGGACAAGCCCCCCCCCGATAGATGGAGAGGACGTAATAACCATCTCGGGAGGGCCTCATCTCGCAGGAGGAGGCAGGAATGCCCAAAAGAGATATGTTAACGAGCTTAAGACAGGGGACGGGTCTCCTTATGAACCCGAACCTAGGGCACCTAAAAGCCAGAGGATTGAATCACAACCCATAACCTTCACTGAGGAGGACGCCTCCCATGTTCAGTTCCCACATCATGATCCGCTGGTTATTACTCTTCAGCTCGCCAACAAAAGAGTCCACCGAGTTAACATAGATAATGGGAGCTCAGTCAACATCCTTTACAAAGCGACCCTCGAGAAAATGGGAATCTCCCTTCACGACCTGAAGGCATGTGCAACTACTTTGTACGGCTTTTTCAGGAGAAGGAACTGACTGCATGGGATCCATTGAGCTCCCCGTGACCCTGGGAGACTATCCAGTCTCGGTGACCAAGATAATGGAGTTCGTGGTGGTAGACTTGCCATCTGCCTACAATGTGCTGCTCGGGAGACCCGCCCTGGTCGGGCTGGGGGCAGTTTCATCAGTAAGGCATCTGGCCCTTAAGTTCCCGACTCCTAGCGGAGTCGGGACATTAAAAGGGGACCAGCTGACAGGAAGAGAGTGCTATAGCATCTCTTTGAGAAAGAAGCAAACGAGCGCTCAGGCACTCGTTATCATACAAAATAAGGATGGAACGGTCTTAGAAATCGACGAGGAGATTGATCCGAGGATTGAGGAGAAAGTTGACCTCGAACCTCTAGAGGAGCTCGAAGAAATTCAGCTCGAGGAAGATGAACCCTTGAGAAAGGTGAAGGTCGGAAAACACCTCCCAAATGAGACAAAATAGCAATTAATTTACTTTCTGAAGAAAAACCAGGATGTCTTCGCATGGTCGCATTCTGACATGGTGGGGATAAGCCCGAATGTAGCAAGCCATGCTTTAAACATAGACAAAAGTTTTCCCCCAAAGCAACAAAAGCAAAGGCAGCTGGACAAAAACAGGAAGAAAGCACTAAAGGAGGAGGTTGACAGGCTAAAGGCAAACCATTTCATTAGGGACGCCTTTTACCCTAACTGGGTAGCCAATCCGGTGTTGGTCCCGAAGCCCAATGGGACGTGGAGAACCTGTATTGACTACTCAGATCTCAACAAAGCTTGCCCAAAAGATTGTTTTCCGTTACCAAGGATTGAACAGCTCGTGGATGCCACAGCGGGGCATGGCCTGATGTCGTTCATGGATGCCTATTCTGGATATAACCAGATTCCCATGCACGCCCCAGACCAAGAACATACGAGCTTCATCACGGATAAAGGGTTATATTGTTATAATGTCATGCCATTCGGGCTCAAGAATGCTGGAGCCACATACCAGCGGCTCGTAAACATGATGTTTTCGGAACAAATTGGGAACAACATGGAGGTTTATGTTGATGACATGCTTGTCAAGTCTCAACTTAACAAGAACCATGTTGATGACCTCGAAGAGTGCTTCGGCGTGCTCAAGAAGTATAACATGAAGCTAAATCCTCAGATGTGCACTTTTGGGGTATCTTCAGGAAAGTTTCTGGGCTTTATTGTAAACTCTCGTGGAATCGAGGCTAACCCCGACAAGATCAAGGCCCTAAATGATATGCCCTCACCTCGAAGGCATAAGGATGTCCAAAGTCTGACTGGCAGGATGGCGGCCCTAAGCAGATTCATCTCGAAATCTACATATCGTGGTCTTCCATTTTTCAGCTTATTGAGAGGAGGTAAGAAGTTTGAATGGACGGAGGAATGCGAGCTGGCCTTTCAGGAGCTCAAAAAGCACCTTGCGGAACCACCCATCCTGTCAAAACCTGAAACGGGGGAAATACTGTACCTATACCTTAAGCGCAGTGCTCGTCCGAGAAGAAGAGAGGGTGCAGAGACCCGTTTACTACATCAGTAAAAGATTACTGGGGACAGAGTCAAGATATCCATTGATGGAAAAACTCGCGCTCAGTCTAATTCATTCATCTCGGAAGCTCCGCCCCTACTTTCAGGCACATCCCATCCATGTGCTGACTGATCAACCACTTAGACAAGTCCTATCTAAACCAGAAGCTTCAGGTCGACTTCTTAAATGGGCTGTTGAGCTCGGACAGTTCGAGATCACCTACCACCCGAGAACGACCATTAAAGCACAGGCATTGGCGGACTTTATAGTGGAATGTACGGGTATAGCCGATGACGAGGTAATAACCACGGCCCACGAGCTGTGGAAACTCTACGTCGACGGCTCGTCAAATGAAAATGGAGCAGGGGCAGGGGTCATTTTGGTTACCCCCGCAGGAAGCAGATTTCATTCCGCCCTAAGATTTGACTTTAAAGCATCGAATAACGAGGCCGAATATGAGGCTTTACTCGCGGGACTTCGTATAGCTAACGAGCTCAAAGCTAAAGCTATACATTGCTACAGTGACTCCCAGCTCGTGGTTAATCAAATCTTGGGAGAATATCAGGCTCGTGGCACGAAAATGGCAGCTTATTTGGAAAAGGCAAAATCCGCGTTAGAGTGTTTCGAATTCTATACAATCGAACAAGTTCCCCGCGAGCAGAACTTGAATGCAGATGCCTTAGCTCGACTCGCCACGTCCCTCGAAAACGAAGAGCTGAATGTTGTGCCCGTAGAACATCTATCAGCACCTAGCATTAACGAGCCAGAAGAGAAAGATGTGTGTATGATTGAAACAGAGCCGACCTGGATGACCCCCATAGTTGATTATCTCGAAAACGGAGTTCTTCCAAAAGATCGGAGCCGAGCTCGAAAGTTGATGTATCAACTTCCCCATTACACAATTATGGATGGAAGGCTATACTGAAGGGGATATTCCATGTCGTTACTCAGGTGCGTAACCCCTCCCGAAGCCAAGAAAATCATTAAAGAAATCCATGAAGGATTCTGCGGAGATCACCCCGGGGGGCATATCCTATCCAAGAAGATAATACGCCAGGGATATTTCTGGCCAACCATTAAAACGGATTCTTTCGATTATGTGAAGAAATGCGACAAATGCCAGAGATTCGCCACGATACCCCGAGCCCCACCATCCGAGCTGACCATGTTGACATCCCCATGGCCTTTTGCAGTATGGGGCATCGACCTCATAGGCTCTCTCCCGACTGGCAAAGGCAGAGTAAAATATGTTGTAGTCGCCGTGGATTACTTCACAAAATGGACGGAGGCTGAACCATTGGCGACCATAACTTCGAAAAAGATCCTTGATTTCGTGGTAAAGAACATCGTATGCCGATACGGAGTACCGAGGAAGATCGTATCCGATAACGGAACCCAGTTCGATTGCGATTTGTTCACCAACTTTTGTGAAAAGAACGGCATAATAAAGAGTTTTTCATCAGTGGCTCACCCTCAAGTGAATGGTCAGGTCGAAGCCGTTAACAAAACTCTCAAGAGTTCACTAAAGAAAAAGTTGGAGGAAGCAAAGGGACGATGGCCCGAGGAATTGCCTCAAGTCCTTTGGGGGTATAGGACCACAACTCGGACATCAACAGGACATACCCCGTTCTCTCTAGCATATGGCTGCGAGGCAATGTTGCCTATCGAGGTCGAAATCCCAACGATCCGAACTCAAATTTACGATCAGAATTCAAATCACACTCAGCTCGAAGAAACCCTAGACTTAATCGAAGAAAAAAGAGAAGAGGCTCAGCTGAGAAATGCCGATTACCAGCAACGCACTATCAGATATTTCAACAAGAGGGTTCGAGATCGAAAGTTCGGAATGGGAGATCTGGTGTTGAGGCGCGTATTCTTAGCAACCCAAGATCCAGCAGCTGGAGTGCTCGGGCCGAACTGGGAAGGACCATACCAGATAGAGTCAGTAATCCGACCTGGTGTATACAAACTTGTGAGATTGGATGAGAGCCTAGTACCGCGAACATGGAATGGCGAACACCTTAGACCTTATTATCAGTAGTATAGGAAGTGTGCTGCCTGTAACCATGATTTTCTATATGTATTAGCTTGTCTGTTTTTGAATTCCATCAAATAAAAGATCTATTTTGTTCAATATGTAATCTTTTTTTTTTTTTTTTTGCAATCTCTCTTAATTTAATAACCTATGGTCACACTCATAGGATATTAAGGGGGTATCATTGGTATATATACCATCAACTTAAAAAATAAAAAATATATACAAAGTATTTGGATATAACCAAGTACGCGAGTTTAGATAGTTCGGACATAACCGAATTATCAAAAACATAAAGTATTTGGATGTAACCAAGTACGCGAGCCTAGATAGTTCGAACATAACCGAATTATCAAAAAGTATTTGGGTATAACCAAGTACGCGAGTTTAGATAGTTTGGACATAACCGAATTATCAAAAACATAAAGTATTTGGATGTAACCAAGTATGCGAGCTTAGATAGTTCGGACATAACTGAATTATCAAAAAGTATTTGGATATAACCAAGTACGCGAGCTTAGATAGTTCGAACATAACCGAATTATCAAAAAGTATTTGGATATAACCAAGTACGCGAGCTTAGATAGTTCGGACATAACCGAATTATCAAAAACATAAAGTATTTGGATGTAACTAAATACGCGAGCTTAGATAGTTCGGACATAACTGAACCATCAAAAACCTAAAACATTTGGAGTTAACCAGATGTGCAAAGTTAACAGGTTTGGAACAAACCGGCCAAAAAATTGATCGATGATAAGTAGGAACCTAAACCTACTTCGAGATAAGTCGAGGTTGAGGCTGGAATATCTTAAAGAAAAATAGTTTCGAACTCTTAGCCTCGGAGCAAAAACTGAGGATGAGGAAAAGTGACTAAAAAAAAAAGATATAACCAAATCATATACGTTACATACCATAAAAGTACTTCCGGGTTCATGGTTAAAGTAATATCCGACCTTGATAAATAACGAGGTCGGAAGCGGATAATTCGAACAAACTATGCATGAATGCATCGAGTTTCGAGCCTAAAATCCAAACTATGTTTGTATGAATAAATAAACATAACTGATTCATCAACAAAATATGTGCAAAATATTTCGAGCCAAGAAATGTAAAGCATGTAAAAGAATAGTTAAAGAAATTGTATCAGCCCCGTGGGCATAAATTAAAATAATTACAAAATAGGGGGACGCAGCCCCAATAAATGATCTCCCCGAGGTCAGATTCAAGGAAGAGGAGTCTCCTTGGCCTTCTCAGCCTCAGCAGCACCAGAGTTATCAAGATGAATAGCATGACTATCCTCCTGGGCCCCCTCCGAAGTGGCCTCCTGAGCAGCTTTTTCCTTCTCGAGCTGGGCAGCTTCTTCCTCCTCGAGCCGAGCATTCCACCTCTCAAGAAGAGTTGCCTCGTGAGGGCCTAAGAAGCTGGTGTCCAGATCTTCATTGTAGGCCCACATCCGGTACATGGCCGAGTCGACCGCCTTCTCTTTCTTCTCTTTGTACTCGGCAAGGAGACGAGCTTTTGCATCCTCCATGATGTTGAAGGTGGCGGCCTTGTCCTCTTCAAGCTTCTTATTGGTCTCCCGAAGCTGGGTGATCTCTTTTTTATGCTCCTCAAGCTCGGCCTTCAACTTCTCGAGCTCGGTGGCCATACCCTCACGCTCCTTAACTCCCGCCTCGAGATTCGCATTCGCTGCCTTCAGATCATCGCTCGCCTTGAGGTGAAGATCTTTCGCCTCTTGAGCATGAATCTTGCTCGAATGGATCTGATGGTTTAACTGGTAATTGAGCTGAGCAGTGAAGGCGAGAGCCTGAAAAGGAAATAAACCACCATTAGCTCCAGGTCAGTATGATTACAAGTAGAAAAGGAAGGAGTATAGAAGAATACTTACCGCGGCGATGTGCTCGATACTCTTCTCATAAAGAGCAGTGCAGTCTCGGGTATCATTTAAGCACTGCCACTGGGGAGCTTCGAGGCTGCCATAGCTCTGGCCGATCTGGGACATGACATTCGAGACCAGCGTGGATCCATGGGACCCAGCAGCATTGTCCACCGCATATGCGTCCATATGGGTGGAGATTGATAGCTTCTGAACTCGGGAAGCATAAGGCCTTTTGGAAAGCAGAGCAGAGGATGATTGACCCACCACAGGAGGTTGGGGCTCAACCATGATGGGGGCACCAACCAGCGTAGTCGGTGCCACCGCAGAGGCGACGGCCTGCGAGGATGGCGCCGTCGTGGAAGTGCCGGCCTGAGTAGTCGACGCAGCAACAGAACTCGGAACCGGCGAAGCAGGGGGAGGTGTTTTCTTGGACCTCTTAGAGCCTTTGCCCGGCTGGCCGGTCTTCAGCGACCCCGCCCTAGGGCGTTTGCTCCTCTTGACACTAGTAGTGTCGATAAGGGTGTCAAGGTCGGAGTCCATCTCGCCTGCACAAGTCACAACACGGTGAGTAAAGTGAAGCACACAAGTTGTTTCAGTATCACAGATATAGAGTGATGATAGAAGAAACCTAACTGGAACTCTCCCCCGAGCTCGAGCTTGGGGACCATGAAATTCCCCCGTCTTCAGAGGAGGCAGGGGGAGTGCCTTCCCTATAAGTTGGTGATAACCTCGAGAGGTCCCTATAATCATTGGTCCCATACTGCACAGCTATCCCATTCCACACCTCGTCCGTGGTGTACATGGTGTCGTATTTCCCGAGCCCACTATCAAACCTATGGACACAGTCATCTACCCAACTCCATATGTAGAAGTGGTATCTATCCTGTGGGCATGAGACTAACCTATTAGGCCTGTGTTTTAGTAAAGTGGGGGACCACATTCTCGAAGTAGGGAGGACTTTACCTTCATCTGAATCCGAGCTCGAAGCCTCATCATTGGCCTCATTCCCAAATCGCAGACTCCTCAGGCGAACTGGGAGTGATGGCCTCGTTTCTCTCCTCGGAGGAAGGGCGCCTGTGGGCAGTGGCACCTCCTCCCAGTGTTCATATTTTTTATTGGACCAGTCAGAGGTTGACTGGCCCTCTCCCAACAGCCCACAAGCTTGGAGCTTGCCCTTATGTGATAGGTACGAGAGAGACCTCCTGCCATAAGGGAGTTGGAGCAAGGCCTCTCTGTGCCCCTTCATTGCTTCATCAGGGGTGGGACGCTGAAAATTAGCTGAAAGGCGAGACACATTTCAACTAAATATGGATTTAAGAACTAAAGTCTCGAGCACAGAAATAAAGGTAACGAGAATACTTACGAATCCGCCTGAACGAATAATGTCGAGACGGGGACAAACCATTTGTCCAGAAGAAGGCTCTTTTGAAATCAGGCGGGTGGTTGGGAAGATCCTCAAAAACCTTCGTCTCCTTGGGGTAACTCGAGAGGTAGTAAAAGCCATCCCCTCCGCGAGCTCGGGAGGGGTTACTTTTTAAACAAAAGAGATATAAAATCTCTTGAGGTGAAGGTCCTTTCCACCCCAGCTCGTGATACAAGGACCTCAGGGCAGACAGCACCCTGTACGAATTGGTGTTGAGTTGGAACGGAGCCAACCCAACGAAATCAGTAAAGTCTTTGAAAAAAGACTTCAAGGGCAGCAGTGCTCCTGCCCTCATGTGCTCCTGGCTCCATGCCGCATATTTCACTGTGGCGTCACGGCCGCCAGGGACGAAGCAGCTCCGTTCATGACCAGTCGGAGCTGGACACTTCAAGGTGCCCGACAAACCAAGGCCATGGAAAGCCAAGATTTCAGTTATTTGACTGGTTGTGGTAACCGAGCTCCAGTATAGCTCGGCCTCGAACATCTCTCTCCTCGGCTGTGAGGAGGAAGGTTCCCCCATTAGTGAAAATTTGAGCTCTCCGGGGTGGTATGTGACAGTAGCCTTTAAAGCAGGATCGAGAGGAATCGGCCTAGGGCCTGAATTAGATTCCGGATAGATGGCCTCCCGAAGAACTCTCCTCTTCCCCTCTATGACTTCGTCTATCTGACGACGGTAGTGAGCTCGAATGTCCTCTTGCTCGCGCGCAAGCTCGTATTCTCTTATCCGACGTTGATTCCGGGCGAACAGCGATTCTGGGCTCGGAGATTTTGGCTCGTAAGGGATTGTCAGCGATGACCCCCACCGTCTTTCCAGATTCTGTGACATCTAACGAGAAAGAAAAAATGGTGAGGGCCATGCATGCAAGAATCACGAGCTCGATGGAATGAGCTCGGAGATTTAGGAACAAGACAAACTAAATATTAAGACCCTTATTGAGGAGTCAGGGCGTGTGTTCCACGAAAAAGAAAAGGAGCATGGATAATTTTTTTGAAAATCTCGAAATTCAAGGGAAAGAAGAGTGGCGGTTAACCAGGAAAGGCGTCTTTGGGTTTCGTGCATTTATCAAGGCCCATGTTTTTATCCGAAAACTTAGTGTACAAGAAACGTTGCCTAAAAATTTCAAAACCCAGAAAAATTGGAACCTCACTCAAATATGAAAACTGGGTATAAGCCAGTGATGTAAATCCAGTACGGGAGTCTAAAAAGCATCTGAGCCTATCGGATCAAAACCTCCTATCACATTATGCTAAGGATGTAAACTAATATATACACATACACAGCAAGAACAGTTTGAATAAAAACTGACAAAATGGGAAACAGAGATTGCTTACTTACACAATAATGGCGACTGTAGAGAGATTGTTGATTGAAGAAGAGGTTGCAAATAGGAACTCACTGACTCGAACAGACCAGGATTTCTTTGTTTCTTTGGCCGAGAAAACATTCACAGAATGGAAACTTTTTATGAGGAGGTCTCTGGTTTCTTTTTTCTTCTTTTCTTGCTCTTGGTAAACGAAGGTAAAAATGAAGACGAAGAGTAGGGTCTTGTATATATAGGTGGGAAAAAGGAATTTGTAACACCCTCACTTATTTTAGTTAAAAACCATATTTGAGGTGTTACGTTTTAAAACTATATCATAATTTATTTCTGCGGAAGTTTGGACATTTTTTTTTTTTTTTAAAACTTGAAAACTTATTTCACATTATTTACATTAAACATAAAGTGTGTCTCAAACATATTATACATAAGTATTAAATAACCCAATTTATTTTTAAAACATAACTTCATACTTCATTACAAACATCTCACTGATAACTGAAATAACCCACAAAAAGGTCGATGTGTTCATATGTACAAATCAGGGTCAGGACCATGCTTCAGTTCTCCTCATATCATTCACATATTTCTTTCTCTACCTGCAACACAAGACAACTGTGAGCCTAAAGCTCAGTAAGCAAAGTAATGCATGCAATGCTAATGATTACCCAATATCAATGGACATATACAACTTCTTTTTAAATTTTGGGCCCCTTAATATTGTGCACACTGTTTGAATTGGTCAATGCCTGCAGGGCTTGTTACACATATAATACAAAATCCCATGGGTTCTCCTCCGGCTAGCCTTCACCACAGTAGGGCACATTAAAAACCTTATTCCATCGTTGCCCCGTCAGGCTCAAGAGTTAAGGCGGCCACACACTGTGGTGTCAATACATATAACAATAACTCATATGGAGGAGAAATAAAAACGGAAATATGGCAAACAATATAATTGGTTCACTAAACCTAGCCCAAATTATTGGGCAGCCACTATAAGCCTACTATAGGCCTTCGTTTACACTTATTAACACTTTCATTTGCCTTTTCAAAACAGTGGCACTGAACTTAAACTTCTTATTACAACTTTCTTTTATGTTGCACAAAACTTGCAAAGGCATCATATAATTAATCATCATAATATCATGCATGGTCTTATATCATATAATAATTTACCATATCACTATTATGCCATGCATACAAATTTATGATGAAGTGTCACTGTATGTTAATACCACTTACTCACAAAATATTCATATAATGCATACTTTCACATAACACATAATTCTTGTGTTGCAGTTGAGTACTTTACTTACCTTTTGTCCACAATATATTTCACCGTGTAACAAGTGATGTCTTAGGTATTGATGTGCTTATCCTGACAATAGCATGGATTTCTCATCATAATGATGGCAGTAATACATTGAACTCTCATTTAAAAAAAATACCCATAAGACTTCATATCAAATTTCATACCCAAAACATGCCTAAAATGCCTTAAACCACCTAGATCGAGCATTAGATTTATCTTAGACATTTGGGGAAATTTTGACAGAGTTTCCCCTTAATTTTAGCTATCCTCAAATATCAAAATACACCAATAATCAACATCAATTAACCTGCCATAACCATATATCCCAAATACCAACATGATTCATCATAAAGTTATCATATACCGATTTTGATAAAATTCTTATCTCCTAGATCATCACCCAAATTAAATGAGTCTCCACATATATTCAAACATTTATAAACATATATACTCTCTTATAAACTCAATCAAATAACCAAAAATCATCTTGTACTCCAAGAACCCCAAAAACCTCATAAAACACAAAATTTCACTTACCGAGCAACTTTTCGGCGAAAACAATCTCTTCAAGCTTTTCTAAACCTCAAACCACTTGGAAACCCCAAGAAATATCTTAAAAAGGATAAAACACCATATATAAGTTCTCAGAAAAATTCAAAAACATAGTTTAACTTCCAAGTACAAGAACTTACCATAAAAAGGCTAGAACTAAGCTTAATCTACTTCTTTGGCTTTGCTTTCACTTGGATCTCCTTAGAATTTCTTCAAACCAGCCAAGAAATGGTTTTTGGTTTTCTTTTCTCTCTGTTTTTCAGAATAATGGTCGTGCAAAGTGATAAGGTTTGATGAAAATTCCTTATTTTCAATGATTTAGCCTTATTGTCAAAAGTTGACACCTTTCATCTCATCATTTCACCTTTTGACTTATGAAAACCTTATCACTTCAATAATTTCGACTTAATCATCTGCTAGGCCTATTATCCTTATGTGTAAAACACTCACACCAAACCTTAGGTCCATATGACTTCATACCCAATAGTTATGCTTACCCGATCGAGCGTAGCGCACTTATGCTAAGCTCGTTTTGACTTTGCATCCATACCACTGATTATGTATACCTCCCATCAAGAATTGATCTAATGGTTCTAAAACCATTTTTACATCATCAATGAGACCTTAATACTACCTCGATTACATTTGGTAAATCCATAAATACTCAATTTTACACCGAAATACTAGTAATCGACATTGTACTATTTTCCACTACTTAACCTATTTTGCCTTCTATATCTCACTTTCAACACTTAATTCCATGCCTTGTCCATATTTTTCATACTTTCTTATATCTTGAGCACATCAAACACCCATAAAAGACAACTCAAATGCCACAAGGTTAATAATATTGAGCATACATATAGACATCACATACACAACTTTTATACTTATACATGATAACACTTATAAGAATATGCATATGCTCAAATTATACATATTGTATGATATGTAATGCAATGCAATCATGTGATTATTGGCTATATATATCAAAATAATGTGGGTGCTACAGAATTAATCTGGAACGTTGAACAAAATCCTTGCAAAATCCAATGGTCAGGGATCAATGACAAGATAGCGCCGAAAAGGTGTCAGACGAACGATCGTGGGCGTGTTTCCAAGGTACTCAAGTACCAAAAATGAGCAATGCCTAATTGACGCGTGTCCATTTTCAAAAGTGTGACGGTACAGTTCTAAAAAAAAAAAAGTAGTTCAAAAGTTTCCTTCTCTTAGGATTCGAACAAATACTTTTGAGGGGGCAAGATGTTACACCCAGATTTCGAGCTATGTTAATTATGACCTCGAAAGTTGGATTCGCAAATCAGTGGACTCATAAGGTTGGAAACATGCTCCAGGATTGTATGTCGAGCTTGCAGGATATAGACGACCTCGAGTATGGTGACCTCGAAGTATTCATGATCTCGGAAGATAGCTCCGGGAACACACTCATCTTCAGGGACGACTTCGGATCAGGGGTCCCGAGCTCGACACACGTACGATCTCGAAAGCCATGTGGCCTCGGGAGATGTTCCTAGCTCGATAGATGACGGGAAACCTGGGAGGCTAAAGCCTTAGAGATACGCGATAACCACCTTGAATATCTACAAGTGTTATAAATATGAGATGTAATCCTCATTTATTATTGTAAATCCCCTAGAATCGTGGGATATTATTTGGTCAGTTATACGTCTCCTGGTCTTCAGGGGACGTTTCCTTTTATATCTGGTGATAGGCATTTAAAGCCATTAATTTTATTTATACAAAAAGAGTAACTACCCAAAATATGTGGGATAGTATTCTTTAGCCTTCTCTTTAAATAGAGAGGCCATGCACCATTGTAAATGACCGAAATTCCGATCCTTGAGAGAAAACTCTGGAGAATTCATTCTTGAAGAATTCCTAGAGATAATCTTGAGTTTAATAACAAAGACTCATGAACTATGCAGATTTAACTGCTGAACCACGTAAAAATCGTGTGTTTACATTGTTTTATTTCAATTGGCCATTTTCAGTTATTGTTTACGTGCTCTTCTTTCACTGTTTGACGAAAAACGGCGTCAACAATATAGAGTACCGGTCCCCAAGCTCGCTACTCATTCTGACTTTCAGTAACTCCATCTAAAAGAGTTAGTGAGAGCTTGGAAGCCCGTGTACTCGTTCTAACTTCTGTTCCTTTTCTTTTGTAGATCTAAAGCTAGATCGAGGTTATCAATAGCAATGGCTGGAGGTATACAATATTCTATTCTTTTTGTATATGTTCATTCTATATATTAATTCCGCCTACATGTATATAGGATTGTTCATATGCATATATATCATTTTATTCTAACAGTTTGCCTTTCAAACAAAAAGGGGTGGAAGAGGTTTAGTGTTACTTCATAATTTAATATATATTTTTTATAAAAATAAAATATATTTTTTTATAACAAAGTACTAGCACTCCCAATAAATGAAGTAAAATAGCTTATTCTTTTTTGTAAAAAATAAAAAATAACTCATTCTTTAAAATATAAAGAAAAAATAACAAAAATAAGATTCAATAGATAAGCTAAACTTGAGTTACTTTACATTTTTTTTACCTCGTGGAATAATACTACTCTATATTTGGAGGCATCTATTCATTGGACTATAAATATTTTTTTTCTTCCTCGTTCCATTTTAATTATATTTTATTTTTTTCTTTGTCCTTTTCTAGTATTTTAATGAGTACAAAATTAATATTTAAATTATGTATAGAAAAAATAGATAATTGGTGTATGATGATGTAAATGTTTGATGTAAAATAAAAAAAAATAAAAAAAGGGTTTTAATGATGTATTTTGAATGATAAAATAGAACATCAATTGGAAGTGCTAAAAAAAATTTAAATAACTACAAATAATATTTATTAAAAGTATATAGTTTATTTATTTTTTTCATGAAAAAATGAGTTTTACATGCTTTCTAAATAATACAATTTAATATTCTTTCAAATTTATTATATGTTATACCTTGTTAGTGTTAAACTATGTCTCACTTTTAACATTATACTTTTCACACAACTTTTTACATTACAATACTAAATTCTGAAAGATTGGAGTGTCTCGCGTGTAGAAGGCTTAGAGGAAAATTTTGTACTTTAGTAAAAAAAAGGTTTTGTACCCTAGCTGAAAGAAAATGAATGACAACCTCAATTTACCCAATTAAGTCATCTTTGAGAGAGAGAACCACTAAGTAGTAAGACTTTCAACAATACAAAGAAGGAAAGAGAAGAAAGAAGAAGAGGAAAAAATGAGCATTGATTTCATCATCATATTTTGGTTTTTCTTCTACTATGTTTGTCATTTCTTTCATATTTTCTCTTTGTAATTTGTGTTTAAACATTCGTGGACAAATTTAATTTGGTACTTGTGTTTCTTGTTTTAGCTATGAACTAGATCTTTTGAAGCTTGGATTATTAATGAATTTTGTCTTAAATATAAATTTTTAGCAATTTACCCATTGTTCATTCAAATGTGCTTATTGATAAATTGTTGTTGTTGTTTGGCCATCAATGGTAAGATATTGAGTTATATTTGTGTTGTAAAGTTTGAATATAATGAATAAATTTGAATGACACAAGTGAATAATGTTTTTAGGTCGTGTTTGTAAATAACATAGGAATGTGTTATTTGACTTGTGTAACCATTATGAATTGATGATTTATTATGGGTTCTTAAACTTGATTGGCATATGAATATGTTAAATTAGGTGAAAGAATTAACACCATGAGTCTTGGAAAAGTTCTATGAACTTATTTTGAATTTTTGTTAACTCTGTGTAATTTGCTGAGATTTTGTTGCAGCAAAACGTACATGTCTTTTAACAAAGAGAGATTTAATAATTCAAGCTCATTTCAACCAATTGATTTTATCTCACTTTCAGATTGGCATTGCAGTTTATTTTTAAGCATTTTTAATTGATCTCAAGTAGTGTTAGTTTACAAAATCAAAACAAATTAATTTGGTTACTTTTGCAATTGTTTGGTAATTAATTTGTGCATTTAGTTTTAATTTCAATCCCTATGGAGACAAGCTCGAATACTTATCACTTTAGATCATCTCCAATGGGAGATGTAAATAGTGTGTTATATTTGGCACAAAAAGTCAATATATTATATATTTAGCACAATTTTTAGCATTACACTCCAATGCACAATTGTAAAAATTGTTGTAAAATTTATTATTTCATTAATGTTAATTTGATGTTTATTGAAAATATGCAAAAAGTAATCATTTTTCTTTATATTTTATTGTTGATAGTATAAGATAATAATAAAATAATAAGGTAAAAAATATAAAATTTAATGCAAATTGTAATGTTCTACTTCTTTAAAGCCATTAATAAGTGAGTTAAAAGCGTGTCATTAGTTCGCTAATCGAGGTTTTGGGTTAAAAGTGTAGCTAAACTGTAATAAAAGTCGTTTAAAGACATTTAATATAAAAATGTGGTCATTCACTGAAAACGTAAAGAGTTATACATTTGGGATCTCAAAATACTGTTTAGAAAATACTTTACATCTCAAAATACATTTAAGGTTGACCTAAGCAACAAATCAACCAAATACATTACATCTTCCCAAAATAACCCTGGCCATGACAGTCAGGTAGGCCGAACATGTACCAGTCGCTCCACGCTCTCCGTACTCATGGTTGGTCGACCTTTCCTTTGCCCTTACCTGCACCATACCCATGAGCCGAAGCCCAACAAGAAAACTCAACACACAACATATAACATATGCATATCTATCAATAACATATAACAAAATAGCCAACAGGCTAAACACATAGTGGTCACGCCGTTCCAAACGCTTTACCAGGCCCTGGGTTCGCGGTCTTTACCGAGAGGGTGACTCTAGCACCCTAGGAGGGTCTTGCCTTAACGGCCTGCACTCAGCATGCTCAACACCGTACCCAACCCCTTACCGTACTCGGCTTCTTACTGTTCTCGGCCTTCGTCGTTCCCGGCCTTCGCTGTTCCCGGCCTTCACCATTCCCGACCTTTGCTGTTCACTCACAAACATGAATCACATAGCATAATATCAACAAGTATTTAAACATATACTGAATATAAACTATAGGGTTACGCCCTTCAATACAAACAATAGGGCTACGCCCTGCAATACTAACAATAATGCTACGCCCTGCAATACAATCAATAGGGTCGCACCCTGCAATACAATCAATAGGGCCACGCCCTGCTCTACGGGTACAACAGTTTTCTTACCTGTGTCCTGAGTTGTCTAAGCATCGCAATCCCGAGCACAGTCCTCTAACCCGAGCCTCGTTGAAAACCTAGTCACAACCTATTCATAACAACCATCCATCAAGTTCTAAACCAATAAATAACTTCGGAATATAAATTTAGCCTCCAGGACCTCAGATTCTACCAAATTGGGTAGTAAAATCCTTCCCGAGCCTTAACATTTGAGTTCCCGAGCTAAAAACCTTCAAATAACCAATATCTTGCATTTGAGTTGCGGCCCAGCCCCTTAAGGGTCGCAACGCGCTCAAGTCAGAGGCAAAATGCCTTTCTGCTGAGGGACACAGGCCGCGGCGCGCAATACCTTGCGTCGCGGTGCGCCTAGGCTAACAGGGGCTTTCCAGCCTCTTCGACATACACGGGCCGCGATGCTTAAAGAACAGGGCCGCAGCCCGAGCCCCCAAACACAGAAATCCCAGCTCTTTTATGCGTTTTCCTCGAGCCTAAACCCCAATTTTCATACCCAATACCAATTCAACCCAGAAGCAAGCCTAAACTTCCCTTCCACACAACCTAGGCTTCATGACAAATCTCATAAACAATTTATTTACTCAGCAAACACCCAAATCATACTAAGAATCCATTTTCATGCAAGCTTTGAGGTTCTAACAAAATTCAATACAGTTTAATAGATTCAATGGCTGAAATTCCTTACCTTGCTGGTATCTTTATCGTTGAGCTAATCCCAACCACAACCAGCTTCCAATTCCTCAAAGAACTAAGCCTAAAATCCTCCAATGATCCAAGCCTTCAAACACCAAGGAAGAGAAAGAGAGAACCGAAGGAGAGAGAGACTTGAGAGTTTATGCCTTGTTCTTCACTTAGTTATAGTATTTTCTCAAGCCACTAAGTGTATATCCAACCTTAGCCAAAAGTCTAAAATGCCTTTAAGCTTATCTTAACCCTCAAGTGTCACCAAGGGCAATTTCGTCATTTTCCATGTCCTGCTAATTCCTCGAGTGTTCCTATAAATCCCCGTTTAATCCCGACATGTCCAAATAATTAATAAATTACTACCTGTTACCCGGTAATTCACGAACACATATAACATTCTCAAAATACCCCTAGGCTCCTCCTCAGCCGGGTATTTGACCCCGTTGTGACTTTATAGCTAAACTGCTCCCTAGGACCGTCTCGGATCTTGCATCACGAATATATCACCACTCACTCGTGGTATCAATAATAATATACACAAATATTACATTTATGCCATCAACTGACTAAAATTACAAATATGCCCTTAATAGCCAAATGGGGTCCACATGCATATTTAATTCACCTAAACATGTATTTCTAATAACATAATCATCAAATTCATATACCAACATAATTAAATCAATTATTGTCCTCCTGGCACGCTAATCAAGGCCCTAAGCCTTATTAGCAAATTTGAGACACTACACAAATAGATAAAAATAATACTAAAATAATAAAAATGACATCAAAGTAAATAAAAAAGTGTAGCATTTATGGTGATGCAAAATATGCACCATGTTATATTGTGTGCCAAATTTGGCCAAACTTTTAGCATGTGCCAAATTTGACACAACTTTTGGCCCACCATTGGAGTAAATTTTTTGTAAAGTGAGCTATATTTTAGCAATGCATCATCAATTTGACACTCCATTAGAGATGCATTTATTACTTATGTTTGTGACCATGTATACTTGCACATATTTGATCAAATTAAATCACAACAATAGAAGATTAATGTTATAATAATTTCTTATGCAATTACACAATCATACTATTTATATACACAAGAAACACACACATATATATATAATATATTTACAATGTTTGTTATTATTTAATATGAATATATATTTAATTAAGCTCCATTAAGTAATAAAAAAACATGTTTTCTCTATAAATATAAATAATAAAAATTTTAATAAAAATAAAGATTATGTATTATGTATTATATATTATTATAATAATTATATTTTATAATATTTGAATTTATATTAATGTAATTATAAAATATTTAGTCTTGTACTAAATATTATTATAATAATATTTTATAATATGTGAATTTATATTAATTGAACTAGTAAATATCTATTTTAATAACTTTTAAAGACATATTCCGTTCAAATTAACAAAAAAAAATAAAAAATTAAAACTAACAAATTTTGTTACCTACATACTAATATATTTAACTTTGCATAATACATATTCTTAATTTTTGTATTAAAAAAATTTAATATTCCTCGCTCACCATACTAATAGCCCAAATAATATTCCATTTCTCTCTCTCATCCCTTTACCAAATACCTTTCCTCTAATCTTTAACTTAGCTTAATAATTTAAATTCCATTGTAAACTATTAGTTAATAAAGCTTAATTAAGTGTACAAATCAAAGCTTTGCAAACAAATATTTTAGGTGAAATTTTGAAGAGTATTATTATATTATTACATAATTAAAATTTTATAATATAATAAAATACCTATATATAATATGTTTCTATTACTAATTACCAATAGCTATATTTCTTCAAAAAAAAAAATACTATAGGTATATAAAAGTATATTTTTTTTTTTGCATTTAAATAATGAATTGGAGCCCAAGAAAGGAATCAACATCTTTAATTAATGCCAACTTTCTCCCACCTTTCGTTTCATCGTGTAGAACACTTCAAAAAATAAATTAAGTATAATAAATAAAATAATAAAAGTGTATGTTCACCCAAATTAAATTTTAGATTTTAGTTGGGAAAATTTTGCTATTCATATATTTACATATTAATTTACACTTATTGACATAACTAAATTATATGGTAAAAAATCATTTATACACTAAACACCAAAGAATATATTAGGTTGTAAAAAAAATGGACTCTGTATTTTGTCTTATTACTTATTTGGACCCTGTATTTTATAAAATAGTTCAAATAGGCTCCCAAACCTGATTTTGATGAACAAAAAATTGAATATAACAACACAGTTTTTAGGCAGAATGACTATATTTTTGTTCTGAGTTGTTAGTTTGATGAATTATTTGTAATTTTAATTAAAAAAACTTTGATCAAAATCAGATTTAAGGGTCTATTTGAACTATTTTAGAAAATACAGAATCTAAAAAGTAATTTGTTAAAACACAAAGTTCAAACAAATTATTAGACAAAACACATAATCTAAAAATATATAAACCCTAAACAAAATTAATTTGATCAATGGACCACACTACCTCCAAACCCAACGACTAGACAAAAAAAAAAAAAGTATATGAACTCTTTTTTTTCTTTCCCTCAAAATCTTTTTTTTTTTAGTTTACAAATTTTAATAAAACAAAACATCACTTCTGTAGGCTAGATATTTAGTTTTGTGACCACATATTGTCATATTGATGTACTTCAAGATTTATTCTTAGCCCACCAAATGGAATAGAAATATATGTACATTTTTAATATAATTTAATTTCTTTTGGTGAATAGAAAAAATAGTACTATATAGTTGTTGTTTTTTATATGTATTTACCTTATGGAATAAAGGCATAATGTGAATGTGGGTCTTGATCTATTCCATACTTTTACTTCATTATTAAGAAACTTCAAGTCTTATTTTATTTATTTGTTTGTTTTTTTAATTAGTACTTAAGAAAATATGAAAAGGTATCCAACACATGCAACCTCTCCATTTTCCCAAACACAACATAAAAGTTTCCCCTTTCTCTTTTTCTCTCCTTTTTGTTTATTGTCTCTTTCTTTATACATATAAATAATCTTACTATACTTAAATTATTAAAGAGGATATTCCACAACACATTACCCAATTCACATTGACTTCTTTGCACACATAAATTTAATGTTTTTTTTTAACAAAATATTTAATTTGAAGTTTAGCAAAATTAAAGGCAAATGGGTGTTTTTTTTTTCAATCTTTTTGTCTATATTTTTTAGGGCAATTATGTCTCATATCAATCACTTAGTTTTTAGGGTCTCATATTTTGATTTTGTGTGTCATTTGACTAGATTATGAACTTTTTGGATAGTTGTAATTTCATCATATTTATTCAATCTTAAGATGATTCAATCATTTTTTTTAAAGACAAATAAAAGTTTTTATTTTTTTTATAAATGAAATTATAAGCAAAAATTATTATCTAAATGTGATTATAAGGTTATTTATTAGTAAACATTATTGTCTTTCTATCTTACTTTATCATCTTGATCCACCAAAATATTAGTATGAGGAAGAAGAAAATTATTTTTCAAACAAATCTTATTTATGTTTGGACTCATGGAATCTACTTTCAAATCGAGAGAAAAAATTATTTTGAGAAAACGTGACCATTTAGTGAAATCTCATTACCCTTCCATGTAAGGGTGAGCCTTCTTGAAGTGAGAATGAGAATCTAAAAACATTCCTATGTTTGATTCAAATTTTAAGGGGTAAAGTGATTAATTTGTGTAGGTCCCACGTCTATTTTAAAGGTAAAGTGAAATATTTTGTACACAAGAGTTTAATATTACCTCCATCTTAAACCCCTCTACACTTTCTAAGGCAATTCAACTACTCAAAACAAACACCCCCTTAATCATTGTACTTAATGAAATCATCCAAAATTTAGATTTTTTTAATATACCACCAGTTTAACTTCCGATTTCAAACAATTATAAATAAAAGTTTGTTTTGTAAATTGGAATATAAAAATAATACCCTTATCTTAAATTTAGTGAACAATAAACTAAAAAATATTTTATGGATTTTCGTTGCTAGTCTCATATGGCAGACTAGCAACGAAAGTAAACAACAAAGGAAAATCTACTACAAATATTTTAAATTAATACTATTTTCTAAATCGTAATGTCGATTATAATAAATTAAAAGGGAAAATATACTACAAATATTTTAAACATTTTGGTAGCTCAAATAAATCTTTATTTTGAGGGAAACAACAAAGGAAAAAGATGTCATCATCAACAATTGAAGTAGCCACCAAAGGGTACCCATCCTTCCAAAAGGGAGAGGCTTTCATAGTTAGATCATTTTGCTAAACAATGGACAATTGAATAGCATACCATAACAACTCTTGAGACTCTATTCCAAAATATCATTAACTTTCATGATTAGAGCAATTTCTAATATACCACACATACTAAGAAATACCCACAAACAACTTCATGTCCTCTTTGAACACTATATGTATATTTGATACTCCGTGTTATGTCGTATTATACTATATTATAATGAATTGTGTTTTATAGCATATTTTTATATAGTAATATGTTTGGTATTAACTTTTACAAGAATATTATATATTTAAGGAGAAGTCGTTACTAAACACAATATTATATCAAAATATGCTACAAAATACAATTCATTATAATATAATATAATATGATATAATACAACACATCAAACGCACCATGTATAAATTTACTATGCCATCAAACGCACCCGATGACATACAATATTTATCCTTGTTAGCTTAAGAATCGATTCTCACTGTAAAACTCAAATGTTTTCTCTCTAATATATTTTTACTGGCGAGTGTGAGAACTCACCAATCTCGTTTTTCTTAAAAAAATAGTCTAATATGATATTTTATTAATTATAAAAAATAATTAAAATAAATAATGAACATGTAAAACTAAACATGTTTCTTTTTTTTTTAAATTTTAAACTTTATACCAGTACATTACATAAATTTTAATAGTTGATCATTATTCATTGATCATGATCAATTTGGTAATTTATATATAAAAAATAATTAATAATTATTAATAACTTAATATTTGAATTTAGTGATGATTTAATTTTTTTGTTTCATTTTTAAAAATACAAGGATGTAATCATCAAAAACTCTTATTTCATTTTTTTTGTGGCATCTTTAAAATTTATTAATAACAATATTATTTATTTATTTTAAACAAATTCTTAAATATATATATATAACCAAAAAATATGCTTGGTAAAATAGTAATTTTTTTAATAATATAGTACAACTTATACAAAAGAATACTCCATATAAGATTAACCTCTCATTTATTATACATAAAAAAACTTAATCCCAACTTAGGCTAATTATAAGTAAGAATAACTATTTTTTTTAGAAAATAGATACTGATATTCAATAAAAAACGACAGAGCCGTAAAAGAACATAAAACATTCGGCCGAAGATAAGAAGGTAATCCTGGCCACCATACTCTAGTTTGTTCCATGGACAATGCCAATGAATGGGCAATGGGATTAGAGTAACTAGGGCAATGCATAAAAGAGATAACATGAAAATTGATACACATTGATTGGATATTAGTTAATACAGTTCCGAGAGCCAAGAACATTTGAGTTTTAGAGAAATGCTAAATACAATCTATATTACACTAATTTTATACTATCTTAAATCAATGAATGACACATGGATTCTATCAATGATTTGAAAAGAATATTATAATATAAAAAATTGAATAATATCCACATGTCATGCATGGATGAAAGAGAATGTAAAATATAGTGCAATAGAGAGTTTACATAACACTCTTCTTGAGTCTTATTATTAATAGCAAGATACACTCGAAAGACCGTCAAACTCTATGCACACATTCGCATTCCCCAAGCAATCCATGTAGCACCAATGAAGCCTCTATAATATGTGGTTCCATAATTGATTGCCTAGGAATCACAAAAGAGCCCCAAAAGTTACCACCTTCATCACGCAACACTACTCCCAAACATCATGTCTCGGGAATTAATAGCTACATCAACATTCACTCTTACAAATCCCTCTCTCGGGTGGAAGCCAAACAATTTGGTTATCTTCACTCCGAGCCCGTGCTAGAGTTTGGCAAGGTTGATGGTGGTGCTTGTTGGTATCGAATAACTTCTAAATTGTAATAAGTTATAAATTTTGTAATAAGATAATATACATAATAATAATTATATATACAGTAAAGTATCATTCTTGACCGTTACTCACTGTGTATTAAGATTAATTGTACATAAAAATATGATAAGAACTCTAAATATTAAATTTGTGTATTTAGATTAATTGTACATAAAAATATGATAAGAACTCTAAATATTAAATTAATAGGCTAAACTACTTTACATAAATACTTTTTGAATATGCTTCATTAGGTAGTTTTGACTGTTAAATGTTGTTAAAGTTAATATTTTTGAGTGTTAAGATTTTTTTTGTTACAAAATACCTCTACTAAGTTAGAATGTCTCAATTAGAATACAATTAATATTATCACAAAACTATTATTATATAAAAGTTCTATTGTAATTTCAAACAATATTTTTGTTGACAATTTTTCCAACAGTATAATTCCAAACACAGTTAGTTTTTGAAAATACTCTTAAAGTTATTTTGCAATTTTTTTTTTTGTGATTTTCTTTAAGGGAATTAAAAGTGATTTTATAAATACATAATTTTTTTATTTTTATTTTCCCGGATCAGTTACTTTGAAATATTATGAATCTATTCCCTTTAAAAAACAAAATTAAATATTTATTTTGTATTAAAGAAATTAAATATCTATTTAATATTTTTTATTAAAAAAATGTACATATTTATTGAATGTACGTATTATGTATTTTGCCAAGTATATATATAAGGCAGTCTAGTTTCTTCTGAGTTAAAATTCTATTTTCTCTATCTCTCTCTTATTCTTCTCTCTCTCTCTCTGGGTCTGCGCGGGTCTCTCCGAGGGGTGATCCCATCAAAACCCTAATATTTCAATACTCAAACCACAAATTCATTCTCTTCTTCATCCACAATCCAGTTCGACGATCCGATCATTCTCAATTTCACAAAACCCTACTTCGCTCCCCCGATATTTTTGATATATTTTCTGGTTCAACATCGAATTTTGTTCCTCTTCACTCACTCTCTCTGTTCTTCGACCAATTCTCATTGGGTTGAGGGTTGATCGGTTCTCAATCGCTGCATTCTTCTTCGTGCAATGCTATCAGTTCCAACATGAAATTGAAACGCAGGAGGGCACTCGAAGTGGTTAGCTTTTTATTTTTTTATTATAATTTAATCGATTTGATCATATGTATAAATATGTTTATATGCATGTTTGAGATTTTATAGTTTTATTAGCCCCTTTCTGATTATAATTTATCTTTTTTAAGTCTTGAGGTTTATGATTGTTCTTATCTTATATGGGTTTTATGTTATTTGTTTTTATTGTTTGACATGGGTATGCAATTAAAGTCTATAGATTGTTTTATTTCATCGGCATAAATTATTAGAAAATGAAGTGAGTTAAAAATATGGGTACTTGTTTACTTTCTTCAAAAATTTTCATGAGGGTTGGTTTATGAAGGGCGATAAATGAATTGTTCATGGAAAGTGCAATTAACTAATATATTGTTGGAGTATAGATGTTGTGCTGATAAAATTAATGAGCATTAGTTGAATGTGTTATGTATAAATATAGATAAGTATATATATGTATTATGTATTATGTATTATGTTTTAATATTCTAAGTACAGGCAATCGATGCTGAATACCCAAGGTTATTGCTGGTATCCATTTTAATTTTTTTCCTCTGTTTGGCGTGGGATTTGAGTGGATGTTTCATATAGGAGATTGATTTTCTCGGTGTAAATTATGCTGTTTCGTTTGACTGTAAGATTATGATTTGTAGAGAATAACCATGGCTTATTTCGTACATCAACATTTTGAGCGAGGAAAAATTAATGAACAAGAAGTATGTAGAGATTAATGAACAAGAAATTTAAGTATGAAGTATTTAGATTGTACGCACATGAATTGTATGTTTTCTATATGCAGTTCATGAATTGTATCTTTTTAAGATTGCCCTTTCTATACTTTTGGAAGTTGAAAAGAACAGAGATTTTAGTTAGATTTGCTAACGTAGGCAAAACAAGGGCCCATAATATTTAGAATCAAGCCAATTGTGGCAGACATGATAAAACTCAAGGCAAACTTTTCCTAGCCAATTAACCCATATGTGACTGCACAACATGAGTACAATTTGGTCCAATGTGTCACTTGCTAGGATGAGCAGTGTGAATGTTGACTTGATTCCTGCATGGTAGTTTATGGTTTGTATGCTTTTTATTTATATTTATTTTTTGGTGGTAGCTCATATTAGAGCCGTAATCTTTTTTTCTTTTTCTTTTTAAAAAGGTAGACTGAATCTTAATGCCTTTTTCATCACAAGATTAATTTGTCACAGAAAAAAAGTATACAATGTGAAATAATTATTTAGAATATGAATTATTGTTTTGTTATTATTATTATTTCATTATGTTACTCTACTAAAATTTTAATATATATATTTATATATTTCTTAGCAAGACCGAATAGATATTTCCACCAATTATGATTCACTCTAAAACATAACATAAACCAAGAAGGCGTTACTTTATTTTTTTAGTTACTGCCAGCTAAATTTCAAGTGAAGGTGAATTGTGTAGGATATTAGGATATTTACTGTATACATAACTCGTTAAGTACTATTTGTTAGAACCGGGTTTAGAGTATTTCCTACCAGAACGAAGTACTCCCCTCAAATGTTTTTGTCACTGAGGTGTGTAAATTAATTGTGTATATATAGTATATGTATAACTTAGGAAGAGCTGTTTTTTTTTTCATTTATCTTTTCTTGTGTTGTTTCTATATAACGTGGTTATTTCTTAATGTTGTTTGTTTCAGCCTCCAAAAATCAGATCTTTCATTAATAGTGTCACTGCTGTGCCACTTGAGAACATAGAAGAAACTCTTAAGGGTTTTGTTTGGGAGTTCGATAAGGTGCATGTTATAACCTTTACCTATCACATTTTCATGGTTACTTTTATGCTGTTTGGCTCATGCGTTATTTACTTGATGCAGGGAGATTTCCATCATTGGGTTGATCTTTTCAATCACTTTGATTCCTTTTTTGAGAAGCATATAAAGTCAAGGAAAGATTTGCAGATTCAGGATGATTTTCTTGCTTCAGATCCTCCATTCCCTAAAGAAGCCGTTCTTCAAATTCTTCGTGTAATAAGAATAGTTTTGGAGAACTGCACAAATAAGCACTTCTATAGTACTTATGAGGTATATTTTTATTGTTTTCCCTTGTATTTTGGAAAATTAATATTGAAAACAACCACAGTATCTGCTTTTGGGTTGGTAGTATGAACTTACATTACCATGTATTTATTTCATTCTTACGTAATTAATTTATCTTTTTACCTCTATGGCTCTATCCCTTTTGCCCTCCTAAGTTTATGTTTATGTTCATGTTTTCTCTGTTACTGCAGCAGCATCTTTCATCTCTTCTTGCTTGCACCGATGCTGATGTAGTTGAGGCTTGCTTGCAAACTTTGGCTGCATTTTTGAAGAAAACAATTGGAAAGTACTCTATCAGAGATGCTTCCCTCAATTCAAAGTTGTTTGCCCTTGCACAAGGTTGGGGAGGAAAAGATGAGGGTCTTGGATTAATTGCTTGTGCTGTACAAAAGGATTGTGATCCGGTTACTCAGGAGTTAGGTTGCACTCTTCATTTTGAGTTTTATGCACTGAATGATGCATCAAGTGAAAATTCTACATTACAACCAGGTTTACAGATAATCCATATACCTAATGTCAACGATCGGCCAGAGACTGATCTTGAACTTTTGAACAAGTTAGTTGCAGAATACAAAGTGCCCACTAGTTTAAGATTTTCTCTATTGACAAGGTTGCGTTATGCGAGGGCCTTTGGCTCTTTGGCTTCTCGCCAGCAGTATGCATGCATTCGTTTGTATGCCTTCATAGTTCTTGTTCAAGCAGCAGGTGATGCTGAGGACCTGGTTTCCTTCTTTAATACGGAGCCTGAGTTTGTCAATGAATTGGTGTCTTTGTTGAGCTACGAAGATGCAGTACCTGAGAAAATTCGAATTCTATGTCTTCTTTCTTTGGTTGCCCTTTGTCAAGATCGGACCCGACAGCCTACTGTGTTATCTGCTGTGACATCTGGTGGCCACCGTGGCATACTATCAAGCCTAATGCAGAAGGCCATTGATTCTGTCACTAGTGATACTTCTAAGTGGTCTATTGTTTTTGCTGAGGCTCTATTGTCTCTTGTTACCGTTCTGGTTTCATCATCATCCGGATGTTCAGCCATGCGTGAAGCAGGATTCATTCCCACTCTTTTGCCTTTGCTTAAAGATACAAACCCACAACACTTGCATTTGGTCAGTACTGCTGTGCATATTTTGGAGGCTTTTATGGATTACAGTAATCCTGCTGCTGCATTGTTCCGAGATTTGGGAGGTTTAGATGATACTATTTCTCGCTTGAATGTGGAAGTTTCTTATGTGGAGAATGGCTCAAAGCAGCAAGTTGAAGATTCTGGTAGTAGTGGGAGGAGTATGCAGTTAATCCCTGGTGCTTCCACTGAGCTAGATGATATGCAACCTCTTTATTCTGAAGCATTAGTTTCTTATCACAGGCGATTACTAATGAAAGCTTTACTGCGTGCTATATCTCTTGGAACTTATGCCCCTGGAAATACTACACGTGTTTATGGCTCTGAGGAGAGCTTGTTGCCTCAATGCTTATGTATAATTTTTAAGAGGGCAAAAGATTTTGGTGGTGGAGTTTTTTCGCTTGCAGCTACTGTTATGAGTGATTTAATTCACAAAGATCCTACTTGTTTTCCTGTACTAGATGCAGCTGGTCTTCCTTCAGCTTTTTTAGATGCTATAATGGATGGTGTTCTCTGTTCTACGGAAGCCATAACCTGCATACCCCAGTGTCTAGATGCCCTTTGCCTAAATAATAATGGTCTTCAGGCTGTGAAAGATCGCAATGCTTTAAGGTGCTTTGTGAAAATATTTACTTCTAGAACCTTTCTGCGGGCTCTCACTAGTGATACCCCAGGTTCCTTGTCTAGTGGATTGGATGAACTAATGCGCCATGCGGCTTCATTGCGTGGGCCTGGGGTGGAGATGTTGATTGAGATCTTAAGTGCCATTTCAAAAATTGGAAATGGGCTTGATGTTTCTAACATATCAAGTGATCCATCCAGCTCAGCTCCTGTTCCTATGGAAACTGATGGAGATGAGAGAAATGTAGCTGTTTCAGATAATAAGGAATCATCCAAGATGGATAGTTCAGAGCAGACTACTGATGCATCTTCTGATTCTTCACAAGGGAATGTGGAATCATTCCTTCCTGATTGTGTAAATAATGCTGCACGCCTTCTTGAAACAATACTTCAGAATGCTGACACATGTCGTATATTCATTGAGAAGAAAGGGATAGAAGCTGTATTGCAGTTATTTACTTTGCCTTTGATGCCTCTGTCAGTGTCAGTTGGCCAGAGTATTTCTGCTGCATTTAAGAACTTCTCACCACAGCATTCAGCTTCTCTAGCTCGAGCAGTATGTTCATTTTTGAGAGAGTATTTAAAGTCGACAAATGAAATCTTAGTTTCTGTTGGGGGGACTCGACTTTCCTCGGTTGAATCTGCAAAGCAAACACAAGTCTTAAGATGTCTTTCTAATCTTGAAAGTATCCTGTCTCTGTCTAACTATTTGTTGAAGGGGACTACTACAGTGGTCTCTGAATTGGGCACTGCAGATGCTGATGTATTGAAAGAGCTAGGGAGCACATACAGGGAGGTTGTTTGGCAAATTTCCATGTGTAATGATATCAAGTCCGATGAAAAGAGCAATGTTGATCAAGAACCTGAAAATGCAGAGGCAGCTCCTTCTAATGCTGCTGCTGGTAGGGAGAGTGACGATGATGCTAATATTCCTGTTGTGAGATATATGAATTTAGTTTCTATGGGGAATGGTTCTCAGTCTTTGTGGGGTGGAGAACGTGAATTTCTGTCAGTTTTCCGGTCCGGTGAAAATCTGCATCGTCGCACTCGGCATGGGTTGACTCGTATTCGGGGTGGAAGGGCAGCCCGTCATCTAGAGGCGTTAAACATTGATTCTGAAGCTTCTTCTAATGTATCAGAAACCCCTTTGCAGGATTTAAAAAAGAAAAGTCCTGATGTTTTATTACTGGAAATTCTCAACAAGCTGGCTTCCACTGTGCGTTCTTTCTTCACTGCTCTAGTCAAGGGTTTCACATCTCCAAATCGTCGGAGAACTGACTCAGGTTCTATGAGTTCGGCGTCAAAGACTCTTGGAACTGCACTCGCAAAAGTTTTTCTTGAGGCTCTTAATTTTTCTGGTCATTCTACTTCAGCTGGGCTTGATACGTCCCTGTCTGTAAAATGCCGGTATCTTGGAAAGGTTGTGGACGACATGGCTGCCCTCACATTTGACAGTAGGCGGCGCACTTGTTATACTACGATGGTCAATAATTTTTATGTCCATGGGACCTTTAAGGAACTGCTTACAACATTTGAAGCTACTAGCCAACTTTTATGGAATTTACCTTTGTCTATGCCAACATCAGCAACGACCAGTAAGGAAAAGACAGGTGAAGGAAGTCAATTATCCCACAGTACATGGCTGCTTGACACTTTACAAAATTATTGCAGATTGTTAGAGTATTTTGTAAATTCTTCTTTACTGTTATCTCCAACGGCTGCATCTCAAGCGCTGCTGCTTGTTCAGCCAGTGGCTGTTGGACTGTCAATTGGACTTTTTCCTGTACCGAGGGACCCAGAAGCTTTTGTTCGAATGCTGCAATCTCAGGTTCTAGATGTGATACTTCCTGTCTGGAACAACCCCATGTTCCCTAGTTGTAGTCCTGGGTTTATTGCTTCTATTGTTTCACTTGTTACACATGTATATTCTGGTGTTGGAGATGTGAAGAGGAATCGCAATGGGGTTGGTAGAAATGCAAATCAACGCCTCATGCCCCCACCACTTGATGAAACTACAATTGCCACTATTGTTGAAATGGGCTTTTCAAGGGCCAGGGCAGAGGAAGCACTTAGACGGGTGGAAACAAATAGTGTTGAAATGGCCATGGAATGGCTTTTCAGTCACCCTGAGGATCCTGTACTGGAGGATGATGATCTGGCTCGAGCACTTGCTCTTTCACTTGGGAGCTCATCTGAAACATCCAAAGTTGACAGTGTTGACAAGGCTGTTGATGTCCTAGCAGAAGAGGGTAGTGTGAAAGCACCTCCAGTTGATGACATTCTTACTGCATCAGTTAGGTTGTTTCAAAGTAGTGATACGATGGCATTTCCATTGACAGATTTGCTTGTGACTCTCTGCAACCGCAACAAAGGGGAAGACCGCCCAAAAGTTGCAGCTTATTTGGTTCAGCAACTAAAGCTTTGCCCGCTGGATTTTTCCAAGGATACAAATGCATTAAGTATGTTGTCACATATAATAGCATTGCTTCTTTTTGAGGATGGAAGTATGAGAGAAATTGCTGCACAAAATGGCATTGTATCTGCTTCAATAGAAATCCTGATGAGCTTTAAGGATAAAATTAAGTCTGGTAATGATATTGTTATCCCTAAGTGTGTCAGTGCTTTACTACTTATATTGGATAACATGCTGCAGTCCCGGCCCAAAATCTTGTCTGACAGTACTGAAGGAGCTCATACGGGCACTGAATTATCTGGAGACCAAGTTTCCTTGTCATCTCCAACTGGTACAGAGAAAAAGTCAATTTCAGATGCCAATGAAAAAGAATCAAGTGCATCATTTGAAAATATTTTGGGGAAATCTACAGGTTATTTGACTGTTGAAGAGAGTCATAAGGTGTTGCTAGTTGCCTGTGACTTGATAAATCAGCATGTTCCAGCAGTGATTATGCAGGCTGTTTTGCAGTTGTGTGCCCGCTTGACAAAAACTCATTCTCTAGCTTTGCAGTTCCTTGAAAATGGAGGTCTCGCTGCACTTTTTAGTCTTCCAAGAAGCTGTTTTTTCCCTGGATATGACACTGTTGCTTCTGCTATTGTTCGACATCTCCTTGAGGATCCACAAACATTGCAAACAGCAATGGAATGGGAGATACGCCAAAGCTTGAGTGGTAACCGGCATTCTGGACGTGTCTCTGCAAGAGCTTTTTTGACGTCAATGGCACCAGTTATTTCTAGAGATCCTGAAGTTTTCTTGAAAGCTGCAGCTGCAGTTTGTCAGTTGGAGACATCGGGTGGTAGGGCTATTGTTGTGCTAACAAAGGAAAAAGATAAGGAAAAGGATAAACCAAAAGCTACAGGTGTTGAAGCTGGACTGTCTTCCAATGATTGTGTTCGAATTTCAGAAAATAAGACAAATGATGGATCGGTTAAGTGCTCCAAAGGACATAAAAAGATTCCGGCTAATCTTACTCAAGTAATTGATCAGCTCCTTGAGATTGTCTTGAAATTCCCTTTATTGGCAAATCAGGAAGAATGCTCGAGTAACTCATCTTTTATGGAGATTGATGGACCTTCTTCCAAGGTAAAGGGTAAATCAAAGGTTGATGAGACCAAGAAAACTGATTCTGAATCTGAAAGGTCTGCTGGTCTGGCTAAGGTGACCTTTGTTCTCAAGTTATTGAGTGATATTCTTCTAATGTATGTACATGCAGTTGGGGTTATTCTTAAACGAGATTTGGAGATGTCTCAGCTCAGGTCATCTAATCAACCTGATAGTCCTGGATATGGTGGGATACTTCATCATGTCTTGCATCGCCTGCTTCCTGTCACCATTGATAAATCTGCTGGACCTGATGAGTGGAGAGAAAAGTTGTCTGAAAAAGCTTCTTGGTTTTTGGTAGTTCTTTCTGGTCGTTCCGGTGAAGGTCGTAGACGGGTGATTAGTGAACTTGTGAAAGCTTTATCCGCATTCTCAATGTCGGAGGGTAATTCTGCAAGTAGTGTTTTATTACCAGATAAAAAGGTTTATGGTTTTATTGATCTGGTATATTCTATTTTGTCAAAAAATTCATCCTCCAGTAACTTACCTGGTTCTGGGTGCTCACCAGACATAGCAAAGAGTATGATTGATGGAGGAATGGTTCCATGTTTAACTAGTATTCTTCAGGTGATTGATTTGGACCATCCTGATGCTCCCAAAGCTGTCAATCTCATACTCAAGGCATTAGAAAGCTTAACGAGAGCTGCAAATGCCAGTGAGCAGATTTTGAAATCTGATGGGTTGAATAAGAAGAAGTCCACTGGGTTGAATGAGAGATTTGATGATCAGTTAACTGCACCATTGGCTGAGAATGTGGAACGTAATAATGCAAGCAGTGAACAAGTCAGAGATGTAGTTGAAAGTGAGCAACACAATCAAGAAACTTCTCAAGGTGAAGGTGACCCTCGTGCAAATACAGATCAGTCTGGGGAACAAGAAATGAGGATAGAAGTTGATGAACCCATGGCTACCAATCAACAAGTGGATCTAGGGTTGGATTTTATGCGTGAAGAGATAGACGAAGGTAATGTTTTACAGAACACAGATCAAATAGAGATGGCTTTTCATGTTGAGAATAGGGCTGATGATGAAATGGGTGATGAAGATGATGACATGGGGGATGATGGTGAGGATGATGAGGATGATGATGAAGCGGAAGATGAAGATGAAGATATAGTGGAAGATGGTGGTGGCATGCTGTCACTGGCTGATACTGATGGGGAAGATCACGAGGATGCTGGATTGGGAGATGACTACACAGAAGAAATGATTGATGAAGATGATGATGATTTTCATGAGAACCGTGTCATAGAGGTGAGGTGGAGAGAAGCCCTTGATGGGCTAGATCATTTGCAGGTACTTGGACAACCTGGAGCTGCAGGTGGTCTTATTGATGTAACAGCTGAACCTTTTGAAGGAGTGAATGTAGATGATCTGTTTGGTCTCAGAAGGCCTTTAGGTTTTGAACGTCGCCGTCAGACAGGTAGATCTTCCTTTGAGAGATCTGGTACAGAAAATGGTTTTCAACATCCTCTCCTGTCACGACCATCTCAATCTGGGGATCTAGTTTCAATGTGGTCGGCAGGTGGAAATCCATCTCGTGATTTAGAAGCTCTTTCAGCAGGGAGCTTTGATGTAGCTCATTTCTACATGTTCGATGCTCCTGTTCTTCCATTTGATCATGTTCCAAGCAGTCTACTTGGTGAACGTTTGGGTGGTGGTGCAGCACCACCTCCTTTGACTGATTATTCTGTAGGTATGGATTCGTTGCAGCTGCCTGGACGAAGAGGGCCAGGTGATGGTCGGTGGACTGATGATGGGCAGCCACAAGCAAGTGCTAATGCGGCTGCTATTGCACAGGCTGTGGAGGAGCAGTTTATATCCCACATGCGCAGTATTGCCCCAGCTGATAGTTCTGATGAAAGGCAAATGGCCCAGGTTTCGGCAGGTTTGGAGAGACAATCAGATGCCCCTTCATCAAATGATAGTCAAATAGCAGTTGAGCGTGAAAACAGCAGCAGCCAACAAAGTGAAGGTCAGCTTCACGATAGTAGTGATCAAACCACACATGATCTACTAAATTCAGTGGCAGAAAATGCTCACAGTGAACATGTAAATTTAGAATCTGTTGATGAACTTGCAGGGGAATGTCAGCAGCCACCAGAACCTATGATGATTCAACCACCTTCCCTGAATGGTACACCGAATAGTCATGACAGCATGGAGCTTGGTGAGTTGAATACTGCTGTTGACGAACAAGCTGCAACAGTTCCAGGGTTCGTGAACTTGTCTACAGATGTTAGTGCTGAGCTACTACCTGGAGGGGACTCTGAAGTGTCTTTAAATCCTCGTGATGTTCCGGAGCAGGCTGTGGGTTGCGATACATCTTCTAGATCAGATGATCAGGCGAATGCTTCGGCGGATTCTGGTTTGGATTTACCTAATTCATCTGACTATAACACTTCTGCACTGCCACAAAATGTTGATGTTGATATGAATAATACTGATGCTGAAAGAAATCAAAATGGTGAAGATGTGCTTCCTCCTGAGCATGGTACAGACGAGCCATCAACAGTGCAGAACTCACTAGCTACTCCAGAAACTAATCAGGCAGACCAAGCAAATGCTAGTAATGATGCTGCTGGTGCGAATGCAATTGATCCCACCTTCCTCGAGGCACTACCTGAAGATTTGCGAGCAGAAGTTCTAGCTTCCCAGCAAGCTCAATCCGTTCAACCTCCAACGTATGCACCTCCTTCTGCTGATGATATAGATCCTGAGTTTTTGGCTGCTCTTCCTCCAGATATCCAAGCTGAAGTTTTGGCCCAACAACGAGTACAAAGGATTGCACAACAGGCTGAAGGACAACCAGTTGACATGGACAATGCTTCTATCATTGCCACTTTTCCTGCTGATCTACGTGAAGAGGTTTGTATCTGCAATTTATTATTTTGTCTTCTTCTCTGGCAATGCTTCTTTAATTCTCTTCTTCTTCTTGCCACTTTGATCTACGGATGTATCTGCAAACTTTCTTCTTCTCCTCTGCTTCTTTCTACTTATAGTCTATATCTTTTTTAATTTTTTTATTTGATAAGGCTTTTTTTTTGGTTGGGATGGAGAATCTCCCTCTTTCTCTCTCTGTGATGGCAGGATGATGGATCGTTTTCTATCTTTATAATTTTTTTTTTGCTGAAGGCTCTTTGTTCTTATCATACATTATAAATTTTTTAATTTTATTTTAGAAGTAGTTGTTACAACTATGACTAATTCATATAAGATCTATTCCAGGTTCTTCTGACTTCTTCAGATGCAGTCTTGTCGGCATTGCCTTCTCCATTACTTGCTGAAGCACAAATGCTAAGGGATCGAGCAATGAGTCATTATCATGCTCGTAGTAGCCTTTTCGGAAGCAGCCATAGAATAAATAATAGAAGAAATGGAATGGGTTTTGATCGACAGACTGTAATGGATAGGGGTGTTGGAGTGACTATTGGCCGAAGAGCAGTGTCTAATGTGGTAGATAGTTTGAAGGGGAAGGAGATTGAAGGCGAGCCACTTCTAGATGCAAATGCATTGAAAGCCTTGATCAGGCTCTTAAGATTAGCACAGGTATTTATGGTTAATTGGATAAATGTAATTAACTTTATTAAAAGCATAGGGATGGTCTGCTGATATGGTCATTATGTTTTGTTTTCTATGGTCAGCCTCTTGGTAAAGGCCTTTTGCAGAGACTCCTGTTAAACCTGTGTGCTCATAGTGTTACAAGAGCAATTCTTCTCCACCTATTGCTCGACATGATCAAGCCAGAGGCTGAGGGATCAGTCGGTGAATTAGCAAAAATTAATTCTCAGAGGCTTTATGGTTGTCATTCAAACGTTGTTTATGGTCGATCTCAGTTATTGGATGGTAATACCTACATTTGATTGACCAGAGTCCTTTTCATTTTCTTTCGGTTTTCAATTGTTAATAGATTAATTACAAATGGTTCTTCACTTTTTTCTTGTAACAGGTCTTCCTCCCTTGGTGTTGCAACGAATTCTTGAGATTTTGAATTATTTGGCCTCAAATCATCCACCTGTTGCGAATATGTTATTTTACTTTGATCGTCAAAATGTCTCAGAAGCATTAAGTGCATCAAACATGGAGAACAAGAAGGACAAAGGGAAGGAGAAAGTTGAAGAAGTAGAGTTATCAGAGAAGTCTCTTCAAACCATCCAGGATGGTGATATTCCGTTGATATTGTTCTTGAAGCTCTTGAACCAACCTCTTTTCTTGCATAGCACTACTCATCTTGAGCAGGTTGAATGGATTTTTGTTTTTTGTTTTACTCATCTTTTTTCTGAACCAGAATCGTTTATCACTATGAAAATATTTACAGTTATGCTATCTGCTGATTCAGTTTTACTCTACTGTTTTGGCGAAGTGTAGATAATAATTATGTTGTACGTGGTATGAACCTATCATATAGCACATGAATTATTTACCAGGAGCTTGGGCTGGAAACTTCTGCTATTTAATCACATATCATATAGAGCACAAGCTTATGCAACTGTGTAAGAAATTTATATTCGTTTGTTGTTGTGCAGGTCATGAAGCTCCTGCAAGAGATTGTTCATATAGCAGCAACAAAATTGGAGTTCCAATCTAAATTAGAGAGGGAAACTAAAAAAGCTGCAAGTCTGGCAACAAATGAGCCCTCTGAAGATGTTGAAAAAGGTCCTGCTGTCTCAGAGCCAGAGTCCAATCCAGAAGATAAACGTGTTGGTACCGAATCATCTTCATCATCTGGAAAGAAGAGAATGGAGACTTATAATATCTTCTTGCAGTTGCCGCAATCTGATCTGCGCAATCTTTGCAGCCTTCTTGGTCACGAGGGGTATGCTTTTTTTTTTAAACACTTTGTTCTATGGTTCCTATACCTGGATGTAAGTTGCTTGTACTATTTTGTAGCTACAACAATGCAGTATTTTATTATCTGTTGCTCTGTTGTTTGTTACTTACCTCATGGATATCAGTCGTTTTTGTTCTTGCTCTTTATTTATTCTTGATTTAGTGTATAGATGGAAATCTGTGTTTAACACATGTATGTGATGTGATTAGGCTCTCGGATGATGTTTACAAGATTGCTGGTAATGTTCTGAAAGAGTTAGCATCAGTTACTGTGCCCCATAGGAAGTTCTTTACTACAGAGCTTTCAAACCTTGCTAATGGTTTGAGCAGTTCAGCTGTCAGTGAGCTTGTCACACTTCGTAATACACAGATGCTTGGGTTGAGTGCTTGTTCCATGGCTGGAGCTGCAATTTTGCGTGTTTTACAGGCACTTAGCTCACTCACTATGCCTGTTGAAAATGAGAATTTAGGGCTGGAAGGTGATGGTGGGGAGCAGCAGGAGGAGCATGCCATGATGTGGAAGTTAAATGTCGCACTTGAACCGTTGTGGCAAGAATTGAGTGAATGTATAAGTGCGACTGAGATGCAGCTGGGTCAGAATTCCCTCTGTCCACCAATGTCAAATATGAATGCTGGGGAGCATGTACCGGGGCCCTCTTCTTCTTCTCCGCTCCCACCTGGAACTCAGAGACTTCTTCCTTTTATTGAGGCATTCTTTGTTTTGTGTGAAAAGCTTCAAGCAAATCATGCTACTGCCCTGCAGGATCAGGATGTGACTGCAAGAGAAGTCAAAGAGTCAGCTGGAACCTCAGATCCATCGACTGTCGTATGTAGCGGGGATATTCAGAGGAAGCATGACGGTACTGTCACATTTACAAAGTTTGCAGAGAAACATCGACGTCTTCTTAATGCGTTTATTAGACAGAACCCAAGTTTAGTGGAGAAATCTCTTTCGATGATGTTAAAGGCACCAAGGCTAATCGATTTTGATAATAAAAGAGCATATTTCCGCTCAAGGATCAGGCAGCAGCATGAGCATCACCTCTCTGGCCCGCTGAGGATAAGTGTTCGGAGGGCTTATGTTTTGGAGGACTCCTATAATCAGTTGCGTATGCGACCCAATCAGGACCTTAAGGGACGACTTAATGTGCAATTTCAAGGCGAAGAGGGTATTGATGCTGGTGGTCTGACCAGAGAATGGTATCAGTTGTTGTCTAGGGTTATATTTGACAAGGGGGCTTTGCTTTTCACCACAGTGGGAAATAACGCTACTTTCCAGCCTAACCCTAATTCTGACTTCCAGACAGAACATCTTTCTTACTTCAAGTTTGTGGGGCGTGTGGTAATTCTCTTTACTTTTGGGTGTTAAAAATTTTATTTTATTTTAAAATATTTTTTTAATCATACATTGCGTTTATGGTTTGATTATTTATGCAGGTTGCAAAGGCACTGTTTGACGGGCAACTTCTGGATGTCTATTTCACTCGATCTTTCTATAAACACATACTTGGTGTGAAGGTGACTTACCATGATATAGAAGCCGTTGATCCTGATTACTACAAGAATTTGAAGTGGATGTTGGAGGTTAGTAGGTTTTTAAACGGTACCATATTTAAGTTTTTTTTGAATTGAGAGGGATGGGGTTCAAAATTCAAATATGATGTTGCTTAGATATATGGTGTTTGAGTAATTGACACATTTGTCCACTTTATCTGTGCTAGAATGATGTGAATGACATTCTTGACCTGACGTTTAGCATGGATGCTGATGAAGAAAAACACATTCTTTATGAGAAAAACCAGGTACAGTATGTAACTTAAATTATTACATTTTCAGAGTTATTTTGATAGCAGTCCTTGTTTGGGTTTCCAAGTTCTAAGAATTTGACCAATTCCAATTTTTGTTTCTCTTTAAAATAGGTCACTGATCATGAACTTAAACCTGGAGGAAGAAACATAAGGGTGACAGAAGAAACCAAACACGAGTACGTGGATCTTGTTGCTGATCACATATTGACCAATGCCATTCGTCCTCAAATTAATGCCTTTTTAGAAGGTTTCAATGAATTGGTTCCAAGAGAGCTTATCTCTATTTTCAATGATAAAGAACTGGAGCTACTTATAAGTGGTCTTCCCGAAATTGATTGTGAGTTTTTTTTTTAATAATATTTTTATTTCTTAAATGAGTATTTACTGTATATACGTACTGATTTTATTTTTCCTAACTTGCTGCATCTCATCTGGTTTTTAAATGGTATTTTTGTCCTTGCAGTGGATGATTTGAAAGCCAACACCGAGTACACTGGTTACACAGCTGCATCAAGTGTTGTTCAATGGTTTTGGGAGGTTGTGAAAGGTTTCAACAAGGAAGACATGGCTAGACTGCTACAATTTGTGACTGGAACATCAAAGGTAATTATTTGTTTCATTAACCAATGTTTTGTAATAGTTTCTATTTGATTCATTACTCCATGTTCGTGGTGGTGTTCTTTTAGCTTGTGCATTCATTGTTGAACTTTTTCCCCTTTCCCTCGCCCTCTCTCTTTCTTTCTTCGAACACTATCATATGACATGTTGTAGTCTGACATTTATTCTGAAAAACCTCTCATCTTCTTCTGACTTGTTTTCAGGTTCCTTTAGAGGGTTTCAAGGCTTTGCAAGGTATTTCAGGTCCTCAGAGGTTTCAGATTCACAAGGCATACGGTGCTCCTGACCGGCTGCCCTCAGCACATACATGGTTAGTCTATTGTAATTCAGATTATTACTTAGAATTATTTCTGATTTTAGGTCTTGATGTTTACTAATGCATACATTTCTTTTTCAGCTTTAATCAATTAGACCTCCCCGAGTATACCTCGAAGGATCAACTCCACGAACGGTTGCTACTTGCCATTCACGAAGGTAGCGAAGGGTTCGGTTTTGGTTAAGTGTTACTTCTGCGAGACATATTGTTGGCCCAGTGAACTTGCAATCTACTTTTTAAGTTCCCTTGTGTACATGTAAGTGGTGAGGCAAACTCCATTTCCTTTTATCTTCATTTCTTTGCTGTTCGTGTAGATTCTGACCGTTGTTTTTCTACTTCTGCAGACAGATAGAACGAATGGACTCGGAGCGGAGCAGGGTATTTTAGACGTTCTCCGTCGTTAAAATTTGATTTTGAATGGATTCTAGGGATGCTGGGAAACAATGCTTTTTGTAGAGACACCGTCGTGGTTTAATTTTTCCGTTTTGAAGAACAAAGGGGTCGCTAGATTCTTGGTTGCGAAAATGGCTTTGGGAGGATTAAATATTCTTTTTCTTCTTCTTCTCTAAATTCCTAGCCATCTCAAATGATATGATTATGATGAGGGTCATACACAAATTTACAATTGATATCTCTCTATGCTTTTACTGTTCTGTTCATATTAGATTTTCTACTAGTTTATCTCTCTATCGATCTCTCACTACATTTTGGCCAAATTGCCTCATTTACTCAGTTTCTGTCTCTCTTTTTTTTAATGTGAATCTTCAAAAGCTTAGTCTGTATATGCAATTGAACTTGTTCTACATATATAATTCTCTCTTCTACCCAATTATTCAATTAATGGTACTATTAGAATCTCTTTCTCTAATAACAATAATGAGATCCTTCACTAATGGTCGACAAGTGGTACTATTCTTGTCACATCTTTAAAAAAAATGTCAAAATTGGCATCAAATTGAGCACCAATGGTGTGTTTTTGCTCTTTCAAGAGGGTTCTAATTATTAAAAGAAATTACAGTTAGGATTTCAAGAGTCAAGTTATGTTATCTTTACTCTTTTATTAATGATTTACTGTACTAAGAAAGATCATCTTTTGTCTCATCATTATGTCTTTGTCATTCTCAAAGATAAAGATTGTGTTTGGAAATAACGGTGTAATTATTACACTAGGGTAGTAATAACATATCTGAATAATTACATTATATTTTAAAATATAACGTGTGTTTGGATATCAAGTGGTAATTACTTATAAATTCATATTGTTTTCGTTGGCAAAACAATTAGTAATTGCACAAAAAAATAATAGGGTTTATACCTTTTTGGGACCTTATGATTTGTCCAACTACCTGTTTGGACTCTGTGTTTTGACAAATGACTTTTTTGATACTGTGTTTTATAAAATGGCTCAAATAGAACCCTAAACTCGATTTTGGTTAAAGTTTTTTAAACTAAAATTACAAATAATTCACTAAACTAATAATTTAAAACAAAAAAAAAAATCATTTTGCCTAACAATTGTGTTGTTATATTCAATTTTTTCTTCATCAAAATTGAGTTTAGGGGTCTATTTGAACAATTTTACAAAACACAGGGTCCAAAAATGAATTTTTTAAAATATATGGTCCAAACAGGTAATGGAACAAAACACATGGTCCAAAAAAAATATAAACTCAAAATAATATTATGATATAAATATTACTTAAAATTGTTAGTATTTCGTAATTACAGTTTAAAATTGATAACATTTCGTAATTACAGTGTAATTACACCCAATTCTCACCCATGAGAATTGGAGAGTGTAATTGAGACCTCTTAATTACCTCTAATTACATAATTACTGTATAATTACATGGCTAGAAAAATATACCAAATTGAGTAATTACACCAAATTAAACCTAATTCCAATTACAGAGTAACTTTCTAAACACACCCAAACAAAATTGTTATAATATATTTAGTGTTAAGAAAATGATATAATAATTGAACTGTAAAAATGAATAAAGTAAACTATTTGTTAATTAATTAATTTAGTTATTACTAAAGATATGCAAATATAGTTTGGTTGTGATAAAGGAGGCACATGAACTAGAGTCAAGGAATATGTCTAATGGGGAGTCATATCATTTATTTAAACTTTTATCATTCTACACATAAATAAAAATAGTGTGGCAGACAGAATCTAGCAAGTTTAAAATTTCTACAATAAACTTGTTAATGACTTTCTTATATTTATTTATGCTCTCCTCCATGATTGTTGCTTTTACATTTTAACTTACATTTTTCTAGTTTTTTTTAAAAAAAAATTATTTGCAATTTGAGTTAATTATAATTCAACCTCCTTTAAAAAAAAAAAGAAAAGTTTATACTTTTTTGGACCCCGTGTTTTGTCCCATTACCTGTTTGGACCTTGTATTTTGACAAATTATTTTTTGGACCCTATGTTTTGTAAAATAGTTAAAATAAAATTCTGAACCCGATTTTGGTCAATGTTTTCTCAACTAAAATCACAAATAATTTACTAAACTAACAATATAGAACAAAAATAAAATAATTCTGTTTAAAAACTGTGTTGTTATATTCAATTTTTTCTCAATCAAAATTGAGTTTATGATTCTATTTTAACCATTTTACAAAATATAGGGTCCAAAAAGTAATTTGTCAAAATACAGGATCCAAACAGATAATGAGACAAAGCATAGGATTCAAAAATATTAAAAAAAAAAAAAGGTATTTAAGGTATTATATGATGCATAATACTATTTGACGTGAGATATCACAAGTGTTTGAATTTAATTATTGTAGCATTTTTAATTATAATAAATGAATTTCGATTTTAAAATATAATCCACTGTATATCTATTTAAGTGTTGTTTGATAGTGGATACCATATAATGTCTTATAATAATATTTTAAAAAAATTATGTTGTTTTTCCTAGAAAAAAAATTGAAAATTGTTTTATGGTTAAAAACACCACAAAATGGGACAATTCTAACAAAGACGAAATAAAATTATATAGAAATGAAAGTGCCAAAAATTGGAATCACCGACTTTGAAGAAAGTTGAAGCTGCCAAAGGCCAATGGCCAAAAGAATATGTGGACAGTGACACAAAATACAATTAAACAAATTAATATTCATATATATATTTTAATAAACCATTTATTAATCACTTTCACAAACTTAAGTCAATAGATTTTGCTTCTATTATATTAATAATACAATATATATTTTCTAGTTAAATATACATAAAATTCACTTCAATAAATGACTCACTTCACTTTCATTGATCATCTTTCATGGGTCCCTTAGTAAATGACTTATTTTTGAAGTTATTTTGCATTTTGGACTGATTTTAATAATATTTTACAAAATGATATTCGATACTCCAGACACCTGGTCGAATTTTTTCAAACAGTTGGTCAAAAAATTCAGACAATTAATCGAAATTTTTAGATAGCTGGTCACAATTTTAGACAGATGTTATTTTGCAAAAAATTATCAAAACTATACCATAGTACAAAATGACTTAAAAAAAGAGGCAATTTTCACCAATTGCTCTTTCATTTATACCATTTTGTTTCCATCACATTACTCATATTTTTTTTAATCAAATTAATATTATTATTAGGGTTTATACTTTTTGTACTCTGTGTTTTGTCAAATTATCTGGTTGGACTTTGTATTTTGAAAAATTATTTTTTGGACTTGTGTTTTGTAAAATGGTTCAAATAAATCTCTAAACTCAATTTTGATGAAGAAAAAATTGAATATATCAACACAGTTGTTAACACAAAATGATTTTGTTTTTGTTTTAAATTGTTAGTTTAGTAAATTATTTGTAAATTTAGCTCAGAAAATTTTGATCAAAATCGAGTTTAGGGTTCTATTTGAACTATTTTACAAAAACACTGAATCCAAAAAATTATTTGTCAAAACATATAATCCAAACATGTAATCGGACAAAATAGATGTTATTATTATTATCATGAGATTCATATCAAACAAAAGAAATATATATTTTTATTTATATATGTATATATCATGCGTGTATCTACAAACTTTTATTTATAAGAACTCATATTTTTTTTTTTTGGTTGCAAGGGGATACGAATCTATAACACGATTAATTTAATTAATAAATTAAAATACAATTTAAAAAAAAATTATATTCTATTAGAGACATAAAATATTAATTAAAAATTATAATGCCAGCTAGTCAATGTACTCCATGCGAGTGTGAAGTAACAACAACGACAACAAACGCCGTTTGCCAGCTCATCACTCCGTTCCGTTATCTCCTTTCATTACACCAATACTAAAACGACGCCGTTATAACTCTTTTGTTCTCGTTGGAAGAAGCTAACTCCGTCAATAAAAACCGTTAACCTAAACTCTCTCAGATTTCATATTAGGCCCATTTTCTGACCCGAAGTTCTCTCTCTCTCTCTCTCTCTCTCTCTTTCTTTCTCTCTCTAAACAGTCATTTTCTTTTCCCGGAAAAAGTTCCTTCTTTGAGCGAATTCATGTCGGTACGTAATCTCTTTTTTTGATCAATTTAAACAACCATGATTTGTGTAGATATATATTTTTGGTGAAGTTTATTGGGTTCGATTCGGTATCGTTTTTGATCGAGTTCTGGAGCTCGTACGTGTTGATTTGCTTACAGTTTATCAGGATTATTTTAATTGTTTTGGATTTTCTTTCAATAATCTGTTGATTTGGGTGCTAAATTCTTGTTTTTGTGAGGATTAGCATGTGGGATTTCGATGATTTGGGATTCAAGATTGAATTTTTCATGTTAGTGGAATTTTGTGGTGGAGTGCATTATTAATTTAGCTTTATTTTAAAGGTATTTCCTTTTTTTCATTTGATTTTGAAGGGTGTAAATGGTTTCAATTTTTTAATGTGGAAATTAAATTTTGCTAATAATGAAGAAATTTATTATGGTCTTTGCAAATTTGGTAATGTTTTTTTAGATTATCCACCTGCTTAGTTTTTTTTTTCAACTTGATTTAATGCTTTTTTCAAAACAAGGGTTTTTATTTTTCATTTTATTGTTTAAAATTTTCCTTTATTGTCACTAATTTGATTTGCTTTTTGCTTGTTAGAGTTCATGTGGGTCTGAATATCTGTTGAAATTACTTTTACTGGTTATTCAGTTATCATTGTACTTCTTTTAGCATCTTACTGAACCCATCTGACTTTACTCTCTATAAAGTCAGCAAAGTCAGATGGGTTATTTACTATTCTATTTTTTTGACTCAGTTACTTATCCAACTGTTTATGGTAACTGATATCCAAAATTACTTAACCTTTTAGATTTGTATTGGTCTAGCATAATATAGGCTGACTGGAAATTTTTTGGCATAAAAAGTTAAATGGGTTACTCTTCAGTTAATTTTGGGTCTGTCTATACATGGATTTGAGCTTGTAATGGTAAGGTTGTTGGGTTTAGGCATTCTTGCATGAAAAATTTAAGGTTAGAATAATTCCAGTAATTTGGGATTCGATTGTGTTGTGATATCTGGAGTTTCCCGAACTCTTAAAAATAATTAAGTTAGACAATGGTTGTTCTTTCCCTCTTTCAAAAGATACCAAGGATAAATCATTGTACATGTCAACTTTTCCAGTTTTGTGTCTTCTGGCATATTGAGGATGGTGAAGGAAAATTAGTTGGAGAAACTTTGTTTATATGGACAGGTGTAGATCTGAGAAGGGCTGAGATGCCATGTAATATAAACTCTGATCCAAGATTTCATGTCAACATTTGAGAAGGACTAGTAAACTTATGAACGAATGACCAATTAAACACGTGTGGATTCTTAGGAGGGCTGAGATGTTAGTTATAAAAATCTTGTATATCAAGATTTCAGGATTTGAAAACGGTTCTTTAAAGTTATTAACTATGACTGACCAATTAACATATACAGGTCTGTACCAGATTGGTTCTGTTATTTATTTGATAGAGGCAATATTCTATCTAGAACCTCATGGGGTGTATAAAATTATTTATACTCACTGTGGCCAGGAAGTTTGGAGATGCTAGCTTTGTCCTTGGAATCTAGCTGTGTATGATTTTCGGAGATTGTTGGAAATAGTGGTGATTAATGTGTTCATAATTATAATTTTGAGGTTACTGATAAGCTCTTATTTGTTATACTTGCTTGAGTCCTTTGTTATTCTGCTTGCAATGGATTCTGCCAGACCCTTGTTCTAACAATAGATTAATGGCATACGTTTTGAATGAAAACCTTTTTTGTTTTTTTTTTGATAAATGTATTATTAGTTTAATGAGAGATAGCAAGGAGGATTACTGAATATGAGCTCTTATATATTGTTTGGCTGTTCTTTGCTTACTTAACTCAACATATAAAATTGGTGCAACTTTTTCAAGCAGGAAAAGGGTCGACCGCTACCAAAATTTGGTGAATGGGATGTTAATGATCCTGCTTCAGCCGAGGGATTTACTGTAATCTTTAACAAGGCTAGGGATGAGAAGAAGACAGGAGGCAAACCTGAATCACCAGGAAAGACTGATTCTAATATCAAGCCTGCAGCAGATCCTGCCAAACCTCCTCAGTCTGTAAGTTGTTGTTCTTAATGGCTTATTGGCTTAATGATTTTATCGCCTTTTCTTAATGGCATGGCAGGTGGCAAGCGACAATCTTAGTTGCCCATTAGTAAATGTTGGTTTTCTGTAAAAGTGGAAAGCTTTTCCACTCTAGTGACTACTATGATGGACAATTACTATAGCTTTCAAATGCTTATTTACCATATACCATTGGTCAAACAAAATCAATTCTAGTTGTCTTATGATTACTTACTGATGGAAAATTTAAACCTCTTCTTGCTCTTGTTGGTGCAAGATTTCAACTTTATACTGCTAAACAGTAACTGGTCAAATTTTGGCCATCTTTTGTTTACTGATTGGCTTATTTTCCCAACATAGATCTCGGATTAGGTTCAAGTCCACTGGGATGGCCTCTTGATATAGTATTTGCAGAGTGTTCAGACTCTTAGTTTGACCCAGACACTTAGATCGGGGATATTCGAGGGTATGTGGAGCAGGCCCAAAAGAGGTTAAAAAACAAAGTCAAGGCCAAGCAAGACGAAGAGTCTGAAGAACACTCTGTACTTGCGATATAAAGAGGTCATCACAGTGACCTTGGGCTTGAACCTTATATTTGGGGAACTTAAGCCAATCAGTAAATGACGGGTCGGGTGGCTAAGATTTGGCCTCGAGATGAAATTTTGCACCAACACATGTCATAATAGTTGAGTTCATTCAATATATCATATGATCTGTAAGACTCATCCCTGTTTGGTGCATCACTCATTTTTCTATTTGCTGCTTTTAATAAACTGTGAATGACTGAAATCTCAGGTGTTCCCAAGTAAGCTAATTATCACTTAGAACATCTTCATGGGCTAATTTTGTTACCTTTTTTGCTTGATATTTCAGAAAAAATGGTTTTGCTGCATTCAAGATCCACCTGCAGAGTCCTGAAAAAGGTGGTCTTCTTCTTTTTCTTGTTCTCCCCAAGAAGCTTCTTCCACAAAAGAGCAATATTGTTTTTTACAAGTTGCTCCACCAGATTTTTACATACAAGGTAGGAACTTTAGATCAGTGGATGATGGGTGGGTGGGTGCTACTGGAATTTTTATCTTCTGTGCTGTAAAATTAGAGTTGTGAGTGAGTGAGTGAATGAGTGAGTGGGGAGGAGTAAAGAAAACAACAATAACACTTGTTGTATCTATATAAATATACTGTCTTTATGTGGTGATTATATTGGATGCAAAGTCTGTTTCTCCTTACCTCTCAATATGCTATAATCTTATTTTCATATAATTCCTTCTCCCATTCTTTTTCTTTCCCTTCTTTTTAGTTTTTTAAGTTAAAAAAAATTGTTTTTTTTAAAAATTATTCTAGGTAAAAAATAATGATACATGAAAATTAATTGCATGACAGCTTGAGGTAAAAGTATGTTTGATAAAAAAAAAAAATTTAGTTGCACAATACAAGAGAAGGTAGTTTTATTTTAACTTCAAATGTAATTTTAGTATGTTAATTACTTTTTCTTCAATTTAACCTTAAAAATACATATAAAATACATTACCAATGTTTACAAAAGTGATTAATTATCAATTATAAACTAAGTTATATATATTTAAAAATTAATTTCTGAAATGCAACACCAAGACTATTTCTTAAATTTAACCTTAAAAATACTAATTTGTACTACTATTCTATTAAAAGATAATTTATTTAATGAAATTAAGATAAGTTGTTTGGTGAAAATAAAGAATAATTTAGGGTATGATTGGTTTGCGATTAGAAAACTATATTTTTGAAAAGTGAGATTCTAAAATGAAAATTTGAATTTAGTGACTAAAAACATGTTTATGAAAATGTGATTGGTTCAATGTCAGTAAACTGTTTTTGAGTTTTAAAAAATTGAATCTGTGATTGGTATTAAATTTGAAAATATAATAGAAACTAAAATATATGGGATTTTGGAAAATAATTTTACAAAACTGAGAAAACAAGTTTTTCTCGTTTTCTATTTTCCAAAACAAATTTTGGATACAGATTTGAATTTGATTTTAAAAAACAAACTACCAATCACTAATTATAAAGGATCTCACTAATTTTAAAGATTTGAAAACATAAAATTGGATCCTAATAAGATACCGATCGGACCCTTAATTCATGAAAAAGTATTTACAAAAGTAATTAATTATCAATTATAAACTAACTTAAATATATCTAAAATTTAATTCTTGACATGAACACGGTCAATGTGGGAAGTGCAACAACAAGGCTTGCAAGGTAGATTTGGTCAATGATAGGCTTTGTGAATAATAATTGTAAGTAGTTTCAGATACAAGTAATATTAGGCACATAATTATTTTATACATAACATACACAAAGTGGCATATATTTTAAATTACACATAAAAATAGTATACTCCCACCTTCATTGATTGGAATAGTATAAAAAAATTTATGATATTTCTAATAGCTCATAAGAAATTTCCAAAACAAAAAAGTGATTGGCTTTCATATCAAGTTAAAAGTGACAAAACATCATCATCTTAATAAGTGGTCTCCACTATAATTATTTTTAGTATAATTTAAAAAATACCCACTTTTAAGATTAATTAACCAAAAATAGCCACTAAATATATTTAGTTTAATATTACTCATTTTTATAATCACATTTCTCGTATTACTACTTAAAAAGTAAACTGTGAGTGTTTGAGCAGAAAAAATGGTATAACATGAATAATAACTAAAATACTGAATAAAAAAGTATTTTTTTAAAAATATAACTACAAATAAAAGAGGGTCACATAAAATGGTTACCCCACTTAATTTTTACATTGGTTTTTCAATTAATAACAAATTATAACAACTGTTCTTATTAGGTGGCCTAATTAGAATCATCCAATCTAAAACGACATGCGTTTAGAAGCTAAGAGGTTCCCATTATAATTTAGGCCCATTAACTCCCCATTATGGGCCGAACCAATATAAAAGAGGCCCAAAAATGATCTTTAGTCCCCACCATAGATACCGCGTACTTGAGAACACTCAAGAATCTCCACTCTAAAACGACATCTCAAACTCAAAACACCTAAATCTTGACAGCACAAACTACTTCGATTGAAACTCGAGTTTTTATGAGCTGTCGTTTTACTTATCAAAATTGTTTACCAAAACCAAGAGCTTATCACCACCACAACCAGATCGATTCCAATACATATATTGTATTGTATACATATCTATACAAAAATCACATTCAATCATAGCTTTCTTTTCGGGCTCAAGTTTATATTCTCCGAGATCAAAAGTTTCAAGGTGAAGTCTTTTTCTGTAAAGTTCAAATTTTCATTTTACTTCTATACAAAATTTTCTTTAAATTGGCCTGATTTGAATTCCGGTCTCTTCGCATGTTGAAAAAAAAAAATATCCCAATTCAAATCTAATTCAAACGAAGGTAGAAATTTTAGGTTATGAAATCTCTTCCCCCCTTTTTTGACTTTTTCATCTATATTTTTCCAGGTTTTGATTGATTAGAGGTGTTGTTCAATGCTCACTGTTTTATGGGTTTCAATTTTTTTAAGGGGAAAAGAAGAAAGATGTGATTTTGATTAAGAATTGTGTATGAATGGATGTGCAGATGAAAAGGGGTTTATGCATATTGGTGGCTTTTTTGTTGAGTGTGGAAGCAGCTTTTGGAATCAGATTTGTGGTTGACAGAGAAGAGTGTTTTTCTCATGATGTTCAGTACGAAGGGGATACTGTCCATGTCTCTTTTGTTGTCATCAAGACTGATTCTTCTTGGCATTATAGTCAGGAAGGAGTTGATCTCGTGGTAAGCATTATGTATCTATATCTATATATATATATATATATATATATATGGTTCTTGTGTATGTTGACTTTGTTAATTTCTGCTTTGTGCTTATGTTGTTGCTTTGAGAATCAGTAAACTATAACAATTGCTTGCTTTGTTGGAATTCATGGGAGATTCTAACCTCATACCTTGTGGGAGTGTTTGTTCTACCTCTCTTGGGTGCTTTGTTTAGAATATATGAGTTCGTTATTTGGGGTGTTTTGGTATATAAATTTTCTTTTGAAGATGGGGTTTTCAGGGTAGAGATTATGAGATTTTTGAATCAGGATTGTGATATGTGAGGGAGATTAGAAGAATTGTTCTTCTAATTTGGTCATTCTTGTTAAAAATCTTTTCTTTTGTTTAGTTTTGGATCTTTTCTTGAGAATGCATAAAGAGAAATCATATGGTTGTAATTCTCTGATTGAACTATGCTCCTTTGCGACACATCTTTTACCTATTTTTCTTTTTTCAATTTCTTAGGTGAAAGGACCAACAGGGGATCAGATTCATGATTTTCGTGACAAGACTAGCGAAAAGTTTGAGTTTGTGGCTCAACGAAAAGGAGTTCACCGATTCTGTTTCACTAACAAGTCTCCTTATCATGAAACCATAGATTTCGATGTACATGTTAACCATTTTTCTTACTTTGACCAGCACGCAAAAGATGGTAAAATTTTATCATTAAGAATATGGATTGGATTGGATTTAATTTCTTCCTGGGTTTCTCTTAAAGAACAGTGCAGATTTACATGAGTTTTGTGTCAATTTGCAGAGCACTTGAACCCTTTGTTAGAACATATTCAAAAGTTGGAGGAAGCTCTCTACAACATTCAGTTTGAACAACATTGGCTTGAAGCTCAGACCGAACGACAGGCAACAGGTATCTATCTGTCTAATTTGGTTTGTAGACAGGAATTTAAATGTTTTATCTAATTCGGTTTCTTCCTCGTTAGATAGATAGGGATAAGAGAATTTATATATTTACAGTCGATATTGTCAAATGAGAACGTTAGTTCATGTAATTTGTTTACAATCAGACGGATTTTGATCTAGTGGGTACATTTTTTTCTGTCTAACAAGTTTAGACTTAGTTGCTATGTTTTATAATTCAAGAACCATTTTGCCAAACCATGTATAATATAGGGGCTATCGAGCCTAAAATCCTTTTATCTTTTATGGCATGTGATTATCTTTTTCTCGAGAAACCTTTGGACAACTTAACTAGTCTTAAATTCGAGAAAGAGTATTCTCAGCGTTGACTAAACTCTTTTACAACTCTTATTGCAGTGAATGAAGCAATGGGCAGGAGGGCAGTTCACAAGGCGTTCTTTGAATCGGCCGCGCTAGTAGGTGCGAGTTTTCTCCAGGTTTTTATTCTCCGTCGCCTCTTTGAAAAGAAGCTTGGAATGTCCAGAGTCTAACCTTGGCAGCAAGCACAGTAGTAGGATAAATTTTCATGTTTTTATAAAACCCTGTCCTAGCCAGGGTTGTTAAGTTATACACTAGCAAATTTGAGGATTAATCAACTTTTTTTAAGCCCTTGAGGTGGGATAAGCTCTCAAATTTTCAACTAATTCTGAGTTTTTTCTTACTTATAATTATAATTTTTATTCTTACCTAGAAATCCTCTAAACTTTATTGAGCCCAAATTCAACATTGGGATTCCGAAAAATGAAAAAGAAATAGGGGTATGCGGTAGATAATGATCTATCTTGAGTCTATATTTTTATACTTATTAACTTAATATTCCTTTGAGACTTCTGATACTTCCAAGGCAGTCTCTGCGTATTTTGCTTGTGCTTGATACTTTCCGATTATATATGAAATCTTCTAATTATTAAGAAGATTTATTGTTTTATCAATGTTCTTGGATCAAAACAAAAACCCCTTTTGACCAAACCATACAGAATTAGTTATATAGGTTCTTAGGAGGATCTAGAATCTGAAAAATTTCGAGAACGAACCACAAGTCTGATCATTCGAACTTCTTTTGTTATAATTTGTTTTTTTTTTTCCTCATTAAATATAATTTGAAACAAAAACAGAAGGGTATGAAGCTTGCATAATTGCAGAAAATTTACAGCAATATAATCATTGTTCAATACACAAATGTAAAACAAGTACAAGCAAATAAGGCAAATGCAACTGATTTAACTGTCAGGGAACATGGCATCTTTCCCTTGTCCTTTCTCAGAAAAAGGCCTTGGTACAAAGGCAAGTTTATTAGGATCAAAACCCCACACAGCAAAATCTGCATAGGCATTGTCTCCAAAACTCTGGCAATACCCTTTCCCATGACTGCTTCTTTCACCACCCCAATAAAGCAGTAGAGGTTGAGCATGGCAAGTACTGCAAGTATGGTGAACATCGGCGAGGCTGTCCCGAATTCCATAATTTCCTTCTCAAACCTCTCTGAAACATCTTCGTCGGTCACTTTGGCCGTGATTACAAATGCTGACTTGGTGATTCCGAGCAAGTTTAGAATCGTATCGATGAAGGCGAATAGGTAGGAGGTTGTTCTTTTGTATAGCCAAATTCTCTGCTCATTCCACCAGCCTAGGAGTGTCCCACCAGACCATAGAAATTCTGCTAAGCTGTATGTGTACTTGGCAAGAACCACATATACAAATGGTATAATCCATGGACTAGACACCTGAAATCATATCAAAATAGGACTTTGTTGAAGTAACTTGTGTGAAATTTTGTCAACAATCATAAGGGGTTTTAGAATATCTGTTAAAAGTTCTTGAAAGGAGGTCATTTTTTCAAATGACATTAAAAAAAGGGCATGTAACCATTTGATACTCTGTATTTTTGCAAAGTATCATTTTGGTACCCTCTGTTTTCAATAATGCTCATATAGTACCCTGTATTTTAAAATCGTACATATTTGGTACCCTAAACTCAAATTTAATTAATAAAATTTTACCAATTTAATCAAACTGCTGTCAATTATGTAAGTTCCAAAATTTAAATTTAATTACTTAATTACATATAACTGATGACAGTTTGATCATATTGACAAAATTTTATTTATCAAATCTGAGTCTAGGGTATCAAATATGTATAATTTTAAAATACAGGGTACCATATGAGCATTATTGAAAACAGAGGGTACCAAAATGATACTTTGCAAAAACATAGGGTACCAAATCCTTTAAAAAAATGATCTATTTTCACCAATTACTCTAAGAAAGGACTTTGGCAAAATCATCAATTACTCTAAGAAGGTTGAGATGGTATTATTACCTCTGGAAACAAAGGAGTGGCCTTGAGAAGGTAAAGTGAAGGTATGAATGAGTAATATAGAGTAGCCAAGCAATTAGGAGCCCAAAGACAATAGCAGCAATATCCAAGTTGAAGACCTAAGCTGATCTTGTTGTAAGCATACCAAGCTGGACTGTATTTGGACAACAAGATCTGAAAATCACCTTCTGACCATCTCTTGTGCTGCACTAGTGTCTGGGCCAATGAGGTTGGAGCCACTCCTAAGAAAGCTGGTCTTGATGGAGTGCAATACACTGATTTCCATCCCTGGCTTTGGATTGATAGCCCTGTTATCACATCTTCAACTGGGCATCCATACTTCAATCCCATCTGTTCATCATGAGAAAAACAAAAACTTGCATCATCAAATTAATTTTTATAAAGAGGTTAGACTTTCTTTTTTCTGGGTTAATTTTTATAAATCATTTTTACTTTTTAAAAAAAAAACTATTTTAGTGTATATATGTTGTACATATATATATGTCCTGTTTGACTGAGTTTCTGCTTCCGCTTTTAGTTTTTCAGGAAGTTTTTTCTGAGAAAGCTGTTAAAGCTGGCTTATGTTAAAAGAGTTTTTCAAAAATAAAAGCTGAAACTCAGTGATTATCTAACTAGCAGCAGAAGTGCTTTTTGAGCTTCAGAAGCCCAAAAACAGCTTTTAAAAGCCTAGCCAACCAGGGCCATAGTAGATAAATGGTAGATTTTTAATATATATTGGGTATATGTTTAGTAAAGATAAAGAAATCATATTTTTGTCATAAAGTAACTTAAAAATAGTATGTATAAAGATTATTAGAGACTGCAATAAAGTTTAGAAAAAATTAAAAAAAGGGTCAGAAAACTCTAAAGACAAATTCATAAGACAGGGTATATACTCATTAGTGGTACTCAAAATCAATATTTTGGCCTAGAATATTGATTGAAGCACCTATAATTTGAGCACCACACACTAATATTGAAGCTCTAATATCATTAACCATTAACCAAAGCGAGCGAAAATACATATATAAAAAGATTAACAAACCTACCTCTTTTCCCCAAAGCGAGTTTTTCTCACATGCAATACTTGCAAGATCTTTAGCTTTCTCTTCTAGCTCATGAACACTTTCTCTTTCTCTGTTTTCTTTCTTCTCTTCCTTCTTCAACTCGGTACCGAATTTTCTTCCGCAAAGAACATCTCTTCTGTGAAAGCAGCCACTTCCAATATAAAGGGGCCCTCCATAGCCATCCAAACCATTGAATTCCACCTTAAAAGATCAAGGATATGGAAAGTTAGACTAAACACAAAAACTTGTCATAAAGTAAATGGTTACTTGTGTCCAATGGTATTGAATTGACTCACTTCTCTTATCACTAGAAGATCACTGCCATACAAATCATTCTTAGTGACATTCTCAAACATCTGTGGGAATTGTACGTATGCAATCTCATGGCCTTGTTCTTCATCCAATAAGAAGCAAAGGGCATCTTTTATGGATTGAGAGTTGTTTGTGTACATATCACAGTCCACATTTAGAATGATTTCTCCATTGCTAATCTTGGAAGATACTCTAATCTGCAATAGAGATTAATAACAAAAACACAAACATTGAGTGTGACAAAATAATTTTCTTATTCTAAATTTCACTTTTGAAAGGTGCATAATCTTGAGTATAGGCATGTTAGACCTTTGTCTAACGCACTTGATCAAAATGAGCTTGAAATTTTAAAAAATACATTTTTATAGAGTTATTTTGTATTTTGACATAGTTTTGATAATTTTCTGTAAAATAGGTTTTGTCTAAAATTTTGACCAATTTTCTAAAAATTTCGACTAACTACCTATCTGAAAAATTTCAACCACAATGTCTAGAGAGTCGGATGTTATTTTACAAAAAAATATCAAAATTAAGTTAAATTGCAAAATAACTTAAAAAAATAATCCATTTTGTTAAAATACATTTTTTTTTATATATATTTTATATTAGTCCTCTACCATATATTTGGTTAATTAGTTGATTATTATACCAATGCATTCATAGCTCCAGCTTTGAAGTTATGGTGAATATGTGGTCTTTTCTCTCGAGCCAAATATACTAAAGCTGGCAGTGTACAACCAGCAACATCTCTGTCATTTGATTCTTTCCCATCAATTATTATCTGTGAAATAATACAATCAAAGAAGAAAAAATCAATAAAGAAATCGGAAAAAGAATATTATTTCTAAGCTTTTTCTATTAATAAAAGAAACATTACAACACAGCAAAAACACCATAAGAAACGTAACTTTTCATGTTCACTGCATTTTATATATATATATATATATTCAATTTAAGTTTGATTGGTAGGGCTATGTAGTGTTATCGACTCGTTAATAGTTTTCAGTGCAATTTTTTATGACCGTGTATAGTGTAATTATTTAGAGCATTTTGCAAATTTTGAGAAAATTCAGAATAGTTTACAGTACCGAAAACTATGTTCAAACATGTTGCTTTCTACGCACATAAAAAAAATTAATCACCCGTGCAATAACATATTTGAACCTAGTTTTTAGTATTGTAAATTATTCAGAATTTTCTAAAAATCTCCCTGATGCTCTAAATAGCTACAATATACACGGTCATAAAAAAAATCGCGCCAAAATCTATTCAAAGATCAAGAACACTGAAAGCCCCACCAGTAAAGCATAAAGTGAAGCCTATAAACAAGTTGTCCTATATATAAATATGTCACACAATCAATTTTTGGAGGATATAAAAGAAATTTGTTTGTTTTGTTGTGATTGTGAGTGAAACCAATTTTCATAAAAATACAAAGATGTAGAAATAGAAATAAAAAAGAGCCCTTTTTCCCCACTGAGATCTAGAATTTACTAATATATATATATATAAAATAATTGTACTTGAAGAATGGTGTCATGGTCACCCCTGGACCAATTTGATGAGTCCCAGTCAGAGAAGGAGAAACTATTATGTTTTGACTTGTCTTCTTCTGATAATTGGCCCCACTTTGTGACATCCTCAATCCTATTTGCCATCTCTTCATACAATTTCTACACCAAAGAATTGAAATCAAACTTGGACATGTGATTATATTAATTGTAATAGAAACTTGGATTATTAAACACTTATAATATATAAAGAGTAGGTGGTGAAAATAATTCTTGTTTCAAGTGTTTTCAATAAGGTGTCTGAAAGTCTATTTTGTAAAATAAAATGGGAAATTTTACACTATATGTCTTATAACATAACTATTTTTGTTAAAAATGTCAACATAACTTATTCTTCCAAATGTATGTCATTTTTATTTTTTTCTGGGACAAAAACACCCCTAACACTAAACACTCTCATCCGAGCCGTATTTTATCATTTCTCTTTCGGTAGAATTTTCTGTCACACCTCACATTCTCACTATTTCTCAGCCGAAACTCTCTCAAGCAATAAAATAGGATTTATACCTTTATTGACCTGTATTTTGTCCCATTATCTGTTTAGACCCTGTATTTTGATAAATTCTTTTTTAGACCTTGTATTTTGTAAAATGATTCAACTAGACATCTAAATCTAATTTTGATTTTGTTTTAAATTGTTAGTTTGGTGAATTATTTGTAATTTTTTCTCAAATTTTTTTGACAAAAATCGAGTTTAAGGTTTTATTTGAACCATTTTACAAAACACAGGGTCCAAACAAATAATTGGATAAAACTAAATACAGGATCCAAACAAGTAATTGGATAAAACACAACGTCCGAAAAGGTATAAACCTGATAAAATACCTAACCTAAACATTTGTTTGATCAAATTATAATACATATTGTTGAACCAAACTAAGATGATACCTTTCAGATTGGACTACTTACCTTGACAGTAACAAATGAACGAGCTTGATCAGAATCTTTTAGAGAAGGTAACAAAGAGATGGACCTGAAATAGGCAGCTGGTGACCTTGGCTCTATCTGAAATTTCTTACAGTATGGAATCCAATGCTTGGCAAAGTTTGCAGCCTCCAATAGTGCATAGAAAGTAAGATCAGAGGCTCCATCATCAGACAAATACACACTCAGTTTCTCAGTTGGATAGTCATAGGCCATCACTGATAGGACTGTGTTTATCACCATTAATGGTGGCTCTATTGTTGGGTCTGCTGTGCATACAAATATGTCCACACCTGGTAACTCACCATCATCATATCTGCCATATATACAATATTAATTCACTACAACTTAGTATATAACATCTTATATATATACTTGCATGATATTGAATCACATTTTCTAACTACAAGAAAAAGTTCGTTTTCAACGGCTAAAACTGCTAAAATTGACTTATTCCCGTGTTAAAAACTGACAAGAATCACGAGACTCCATCTAAAAACTAATTGGTAATTGGTGGAGTTACACATATTCTTATTAATAGTTTAATTTTCTTACACTTATTTCATGTGGGATACAATAGTCTAATAAAAACTGTCGAGATAAGATACTACCATAACTCGACAACTTAGTAAATAACATCTTATATATATATATATATATATTTACATGTTATTGAATCACATTTTTTAACTAGTAGTTAAAATTGCTGAAATTGACTCATTCCCGTGTTAAAAACTGTTGAGATAGGATCCCACCATATCTGGACAACTTAGTATATAACATCTTTATATATATATATATATACTTGCATGATATTGAATCACATTTTCTAACTATGAGAAAAAGTTCTTTGAGAAAAAGTTCTTTTTCAACGGTTAAAATCGCTGAAATTGACTCATTCTCATGTTAAAAACTGTCAAGTTAGGATACCACCATATCTCCACAGTTGTTACTGCAGTAAAATTTTGTTCTCTTTAATATTTTAAATATATTAAACCAAAAGAGTGTTATAATATAGTCTAAAATTTTGAATTTTTTTTTATAATAAAGTCCCACTAAAAAATAAAAATAAAATTATTAGTCCCCCAAAAATTAAATTCTAACTCCATCACTGTATAAACTTGGAAGCAAGAACAAGAAATATATAGCTAGACAAATATTGTTAAATCTGTATTTTGTTATATATTTATATATATATATGAACGAGAAAGAGAAAGAGAAAGAGAGATTATTATTAGAACCTTTGAGAGAGTCTGTCCTTGAAGGTGGTTCTATAGACTTGGTTCCAACGATGGGATTGGGTCAGAATCCAGTAGAAACCAAACCAGAGCTCAGCTCCAAGCAAACCAATCCAAGCCCATCTTCCATCTTGGTCTTGTTTTGGTATGTAACTCAATCTGTAAAACCATATCACACATATTCCAACGAATATAGATGAACCAAATACTCTGTATATGATTCTTCCTTTGGCTCTTTTGGTCTCAAACAATGGCAGTTTGTGATGCTTTTCCATCTCCATTATTCTTCTCTTCTCTCTTTTCTCTATTTATTACATAAGATATTTATATTATTATTATTATTATTATTAGAGTTTATATAATTTTAGATATTATATTTTGTCTTATTAATTGTTTGGACTTTATATTTTTACAAATTATTTTTTTGAGTCTATATTTTATAAAATAATTCAAATAGACCCATAAACTTGATTTTGATCAATTTTTTTTTAATTAAAATTATAAATAAATAATCAAACTAATAACTCAAAATAAAAATACAGTCATTTTGCCTCAGAATATTGTTGTTATATTTAATATTTTTTTCATCAAAATCAGGTTTAAAAGCCTATTTAAATCATATTATAAAATACAGAGTTTAAAAAATAATTTTTTAAAATATAAAATTTAAATAAATAATAAAAAAAAATACATGGTATTAAAAAGTATAGATTATTATTATTTTTATGTGAGGGTCAACAATAGTGGTTGGAAAAGAAGAAAAGTGAATCTTACCAAATATATAATATTTTTGAAGACATGTTACGTAAGGAAATTGGCATTTACTAGTACTTGTCCAATGTGAAGTGTAGACATGTATGGAATAGAATATATATAGTCACAAAGCAACACCAAACACAATAATGAAATGAATAGTGCTCTTCTTTTAGTTTAATAATGATTCTTCTAAAAAGACATTTTATATTGATGTATATTATATCATACTAAAATAGCATACACACCATGGTTGACCCTGAACTTTAGGACCAATGCAAATTATGGTATTTTTATTAAAAATTATGAGATTATACTTTTTTGGATCCCGTGTTTTGTCTCATTACTTGTTTGGACTTTGTATTTTGACAAATTATTTTTTGGACTCTATGTTTTTGGATCCTATGGTTTTATTTTAATCATTTTACAAAACATATGGTCTAAAAAGTAATTTGTCAAAACACAGGATCCAAACAGATAATTGGACAAAACACAAGGTCCAAAAAAATATAAACCCAAAAATTATATATAAATTGGAGGCCTTTTGTATAAAAAAAAATAATGATATTTTTAAAATAAAAATTGGGCTTTTTTGTTTAGGGGCCTTAGGCACAGGTTTAGTCTGCTTATGCCATGACTGGCCCCATGTAAAGCTATTAAAAATAAATAAATAAATCAAAATAAAATAAAATTATTTAACTTAATTTAATTACAATGGGTGGTTTTTGAATGAACAGTCTGAAACTGAGACCAGTAGTCTGATTAAACGGTGTAGAAGTTTGAAGTTGAATTTTTGATCAAAAGAATCAACACTCCAAACACTAAGTTGTATGTTAATTTTGATTATTTTCATGTAATATGTATTTATGTGCTATAAAATTTAAAAATAAAATTGTAAATTTTGTCCCATATTAACTAGAAAATAATTTTTCTTTTAATTCTTTCGTATATAAACTCTTCTATTATAAAATTAAAATTTAGGCGATTACCAAAGGTTTTGGTTAGACCTATCAATTTTGTCTAGGGATGTTGACAATAATAATTATAACAAAAAAAAAACAGTCAAAATATTTATGGAAGAGGAATCCTATACAAAATGAACTAAATATTATTCTAATAAAATAAAAACTTATTTTCATCACTAATAAAATATTTATATAATATTTGGATATATATATTTTAGGTGTACAAATTATTACTCATTAATTAATTACTTTTTTTTAGTTTTTATATAATCATATTGATTGAGATTTGAGAACTAATTAATGAGGATCAAATTTTGAGATCTTGTGTGTTATATTTTGCAATATTTAAAATTTTAAAACTTTATTTAACTATCAGATTTTTTAAAAATCAAATCAAATCCAAGTCCTTTTAATATTTGGCTATCATCCTGAATCAATTAGGAGCTATAAAGGTAAAAGTTCTATATATATATATATATAAGATTCCATAAAAATATATATGTATATATATCTATAAAGAAAAATGATGAAAACGAAAAGAAAAAAAGAAAAACAAAACCAAAGAGATCAGAAAATTTAGAGATGGAGGGGAAGGTGTTAATAAAATCAAAGTTCAAGTCTGTTTGTGTGTTTTGTGGGAGTAGTAATGGAAGGAGAGATTGTTACAGAGATGCAGCCATTGAACTGGGCCAAGAGCTGGTATATATACATTATTTTCTTTTTCTTCTCAATACTAAATTAATTTCAATGTTTTTGTTTGGTGTAATAATAAAGTTAATTTGTTGTTATTATATATATATATTTATATATATGTGGTTACAGGTATCAAGAAAGTTGGAGCTTGTGTATGGTGGAGGCAGTGTTGGGCTAATGGGTTTGGTTTCTCAGGCTGTTCATCGTGGTGGAGGCAATGTCCTCGGGTATATATGCATACAATCACAATAAAAAAGATGCTTTATATATATATAAATACACCTTTTTAGCTAGGCTTCACATCAAATATATACATATGTATGTTTATATATATGTCATTTGTTGTTATTTATGTGTCACAGGATCATTCCCAGGGCTCTTATGTCTAAAGAGGTTTGTATTGTCAGCTGGGTTTTCATTCTTTTCACAGTACATATATATATATATATATTTTAAAATACTTGAGTGAGTGATGCTATTTGTCACCTGAATGTGTCCATCAATAAGATGTGATACCCTTAATTAGTTAGTAGTGATTATTAATTTAAAAGATATGAAAATCGATATTGGATTTCACCAATAGCGGTATATGACAATTCATTGTGGTATTTGGTACCTTAAGGTGCCAAATACTATAAGAAATGACACTCTGTAATTGGTTAATAGTACTTATTAAATTAAAATGTGTAAAACTCGATATTGAATTTCACACATATATAGCAGCATATGACACATCATCGTGGTATGGGTAATTCTCTATTATTAATGGTTTTGCTTATTATATGATTATTGGTAAAATGTGTATGCATGGATGTATTTGGAGTATGATCAGATAACAGGGGAGACAGTTGGTGAAGTTAGGCCAGTAACCAACATGCATCAAAGAAAATCAGAAATGGCTCGCCATTCTGATTGTTTTATTGCTTTGCCAGGTCCCATATATAATCTCATCTCTTTATTATTCCCATTTTTCCCTTTTAAATCTAATAATGAAACTATATATATATATATATATTTATATCTAATGATAATCTTGTTTTTCAGGTGGGTATGGAACACTAGAGGAGTTGCTTGAAGTGATCACCTGGGCTCAACTTGGTATCCATCACAAGCCAGTAAGCTCACATCAGCAAATTTTTTTTTCTTTTCTTATATATGGTAAAGTCTCTTAATTAATTATCCTTGTATGAAATATTAATAATAATGTTTAGGTGGGTCTGCTCAATGTGGATGGCTACTACAATTCTCTCCTAACTTTCATTGATAAAGCAGTCGATGATGGTTTCATTGAGCCCTCACAGCGCCACATCATAGTCTCTGCTCCCAATGCCAAAGAGCTTGTTCAGAAACTCGAGGTGGGTCACCTTAATTTTGTTTCTTTTATTAGAGCATCTCCAGTGTAGGCAACGCTCCCAGTCTTGGACCAAAAATAGAGTTGAATAATTCATATTATGTTGACTTTGGGACCCGCGTAAATAAATGGCAACACTGTTGGTGTTAGCGTTGCTGATGCTCTTAGGGTTTTGAAGGAATTGAATTCACTTTTTGATTATCGATTGCATTTTAAGTATTTGATTGTGTTGTGATCAGGAGTATGTGCCCATGCATGATGGAGTCATAGCCAAAAACAGAGTTGAATAATTCATATTATGTTGACTTTGGAACCCAAATAAATAAATAACAATGGTGTTGGTACTAGCGTTGCTGATGCTCTTAGGGTTTTGAAGGAATTGAACTCACTTTTTGCTTGTCGATCACATTTTAAGTATTTGATTGTGTTGTGATCAGGAGTATGTGTCCATGCATGATGGAGTCATAGCCAAAAACAGAGTTGAATAATTCATATTATGTTGACTTTGGAACCCAAATAAATAAATGACAATGCTGTTGGTACTAGCATTGCTGATGCTCTTAGGGTTTTGAAGGAATTGAACTCACTTTTTACTTATCGATCACATTTTAAGTATTTGATTGTGTTGTGATCAGGAGTACGTGCCCATGCATGATGGAGTCATAGCCAAGGCAAGGTGGGATATGTTGAACAACAGCAGTAGAAGCTATGAAATTTCATCAAAACTATGACTAAATAACAAAGCAAGTTAGGGATGAGAAAGATGGTTTAGTCTTTCTTTGCTTTTCGTCTAATGTTTTGGGTCATAGATCAGATCAACAAATACCATACCATATTGGTATTTGGTAATAGCATAATGGTTGACAATAATGGGCTGATCTATGTTATTATATTATATCTTTATATATAAAAAATTGTGCATCTAAAGTTTAATTTTTATAAAAACTATTGATAATATTTTGATTTAATTATTTTTAATATGCCTAAGACATTCTTTTATAATATATGACAGAATTTATTTATTTAAATAAATAAATAAAATAGTAAATAATATATTTTCTAAATAAAACTAAGTAAACGTACATTGCATATTACTTTTATCTACAGTGTATATATAAAAGAGATTTTAATGGTTACGTAATCACGATGGTTATATTTTTAGGGACCTTTTATAGATGATTTTAATAAATTATCAATATATAAATTTTCATTTTTGTCTCAAACAATGGCAGTTTTTTATTTTGAGGCTTTTCCATCTCCATTATTCTCTACTCTCTATCTCTCTTTTCTCTTTAGTACATAAGATATTTAGAGTCACAAAGCAACACCAAACACAATAGTGAAATGAATAGTGCTCTTGTTTTAGTTTAATAATGACTCTTCTAAAAAGACATTTTATATTGATGTATATTATATGATACTAAAATAGCATACACAAAGAAAATGGAAAATAAAAAGTCGTATGAATGTGTAAGGCCAGGATGGTATTTTTATAAAAAATTATATATAAATTGGTATTTTTTTAAATTAGAGGAGGCTTTTTGTATATAAAAAAAGGAGTTTTTTCATAAATATAGCTTTTTAGTCCTTAATATGCAAAAATATGGTAATTAAACTTTTTTTAATTTGTATGAACAAATTTAATTAAAAAAAAAATGGCATAATAATTTTTTACAAAAATATAGCATAATAATGAATTTTTTACAGAAATATGGAAAAAAAAATCCCATAGAAGAGAATACAAATTTTAAAAACCCATAAAATAATACTTGTAAAAAAAAAAAGCCATATTTTTTAAAATTTTATTAAAAAATTCATATAAAATGTAATTTTCACTTAAAAACAATTGGCTCTTTTTAATTAGGGGCCTTAAGCATAGGCCTAGTCCGCTTATGCTATAACCGGCCCTGTGTAAGGCTAATAAAAATAAATCAATCAAAATAAAATTATTTAATTAAATTACAATTGGTGGTTTTTGAATAGGTCAGTGATATGATTAAATGGTGTAGAAGTTTGAAGTTGAATTTTCGATCAAAAGAGTCAACACTCCAACCACTAAGATGTATGTTAATTTTGATTGTATTTATGTGTTATAAAATTTAAAAATAAATTTGTAAATTTTATCCCATATTAACTAGAAAATAATTTATCTTTTAATTCTTTCGTATATAATTTCTTCTATAATAAATTTGAAATTACAAAAAATTAAATATATAGAAAGAATTATTAAAAAATTTCTAAAATTATTTAATTTTTATGTATATTTAATTATATATAATAAATCCCAACAAAAAAAAATATGATTAATATAGGAGAAAAACTCACAAAAACGATATAATTGCAGAAAACGACATAAATCTTAGAATACGATAACGTTTATAAAACGACATTCATAGCCAAAAAGGACGGAAATTATAGGAAAAAGAAAAGAAGAATAGCAAAATAATTCACAGAAATCGACAAAAATAAAAACGAGATAAATATCAGAAAACATCAATTAGATTACGACATAAATCATTAAAAACGACATAAATAATATAAAACGACAAAAATAGAAAACGATATGAAGATAAGAAAACGACAGAGTTTAGGAAAACGACATAAATCGTAGAAATGGCAAAAACTTAGAAAAAGGACATAAGCTGGAGCAAACATCACAAATTTTGAAAAAAAAAACATAAATCGCAGAAAACAACAAAAACTTATAAACACGACATAAATTATAGAAATTGATAAAAAATAGAAAACGACATTGCATGAGCAAATGACCAAATCCTTAACCATTAAAGTAGGTGTGGAAGAATTATACGTCGAAGACAACACTACTACAAAAAATGTCATTTGAGTGAGTTTTCAACTGCCACAATTGACTTTTTGCGTCAGTTTTAAAAGTGACGCGAACTCCTATGACTCAAACCAACCTGGCATTAGCGTCAGTGGACTGATGCAAACTTGCCATTTGAGTGAGTGGGGCACTGACGCAAATGTCAGGCACTGACGCTAATCCAATTTGGCATTAGCGTTAAGAGTTTTTCAAACCTTTTTGACCTGAAATGAGTTTGATCATAATCGATTTTCCAAGTAATTTTTTAACTAAATAATTTGTTGTGGTTCAATAAAAAATAAAATTTGGAGTAAAACCCCTCAAATAATGTCAAAAACAAAGATTCCAAGGCCAAAATTTAACTAGCCAGATGCCGACACTACTATAAAAAAGGCCTTTCCCTGTGTTTTTTTTACTTAATAAACTGTCGTTTTCGAGAGTATTGAAAAACGCAGTGTATTCGACCGCAGAGAAAAGTGGTATGCCAACTGCGGAGAAAGAACATCTTTCTCTGCAGTTGTAATAAGCCAACCGCGGAGAAATGTACTTTTTCTCCGCGGTTTTTTTAAAACAACCGTAGAGAAAGAAAGATTTTTCTTTGGGGTTTTATTGAAAAAAACCGCAGAGGAAAATATTGTAATTTTTCAAAACTTTGACCAAGCATAACTTTGTGCTCGGCATTTTTTGTATTATTTTTAAATTTTGGTATTTTTTTCGAGATCTATCTAGCTGCATACAAAGAAAATCTGAAAATTTGAAAACCATCTCCATATATACCTTTAAAAACATGGAGAAAACTCTTATTTACAATGTGGTACAAAATAAAGTTCGAAATTTTTATTAATTTTTTATGTTGACTGTGTTTTTAGTCAACGACGTGAGAACGTCAAATACGACAAACATTTAAGAGAATTTAAATAGCACAGACTATTTAATCCAGAAAAGTAAATAACACACAAGATTTTTATAGTGGTTCAGCCCCGATAGTCGGTAATAGCCTAATCCACTTAGAGTTGTGATTATAGATCTGTACTCAAGATCAGATGGACTGAGCCAACTGAGTTTCTTCAGTACAAATTGCAGAAATACAAGAATCCTTTCAAATATCAGCACTTTCTCTCTCTAGAATACTCAGACCCAAATTTTCTCTCTCTAGAATACTCAGACCCAAAAGTCTAGAAAGAAGAAGAAGAAGCCGAAAGAAGCCCCCCTTTAATCCCATAAGCCCTCTATTTATAGGCTTAGGGTCATATATCTGATATCCCTAGAATCGAGATATTTTATTATATTTATTACATTTAAATTACAAAAAACATTCAAAATGTAACCAAATCCCCCATTTGTGGGAAGAATGAGAGATTCTCGCGTATCTTGTTGAAGCTGTTTCTGGGAAACTTGACTTAGTCCTCCTCTAGCTAGTTGATCCACCTCTCCTACTGACCACTCATGCAAGTGCTGGTCGGACATGTGCATGGTGGTAGGACATACACTTGTTGGTCGGACGTGCATGGTGGTAGGACATGCACTTCTCTCCTCATCCTTGGGGTCTCCTAGGACCACTCTCTTGAGTTCTCCTCGGATGCACTCTCCTTAGCTCTCCTAGGATGCACTCTCCTTAGCTCTCCTAGAATGCATTCTCCTTAGCTTCCTAGGATGCACTCTCCTTAGCTCTCCTAGGATGCATTCTCCTTAGCCTCCTAGGATGCACTCTCCTTAGCTTTCCTCGGACCAAGGTGCACTTGGCTTGGACGTGACACTCTAAAGCAGTCAAATCTCTTCATCAGTCTACCGGGTCACTTTATCACAACTCTCAGGAGTCAATGTATTATTGACTATTTAATGTGTCTTTTACGGACCATGTACTGCCATTTGTCATCTCTATTGCCACGTCATCAATCTCCATTTTTGGGGATAACATTCTAATAGGAAAAGAAAACAATGAAAATGTTATTACTTAGGGCTTGTTTGGTAAAATTTTTGTTTTTAAATTTTTTAAACACAAAAATGGAAATATTTAAAAAAAATAAAATAAAAATATGTTTGGTACCTATTTTTGTTTTTTGTTTTCAAAAACAAAAAATAATAAACGCATTTGATAACTTTTATTTTATTTTTTGTTTAACAATATGAGGTGTTGATTTGAAGAAGAGAATAAAAAAAGAAATGAAAAATTGAAACTGTTTATATTTTTTGCTCCAAACTTTATATTTTATTAAACCACAAAAATATAAACAGTAGGTCGGTGTACACGGTTTAACTAAAACTTTCAAAAAATAAAAAAAACCGAAAAAACCGTGTACACCGACCTACCGAACACCGAAAAAACCGAAACCGTTTCAATCGAAAACTGAAAAAACCGCCGACGGTGCAAACCGCCACTGTTCGGTCGGTTTGGAAATTTTGGGTGAACCGACTAATAAAACCGAAACCGACCGAACACAATAAAATAATAATATAATATTATATAATTATTAATTATTAATTATTAAAATTTTTAATAAAAAAAAACTTAGGGCACTTGTAAATGTAATTATGTTCTATATATTTATGTTGTAAAAACACACAAAAATGGATTTTAACAATCCAAATTTTTTAATTTTTTAACTAAAACTTTCAAAAAATAAAAAAATAATAAAAAATAATCATATTCGGTTTGGTCGGTTTAACCGACCAAACCGCGGTTCAAAACGGTCGGTTTTTTTTTAAACTGGTTTGGTTTGGTCGGTTTTTGGATTGCACCAATCCGAACCGAAAACCGAATTCTGGATTTTTTTTTGTGAAAAAACTGCGCAAACCGACCGATGCTCACCCCTAGTCAAAAACAAAGATTCCAAGGCCAAAATCTAACTGGCCAGATGTCATCCAAAAGAGACCCATGAAGTTGTCAAGTATGGGATCGATCCCATACGACATGTTGTTTTCCTTGTAGAATGTAAAAGTGACATGATCCTCTTCTCTCTATATATATGTGAATGATTTTTCGGACAAACATTTAAAAATAACTGTGAAAATTTAAGGTATGTTGGGTAGCGTACAAAGGTCTTTTTCTGTAATTTTTTGATATTTTATTCAGTTTTCCGTTTTCTATATAATTTGTGTGATTATTTTTGGGGATATTTGCACCTAACGTACCAAAATTTTCTCTTTTTTTATACTTTACAACAAAAAAATTAGTGAGAAAGACACCAAAACGTTACTTTTTCTTGTATTTCGGTACCAACTGTTAAGTCTAATTTTTGAGTAGCCACGTGTCGACTAAAGGTTGGTCAACATTTCTGTACTTTCAACACCAAAAGAATAAAATTTTGCTATTTATCTGTAAGTAAACATAAAATTTTGATGTCTATGTTTGAACGTGGTGATTTTTTTTATTCTCTATTCTCCATCACTTATATGATGATAATATAAGATCATTGTGAATTGGCTATCTGATTTGTGTTACTAGTAGTAGTGAATATTCATTTTAGAATAGGGTGTTTTTATTGGCACCTATTTTTTTTTCTTTTTCTTTCCTCACGTCTTTTTAATTACACCCCTTTAATAACTTTTTATAAAGAGATTAAAAAAAATCTACACTAATGATTTATTAAAATAAAATAAAAAATTCCCCACAAAAAATAAACTGATACATCTTCATATTTTAATAGAAAGATCAATTGCATAGTTTAATTTTTATTTTATAAGAGCAAATATATAATATTGAGATTTTTTTAAAAAGAAAACTTACCTTATAAAAAATAACTAAATTAAAATATACAAAAAAATAAATTTTAACATTTATAATTTATTTTATATTTGTTGTATAATATTTGTGTAAATTTAACCAATAATAAGGATTTTATTATATATAAAAAAAAATGAAACACCTGCACAGTCACGTGGCTTACCCAAATTTTTTTTTTTTATAAATGTGTAGTATATAAAATTAGTTGCTTTATTTTTTTTTTTGGTTGCAATAAAATATAATTATTATTGAAAAAAGTTATAATGTCACACGTAGAAACTAAATAGTTTGAAGAAAATAACACAATCTTCTAGAAGATTTGATGGTGATGACGATAGTCCAATTTAAATTTAATTAAAGAATTGCAAAAAAGTTGTTATTTAATTGAATGTCGATTTCATATTGCGATATGATATGTTGTACAAATTAAAATAAATTGTGTTTTTGTTTTATTATCTATTTAGATTTTGTGTTTTGACAAATTATTATTTGGATTTTATGTTTTGCAAAATAGTTAAGAAGAAATTACACTAAATATGAGATTTTTTTTTATAAATTTTTAAAAATATGGCAGTTTTTTTTTAAAGTTTTTTATGGTATATTTTTTTTGTTTACATTTTTATGGGATTTTTTTTCTTATATATTTGTAAAATTTTATTTGCATACCATATTTTATCTTTTATTCTTTTTTAGTACCTATTTTTTATATATTTTGAAATTATTTTAATAATTTTAATCTATTTGTGTTAATTTTTATCATTTATATTTAATAAAATATTTTTTTATATAATTCTTTGAAAGAAAAAACTAAGACATATTCAAAAGAAAACGATTGTATTGATTATTCTTATATTATTATTGGTAGTATTATTTTTTTTGTTCTTTTCTCTTTTGTTGATTTTCCGGATTCTTATTGTCTCTCTATATTTATCTATCTATATATCAATTTCTCTTTTCTCTTCATATGCTTTGATTTTTTTTTTTTTTCTTAGTTGTTTGAAAGTTGCTGCTGGGTTTTCAAATTCATATGGATGTGTCTTCATATAATTTGGATTGATCTTATCTTTTTCGTCTTCTTTTTCTTCTTCTTCTTCTTCATCATCTTCATCTTATTTTCTTGGAGATATATTAGAAAGTGTTGCACTTCCTCAATTGTTTCCACCTCTGCTTCTCCAAAGAAGAGAATAAATCAATCATCATCAAGCAAGTATCATTTATATTTTGAGATTATTTTAATAATTTTAATCTATTTATGTTAATTTTTATCATTTATTTTTTATAAAATATTTTTTTACATTATTATTTGAAAGAAAAAACTGAGACATTCATCACTATACTTTTTATTCTCATTTCTTCTTTTTTTTTTTTTTCATTTTTTATCTTCTTTAATCAACATTTTATCCACAGTAACTGGTTACCCCTATCAAAACAATTTTGATTTTTTTTGTGATAATAATTGTATGCCACTGTCTATTTTTTTTAATGATGTGTGGTAACCGGTTACAACTATAAAAATCAGTTTTATTATTTAAGAGGTGTTGTAGTAACTGGTTACAACTATAAAAATAATTTTTATTTTTTTAAGTAATGTACCATTATCAAAATATCAACTGAATTGTAACTGGTTACTCAGTGAGATTTGGAAGAAAAAAAATGATATGAAAAAAATAAACTAAATTGATCTTGAAAGTAACTGGTTACAACTAGGTCTGAAAAAAAAAAAGAAAAAAAAAACAGAGACAGTTGCATTGGTAAATGATTACTTAGCCAGACTTGGAAAAAAATAAGATTCAAACAGAAAATCTAAACTAATCATAATCGTAACTGGTTACAGCGAGGTTTGAAAAAAAAATCAAATCTAAAAAAAAACAAGTTGTTATGGTACCTGGTTACTTAGTCAAGTGTAAAAACAAAATTAAATCTAAACAAAAGAATCTAAATTAATTGTTATCGTAACTGGTTACTCATAGGTAAAAAAAAAATCAGATATGAATAAAATGAATTAGACGTTATGGTACCTGGTTACTTAAATAGATTTGGAAAAAAAAACCCAGAAAAATCAAAAGTTTTGTTTGCTTGTTTTTTTATTTCTTATACTTGTATTCTGAATAAATTTTGTAAACCTATCGATACATTTTTTGAGCAAACGTTCTAGTTCTATTTCTTTAAATAATTAATAAACACATAAATATTTATGTTAGAACCTTATTTGATGAACGTTTGGCTGCTAAACCTATATCCAATTGATCTAAACATCACAGGGAAGAACCTTTTGACAACTTTTGCCATTTTCAACCAAAAAAACTAATCAGCTAACCTAAGCTTTCATATGTTAAAAGTACCATAAAATAATAACAGTCAACTTTTCTTAAGTACATTTCTTAAATCAAATCAAATATGAAGTCAAGTACCTGATTACTTAAAACAGATTTAGGAAAAAAAAAACCCAGAAAAATCAAATATGAAGTCAAGTACCTGGTTACTTAAACAGATTTAGAAAAAAAAACCCAAAAAAATCAAATATGAAGTTCAAAATCAGATGTGAAAAAGAAGAAAAAGAATAAAACTAGATTTGAAGAAAGAAAAAGAAGAATAAGAAAGACCAAATAAGAAGAAGAAGAAAGAAAGAAGAAGAAGAAAAAGAAGAAAGAAGGAAGAAGAAGAAGAAGAAGAAGAAGAAAAACCAGTTCGTCGTCGTCGGAGGCAGCGGCGGAGGTAGCATCGCCGGAAGAAATCTGAGGAGAGATCGTGAGAAAGAAAATAAGAAATGAGGAAGAAATGGGGGAGGAGAAAGAAATAAATGAGAAGAAGAGAGAGAGATCGTGAGGAGAGAAGAGAAAAATAAGAGAATTAAGTTTATGGTAATTTATTTACCATATTTTAAACTTTTTTTTCCAAAACTTACCATATTTTGTACAATTATTATTTTTTCCATTAATTTAGAAACTATATATATTTTTCCTATATTTATGTAAATATCTCAATAGTTAATATAGAACCCTAAACCCAATTTTAATTAATGTTTTCTCAACTAAAATCATAAATTATTTACCAAACTAACAATTCAGAACAAAAATAAAATCATTCTGCTTAAAAACTATATTGTTATATTTAATTTTTTTTTTTATCAAAATTGAATTTAGGATTCTATTTTAACCATTTTACAAAACATAGGATCCAAAAAGTAATTTATAAAAATACAAAATCCAAACAGTTGAGACAAAACACTAGGCCCAAAAAAATATATACTCTTAAAATAAACATATATAAGCTCTTGTTATTGATATCACTAAAGTCTCCAAAAATTGATCTTGACGAGAGCAACTATTAAGCAGCACCATTTGTTTCACTTGTTGAATATGACTAGTTCTCAATCATTGACTAATTTCTTTTTTGTTGTAACGATAGTAATCTGATATGTTTGAACATGGTACGTAATTTGAGTGGTTAATTAAAGTGCTCATAATTAAAGTTTTATTTTAGCTTTTCCAAATAAAATTTTATTTGGAAATAATCACATCGATCGATCTATGATTCCTTCTTTTGAATATATAAAGGTATTACCTTATCATTAGAAGTACTCAATCGTTGTTGAATTGTACAGTTCGTGTGGTAGAGAATAGGAGATATTTAACCAGATTCTATATTATGACTATATATTTATTGGACAATTCTTCCACAGAGTTTTACTTTAAACTCTATTGGTAGAGCTCTTAGTATTTTTCGACCCGTTAACAGTTTTTGGTGCGATTTTTTTTTATGACCGTGTATATTGTAGCTATTTAGAGTATCTTGTAAATTTTCAGAAAATTTCGAATAGTTTATAGTACCGAAAACTAGGTTCAAACATGTTGTTTTCTACGAGCATAAAAAAAATTAGTCACGTGTGCAACAACATGTTTGAACTTAATTTTCGGTACTGTAAACTATTCGGAATTTTCTGAAAATTTGCAGAATGCTCTAAATAGCTACAATATACACGGTCATAAAAAAAAATTACGCCAAAAACTGTTCACAAGATGTAAACACTGAGAGCCTTACCGGTAGGGCTTGCCCTGTAGTAGAATTCCGCTATATATATAAATTCCGAATAGAAAAAATAATCACGAATATACTTATATTTACGAAAACATTTCTAAACCGTGATATATCATAACTAATATTTAACTATATATTTTGAATTCTTAGTAATTTAAATTTATTATATTTATAAAAATATCTTTTTATTTGGGCAAAGTGTCCGGTGATCTTTTTATTTGGGCAGTGTATTTTTTTTTTAATATATTGGATAGTTACTAGTTTGAATTATTTTTATAAAAATTATAAAGTTGTATTTTTTTTAAGGGTAATTATATGTGCATTCTAAAAATATATATAGGTATCCATTAATTAAAAAAAAATTAACACTTTTTCTTAATATTTTTTTAGACATTCTTTAAATTTTTTTTTTTTTTGTCAATTTCAACAGAAGAAGAAGACTTTGCTGCTGCCATAGCCTCCGATGAAAGAATCTTCATCCAAAATCAGGTCGGTTTTCATCAACCATATTTATATATATTATTATTTATAATTGTAAGAAAAACATATTTTATATAATACTTGAATAAATACAATATGATAAATACAATAATTATATTTATATCTACTAAATTAAAGATACATAAATATTATAAATATAAATAACTTATAATATATATAATAATATAATATTATAATTATAAATAATATAATATAAATAATTTATAATATATATAACAATATAATATTATAATTATAAATAATATAATATAAATATAATTCAATATGATTATATAACTTAAAGAAAGAATTTTGATGTACTTTAAACAACAAGGCTAGACTCCATTATATAGCCCTTGGAAAATGAGTAAAACATTTTGCAACTAATGTGGGACAAAAAATCTCAATTGTTTTTTTTCATTCAAAATATCCAACAATCTCCCACATGAATGAAAAATCTGACTCAAGAAAAACCAACAAAAGAAATAGACCTAGGTGATAGAGTTCAACGGTAGAAACCTGCATAGGATAGGTAGGTGTTACCCTTTGAACCTTCCCTTGTGTAAGTATATTTACTTTATTGGCTGATCAGTAGACGCGATGACTTTGAACTATTCTGCCGTTCGTGTAAACGATGATATACCACACACATGAATCTTTCCTGACACATATTGGTTCTCAAGATTATGTTCGTTTTGGCCCTGAACATTTCCCTGGTTCTGCAAGAGATATTCTAGGAATTGAGCCCTTATTCAATCCCTATAGAAGCGGCCCATCTTCTCTCTCACATAGGTGATTTTCTTAATTAAGAGTAACCCGTATTACTCTGCTCGACGTTTCGACGCATAAGAAATCATTAAAAGCATAGCTTAACCTTTTCCTTACGGTTATCACTATTTCATCATAGGAATGGACAATGAGGATAACCCCCACAGTGATCCAACATAGTCTTTACAGTTTTAGTTGTCCCTTTGAACCTAGATCTTGGGATCTCTAGTCAACTAGGTGGGGTGTCTACTGTATTGACTTTATTCATTCATGGGCTTTAGACCCATTCCCCTCGATGATTTTTCAACCAACTCTCTATTTAACCCTTTGGTTAGCGGATCCACAATATTATCATTTGACTTCACATAGTCAAAAGAGATAACTCCAGTTGAGAGTAGCTGTCTAATGGTATTGTGTCTACGACGTATATGTTTAGACTTACCATTATACATATTATTATGCGCCCTACCAATTGCAGATTGACTATCGCAATGTAAGCCAATAGCTGGCACTGGTTTAGGCCATTTTGGAATATCTTCTAAAATTGACGAAGCCATTCAGCTTCTTCGCCACACTTGTCTAAGGCAAGAAACTCAGACTCCATCGTGGATCTAGCTATTACCATTTGTTTTGAAGATTTCCATGATACAATTGCACCACCGAGTGTGAACATGTCGGGGTTTTATGCCCTAATTAAAACCCAAATTCTTTGTAATCTCATTTTATTATCAATAAAAGAATAGAAATCATTTTTTGACTTGGTCAATCACTTTGCTCACATGTTTTATTTTCATGATTATTTGTTTAATATAAACTTCTATTAAATCCCGAGCATATAGCTAATCTTATTTATAGTGACGTAATCACAGTGGAATATAAATATGATTATATGTTCAAAATAAGTTAGTCCTAAGATTAGTCAGTGCACCGGATTTACACTGACTTGCCAATCTACGATATGATCTACTTACACATTACAGTGTTATGTTCTTTCCAGAACATTAGCAAAGTAGATAAGATCGGATGTATTTGTTACATCGGACAGGACCGATATTGACAGTTGATAAGATAAGTAAACATACCGTTATTATCTATTCTAGTCATATCATATAGTTGACCATAGGTCAATTCAATCTCAATTCTGAGTGGTTAGTATTCTAACTGATTGTATTATTTGAGTTCTTTGACTTGTTCGTTACCAGCTTACCCTACGGACTAGCCCATACTTACATCTTGGGAACTCGGTAGTATAATTGAGTGAGAGTGTTAATCATAGATATGAACATCTATAGCTTCTGATGAAGAAGTGAAACGATGGTTTCCTTTTAGTTTGGTTCAAGGTGTTAAATGATAGAGATCTCATTTCAGTAATTAAATTAGTTTACTGAAATATCATTTACAAGGAACTAAGTGTTTTAAGGATAAAATACAATGAGGGGTAAAACGGTATTTTAGTCCTATCTCATTGTAGACCGTCTATAGAGGATTGAGTGACAATTATGGTTGTAACAATGGATAATTAATAGCGTATCTATATTTGTTATAGAGCGTTCTATGAATTCAAGAGTGCAATTCCAAGTCTATAGTGGAGTCACGAGGAATTAATAAGTTAGTAAATTTATTTGTTAGATTTATGATAACTTATTGGAGCTTGATTTCATAGGCCCATGGTCCCCATTGTACCTTGGATAAAATCATCTAGATAGTCTCAATTAATTGATTTAATCATCAATTAGAATTATCAAAGTTGACCAGATCAATTTTGGATAGTTTCACAGAGTTGTGTAATTTTGAGAAGAAAAGAGAAATTATGGCAGATTTATTAATTAAGATAAATTGGTATCTAAATTAATAAATAAATTTAAATCAAGGTTCAAATTATAAATAATTAATTTGATAAAGGATTTAAATAATTATTTAATTAATTAAATCAATAGAAAATTATACAGGCCTTGATTTTAAGTCCAATGGGCTTATAATCAAATGGGAAATTTCACGGGCCTATAGCCCATGATAATTTCGACCTAGGGCTTCAAAATGGCTGCTATTTTATTGATTTTTTAATTAAATTAAATGGCCTAATTGAGTCTATAAAAGGAGTGTTATAGAGAAGTCAAAAAAGGGTTTTTGATAAGTCAGATTTTCTGATAGTTTTATATTCTCTCTAAACACAAGTCATTTTCTAAGCCTCTTTGTATTTTCTCTTCTTCTCTCTATATCTATCTCATGTGTTGAGAATTGCCCACACTAGTCTAGGTGGTTCTAAGGATACATTGGAAGATCGTGAAGAAAATTGAAGATCGGTTCAGTTTCTTGATAATACTCTGCGACAGAGAGGATACAAGAGTTAGAGAAACTGAAGGAAGGACTCTTAATTCCGCTGCGTATACTGTAAGTATTCTATTTTTGTTTCTCTTTGAATTCAATTTTAGAAACATGTTTTAGGCTATCTCGTATTAATTTGTTTAATATTAGATATACATGAAAATAAATAAAGATCCTGTATAAGTTTTTCCAACAACTAGCCTCAGAGCCTTTGGTAATCTTTATTTTCATGCATGAACATGTTTAAAATTGGATTATATGATATGTTTGAATAATTGGATGGTTTTTCATGTTTTGATGAACATATTGATTTTATGTGAATTTTAGCAATTTTTAGGTTATTTTGTTGTATTTTCTATGCTATTAATTTTTATATATGCTTTTTTTTGTGTAAAACATGGTAAAAATTAATTAGAAAATGGTTTTGGTTTGAAAAATTGCTAAAAAAAAAAATTTTGAAAAAAATTTGGCCTGGCTCCCATGCGCGCGCGCACACCGTGCGCACCAGCGCACGCACGCGCGCGCCCCGCCCGCCCCGCCCGCACGCCCAGCAGCCAGCAATGAACAGTGACCGTACGGACGGTACTGTTCATTGCGTTTTTTATTTTTTTTAAGAAAATTAAAATTTGTAGAAATAAATTATTTAAAATCAAAACTAAAAATATCTTTATTGTTTTATCATTTAAATTTTTTTAAATAAAGATATTTTTGTTAGTTGATTTTAATAATTAGATATTTTCTACAAAGAATCAAATTCAAATTTAAAAATAAACTAACAACTTAATTTTAAATCTTTTAATATATTAAATATTAGAATTATGATATCAGATATTTAAGATATTTTCATTTAAATTCTTGATTTTGTTTTATTAAATCTTTATTTGAAAATATAAATATCTTTTTATTCTATAGTTTTTAATATTTAAATTATTTGAAATTTGAACATTGTTAGTTAGATATTTTTATGGTTATTTGAATTTGTTTAACTATTTAAGATATTTTAGGCTTGTTATAACTATTTGTATTTTATTATTTTTAAATGGTTAAAATATTGATAATAGTTATAACAACACAAGATATTTTGGAAAATAGTTAAGATATTGATTTTAAAATTTAAAATTGGTTAAATTTTGAAAAATATCATTTTTTATTCAGCCAATTAATAATTTTTTTTTAATGGGATTTAAATTAACTTTGGTTAATTGTTGATAAATCCTATTTAAATTAAATTAATATTTTTTTTCAAATTAACCTAAAACCAAGTTAATTGTTGATAAATGAAATTTAAATTAACTATTGTTAATTGTTGATAAATTTCATTTAAATTGACTTATTTTTTGTAAAAATTTAATTAATTTGAATTTTTTTTTATAAATTCTAGATAATTAATTGTGGTATTTTTGCAAATAAAATAAATTGTCGTATTTTTGCATAAATTCATAGAATTGCTCATATAGTAACATGATTAGGCCCATCCAATTATAACATGTCTGTTTGCACTATATGTGGTATTTTTGCAATTGGGCTTAGATGCATATAGTGGCCCATATGTTTGTTAGATATATGGTATTTTGCCAAATAAAATATTCATAAAATGATAGGTTTTATTTGGGCCCATTAGAAAATGTAAAGTTTAAATTCCTCTCTTGTGGGTGATTCCACTTGTGAAGGCCCATATAAAATGATTATGATAATGGAATTATGTTTGTAATTATATTAGTCCATATAAAATTCTAACAATATCCACTCATAGATTTTAAATCTTTCATGTCAAATTTCTAGTTCAACATACTCTTGATAGATTTGATCATCTTATCACTGTTTTCAACAATGAGCATGTCATTTACGTAAAGACAAAAAATGACATAGTCATTATCTGTTTCTTTAACATAAATACATTTTATCGTATTCATTGATTTTGAAGCCATTTGCCAACATAGTTTAGTCAAATTTCTCATGTCATTGTTTTGGTGCTTGCCTTAAACCATATAAGGATTTCACCAATTTACATACTTTTCTTTCTTGACCTGGGGAGGAAAACCCATATGGTTGTTCCATATAAATTTCTTCATTTAAATCCCCATTTTAGAAAAGCAGTTTTCACATCCATTTGATGTACTTCAAGATTGCGTAACGCAGTTGTTATCCCCAAAAAATTGGAGATCAATGACGTGGCAATAAAGGTGACAAGTGGCAGTGCATGGTCAGTAAAAAACATATTAATAGTCAGTAAATACATTGACTCCTCAGAGTTGTGATAAAGTGACCCGGTAGACTGACGAAGAATTTGGACTGCTTAAAAGGCCCCAAGAGACCCAGTCGGACCTTAGTCCGAGGGGTCTAAGAGATGGGGTCGGACCTTGGTCCAAGGAGGAAAGCCCCAAGAGGTCCGGTCGGACCACCTTGGTCCGAGGAGAACCCAAGGAGGGTGTGTTCAGACCTTAGTCTGAGGAGAGTGCATCCTAGGAGAGCTAAGGACAGTGCATCCTAGGAGATCCCAAGGGTGTGGTCCGAGGAAAGCTAAGGAGAGTGCATCTTAGGAGAACTAAGGAGAGTGCATCCTAGGAGATCCCAAGGATGTGGTCCGAGGAGAGCCCAAGGGACTTTGCTCCGAGGAGAACCCAAGAGAGTGGTCCTAGGAGACCCCAAGAGAGTGGTCCTAGGAGACCCCAAGGATGTGGTCCGAGGAGAGCCCAAGAATTTGGTCTTTATGCATATGTCCAACCAGTGCATGGTTGTCCAAATAAAATGCTAAAGGAGAGTGTCATGTTAGAGGAGAGAAGTGCATGTCCAGCACTTGCATGTCCTACCAACAAGTGTATGTCCGACCAACATGTGTATGATCGACCAGAGTTGAGGTGAGGTGGATTAACTAGCTAGAGGAGGACTAAGTCAAGATTCCCAGAAACAGCTTCAACAAGATACGCAGGAATCTCTCATTCTTCCCACAAATGGGGGGTTTTGTTACATTTTGAATGTTTTTTGTAATTTAAATGTAATAAATATAATAAAATATCCCGATTCTAGGGGATATCAGATGTATGACCCTAAGCCTATAAATAAAGGGCTTATGGGATTAGAGAGGGGCTTCTTCTTCTTCTTTGGAGACTTTTTGGGAAAATTTGGGTCTAAGTATTCTAGAGAGAGAAAGTGCTAGTATTTGAAAGAATTCTTGTATTTTTGCAATCCTTGTCCCGGTTGGCGAGAGTCAAAAATACCACTAGTTAAATAGAGTTGTAAACTCATTTAATAATGGACACCATTATTAACAACCTACTATTCGATCAAAATAAGAAAACAAAATCTCTTATTTTATGAGCTAGACCCACGGTTTCAATAATCATAGATTTAGTTCTAGTAGTCACCGTAGGGGTGAGTCTAGTAGAATTTGACCTATAATTATCTATCTTTCGAAATCTAACATTGTCAAAATAACTAATGAACACCTTCCGTAGGGGGACGAATCAAAGCGCCTCGAGGCCCCATTAAGCTATTGACTATGTTAAACCAACGGTGGAGATCGAATAAAATTCTTAAAATAAGCTCATTATAAAATTAAAATTAGCACTTTTATTATTTATTTTTAGAAAATTAATGACTATGGTTTTCCAAAAAAAAAATTAAACAGATTAAAATTTTTAAAAAACCAAAGTCTTATAATTTTTTATTAATTATAAAGTGTCACATTGAAACAAATTCAATTAATTTAGAATTAATTTGTTGCTAATCAATATTTAGGTTTAACTAATATAATGAACCTATACAATTAAGTCCAACTCATATAAATGAGCCTTAACAGTTGGGCTTGTATGGAGGAGGGCTGGGTCCAGTATGTCGTTCCCACTACAAAGGCCCCCTATCTTCCATACTAGGTCCAAAAGATAGGAATTTAAACCTTCGTTTTATTAATTGTTATTAATTGATTAGGCCCACTATAGTCATGCAAAGCAAATGGGCCTTCACAAGTGGAATCACCCACAAGAGAGGAATTTAAACTTTACATTTTTTAATGGGCCCAAATAAAACCTATCATTTTATGAATATTTTATTGGGCAAAAATACCATATATCTAACAAACATATGGGTCATTATATGCATCTAAGCCCAATTGCAAAAATACCACATATAGTGCAAACAGACATGTTATAGTTGGATAGACCTATTCATGTTACTATATGAGCAATTCTATGAATTTATGCAAAAATACCACAATTTATTTCATTTGCAAAAATACCACAATTAATTATCTAGAATTTATCAAAAAAAATTCAAATTAATTAAATTTTTACAAAAAAATAAGTCAATTTAAATGAAATTTATCAACAATTAACAATAGTTAATTTAAATTTCATTTATCAACAATCAACTTGGTTTTAGGTTAATTTGAAAAAAAAAATATTAATTTAATTTAAATAGGATTTATCAACAATTAACCAAAGTTAATTTAAATCCCATTTATTAAAAAAATATTTTATTAATTGGCTGAAAAAAAAAAGAAGATATTTTTCAAAATTTAACCAATTTTAAATTTTAAAATCAATATCTTAACTATTTTCTAAAATATCTTGTGTTGTTACAACTATTATCTAATATTTTAACCATTTAAAAATAATAAAATACAAATAGTTATAACAAGCCTAAAATATCTCAAATAGTTAAACAAATTCAAATATCCATAAAAATATCTAACTAACAATATTAAATTTCAAATAATTTAAATATTAAAAACTATAGAATAAAAAGATATTTATATTTTCAAATAAAGATTTAATAAAAATATCAAGAATTTAAATGAAAATATCTTAAATATCTGATATCATAATTCTAATATTTTAATATATTAAAATATTTAAAATTAAGTTGTTAGTCTAATTTTAAATTTGAATTTGAATCTTTGTAGAAAATATCTAATTATTTAAATCTCAACTAACCAAAATATCTTATTTTAAAAAATTTAAATGATAAAACAAAAAAAATATTTTAGGTTTTGATTATAAATAATAAATTTCCACAATTTTAATTTTATTTATTTTTCAAAAAAAAAAAAATTATGGATGAACAGTGCCCGTATCGGGTACTGTTCACCCGAGTGTGCTTTGGCTGCTAGTGGCCCGCGCGCGGGGCTGGTGTGCGCGCATGAGGCGCGCGCGCGGGGCTGGGTGGTGGCGCGCTGGGCGCGCATGGGAGCCTGGCCAAATTTTTCCAAAATTTTTTTGAGCAATTTTTCAAAACAAAACAATTTTCTAATTAATTTTTGACATGTTTTACACAAAATAAAGCATATATAAAAATTAATAGCATAGAAAACACAACAAAATAACCTAAAAATTGCTAAAATTCACATAAAATCAATATGCTTCATAAAAACATGAAAACCATCCAATTATTCAAACATATCAAATAATCCAATTTTAAACATGTTCATGCATGAAAATAAAGATTACCAAAGGCTCTGAGGCCAGTTGTTGGAAAAAGCTTATACAGGATCTTTATTTATTTTCATGTATATTTAATATTAAACAAATTAATACGAAATAGCCTAAAACATGTTTCTAAAATTGAATTCAAAGAGAAACAAAGAATAGAATACTTACAGTATACGCAGCGGAATTAAGAGTCCTTCCTTCAGTTTCTCTAACTCTTGTATCCTTTCTGTCGCAGAGTATTATCAAGAAACTGAACCGATCTTCTATTTTCTTCACGATCTTCCAATGTATCCTTAGAACCACCTAGACTAGTGTGGGCAATTCTCAACACATGAGATAGATATAGAGAGAAGAAGAGAAAATAACAAAGTGGCTTAGAAAAATACTTGTGTTTAGAGAGAATATAAAACTATAAGAAAATATGACTTGTGACTTATCTGTCGTCTCTGAAATCTTCTCTCTAAGCACTCCTTTTATAGACTCAATTAGGCCATTTAATTTAATTAAAAAATCAATAAAATAACAGCTGTTTTGAAGCCCTAGGTCGAAATTATCATGGGCTATAGGCCCATGAAATTTCCCATTTGATTATAAGCCCATTGGACTTAAAATCAAGGCCTGTATTATTTTCTATTGATTTAATTAATTAAATAATTATTTAAATCCTTTATCAAATTAATTATTTATAATTTTAACCTTGATTTAAATTTATTTATTAATTTAGATACCAATTTATCTTAATTAATAAATCTGCCATAATTTCTCTTTTCTTTTCAAAATTACACAACTCTGTGAAACTATCCAAAATGGACCTGGTCAACTTTGATAATTCTAATTGATAATTAAATCAATTAATTGAGACTATCTAGATGATTTTATCCAAGGTACAATGGGGACCATGGGCCTATGAAATCAAGCTCCAATAAGTTATCATAAATCTAACAAATAAATTTACTAACTTATTAATTCCTCGTGACTCCACTATAGACTTGGAATTGCACTCTTGAATTCATAGAACGCTCTATAACAAATATAGATACGCTATTAATTATCCATTGTTACAACCATAATTTTCACTCAATCCTCTATAGACGGTCTACAATGTGATAGGACTAAAATACCGTTTTACCCCTCATTTTATTTTATCCTTAAAACACTTAGTTCCTTGTAAATGATATTTCAGTAAACTAATTTAATTGCTGAAATGAGATCTCTATCATTTATCACCTTGAACCAAACTAAAAGGAAACCATCGTTTCACTTCTTCACCAGAAGCTATAGATGTTCATATCTATGATTAACACTCCCACTCAATTATACTACCGAGTTCCCAAGATGTAAGTATGGGCTAGTCCGTAGGGTAAGCTGGTAACGAACAAGTCAAAGAACTCAAATAATACAATCAGTTAGAATACTAACCACTCAGAATTGAGATTGAATTGACCTATTGTCAAATATATGATATGACTAGAATAGATAATAACTGTAATGCCCCAAATTTCCTAATAAGGTTTAGGACCTTGATTAGGAGGCCGGGAGGGCCATAATTGATTTATTATGATATTTAATGATCATATGCGTGTTAATGTGAATTATATTATTATATGATAATAGATGCATGCATATGGGTGTGTTTTTAATGATAAGGGCATTTTGGTAATTTGGCCTGCTGATGGCATATTTGTAAATTGGGTGCATGTTGTAATTTGTGAATGAGATTTAATTATTATGGAGATATATTCGAGCTATTCGACATGAGACGGTCATGTATAGTGGATTAGCGGTTTTGTCATAACGGGGTCAATTTCGGGGTAATAGAAATGTTTATTTGGTAATGGATTGGGAGTATTTGAGATCAGGATGGAATTTTGGAAGTTTTGACTATAATGTCCCCGGGGGTGTTTTCGGGACATCGAGCACTAGGTTTTATTTGAGGTTACTTAAGCTTGAAGTAGCTTGTCAGATAAGAACGTACGTTAGAAATCTCTCGTTCTCTCTCTTGACGGTCTGTTTTACCGTTTGAGTGTTTTCGGGGATATCTTAAGTTCTGGGAGTCAGAATCAAGCGAGGGTCGAGGCATAGCGATCCTAGGAAAGAATAGAAGCTTCTTAACCGAAGGATTTGACGGAAAACAACCCAATCAAAGGTAATTGAAGTTTAAGTTTTGAGTTATTTCGAGTTTCTATGCTTTGAATTGATTTTTGTGAATCGTTGAGTTTTCGGTTTGTTTGAACCTTGGGTTTTGAGGTATTGGGAAGCTTGGGAACTTTGTTTTGATGATTGGGGAATGTTTAGGTGTGTTTTTGGGGACTTTGAAGTGTTGAAAACACGTTGGAGAATGATTCTGGGTTGGACGCCGTGGCCCTTGTGTGGGGCGCCGCGGCGCTTGCCTCTGGAAATTCTGGGGGCCGCAGCCCAGGGTGCTAGGGCCGCAGCCCTTGCCCTGTTTTCACCCCGTTTGCTCGTTTTGACCCCGGGAACTTAGCTATGGGCCTCGGGAGTGTCCCTACTACTTGGATTAGTTTGGATTGATCTCTTGGAGGCTAGATATTGGTTTGGAAACCTTTGGGTTATCATGTTATTGATGGTGTTCTATGTTTGGTTATGACTAGGTGACCGCTAAAGGACTAAAAGTTGATCGTTCTCAAGGGTCATTCTTTTATTGGTTCTAGCTCGACTTTGAGGTAAGAAAACTGCACCCTGTGTATATGAGACATGCATGGTCATTATGATGCATGTTGGTTGATTCATGAATATGACATGTGTGGTTATTATTGATGCATGTCGGTTGATTAATATGTATGACCTGCATGGCTATTCTTGATGCATGTTGGTTGACTATTAAACGTGACATGCATGGCTGTTATTGGTGCATGTTAGATTGCTGGATGTATTGCATATAATGCACGAGGAACATGTGATTAGGACGTGCTTTGTATACTGGATATGATATTGTTCAGAGCTTGAGCCTCTGTGGTTGTGCATGGTCCTAAATGTACTAGTATTTGTTGGTAAGCATGCTAAGGACCTTATTTATGGATATTGGGCATGTGATATATGTTTGGTGGCATGGCTTACTTGTGTATGGCGCTGACTTATTAGTCAGAATCGATAATAGTGTCAGATCCGTCTGTGAAGCTGTAACTTATTAGTTAAGTTCACCACGGGCTAAGCACTGGTCGCGTTTTACCGACCTAAGGGTCAAAGATGGCAGTGCGTTGTGAACGCCAGACCAAATAAAGATTAGATCTAATCGAGGACGGCATTGAATGACTCATATGGGGTATTAATGCTAGACCGACCCAAAGGGTCGAAGAACTTATAAGCGCTTGCCTGGTCTACGACCAAATGACTATAGCCAAGGTATATGACCCCGGTGACCGTTTGTCACATGGCTAAGGGACGTTGTCCATAGTTTCGACTCTAGAGTCGTGGGGAAGGTTATGTTGGTGACTAATCACCATGCACCTATCCTAACCAATCTTATGAAAGAAACACTTATCAGTTGAGCCATGGTGACCCTATCGTCACGTGGCTAGAGGGAGCGATGCTCATTATTGTGACTTTTGGCTATTGTCACCTATCTAGATGGACCATTGGTTCCAAATGGTTACTATGGTTCTAGTTGATATTATATCATGTTATATTATGTTTTCTTGCTGGGCTTCGGCTCACGGGTGCTACGTGGTGCAGGTAAAGGCAAGAGGAAGCTGGACCATCCTTGAGTTGGAGAGCTTAGGTGATGACGTGTACATATGCAGCTGCTCGTCCGCCACGGCCGAGGTTTAAAGTGGAACTAGGGTTGAACCCTGTTTTGCCGCTTAGAACGGCCTGTTGTAAATATTTTCTGTAATAAACTCTGAAAATTATATTTTCGGGATCCCAATGTATAAATTAAACGTTCTAGTGAAACGTTACATCTTAACCAAAATGTTTAATCCCTAAATCGCTAATCATACTTAGTTCACGATTTTGGCCAAACGACTCGATTAGCGAGTTTAGCACTGTTTACAAGGCACACCGTAACGGTCCCAGGGGTTGGGGCGTTACAATAACGGTATGTTTACTTATCTTATCAACTGTCGATATCGGTCCTGTCCGATGTAACAAATACATCCAATCTTATCTACTTTGCTAATGTTCTGGAAAGAACATAACACTGTAATGTGTAAGTAGATCATATCGTAGATTGACAAGTTAGTGTAAATCCGGTGCACTGACTAATCTTAGGACTAACTTATTTTTGAACATATAATCATATTTATATTCCACTGTGATTACGTCACTATAAATAAGATTAGCTATATGCTCGGGATTTAATAGAAGTTTATATTAAACAAATAATCATGAAAATAAAACATGTGAGCAAAGTGATTGACCAAGTCAAAAAATGATTTCTATTATTTTATTGATAATAAAATGAGATTACAAAGAATTTGGGTTTTAATTAGTGCATAAAACCCCAACACAACTGTGGTGGACAAAAACGGTGATGCCTCTAATTGTGAAGAGGATCCAGTGGCGCTTGAGGCAAATGTACTAGTGCCCTTCAACTTCCATCCAATACCTCGATTGTGGCCACGACGGTGACCAAGTACCTTTGAGACGACTTGTGTCTCATTGATAGTGGCATTTCCTCCTTCGGACTTAGATTGAGACTAAGATTGGGATTGTGTTTGGACTTCTTGCTGCAAGGCATCTTGCAGTTTAGAAACAAGACAATTAATACATAATGTTTACCCAAAAACGGCTATTGATGACGTGGCAAGGATTTCTCGCACATGGGTGACACGTGGCTTAACACATGGCGGAATTGAAGTGCAAAGGTGTGGTTTGACTATCGACCAGCTACGCATCGCTTCGTTAGGCTTAATTATTAGATACGACCAGTCTAGTCGTATTGTTTGTTTTATTTACTTCTAAAGTTGTAATCTTATAATAACTACATTGAATATTTCCTCTTTATGACCTTCATACGCGATTATTAAGGAAAGTAAAGGCCCATTGGCCCATGTAACCCTCCTTGAGCCTATAAATATGCATGAAATAGCTCAAGGAAGGGACTTTTGATCTCTAAATCTTTTTCCTGAGTATTGAGAGAAAGAGAGCATTAAGTAAGTATTCATCATCTTATTGTAATTCCTTCAAGGTTTGTGAAACTCAAGAACCCTAGTTCTTTGATCACGGCTTTGAGACTCAATATTAATAATAGCACTAAGTGGACGTAGGTCATTACTATTCTTTGGGGCCGAACCACTATAAATCCTTGGTGTTTTCTTCTTATCCATTAGATTGAATTCTTGATTGTCATTTTATCTTTTGTCGTATATTTGACTCCGTGTCGTTGGCCAAATCGATGGTCAACATTCTGGTGCTTTCATTGAGAGTTTGAAAAACTGTAAGAAAATCTAATGGTGAAAACATCCAAGAAGACTGGATAGGTCGCTGGCGCTGCACCATCCCAACCTCCTCCCCCAAATGTGGCTGAGAATGAACCACATTTGGAGTTTGACGAGGGGGAGTTAGATTCCGAAACACTGAGGGCAACACTGGGAGTGCTGCTGGATGAGTTGGCTAATCTAAGGGCCAATCAGGAGAATGTCGCGGAGACAATGGCAATGCAACAGAGGGAAATTGAACGCCAGCGCCAGGAGCTGAGTGAGCGGCAGGCGAACATGGACCGTCGGCAGAGGGACGCCATGGCCACACAGTAAGAAGAGCTATGTAAGACATAACTCCCTAAACTAGAAAACAAAAAATAAACATCATAAACGTAATAATCATCGTGCGATACATAAGCACCATATCACACTAACATAATGTGTGTTACACTCACACACATAAATACTAACAAGTCATGTTGATCGGACATGAAATGTAATCTGCCTTGCTTGCGCTGTACTCACACTCAGCATTACCACGGTGGCACCTAGTCTAGCGTGCGCTGTACTCACACTTGGCTGTTCCCTCGAGACATCGTTGCCCTGCCTGCGCTGTATTCACACTCGACAATTCCGTGGTGACATCCTATTATCCTGAGTTATACACACCCAAGATAATTCCTGCAAGTGCTATACTCACACAAGCAGCTAGAATCTAGTAGCACGCCTACTCTATCATCTGAGCATGTCTACTAACTAAAATCCCTAGCACTATCCTCATGCTAGTCAACCTAATGCAACAATTCAGGTCACAAATATAATTACATAACTAACATATAAGAAAACAAGGTTGTATGCATAACGTACACCCTGTGCGCAGATGTCCACTCTTCTTACCTTAAGCAGTGAATTGTCCGCTAACGTATCCCGAACCATTTGCTGTGTCACATCGACGACTGCTGGCTCCTAGACGTCCAATTACACAGAGACAATTCAGGAAAAATAAAAATAGGCATTAGGGTTTTATTTCGAAATAATTTAACTATGCAATTTTAACATGCATGACATGTAAATTAAAATTGTTTTCCACAAAGTTTCAAACCATCATGTCACATGCACAAACAATGATGTTTCTAACGTATCGCATGAATTCATATAAATACTTTTTATGTGAAAATTATCAAAATACCCTTTAATATCATAATTACATTAAAGACTCAATAATTTTCTAAAAATTATCATACGACAACAAAATTTAATAAACAACTTTTCCAAAACCCTAAATAATCATCAAAGGCTCATATAAGACTAGAAAAATAATTTTTAACATTTATAAATTATTTTTCCTCAATTTCTCAAATAATTCTTTTTGAAAAAGAACCAGGATGTTTTCGCATGGTCACATTCAGACATGGTAGGGATAAATCTGAATGTGGTAAGCCACGCTCTAAATATTGACAAGAGCTTCCCCCCGAAGCAGCAAAAGTGAAGACTCCTGGACGACGACAGGAAGAAGGCCCTAAAGGAAGAGGTCGACAGGTTAAAGGCAAACCGATTCATACACGATGCCTTCTACCCCGATTGGGTCGCCAACCCGGTGCTAGTTCCAAAACCTAACGGGACATGGCGAAACTGTATTGATTACTCTGACCCCAATAAGGTTTGCCCTAAGGACTGCTTCCCCTACATCGGATCGACCAGCTTGTAGACGCCACAGCTGGGCATGGACTTATGTCATTCATGGACGCTTATTCTGGATATAACCAAATCTCCATGCATGCCCCAGACCAAGGGCATACGAGTTTTGTGATAGACAAAGGACTATATTGCTACAATGTCATGCCGTTCGGACTCAAGAATACTGGAGCCACATACCAATGGCTCGTAAACATGATGTTCTTCGAACAGATAGGTAATAACATGGAATTTTATGTTGATGATATGTTAGTTAAATCTAAACATAATAGTAACCATGTGGACGACCTTGAAGAGTGCTTTGCCGTGTTACGGAGGTACGACATGAAGCTCAACCCCCAGAAGTGCTCTTTTGGAGTTTCGTGAGGGAAGTTCCTAGGTTTCATTGTGAATGCCCAGGGAATAGTGGCTAATCTAGACAAGATACAGGCTTTAATTGATATGCCCTCACCTCGAAAGCATAAGGATGTCCAAAGTTTGACTGGACGGATGGCGGCATTAAGTAGGTTTATCTCGAAATCTACAGACTGTTGTCTTCCATTTTTCAACCTTTTGAGGGGAGGCAAAAAATTCGAGTGGACAAAAGAATGTGAGCTAGCTTTTCAGGAGCTCAAGAAGCACCTCACGTAGCTTCCTATCTTGTCGAAACCTATCACAGGAGAAGTTTTGTACCTATATCTCACTACGACCGAGCACACCATTAGTGTCGTGCTCATCCGAGAAGAACAGAAGGTGCAAAAGCTAGTATACTATGTCAGCAAAAGGTTATTGGAGGCAGAATCGAGATACCCCATAATGGAGAAGTTGGTTCTCAGCCTAATCCACTCATCTCGAAAGCTCCGACCTTACTTCCAGGCGCACCCCATCCATGTGCTAACTAATCAACCACTAAGACAAGTCTTATCCAAGCCAGAAGCCTCGGGCCGATTACTAAAATGGGCCGTTGAACTCGGACAATTCGAGATCACCTACCATCCGAGGACAACCATAAGAGCACAGACCCTGGCAGACTTCATAGTGGAATGCATTGGAATGACTAACGATGAAGTTATAACCCCAACCTGCGAGCTGTGGAAACTTTATGTTGATGGGTCTTCCAATGAAAATGGGTCGGGGGCAGGAATAATACTGATCACCCCAATAGGAAGTCAATTTCACTCTGCTTTGAGATTTGACTTCGAAGCGTCAAATAACGAGGCTGAATACGAAGCTCTACTGGCAGGACTTTGAATAGCCAAGGAACTCAAGGCTAAGGCGATACATTGCTACAGTGACTCCCAGTTGGTGGTCAACCAAATCTTAGGGGAATACCAGGCTCGTGGGACGAGAATGGCTGCATATTTAGAAAAAGCAAAGGCAGCACTCGAGCATTTTGAATTTTACACGATAGAACAGGTTCCCCGAGAGCGAAATTCGAATGCAGACGCCTTAGCCAGGCTCACCACATCCACCGAGGTCGATGAGCTGAATGTCGTGCCAATCGAACATCTACCGACACCCAGTACAAGCGAGCATGAACAGAAAGATGTCTGCATGATTAACTCCGAGCCAACCTGGATGACCCTGATAATTGAGTACCTGGAAACCAGCATTATCTTAGAAGAACGGACCAAGGCTCGAAAACTGATGTATCAGATTCCCAAGTACACCATTATGGATGGAAGGCTATATAGAAGAGGATACTCTATGCCATTACTCAGATGTGTGAATCCACCCGAGGCTAAGAAGATCATAGAAGAGATTCATGAAGGATTCTGTGGAGACCACACTAGGGGGCATAGCTTATCCAAGAAAATCATATGCCAAGGGTACTTCTGGCCTACCATCAAAGCAGATTTGTTTGATTACGTCAAGAAATACAATAAGTGTCAACGGTTCGCCACAATCCCTCGAGCTCCACCTTTCGAGCTAACTATGATGACCTCCCCATGGCCATTTGCGGTCTGGGAATTGACCTCATAGGCTCGTTGCCAACTGGAAAATGCAGAGTCAAGTACGCAGTAGTCGCAGTAGATTACTTTACGAAGTGGATCGAGGCTGAACCTCTGGCGAAAATTACCTCGAAAAAAGTCTTGGAATATGTGGTAAAGAACATCATCTGCCGATATGGGATGCCAAGGAAGATAGTGTTCGATAACGGTACTCAATTCGATAGCGACTTGTTTACCAACTTTTGCGAGAAAAATGGGATAATAAAAAGCTTCTCCTCCGTGGCCCATCCCCAAGCGAATGGCCAAGTCGAGGCTATAAATAAAGCCCTGAAGAGTTCTCTGAAGAAAAAATTGGAAGAAGCTAAAGGGAAATGGCCAGAAGAGTTGCCCCAAGTTTTGTGGGCATATCGAACCACAGCCCGTACTTCAACGGGACATACCCCTTTTTCTCTGGCATATGGATGCGAGGCTATGCTACCAATCGAGGTCGAAATACCCACCATTCGAACCCATGCTTATGACCAAGCCTCGAACCAGTCCCTGCTCGAAATAAGTCTGGACCTGATTGAAGAAAGAAGGGACGAGGCTCAGCTAAAAAATGTTGCATACCAGCAGCGAGCTACTCGGTATTTCAATAAGAGGGTTCGAAATAGAAAATTCGGTGTGGGCGATTTGGTGCTGAGGTGTGTGTTCTTGGCTACATGGGACCCAGCTGCTGGCGTGCTTGGGCCTAGTTGGGAAGGACCTTATCAGATAAAATCAGTTATCCGACCTGGCGTCTACAAATTGGAAAGATTGAATGGAAATTTGGTACCACGAGCATGGAATGGCGAACATCTGCGACCTTACTATCAATAGTGTAGGAACAATGACACTTATAACCATGCTTGTTTATCTTTGCTATGTTTCTGTTAATAAATTGTTCAATTCTGAATAAACTTCGTTTTTCATTTCAATATGCTGTATTTTTTGCAAACTCTCTTGATTTAATAACCTATGGTAACACTCATAGGATATTAAGGGAGCATTAGTGGTATATATACCGTCAACTTGAAAAAATAAAATAGCATATACGAAAAGCATAAAAGTGTTTGGATATAACCAAATATGCGAGCTAAGATAGTTTGGACATAAAAGTGTTTGGATATAACCAAATACGCAAGCTAAGATAGTTTGGACATAAACAAATTATTAAAAATAAAAGTGTTTGGATATAACCAAATACGCGAGCTAAGATAGTTTGGACATAACCAAATTATTAAAAATAAAAGTGTTTGGATATAACCAAATACGCGATCTAAGATAGTTTGGAGATAACCAAATTATTAAAAATAAAACTGTTTGGATATAACCAAATGCGCAAGGAAAAGTAATTTGGATAAAACCAAATGTGCGATCTAAGACATAACTAGATAAAAAATAAAAGTGTATGGACTACGAACCAAAACCACGACTTGAATAGGTTTGGAACAAACCAGCTAAAACTAATCGACAGTAAGTTGGAACATAAATAAACCTACTTCAAGTTGAGTCGAGAACAAGGCTGGAATATCTTGCAAAAAGATAGTTTCGACCTCATAACCTTGGGGAGTTACCCAAGGAAGAGGAAAAGTAACTAAAAAAGCAAGATATAACTAAACCACTTATGTTAAACACCATACAAGTACCTTCGGGTGTATGGTAAAAGTAAGTTTCGACCTTGACAAATAACGAGATCGGACGCGGATACGTTGAGTAAACTATGCATGAATGCATCGAAGCTCGAGCTTAAAATCCACCACATGTTTGTATGAGTAAACAGACATAAGGACTCTTTAATATAAATTGCTTGAAATCTTTCATCTTAGGAAATGTAAAGCAATATTAAAGTAAAGTAAAAAACGGTATCATAAATATCGTGAACAAAAGAAAAAATAGCTCTTAAACGAGCTATAAATTGTTTTGACCCCAGGGGCATAAAAAACAGAGGATAAAAGCTATTACAAAAGATTCAAAGGGACGCAGCCCCGGGTAAAGACTTAGGTGGGATGAGCATCCTCCTTAGCCTTCTCAGCATCCTCCTTGGCTCTCTCTGCCTCGTCCCGAGCATCGTCCTCCACGTCGAGCCGAGCCTGCCATTTGGCCACGAGTTCTGCCTCGAAAGAGCCTAGGAAGCTGGTATCGAGATCGACATTACTGGCCCAGATCCAATACATGGCCAGGTCGACCGCCCGATCTTTCTTCTCCTTAAACTCTGCTAGGAGACGAACCTTTTCTCCCTCCATTATTTCAAAAGTGGCCGCTTTCTCCTCCTCAAGCTTGGCATTGATCCTCTCAAGCTCCGCGAGCCAGGCATTCACCTTCTCGAGCTCGGCTGTCTTGGCCTTCATTTGTTCAGCTTCAGCCACCATCTTTGCCTTTTTGGCCTTGAGCTCGTCAGTAAGCTTAAGTTGGAGATCCTTCGACTCTTGGGCGTAGGACATGCTCGAATGGACCTCATTGTTCAACTTATAATTAAGTTGAGCAGAGACAGCCAGAGCCTGACACACAAAGAAATCGAGTTAGGACATACATTAAGCACAAGAACAACTAATAATGAGATGAGAGAAGTTACCGCAGCAATGAGCTCGATACTCTTGTCGTAAAGTGTATTCCAGTCCCGAGCATTGTTCAAAAACTGCCACTGAGGGGCGTCAAAGCCACCAAAGCTCTGGCCCACTCGGGACAGAATGTCCGAGCCAAGTGTAGCCCCATGGGGCCAGGCAGCATTGTCGATTACATACTCGTCGCCGTGAGTAGAAATTGACAACATGCGTGTTGAAGAGGCCGAGGGTTTTTTTGGGGGTAGGCCGAGCGTCGAGTGAACCATGATCGGAGGAGGCAAGAGAGGAACGACCGTAGTGGGCACTTTGACCACAGCTGGGCTTGTAACAGTGGCAGCTGGTGGAGGAGGAGTCTTATCAGCCCTCTTAAGGACCTTGGTGGGTCGGTCTGACTTTCGCAAGCCCCTCGGGCGCTTACTCCTCTGGGCCCCCTCACCATTGGCGAGCACGGTGTCGAGGTCGAAGTCCATAACACCTGCACAATTACACCGCATTATAAGATATTCCAAGATAAAAAGTCAGCATGGAGCAAACAGGCAAGGAATAAAAGGACAAGTAGAGAGAAAACTAACTGGAACTCTCCCCCGAGCTCGTGCTCGGCGACTACGAAATTCCCCCATCTTCAGAGGAGGCGGGGGGAGTACCTTCCCTATACGTGGAAGTCAACCTCGAAAGGTCTCTATAATTGTTTGTCCCATATTGAACAGCTATTCCGTTCCATACCTCGTTCAGACTATACATAGTGTCATACTTCCCGAGCCAACTATCGAACCTATGAACCCTCTCATCTACCCAGGACCATACATAAAAATGGTCCCTATCATCCTTACACAAGACTAATCTGTCAGGCTTATGCTTAAGTAGTGAGGGAGACCATAAGTCTGAGCTAAGGATGACCATACCTCTGATGCTCGAGCTTGAGGCCTCATCATTGGCCTCGTTCCCCGATTGCGGACTCCTGCGACGTCGAGCTGGGGATTGTGGCTTAGCACTTCGCCTCGGAGGAAGGCTTCCAGTTGGGAGAGGCACAAACTCCCACTTGGTGTATTTTTTGCTGGACCAGTCGAACTTGGACTGATCCTTCTCCAGGAGGCCGTAGGCTCGAAGCTTATCTTCATGAAGAAGATAGGAAAGGGAGCGCCTACCGTAGGGAAGTTGGAGCAAAGCCTCCTTATGCTCTTTCATCTCCTTGGTGGGAGTGGGTCGACGGTAGTTGGCTGGAAAAATGAACATATTATGACTGGTACGAGCCTAAGCAAAAACTCGAGCATAAAAAGAATAAATTTTTAATGAACTTACGGATTCGCCTGAACGAGTAGTGTTTGGAAGAAGCCAAGCCATCCGTCAAAAAGAAAGCCTTCTTGAAATCTGGGGGATGGTTGGGTAGATCCTCAAAGTTTTTCTTCTCCTTGGGATATCTCGAAAGGTAATAGAAGCCATCTCCTCCCTGAGCTCGGGAGGGATTGCTTTTCAAACAAAAAAGATACAAAATCTCCTTTGGTGAAGGTCCTTCCCACTTTAGTTCGTGGTAAAGCGACCTCAGGGCAGACAAAACCCTGTACGAATTGGTGTTGAGCTGGAAAGGGGCGAGCCCAACGAAGTCCAATAAGTTCTTGAAAAAGGACTTTAAGGGCAATAAAGCCCCTGCCTTCATGTGCTCTTGGCTTCAGGCTGTGTACTTCAACTTGTTGTTGGGGTTCCCATCTCCCGGGGCACGGAAACTTCGCTCATGGGAGGTCGGAGCTCAACACCTCAGCGAGCCCAATAGTCCAATATTATGAACGGCCAAGACGTCAGAGATCTGCCCTAATGAAGAAATCGAGCTCCAGTAGTGTTCGGCCTCGAAGAATTCTCTCTTCGAGGTGGGAATGGAGGTTGACTGCGAGGTAGAAGGGGGGCTTGATGGTTCTTCCAGCAGTTAAAATTGAAGGTCCCCCGGCTTGAAGGAGATTGTCACTCTAAGAGTGGGATCGATGGGGCTTGGTCTGGGTTCGGGGTCTGGATCTGGGTGGATGGCGACCCTAAGTCTCTTCATTTTCCTCTCCTCGACCTCGTCGATTTGACGTCCAAAGTGATCTTGGGTATCTTCTTGCTCACGCCTTAGTTGGTACTCCCGAATCAAGCGCTGATTCCGGGTGAAAGGTGACTCTGGGCTCGGAGTTTTCGGTGAGTAAGGAATTGCGAGCTTTGACCCCCACCACTTCTCCAAGTTCTGCGGCATCCAGCAAAAGAGCAAAAAGGTGAGGGTCAGGCGAATAAGAAATCAAGAATGAAAATCAAGATGACCTAAGCTCGAATGATCAAGGCTACAGGGCAAACTCGATCCAAAGGACGAGGCCAGTCTCGGAGCGTGTATTCCACGGAAAGGAAGGAAGGTGGATTTATTTTTGAAGATCCCAATATTTCAGGGAAAAAAGTTGGCGGTTACTCAAAAAGTGATATTTTTGGGAAACGTGCAATTTAAAAAACCCTATTTTTTTACCCAATATCTTGGTGTACAAGATATGTCATTCGAAATTCAAAACCTCAGTAAAAGAACCGTATTTGGGTCTTTTACACAGAATCTGGGTTTGGAACCCATGATATTAGAACTTAAGACTAATATTTATTAGCTGAAACACTCTAGTGTGCAAAACTAGTGAGTGAACCAACAGTGCAACAATATAAACGTGCATGAAAACAATGTATATACACGGGCATACAAAGCTATGAACAGGGACTTACACAATGCAATCGGCGAAAACAGAGAGATTGATGATTGAATAAGCGATTTCAAAAACAATCTCATGGAGTCGAAGAGGCCAACGTTGCTTTGTCTTCTCGGCTTGGAGAACATGCAAGAGCTAGGCAAAGAAATTTCTGGCTTTTTCTTCTTTTCTCTCTCTGAAAGCTTGACCATGAAAGTAAAGTGGGGAAGATGAATGGGGATATATTTATAGACCCCTGGGAATGTTAAAAGCTGAACTAATCTGGGCCATTGGCCAGATTTCGTATCCGATCCGACGGTCAGGGACCAATGAAATGATAATACCATAAAGTTGGCAGGCGAACGAATGTGGGTAGGGTACCAAGGCACTCAAGTACTTTGATTGGTCAATGCTCGGCTGACGCATGTCCACACTCGAGTGCATTTGATGGTACAGTTTCCAGGAGGAGCAGTTCAAAAGTTTTCTTCTCATAGGATTCGAACTGATACTTTTGAGGGGAAAAAATGTTACACTCAGATTTCGAGATAAGAGGTTATGACCCCCAAAGCTACGCTCGTCAAATGTGAGCTTGAAATGTATGAAAACATTGTATGGTCCAGCTATAAAATCTCTAAAGTAAAACAACGACCTCGAAGATGTGTAACCTCGGGATACTTTCTGAGTTCGAAATAGCACAACACTGGGATACATCTGTTACCAATTGTCTTCAGATAAAATAGTCCGATCTTGGGAAGTGCAAGCTCGGGTGTGATAGCTTTGACAGTATCTATCTACTCCGAGCATGTCCTGAAGTTGGGTGATACGTTCGTAATAGTTCTATAAGTCTTGACAGTCACAATGCCGATTGCTGATCTTGAAGACCTGTTGAGTCACCTAGGATAGCCTGTTACTTGTGAACATATTTATTGTTGTGTAATCCCAATATTCAAGGGATACCATTTTGTAGCGCCCCAACTCCAGGGACCGTTACGATGTGCCTTGTAAACAGTGCTAAACTCGCTAATCGAGTCATTTGGCCAAAATCGTGAACTAAGTATGATTAGCGGTTTAGGGATTAAACATTTTGGTTAAGATGTAACGTTTCACTAGAACGTTTAATACATACATTGGGATCCCGAAAATATAGCTTCAGAGTTTATTACAGAAAATATTTACAACGGGCCGTTCTAAGCGGCAAAACAGGGTTCAACCCTAGTTCCTCTTTAAACCTCGACCGTGGCGGACGAGCAGCTGCATATGTACACATCATCACCTAAGCTCTCCAACTCAAGGATGGTCCAGCTTCCTTTTGCCTTTACCTGCACCACCTAGCACCCGTGAGTCGAAGCCCAGCAAGAAAACCCGATAAAGCATGATATAATATCAACAATAATCATAATAGCCATTCAGGACCAACGGTCCAAAATAGATAGGTGACAGTAGCCAAAAGTCACAGAAGTGGGTACAGCTCCCTCTAGCCATGTGATGATAGGGTCACCAGGGCTTAGTTGATAAGTGGTTCCTTCATAAGTTTGATCAGGATAGGTGCATGGTGATTGGTCACCAACATAACCATCCTCCTGACTCTAGAGTCGTAACTAAGGACAGCGTCCCCCAGCCATGTGACAAACAGTCACCGGGGTCATATACCTTGGCTGTGAACATCTGGTCTTAGACCAAGTAAGTGCTTATAGTTCTCATTGACCTTCTGGTCGGTCCAGCATTAATACCCTATATGGGTCATTCAATGCCAACCTCGATTAGATCTAATCTTCATTTGGCCCGGCGTTCACAACGCACTGCCACTTCTGACTCTTTGGGTCGGTGAAACACGATCAGTGCTCAGCCCGTGGTGAACCTAACTAATAAGTCACAGCTTCACAGAAGGATCTAACACCATTGCCGATTCTGACTAATAAGCCAGCGCCATACACAGGTGAGCCATGCCACCAAACATATATCACATGTCCAATATCCATAAACAAGGCATTCAGCATGCTTACTCAACAAGTATTAATACAATTAGGACCATGCACAAACTCAGAGGCACAGGCTCTGAACAATGTCATATTCAGTACTCAAAGCATGTCCTAATCACATGTTTCTCATCCATCATATGCATTATATTCAACAATCCAACATGCACCAATCATAGCCATGCATGTCATGTTTAATAACCAACCAACATGCACCAATCATAGCCATGCATGTCATGTTTAGTAACCAACCAACATGCATCAAGAATAACCATGCATGTCACACTTAATAATCAACCAACATGCATCAGGAATAGCCATGCATGTCATATATACACACATGGTGCAGTTTTCTTACCTCAGATTCGAGCTAGAACCAGTATAAGACCGACCCTTGAGAACAATCAACCTTTAAGCCTTTAGCGGTCACCTAATCATAACCAAATATGGGATTCCATCAATAAAATGATCAACATAGGTTCCCAAACCAATAACTAGCCTCCGGAAGATCAATCCCAACTAAACCAAGTAGTAGGGACACTCCCGAGGCCCATAGCTAACTTCCCGGGGTCAAAACGAACAAACGGGGTGAAAACAGGGCAAGGGCTGCGGCCCTAGCACCTTGGGCCGCGACCCCCAGAATTTCCAGAGGCAAGCGCCGCGGCGCCCCACACAAGGGCCGCGGCGCCCAGCGAAACAGAAAGCCCACCTGCTAACCCGAGCTAGGGCCGCAGCGCCCAATCTAGAACCATTATCAAACGTACTTTTAACATTCCAAAGTCCCCAAAAACATACCTTAACATTCCCCAATCATCAAAACAAAGTTCCCAAGCTTCCCAATACTTCAAAACCCTCAAAACCCAAGGTTCAAACGAACCGAAAACCCAACGATTCACAAAATCAAATCAAAGCTTAGGATCGCTATGCCTCAATCCTTGCTTGATTCCGACTCCTAGAACTCAAGATTTCTTCGAAAATACTCAAACGGTAAAACAGACCGTCAAGAGAGAGAACGAGAGGTTTTCTAACGTACGTTCTTATCTGACAAGCTACTTCAAGCTTAAGTAACCTCAAATAAAACCTAGTGCTCGGGGTCCCGAAAACACCCCCGGGGACACTATAGTCAAAACTCCTGATCCCAAATATTCTCAATCTATCACCAAATAAACATTCCTATTACCCCAAAATTGACCCCGTTATGACAAAACCGCAAACTCATAATCTATGATCGTCTCATGCCGAATAGCTCGAATATATCTCCATAATAATGAAATCTCATTCACAAATTACAATATGCACCCGATTTACAAATATGCCATCAACAGGCCAAATTACCAAAATGCCCTTATAATTATAGATACCCCATATGCATGCATTCACCATCATATAATAATATAATTCATGTAATCATGCATATAATCATTAAATATCATAATAAATCAATTATGGCCCTCCCGGCTTCCTAATCAAGGTTCTAAACCTTATTAGGAAATTTGGGGCATTACACATTTAGTCTGTTATCTGTTCCCTATTTTTATGTGACGTTTCCATGTATATAGGAGATATTGCATTTAATGTCATTATTTGAATTGATGTACAAAATATCTTCCCAAAATATGTGGGAATGAACTCTGTAACCTTCCCTATAAATAGAGGAGGAATGACCACTTGTAAAAGATTGATTTATGATTTTTTGAGAGAAAGCTCTGGGTAATTCATCTCTGAAGAATTTCTAGAAAACTCTAAGTCTTAATAACATAGACTCGTGGACTAGGCATAATTAACTGCTGAACCACGTAAAAATCTTCTTGTTTCTCTTCATCATCCATTCGATTCATAGTTTCCATTGTTTAATCGCTCTACGATTTAAGTTGACGAAAAACGGCGTCAATAAATTATAACTCAATTATTTTTTTATGAAATTGTATAATATAATTATAGCAGACATCCCACCAATTTTGAGAAATTTCGAATAATTTATAGTGCCAAAATCTGAGTTCAAAAAATTTGTTTTCCACGCGTATAAAAAAAATTAGTCACGCGTGTAATTGACTGTTTGAACTCTAATTTGGGCACTGTAAATTATTCGGAATTTCCCAAAAATTAGTGGGATGTTTGCTATAACTATAATATACACAGTGATGAAAAAAAATTGGATTATAATTTTTCCAAATGCCAGAAATAAAAAACGTCTCTACAGTATGAGCATTTTCTATGCCCCTACCAAAATATTTTCTTATAATATAATATTCAAACAAGAACACATTTAAAACTAAAGTACTCTATATAAGTAAATCAAACTACAAAAAATTAAAATATAACAAAATAATTTAGAGAGCTTATCTTAGAAAATTTGAATAAGTAATTAAATACATATATGTATGTATAATAATAAAATAGTATTTAAATAAACAGGAGACACAGATTATATGCTCTTTTTTATTAAAAAAAAATTAAAATTACCTAACACTACTAAAAGAAGGACGTACAAGTTATTATAAATCGTAATAATTTTTTTAAATAATAGTTTTCTGAAAAATCGAAGCTATTTTATAATAATGTTATTTGTTTGCTTTGCAAATAAATAAGAAGAAAAGGGAAGTCCACTAGCCAAACTATTTGAAGCTACTTCGGAATAAATCACCAAAAACCATGTTGTTCATCCTCAAAACATTTGTTGTTGAATAGACATATATCTCAAAACATTTGATGTGGATTAGACTAGAGCTGTAAATACGGGCCGGACTTTCTAGCACGGCACGAAACTGGTACGGGCCCGGGAGGCACGAGCATGACACGGCACGAAAAAATATGGGCCTGGGCCAGGCACGACACGAATTGAAAATTGGCACGGCACGACATGGGACTGAGCACGGCACGACACGAAAGCACGAACAAACTAGCCCGAAAACACGACATGATAAAAAGTCTGATGTTTTGACATTAACAATCATAATAAATTTTTATTTGTCAATTATTAATAAATTAAAATGATAATAGAAGTCTTATTATTCTCAATGTTTATATTTTTATAATTATATTAATTTATTTTAAGATTTGAGTTAAATTTTTTAGCATTTATTAGTAGCTATTAAAATTCTAATAATTATTTTTGATATAATTTTGTGTAAAATATTGTTAAAAAGTATATAAAAATATCTAAAATTATATTTTAAACAAATAAATGTATTTGGTTTGGTGGTAAGTCCATTGATGGTTAAAGAGGATGTGAAGGGTTCAATTCTTCATTTTCATATTTTTTGGCAATAATAAAGTGGGCCGGCCCGAATAAGGAAAGTGGGCTGGCCCGACACGGCACGACATGGGCCAGGCCCATGGGCCGTGTTGGGCCTACTTTTTAAAAAATGGGCCAGTCCGTTCCGGCACGAATTGAATATGGGTCAAGCCCGGCCCGACCCGAATTTATTGAAAGCACGAAAATATGGGTCGGGCCGGCCCATATTTACACCTCTAGATTAGACATCACAATATCATGCTCAATTAATGCTTGTTAAATTAGACTAATTTTATATAAGGGTGCACGACGAGCGGATTGGACAGTCTGTGTGGTTTTTTTATTTGGCAGTTTTAGAAAAATGCAACTTATACAAGAAAAACTGCTTTCAATAAGACCAAGAAAGTATTATTAAATACATACCATAACACTTTTGATGTGTTAAGAAAATTAGTGTTATCGTAGGTCAGAGTACTTTGCATAACACTTTTTCATAGTTATAAAGAAGTATTATTGTATAGTTTTCGATAACATTTATTTTGTGTTATTTTGCTAAATAGATAAGTGTTTCGTTATGTTATTTGTAATAGTTTATATAACACATTTTACCACTTATGAAGTAGTGTTAGAGCATAGTATGAAATAACACATTTTTCTAGTTATATGTAACAGGTTGAATAACATTATTTTATACTTATAATTATAAGTTTAGACTTTTTTCTACATTATTGGAAGAATTTTAAAAAAAAAAATCAACTAATTAATGTCATGCATATAAGTTTATATAACAATTTTTTTAGTTGGAGCCAAAAAGACAATATAAATAAATATTTATTAATTACTTAAATTGAAGTACAATATTTAGTCTAGTTTAGGCTTCCAAAATCATATTACAAGATAATTCTACAAAATTAGAATTATATCATCTACAAAGTTAGAATAATACATCATTTGATTCTAAAGACCAAAACTACAAATGCTGCTTGATTTTTCTTTAAAGAAAGACAATCTCATAATACCTGCACATTGCAAAAAAAAATATATAAAAAAGTCATTCAATCATTAGCAAAGTAAAAAGTAAATTGTTTCATTAGAAGTGAAAACATATATGAATTGAATGGGATAACTAGAGCTAGAACCTAATTGTCATTTATAATAACTAGTATACAAATAAATCATTTATCAAACTACCCTACTTTTATAGAAATATAAATCTTACTTATATATGCTTTGTTTGCATAAAAGAAAAAAAAATTATGTTGAAAAAAAAATTAAAAAATCATTCATAACTCTTAGCATAAAATCCATAAAAACTAACAATCATATGTCAAGGAAAATACAATCTACAAATGATTTACTGCAAATACTATAGTTTTCACCCCTGAATGGTTAATACTTTTATTTTTACCATTCCATTATTTGGATCAATGCCTAATGTTATAGAGATAGAAAATAAGACCCCTCAATTCAATTATCTCAACAAATTTTCATGTTTATGCATAATATGGCTAGTGCATATTCATTTGAAAGCAAAAAAGTAGAATTGTACTTGGTTAAGAGAATTATATTACAGCCAACAAATCAATTATACATATGAAACGAATCATGTGTACAGTTTTATATTAAACAATTAATGAGATTGGTAATTGATAGTGCCATACATGGCTCACTTGTCCAAGATGTTTCAACATTTATAAAAGGTCCAATGGCTTGCCACTTGTGAGTCCTCATAAAACCATGTATGCTCTCAAGCATTTGATAATTCATAATTAGAAAATAAGATACTATAAAATGAGCATAAATTTACAATTGATATAGATCAATCATTATTTTTGTTGTTGAATAAACACCAACATAATACGCTCCACAGCACCATTAAAAAGAAAAAAAAGAATAAAAGATGATGGCCCACCACAAGTCATTATTAGTAATTGACATTTATATATATATATATGGGGATTCTTTGGTAGGGCTCTGTTGTGTTTCTCAACCTTTGAACAGTTTTCGGCGTGATTTTTTTTTATGACCATGTATATTGTAGTTATTTAGAGCATCCTGCAAATTTTCAGAAAATTCTGAATAATTTACAGTGCCGAAAACAGATTATTGCAGGCATCACTAATTTTTGTATGCGCGTGAAAAATAGCATGTTTGAACTTAATTTTCGGCACTGTAAATTATTCAGAATTTTCTGAAAATTTGCAGGATGCTCTAAATAACTACAATATACATGGTCATAAAAAAAATCGCGCCGAAAACTGTTCAAAGGTTGAGAAACACAAAAGAGCCCTACGATAAAGAACCCTACCAAAGAATTATCCCATATATATATATATTCTAGCCAAAATAGAGAAGAAGATGGACACCAAATAACATATATGCATGAATAACGTGTATCATTTGAGGATAAGATTTTAACGCTTATTAAATAATAGAAGAAAAATAAAAGAAAGGTCAATATAAAATTTAAACGGGCAGAGGGAAGAAAATTAAAAAGGAAAGAAAATAAGAAAAAAACATAGCATGATATTTTCCATTCAAATCAAAGCATTGATTCGAAATTAAAACTTGCAGCAAGCATCCTATGAATCTACATATATATATGTGAGTTCACTATAAGTTTGACATTGTGTATGTATCTATCCTTACAATTGTAGGTGGTGATGATATAAAGAAGAAAAAAAATGATGTGGGGATATAAAATTAAGCTCTTTATACTTCTAAAGAGTACAGAGAGAAATATGAAAAGAGAACTATCAAAAGTTAAGCAACACCCTGTAATTTGGTTATGGAAGGCATAAATCAGAACTCAATTACTTCGCCACCAAATCAAATATGTCCGAGCTCTATCACAAAACAATATTAAAAATATATATATTACAATCTTTAAAGAAAGACAAATATATATATATAAGTATAAGTTTTTTGTGTGTTTAAAACTAAAACCCAAGACTCTGTATATAGGCAAGAAAGGAGAGGCATAAACTCTTATCTACCAATGTGGGACAAAACCCAATTTAGTTTTTCCATTCAAATATCCAACAAAAATAGATTCCAAAAAGTTGACTGCTGATGCTGCCATCTTTCTTTGAGCAAGTTTCCCATATTTCTAACCCCGTTCGTTTCAAGTACTCAACTACATGCCAAGAGTTTACTTGCTTAGTACACACTTACACAAATATTGATTACGCATATGTAGCAAAGAATTTAACAAAAGTGAGAGAAAGAGAGTACTTATCATTAGTCTATCCCTATGTTGCTCTCCCCAACAAGCCTAGGTGTTAGATCCATTCGGTAATTCATATTTGCCCATGCATGAAGAAAATGCAAAAGAGACAACAAATATACTTTTAACCTTTTCTCTTTCAAAGTTTGAATTTTATTTATTTAATTTAATTAGTAAGAGGAAATTTATATTTTAATACTTATGATTTCTTATTCTATCTAGCTAGCTTTATGGCAGAGTGATGATGATAATATATGGACCCCAATCATGAAAAAAGAAACGATAAATTATGATTATATCTATCTAGATTTATGGCAGACATGATGATAATATAGGGACCCCAATCTTGAAAAAAAAAAACAATAAATTATGATTAAGGTCTTAGGGCATGAATCACATGTGTGCTCTTGCCACCAATGATAGAAGATATTGTTTTTCTGCAATATGCATTAGACAAGATATTGTAAGAGCAACTCCAACGGGAGTTGCTCAAAAAATGCTTCCAATGGATTCAAGAACGAGAGAACAAACTAATGCTCCGTTCCAGTATTTCAATTGAAATACCGATCTAGAGGTTCCAATTATAGGAAAACAAAAAGTAACGAGCTCCTGTTCTTAATTTTTGAACAATTATCCGATCTAATTAGACGTTAAAAATATATTAGTGATTGATGCGGGAAAGGCCTTTCCCATGAGTGGATTATCTATTTTTTATGAGTCCTATTGCCCAGCAGTGGCAACGTTGCTAGTTTTCTTCTAAATTAAACCATTCCACATTATCAGCCAGCCTCTCTATGTTGACCATGACTGACAAGCATTTTTTTGAGCAACTGTCGTTGGAGTTGCTCTAAGAGAAACAACATGAAAATAAGTAACTAATTTTTTTTTTTATAAAATCACAAATAAATTCTGATAGATGAAATATTACTAATAAAAAAAGAACAAAAAAATAACCAAAACAGCTGCAAAATGAAATCACAATATGGGCTTGAAATCCACACTTGTTTCCTTGGAAGTATACCCAAACAAAATACAAATAGAGTCAAAAGTGTACAAAAAGTATACCAAAATAATTAGCAAGTGATATTGATTAACTAGATGCTTGGATTACACATTCCATGGATTCCCCTTGAGGATTTCAGATCTACACCATATAAAAAGAAACCAAAGGTTACACAAATACAGGCACCAAATGATCAAACATCATGGCTACAAATCAGAACAACACTTTATGAAGTAACAGACTAGAAAAAACAATATACATATAAATAACTCCCCAGCAAGAATATTCTTCTTCTCATACTAAGTCATTTGTTTGTACTAACTTTCTCTCTTAAGAAAACACTAGATCCAATACTTTTCTAATAGGAACAAAATCATCCTAACTTACTATTCCTTAATATATTTATATATATATATATGACAAAGACAACCCAAAAGTGATTTCCAGTATAAAATCAGTGGCTAAGTAATTTCAATAGCCATATAAATATAAAAATTAAACAATTAGAAATCAGAGTATTCGGAGGAAATAAAAAAGCAAAACTAAAAAATATAACCAAAATAAAAGGTATAATTGTTGTAGTATATATATATATATATACACAAAGTTTGGAACATGCAATAAATTCATCTCTTTGAACATGCAATTATTGTAATCATTCTTATTTTGTTTGGATATTCATCTCTATTATTGCACAAGTAAATTGATTTTAATATCTTTTCCAAATTAAAAATGGTTTCAAGACAAATATTTTTCTTTAATTTATTTCATTAGTTGAAATACTTAACTTACTATTACAACAACCAAGAATGTAGACTTACCAAATGTTCCACTAGAGTATGGATGGGACCTTCCAAACCACGGTGGGACCCTTGTCTCAAATGCTTACAAAGATGTCTACATTAAAAGAATAAAACATGTTGGGAAATCACAAAAAACCAAACAACTTTGTCACCTTTTTATGCTATTTTTTAACAAAATAAAATGAAAACAAACGTAAAGGTAAGTTGGTGGATATAATTTATTTATTCTTAAATAAGATTTCCACTAACTAGTTTACATTATATCTTTAGAAGGGGAAAAACTAATGCATATTATGAGAATGTTTTTTTTTTCTCTACTGGTGCAAAGAAATAAAAAACAAACTATATATATGGCATAGTGAACCGTAACTAATAAAAAATAACCAAACAAAAATATAGAAATGGATATCCATCAACACCTTTGATGCAAAACTACTAATAATATGTATTTTTCCAAAATTAATATACTTTGAATATGTATATATATATAATACTTTCATGACATATACATTTTTATTGGTCTTTATATCCAAATTTCAAGACTTTGAATCTAAAAATAAAGAAACATATCCATATAAAGTTGAGGGGTACATAATACCACTCATAGGGTGGTCTCAACAGGGCCGTCTCAAGCCTATTAGGGGCCTAGGGTAAAATTTCAAAATGGGGCCTTTTTTTTTTCTAAGAAAAATTCAATAAACATTTAAACTTTAAACATAATTAAAAATATTCAAATATCAAGGTTTTTTTTTTTGTTGAGCTATTCATCAGCCAAGGTTTGGCCTGAGGCCCCAGATGAAAATGGTAGAGTGAAAATGTTGGTCAAACAAAGGTTGGTGGTAAAGATTATTATAGCAGAGCACATTCAAGAGAAAATGTTAGTATAGGAGGAAGAAAAGGAAAAAAGGATTGGTGTATTGAAGATAGTTGTAAGGATGCCAAGAAAATGGAGAAGTTGATTGAAAGGATGATGATGTGAAAAAATGGCATATTCTCTTTCTTACTAAGTGCATCATCAAAATCTATTGTAAGCAGAGACGGTGCCATCTTTGTTTGCATTCAAAGCAAAGACAATCAAAATATCATTATTGATTGGTATAAATACATATATCATATATTTGATCTATATTAAGTTATTGTATAAATATATATATATAACATCATGGAGTGAAGCGACCAAGAAATCCATGCTCAGTTTGTCCACAATATATAACGTGGGTGATTTAACAAGTACAAAAACAATACGAGAGCAAAGATAAAAAAAATACCAGTAGAAAAACATGGAAATGAGAAAAGCAAAGAAAAGAAAAAAGCAAGATGCCTAACCCAAAACAAAGGCTTATGATAGAGAGTGATTTCAGAGTGTTAAGAAACTATAACACAATGAAAATGAATCTCATATATTGATTAACTAGAGACAAAGCTCTATATATACAAGAGATAACTGAATACAAATACAGCTATACAATAACAGAAATGGTTACAATATGTAACTAACTAACAGACTAAGAACAGCTCATCTAACACCCCCCCCCCCCTCTCAAACTGAGCGTGGCTAAGGAGACCAAGCTGAAATTGTCTCGTAAGAATAAGAACCGTGTATGAGAAAGTGGTTTGGTCAATATATCTGCTATTTGGTCTTGAGCTGGAGTATGCTTCACACAGAGCTGTCTGTTCAGAATGCGTTCACGGACAAAATACAAGTCCAATTCTATGTGTTTAGTCCTGGAATGCAATACAGGATTAGCAGACATAAGCACAGTACTTTGGTTATCACACCAGATGGTAGGAGGAGATGAGTTTGAAATCCCAACTTTAGAAAGTAAAGATTGGATCCAAACAATTTCAGCAGTAGCATTGGCAAGACTTCTGTATTCAGCTTCAGTGCTGGACCTTGAGACAGTCTTCTGTTTCTTTGAGGACCAGGAAACCAAGTTAGGACCAAGATAAACACAAAAGCCTGAGGTAGACCGACGATCATCAGGATCGGAAGCCCAATCTGCATCACAGAACCCAGTAACTTGAAGAACAGTAGCAGGCTTTAAAACCAAACCATAATCCAGAGTACCTTTCAAGTACCTGAGGATTTTCTTCACCACTTTCCAGTGAGACTCAAGAGGAGTTTGCATAAACTGAGAAACTTTGTTAACAGCATAAGAGATTTCGGGTCTAGTGATTGTCACATACTGAAGAGCACCAACCAAACTTCTGAAAAAATGAGGTTCAGCAACCGGATCACTACCAAAAGCAGATAGTTTTTCACCACCAATCATAGGAGTGGGAAGAGAGTTAGCAAACTGCATTTTGGCCCTGCACAAGAGATCCATAATATACTTCTTTTGGCACAAATGAAGTCCCTGAGTAGTGTGCTGAACTTGAATTCCCAAGAAGTAGTCAATATGTCCAAGATCTTTAAGAGCAAAAGAAGCATGTAAATTAGATATTAGAGTGGAGATAGCAGATGAAGAACTCCCTGTGACCAAGATATCATCGACATAAACCAGTACAAAGGTGGTGTGAGATGCAGTAACACGTATGAACAGAGACTGATCTGACTTAGCACTTACAAAACCCAGGGAAAACAGAGCATTTCTCAGTTTCTCAAACCAAGCTCGGGGAGCTTGTCGCAAACCATAAATGGCCTTGTGAAGTTTACAAACCAACGAAGGATCAGACGTTGTAGTGAAACCAGGAGGTTGGGCCATGAAAACCTCTTCATGTAGCTCACCATTGAGGAAGGCATTATTGACATCTAATTGCCTTATGCACCAATTACTAGAAAGAGCAAGAGTTAAGACAATTCGAATTGTAGTTGGTTTAATAACTGGGCTGAAAGTTTCTGTAAAATCAAAGCCATATTGCTGAAGAAAACCTTTAGCTACTAACCTCGCTTTGTACTTAGCAACAGTCCCATCTGGATTTTCTTTGAGCTTAAACACCCACTTACAACCAATAGCTTTTCTTCCAAGAGGTAGAGGCATTAAAGTCCAAGTTCCATTTTTGTTTAAGGCCTGAATTTCATTTTGCATAGCTGACTGCCATTGAGGGTGTTGTAGAGCTTCAGTAACAGTAAGAGGTTCCTTGGATGCCATGAAAACCTTAGGTTTATATACACCAGCTTTGGCCCGAGTAACCATTTGATGAGTGTTGGGAGCAGGTGAAATGGTTGGAGATGAGGAAGGTGAGATGGGTAAAGTAGAGGAGTTACTGATTGTACCCGTGGGAAGTATATGTGATGGAGAGGGAGAAGAAATAGATCCTAAGGGAGATATATGTGGCTGAGAAATAGACAGAGATTGGGAGGAGGACATGGTTGGTGATGCATGAACAGGGTGATAAGACACTACAGGAATAGTAGCTGACAACGATGGGACTCTTGACTCAACAGTAGAAAAAGAGGAGGAGTTAGAAGACTCAGCAAACGAAAATGATTATTCATTAAAGAGTACATCTCTTGAAATATAAATTCGTCTTGTAGAAGACAAACACTTATAACCTTTATGTTGTAAACTGTACCCCAAGAAAGTACACTGTTCAGACCGAAACTCTAGTTTATTTTATTGTAGGGCCTAGTGTTAGGAAAACAGGCACAACCAAACACCCTTAAAGCATTGTAGTCAGGGTCCTTTTTGAACAAGAGCTGAAGTGGTGTAGCATTTTGTATTACAAATGAAGGGAGCCTATTGATAATAAAGGCAGCAGTACGAACTGCTTCATCCCAAAAATGTAATGGCATGGAAGCCTGAGCAAGAAGAGTTAGTGCAGACTCAACTAAATGCCTATGTTTCCTCTCAGCCACACCATTCTGTTGATGAGTGGTTGGACAAGAGAGACGATGGTTTATACCATGGTCAAGGAGATATGATTTAAATGCTTGAAACTCACCCCCCCCCCCCCCCCCCAGTCAGATTGTAAAGACTTAATGCTACATTCAAATTGTTTTTCAACTTGGGTACGAAAATTAATGAAAGTTTGCAATGCCTCAGACTTATTTTTCAGCATAAACACCCACGTATACCTGGAAAAAGCATCAACAAAATGAATATAATAACGATATCCATTGGAAGAGAGTATTGGGGAGGGTCCCCAAAGATCAGAGTGAACAAGTTCCAATGGTTTAGTGTAAATTGTATCAGATGTAGTAAATGGGAACTTATGAATTTTTCCTTTGCAACAGGCAGTACAAAAATCACTAAAAGTTTTATTACCAGTGGAAACATTACAAAATGACATGATGGACTTAACAATTTTGGCAGAGGGGTGAGCTAAACGACTATGCCACAGTGAAAAAATGCTTGGTACAGTGGAATTGCTCGACTGAGCATGATTTATTGAGGAAGAAACAACAGAAAGAAATGTCTCAGACTTGGTGACTCGAGAAGGAACCTTCAGCTGAGATGGATCAATGACATAGAGACCATTACGAAGATGTCCTTCCATGAGAACTTCTTTGGAAGCCTGATCTTTGACAAGGCAATGGTTAGGATAGAACTCAAAATAGGCATCATTATCTTGAGAAAACTGAGACACACTAATCAAATTTTTAGTGATTTGTGGGACATGAAGCATACGATTGAGAATGATAATTTTAGGGGAAAACTGGGTTTGGAAGGAAAGCTTACCAACATTCTGAATGGGAAGGCCCATGCCATCACCCATGTGAACTTGTTCTGAGCCATAGTAAGGTTCCTTCTGAGTGAAATTAGACTCAACCGCAGTACAATGACTGGTCGCACCTGAATCAGGATACCAAGCTGGATCAACAACCGTATCAGATGTTGCCAAATTAGCTGATTGTTTATCTACATTAGCAGCACCAACACCAGGAAAATCCATGTTGAACCTCTGATAGCATCTAGACACAATGTGACCAAGCTTTGAACAAAGTTGACAGGTGGGACGAGACCCTGAAGGAGTGCCAGAATTTGATGAAGAAGCAAACGACGATGACTGAGTACCTCTGGAAGATGCAGAGTAGTTGGTGTTAGAGAAGCTTCCACGGGGAGCAACAACAAATGGATTCCAGGCATTCCGACCTCCACGACCAGAAACTGAAGGAGTAGAGTTGTAGCGAGTCCTGTTATCATGAGAAGCAGAGAAGGCAGGAGTTGTACTCCCCTTGCTTCGGAAAACACGATTAGAAGCCATATGAACAGAATCCAAATCTTTATTATGATTTCCATTCGATGCTCTTGAGACAAGAGCAGAGATTCAATCTCAGCTACAGTATATGGAGTATTTCTTGAATTGACAGAAATGACAAATGTATCATAATCGGATGGCAAACCTTTGAATATAGCTGCAACATGATCTTTAACAGAGATATGGTGGCCTACAGAACCAAGACGATCCACCACAGACTTGATACGAAGGAGGTACTCATTGATTGAAAGCGAGCCTTTCTTGAGATTTTGAAGCTGAGTGACAAACTGATCGATCTTGGCAGAAGTCTGAGTAGCAAAATAGACCTCAACCGCCTTCCAAACAGCAACAGACGTGTCATTGCCAACAACACGAGTGAGAACACCTTCTGTCATGGACGAAAGTAACCAGGAGTAGAGAAGCTGATCTTGAACCTCCCATTCCAAGAAACGTGGATTGACCGTGCCAGAAATGCGATCGGCGTCAGAAAGATACCGTGCAGGGGGAACAAATTCAGCAGAGATATAATCATGAAGACGATGACCTTTGATTGCAGAGAGAACTTGAGGACACCATAACAGAAAATTATGTTGATCCAGTTTGACTGAGATCTTATGCGAAAACACAACTGGATGAAACGGATCAGAATGTGTGGAGGATGAACGATTGGTAGTCGCCGCCGTGTCCGTTGTCGGAGAATCAACAGAAGCCGCCATTGACAAGGAGAAGAAGAACAAGATTATAGAGAAGCGGAAGCAAGAAGAAATATTAGAGTGAAATCTCTGATACCATGTTAAGAAACTATAACATAATGAAAATGAATCTCATATATTGATTAACTAGAGACAAAGCTCTATATATACAAGAGATAACTGAATACAAATACAGCTGTACAATAACAGAAATGGTTACAATATGTAACTAACTAACAGACTAAGAACAGCTCATCTAACACAGAGAAGTCAACAAAAGGAAAACATGAAAGTAGATCCAAGAGACAATCAAAGATGGTGAGTGGACATAGGAGCAGAATTTTAAAGCTAAAATGAAGACAATGATTTAAACAAAATAAACAAACCCTAGATTCCAAAATACCCAATAATGAGATACATGATTTACCCAAAGAGATTCAACTGCATATGTGTTGGCTGAAGCGAAGAGAAAATAAAGAAAGCCTTTGAGAATAGAAGGGCGATGGGAGCACAGTATCTGAAAATGGAAGGGGAGCGAAATATTTTCTTTCTTTTCTTGCTGCAAAATGTAGAGTTTGCTATTACATACACATTTTTTATTAATAATCAAAATACACGTTTTTCATCAGGTAATCCTTCCAAAAATTTGAAAAAATCAAAATTTATTTTTAGAAATTAATTAACAACTATAAATATGGATCATTAATCTTAATCCAATAGTTAATATTAAAGTAATCATCTATGGGTAGTAACCATTAAGAGTGCACTCATATATATATATATATATTGTTGTTTTCCATTTTATGTCTGGTGTATTTGATTTTAATATTAGAATGTACATTTGTATTATTTTAATTATCTTTTGTATCTTTAATTAATTTCAATATTAATTTTATTTTCTTATAGTGTAGAGTAAGAATTTTCATACACAAATTAAAATAAATTATATACAAAATTAATTATGAAATATTTAAAATTTTATTTAAAAAATTAAATTATTTGTGTACTTATAATTTAAAAAACTTAACATAAAATAAATAACAAAATAATATTCATATGTTTATATATATATTTATATATAAGATATAAATATATTTATTTTTAAAACAAAAATATAATATATATATATTAAAAAAAAAATTCGCCGCGTGAACAGTGCTATTTTGTAGCTAGCCAACAAGACCATGTCACTACTGAATATAATCAGCACCTGAATAGTACTCCGCCCCACCCTTATAAAATCCCTTTTGCACTTCACACTTTCAATACAAGCTTCGCTAATTTTCTCTCTCTCTCTCCCTCAAATAAATTTCAATCTCAGTTAAGAATCTCTCCTTAAATTCTACTTACGTTTTGCCATTACAATATTTGAAATGGGTAGCCTCGACTTGTTCAGCTCAAATGGCAAGCCTACTTCCCCACTCAGTGATTTCAACCCCTTCAACCCAGAAGAATTTCGTAAACAAGCCCACAAGATAGTCGACTTCATAGCGAACTATTACACACAAATTGAATCGTACCCAGTTCTCAGCCAAGTCGAACCCGGATTCATCCGTAACCAGCTGCCCCAAACTGCTCCATCCGGACCAGAGCCTCTCGAAGCTATTTTCAAGGACATTAACAGTCTCATAATCCCCGGCATGACCCATTGGCAAAGTCCAAACTTTTTCGCATTCTTTCCACTGAATATCAGCACCGCAGCCTTCCTCGGAGAAATGCTATGCACTAGTTTCAATGGGGCAGGATTTAACTGGCAGGCATCTCCGGCCATGACCGAGCTCGAGATGGTCGTCATGGACTGGCTGGCCAACATGATAGGTCTTCCAAAAGCTTTCCTCTTCTCCAGTACGGGCGGCGGTGTCATTCAGAACACAACTAGCGACGCAATCCTTCTTACCCTCAATGCAGCACGAGATCGAGTGCTTGAGAAAATCGGCACGGAGAACATGCTGAAGCTCGTCGTATACGGCTCCGATCAGACCCATTCGACCTTTGAGAAAGTGTCCAAGGCTGTGGGAATACACCCCAATAATATAAGATTAATCCACACCAACATCGAAGGAGGTTTCTCCATGTGCCCCGTGAAGCTCCGAAATGTCGTGGAGAATGATGTGGCGAGAGGATTGGTGCCACTTTATCTGTGCGGGACTGTGGGGACGACTTCTACCACCACCGTCGATCCACTAGAGCCGCTAGCCAACGTAGCGACAGACTATGGGATGTGGTTCCACGTGGACGCCGCGTACGCCGGAAGCGCATGCATTTGTCCTGAGTTCAGACACTGCTTAAACGGGATCGAGCGCGTTGACTCACTGAGTATGAACCCGCACAAGTGGCTTCTCAGTTGCCTGGGCTGCTGTTGCTTGTGGGTTAAGCGGTCCGATTTGTTGGTGAAATCACTGAGCGTTACACCCGAGTACTTGAAAAACGAATGCAGCGAGTCTAAATCAGTGGTGGACTTCAAAGACTGGCAGCTTGGTACGTCTCGGAGGTTCAACTCGATTCGGTTATGGGTTGTGCTACGTAGCTACGGCGTTGAAAATCTTCAGAACCATATCCGGTCCGATGTTCGGATGGCGGAAGAGTTCGAGTCGTTTGTGAAGGCCGACCCAAGATTCGAGGTTGTGGTGCCGAGACTGTTTGCATTAGTGTGCTTCAGGCTGAACCCGAATCCGCAAGACGACTCTAGTTATACCGAGTTGCTGAACCGAAATCTTCTTGATTGGGTCAACTCGTCGGGAAAGATTTTCATGTCGCACACTATAGTGGGTGGGATATATATGCTGAGATTTGCTGTGGGAGCCACGCTTACAGAAGAGTGCCATGTCATTGCCGCGTGGAACTTTATCAAGGAGGGAACCGATGAACTCCTTAAACCTATGTGATTTTGTCTGAGTGTCATCATTACTGTTATTGATTTAGATCCACCGACAAAAATGTTCTTATTTATTCTTGTTCTATGTGATTTTTATGTAATTTTATCAACTACGTAGTCTTGAGATCCTGAAGATTTTATTTTGTTTGGAGTATCTATTTTTTCAGTAATAATTTTGAATAAGAGAATCTCGTCAACTAGATTTTTTTTTATTATTATAAACTAGTTAGTGCCGGCAATTTTCGATACCACACGAAGACACGACTCGAAAACGACACGAAATAAATAGGTTTGGGTAACACATTTATTTTTCGTGTCATAATCATGTCGACACGTTTATTAAACGTGTCATTTTCAAGTCAACCCGCTTAACCCGAAAATGACAAGCTTAAGACACGTTTAAGATTATATAAACATTTTAATTTATTTATATTATGTTGTTTCGTGTCAATTTCGTGTCGTGTCATTACACGTTTAATTGTTTATTAATCGTGTCAGTTTTAGATTTGTGTCAAATGACAAATTTATTAAACGTGTTATCGTGTCGACACGTGTGACCCGCTAAGATAATCGTGTCGTGTACGGGTTTGGATTTCTGACACGAATAATAATCGTGTCGTGTACGGGTTTACTCTAATCGTGTCGTGTCATAATCGTGTCGACACGATTATGACACGATAACACGAATTGCCACCCCTAAAACTAGTACACAATATGATATGTTACTTAAGATTGAATTATCAGAAAAGAAAAGAAAAAGACACACAATGATTGTAATGCTCAGCTCACCAAAAACGTGGTGATAGCTGATTCCTTTTATATATAAAATGGCTGGTACATTCTAGGACAATTGAAAATTACAGGAAAGGATTTTTTACACAGAATTACATAAGGAATATTCCTAACAAACTTCTGACATCCAGTACAGTTTGTTACTCCAGGGACCACTCCTCTCTAACGGTTCAATGACAGCAATGCATTTTTCTGGAACGAGGATTAGTAAATATAATCCCTGATTATTAGCTCATTTCCTAACAACTTATAATTAATATATTAAATGAGTTGTTACTTTTTATTTAATTTAAGAGACTTCTCTTAAATCAACGCCGCCTATCATAAGAAATATTTTAGATATTGATCTTGGCAGCTTAATTACCCCATTCTTTTACTTTTAAAATTTACTTATTAATTGATAAAAAATATTAAAAATATTTTATAATAAATAAATTATTACCAATACATAATATTTAATTGGCAAAAGTTGACATTCCACTTTTCCTTATTAAGTAAAGGATGACATTCCTCATTTAGCAAGTAAGGTTTTGTATTATTAGCTACTTTCACTATAAAAAACCTCACTATTGCCGGCGCAAATTTGCGCCAGCAAAAGTGAGGTCTTGCGCCAGCAAAAGTCTGCGACGTACCCCGTCGCTAATTTCACTTTTGCCGACGCAAAATGTAATGCGCCGAGAAAAATAAGGATGCGCCGGCAAAAAATTTTGTCATGTTTTTGTGGAAAACACTTTTAGCGGCGCAAAAATGGCAAAAGTTGACTCTTTTAGTAGCGCGTTTTTGCGCCGGGAAATGTGTATTGATGGACCCAAAACGGGTATGTTTTAAATATTTATACTCGCAAGCGCACGAATCGTATTTATAGAATAGTTTTCGTATAAGCACGAGGTCGAACCCAGAGTTGTCTAAAATCGAAAAGAAAACTATTTTAAACCAAAATTAATAAATTATAACCTTGTTACAAATATTTATGAGAATTTGTAACAATAAAAATAAAATAAAAGATAATAATAAAGAAATTAAAGACAATATATATAACATAAATTAATATTAGAAATCAAAGTGGTAAAATAAGATTATTAAGGATTAGAATCCACAAAATATAAGTTCAATAATATTTATAAGTACATTGACTCCCAAGTTTAGTGATAGTTAAAATAATTCAAACTATCATTTTCCAAATAGATTTATAATTTTAAGTACAAATTACTTCTAATAAAGATAAGAATTTTCTTCACTTTTCAAAATTATAATTTCAAAGCATTTAGTGTAAATCAATCTAATGAAATAACAAATAAATCAATGAACATTATTTATGAGGCAAAACATAATATTTTTGTTCTAAGCATGGATGTGTACAATTTAATGACACATCTTACACAAAGAATATTATGTTTATGCACTAATGAAGAACAAAGTGTAAATATGTTCTAACAATCTAAAATACAAGATATTTAAGATGAAAAAAATATATGTAGAAGAAAAATCCATAAACTTTGTTGTATTACAAAGGAAATCAACATACAACATAAATATTACCTAGTTACAAGTTGCTTCATCATGATCTTAATAATCTTATGAAAAAGATTAGAAGCACATAACTAGAGTAGAAATTACAAACTAAAAATTACAAACATAAATAGGAAAATTTGGGGAGAAACCCCCAAATTTTTCCTCTAAAAATACATAGAAAAAAATAAAAAGAAGAAGAAGATGAAGAGAGTTGAGAGGTTTTGAATGTGTAGAAAATTTGTGTAGAGTAACCTCCCTCTCAAATGGACACCCCAAATCCCTTATTTATAGCCAAAAAATGGGAATTAAAATAATCAATTTAAAATCATTGAATTGATTAAATTAATTTAATTAATTATAATATGGCAAATAGGAGTAAATTATAGGGTATAATAATTATGTTTTGGGGTAAAATGTGTAAAAAATGGGGTAAAAATGTGGTATTTTTAAACAAAATAGACAAGGGGACAAGGTGCTTTTGAGAAGAAATGTTGGTGGCTTGGTAGGTGTGGCAGGCGGCTGGTTGTGTGCACTGGCGTGAGGAGGCTGTTGGGCCTGTTGGGCTGAGCAGGAGGCCCATGGTGCAATTGGAAGAGAGTTGGGCTTTGGATGTTGGCTGGCCGTTGAGCTTTGCTGAGATGCTGAAGGTGAGCTTTAGCTAGGCAATATTGAAGGACATTTGGCCAAGGGTGCATGCATGTGGAATGAGGCAAGGCAAGGACTTGCTGAAGGAGTAGACTTTGCTGAGGAGAAGGCATGTGACTTTGGTGGGCATTGATGGCCACGGCTGGAGACAGCAAGAGAAGATTGAAAATGGGCCTGGGCTGAGGCATTGGCCCATTTGAAAAATGCCAAATTTCTTGTTATTCTTCACAAAAATGCTATTTTTTTTCATCATTTTCATTGCTTTTCAAGAACATAAATTCCCTACAAAATAAATCATAATACAATATTTTCAATTATAAAATAAATAAATTTAATTCTTTGAAAATATTAATTATAACTTAATTATATTTTACATTTAAGTTCAATAATACAACATTTTTTTACCACTAACTAAACTACAATAATTTAAATAATTAAACTACAATATATTACAACAAAATAAATATAAAAACACACAAAAATATATAAAATCAAAATAAACCTAATAAATTCAAAATTACTTAAAAACTTAATAAATCAATTAAAAACTCAAGAATTAAGCAATAATTAGCACATAAAAAGTGGTAAAATAACTCTATTTTGTAGAGTTATCATGTATATATGCAGTGAGGGTTGAGACTTTTGCCGACGTAATTTTGCAATGGTAAAAGTATTTTTGAAATAACATTTTTTATTTTATTTTCAATATATTAATATTAATTAATAATTTTCAATTTTAATATATTAATAATTATTTAATTTTTTAGTAATATTATTTAATTAGAAATAAAATTAAAATTAAATTTTTATAAATAAATAAAAAAATTACAACTATTAATATTTATTGTCTCCACCAAACATGAAAATATAAAAGTAGTTTAGTAAAATAAATGTCTAATAAATTAAACTTTAAATAAATAAATAAAAAGTTCTACAAATGAGTACTGCCCGCCTCATCATCCCCGCCCCTGTCAGCATCATCGTCCTCGTCCGAATCCTGGTCTGGTAAGTCAACAGTAAAACCAGGAGTCATTTCACCAACCTGCTTCAACAAAACACTGAGTAGGAGATCTTGACGCCGTTTAATACAAAAAAATTATTAAATACATATTTACAAACATATCACATTTAATATAAAACAATTTAAAAATATAAACATACATTATTAATCTTAATTTTTTTAAGTTCATACTTTAACTAATATATATATATCACAAAATACAATATAATAAATATTAACAAGCAAAAATAAACAAATACATATAAAACATTCAAATAAAAAAAATACATATTCAAATCTGTTTTTTTTTTTTTATTTTACAAAAAAAAATTAATAAATACAAAAAACATATATTATAAAAATATCTTAAAAATAGTTGTTATTAAAAATAGTCAGAGTACCTGGCAACGCAGATCTGAAACAACGGCGTGCAATCCTGAGGTGACCTTTTCCGAAGGTGAAAAGTAGGGACAACGCCCACGCGGAGTGGGGCGGCTTCAGGGTCCTGGACGTTTGGTCCCACCAACGCGGGACGATGTGATACGGGTTCGTTTACCTTTGTCCCTCTTCATTTACCATAGGCCCAGACCGTTACCAGGGTCCGGGACCAGGGCGCGTATGTCGTGGGGGGTTCGAACTGTTTGCATGTCTCCCAGATGACTGTCCCGGATGATTGTCCCGGATGACCACAACGGACCTCCTTATGGGCCCAGAATTGCACCAGGCCCGTGCCCCCTTGGACATCCCCGTACCAAAAGGCCTTGGGCCGGGCCCACATTTTGAACAGCCCCAGACCATGGGCCTAGACGAATGTTCCGGGCCCACGCAGGAAATGGGGATAACAATAGTAATTCATAATTGAATTTGTATAAGATTAATAAAGTAAATCATAATTGGATTTGTATAAGATGCTACCTTATGTTCAAAATCAAATTTCTATAAGATAAATATGGTAATTTACAATTGAATTTGTATGACTAAATAGAGTAATTTGTTTTAAAAAAAATTGAACAAATATATATCATAATTCATGATTGAATAAGATGAATAGAGTAATTTAAAAAATTCATTTTGAATAAGATAAATAGAGTAATTTGTTTAAAAAAATTGAATTTGTATTATTTTTGTGTGTCAATTTACTTTGAAACTTTGTGTAGATTAACCACTTTAATTAAGAAAAAAATAGTTAGTAAATCAATGATGTATGATTATAAAGAATTTGAGAAAAAATAGTAAATCAATGAATAGTGATTATAAAGTTTCACATATAATTTTCATATTTAATTTCATCATTTCTTTCTTATTTGTATATATTTTTCCATTCTCCCAAAAATATTTTATTTTACTATAACTAAACTATATACTCAATTTATTCTTTTTGCTGCATCTATTTTGTTCTAGTGGGCTTGGCTCTCCTGTTGGCAATTTACTTAGTCAAGTTTAGACAAATCACAAATACATGTAACCCAAATTCACAAATACTCAAACCCTAACCCTAGACCTAAGGCCAACTCCAATGTGACATACAAATCTTAAATTTGTGGAGATTTAACACTAAATTTTATTCCAACCCAACACTATAATCTGCAGCATATATCCTGTCATCTACAGTAGCCCCTCAAATTTAAGGTGGCACTATAGATAACGGTAAAAATTTGTTTAATATATTTGTTTACTTTTTTAATATAATAATAATAAAACTTATTACATATATATATACATAATATAATTATATGTTTTAAAAAATAATATAGTAATAAATATATTATATTTTATTAGAGAATATATAATTTGAGTGGAAATTTTGGTGTTAGATTGGAATGAAAAAAAATATAGCTTTAAAATTTTAAGATTTTTGGGTTAGTTCAACATCAAATATAACATTTATGGATGGAGTTGGCCTAAGGAAAGAGCGTGCCGCCTCTTCTTCTCTTTAGATTAAAAAAGTGAATTTATTCATTTAGTACCTTATGTTTTTTTTTAATGATACTTATATGGTACCCTATATTTTAAAATCGTACATATTTGATACATAAACTCAGATTTGATAGAAATTTTTTTATCACTATGATCAAACTGTCATCAATTATATGTAATTAAATAATTAAATTTAAATTTAAATGTGGAACTTAAATAATTGACAACAGTTTAATTAAATTGGTAAAATTTTATTAATTAAATTTGAATTTAAGATTTTGAAATACATAGTAATATATAAACATTATTGAAAACAAAAAAATAATAAAATGATTCTTTGCAAAAAAAAAAAAAAAAACACAAAAGTAACAAATGGTTACTACCCTTAAAATAAATTATCTCCTATATTCACTTTCCTGTCTTAAACCTTCTTCTTCTTCTGTATATGCGAAACACAAATATATTTGAATACATCTTATCTTCTGGGATTCAATGCATCCTACTACTCATCTCAAGCTGCATACTTGGCTAATTCAAACCAATATGCACAATCAGCCTTTTAGAATAGTTGGTTGTTGTTCTAAATCAAGAGTACATACCGTTTTACTTTTCTGAAAGAAATTATAAGAAAAGTAAAATTTAGCTACTATGTGGGGTTTAATCTTTGATGGTCATGCGTCGCCGTTGTAGATCCGTGCCTCCATGGGTCAGGTCATCTTTCGTTCGACTGTGCGTTGTCATGGCTGCATTCATTCTCGGCGAGGACGATGGTCGTGGGTTCGCGTGGGTCTATTCTATTCTCAAAAGATATAGGGATCGTGGTGGTGGTGGTGGTGGGATGCTTGGATTGTTGGGTCTTTTTCACGTCTGTTGTGTTTTGTTTTTTTTGGGTCTTTTTGGTTTTGGTGTCTAATGATCATATGCCCTAAGGACAGGGGATTGAAGAATCCAAGCAAAGGCGAGGGAGAGAACAATGAGGTGAAGAGAGGTTTGCAGCTCAGAAATATGGTAAAGCCAACCAAGAAATTGCAAAGTAAGATACTCTGTCATTTTTGTTGTTGTTGTTGTTGTTGGATTTCTTCCAAGTTAATTGGTTTTGCCTCAATGTATGTTCTGTATGCTTTGTCCTGTGTTTGAGTTGTAACAATTCTGAGGAGCAAGAAATAATGGAAATAGCTTCAAGATATATAATGTTCTTTGTTGAGTTTGCAAAATAGTACAGGACTGGCTGTTGCTAAGGCTGGGGAGAGTGGAAAAGCAACTTCAGGTTCGGGAAACTAAGCAAGCTTGAGATGAATTCCTTTCTTTGGTATTAATCTTGTTCTATAAGTTGTTTTTGCTACTACTGTGACTGTCTTCCATTCTCTTTTTCTGATGTTATTTATATGTGGTTCTGTGGTTTCATCAAATGCTAGTGATGAGAACAACCAACAAGTATGTGTTCATGGATTAGTTTTGTATTTTAATACAAATTGTTAGGGATATTAAAATTTTGTTGTATCATGTTCATATGTTTCTCATTTTTTAAATCTAAACACTTTTCATGTTGGGCCTCCAAAATTTCGATGTTGACTAATGAAAGCCTGTTTTCCTTGATTATGATGTAATTTTTTTTTTCTCTTTGTTGGGAGTAGATGTATCATTTTGTAGTCTTGAATTTGTAATCTGTGTAATATCTGGCTGCCTTGTATCTTAAAGGAAACATTAAAATAATCTGCATTAATCTTAAAAAGTATATGCTTTCACTTGGATTGTTGGTTGCTCTTCTCAGTTTCTAAGTTCGTAAATGATTATTTGGATGACTTTTTGACCAATTGTTAGGGTGGCTTTAGAATTGGTTGGGCTTGGTTGGATTTCTGACATGGGGTTTTGAAATTATTCATGGGTTTTTATTTTATTGGAGGAAAATTGTGTTTGGATTGGATTTAGGTTTTGGGTCGAAAATTTTAGATGTTTTTTGTATTTAGTTTTTATTTCTTTGTTTCTAGTGGGTATCATTTTTTTAAAATCTGATTATGTTGTTTTATGAGTCTTTGTGTACTGAATATACTTAATTTGTGTTTTTGTGTCTTTTAGAAGCAGTGAGCTCGGTCATGGCTTTGGATTGCAGTGGCTAGGTTGCAGCTTGGAATGACTTGGTAGATTTTTGTTTGAGGTATATTATCGGTTTTTTTTGTTTGAATATGTTTTGGAGATTTAATATACGATGTTATTTTGTGATTAAATTATGTTGTTGAGTATGTTTTCAATCTGTTCAGTGCTTGTATTTTGTTTCTGATTATTTTTCATATCTGTTATTTGATCAGATTGAACGATTACATTTTTGTTTTGTCCATGTGTTTGATCTGATGTAGCATTTAGTTCTAGTGATCTTGTCTAATATGTGTATTTATTTTTTGTAAACTAAGATTGATTTTTATGATTCTATTTTGTGATTAATTTTGTTTTTGTTTTTGATCTCTTGATTTTTTATCGATCTTTGTTTATAATAGTATCCAACAAATTGAGGAGACTGATCTTTGTTTATATTATTGAACTCGTCAAGACAGTTGTGAGTTTCTTTCTACTCATCTTTGATTAAGTCTTAGTGCATTTGGAAAGTATAGTATAAAGGCTATTAAGACTTCTTTTCTTGTCAACTCTTGCTATCTACTTTGTCATAGGAAGATCTGAGAATGGTTTGGCATAGGGGGATTTATATGTTACTATGATTTTTGTGTGTACATGTTATATTAAGTATTAATGTGTTACTTTTCAGAGGCAAGTATAAGTTTTAAAAGTTTTTGTTTTTCTTCTTTAATGGCTGCATGTTTTTTTTAATAAAATTATGTTAGATTTTAACAAACTCCAGATCTAAGAATTTTATTTATGCATTGTTAGCATTATTTGTTTGAGTATTATTTAATCTTGATAGTTGTGAGTGCTTTGCTTGATATCTGAATTGAACACAATACACACATAGCAAAGGAACAAGAAAAGTAATGACAGAAAGAGAGTAAACAGAAACAAAATTACACCAATATACTTGGTTATTGGTTCAGAGATTCCAATTAGGAACTCCTACGTCCAAGGCAGGGAACTTATCTTCCCTAGTCGAATCCACTATGAAGAAGAGAGATTTACAGCACTAGAATTCACCAGCTACAGATCTTTACAAGACATTCACCAGGCCAAAACCCCAAAGCTCACAGTCACTCTTGTTTTCTTTCTCCACAAGAACAGAGTAGACAAAACAGAACCTTTTAGCACACTAAACTCTCTTATTCTTTTTCACCTCTCTCCTAAACTAATTTATGCCTTTCATATATACAAGGCTTACAAACAAAGACCTATATATAACCTAACTAACAGATCTTGACTTAACAGAATAAAACAACTACTTGGTCTGCAGCCCAAGAAAACGGTTTTAACTAACAGCCAAGAAATGCAAGTCACACATTAACAAATCTTATTAATCTTGATAGTTAATCTAATCAATCTTAAAATTTTATTAATGCTTGTAGTTTTTATTTTTCTATTTACTATTTGATTGTGTTACTATTGTAAACTCACTAAATTGATTGCTACTTATTCAATTCCTTTTATTTGTGATTAATTTTTTGTTTGAGTATTGTTGAAATATTTTTATAATTTAGTTATGTTTTTTTCCTCTAATGTAAGCATTTTTGGGGATTCATGTTTGTGAAATCTTTGGTATAGGAAGATCTGAGAATGGTTTGTCATAGGGGGATTTATATGTTACTATATTTTTTGTGTACATGTTATATTAAGTTTTAATGTATTACTTTTCCGAGGCAAGTATAGGTTTTCAAAGTTTTTGATTTTCATTTTTAATGGCTACATGGTTTTTTCAATAAAATTATGTTAGATTTTAACAATCTAAGTATTAATGTGTTAGCTCTAGATCTAAATATTTTATTTTTGCATTGTTAGCATTATTTGTTTGAGTATTATTTAATCTTGGTAGTTAATCTAATCAATCCTAAATTCTTATTAATGCTTGTAGGTTTTATTTGTCTATTTACTATTTGTTTGTGTTACTATTTTATACTCACCAAATTCATAAACTAAAAACATTTAAAATATTTTTACTCACATTACATAATATAGTAATTCATAAGTGGATTTGTATAAGTTTCTACCTTGTGTTTTGTTGAACTTTATTCTATATGAATTGAGTACATTGATTTGTGAATAACTACCTGATTAAAGAAAAAAATCAAATTTCTATAAGATGAATATGGTAATTTATAATTGAATTTGTATAAGATGGCACTTTGAATCTGTAATTCAATGCCTTATTTGAGATAAAAAATTAGTTTGAATAAGATGAATAAAGTAATTCATAACTGAATTGACCACCTAATTTAAGAAAAAAATAGTTAGTAAATAATGTATGATTATAAAGAATTGGAGACTTAATTATTTGAGTGTCTATAAGATGAAGAGTAATTCATAACTGAATTTGTATAAGATGCTACTTTTGTGTTTTTGTTGAATTTTATCTTGTATGAACTTAATGCACTGATTTGTGAAGAAGTGTCTTATTTTAGAAAAAAAAAACTAAATTTCTATATAAGATGAATATGGTAATTTATAATTGAATTTGTATAAGATGTTACTTTGAATTTGTGACTCATTACTACCTTTACTGCTTGTTTTAGATAAAAAATTATTTTGAATAAGATGAATAAAGTAATTCATAAGTGAATACATCAATTTGTTTAAAATTTTTGAATTTGCATTATTGTCGATTTACCTTGTGACTTTGCATAGATTGACTACTTGATTTGTGAAAAAAATAATTAGCAAGACATAATTATTTGAGAAAAAATTGAATAGTAAATCAATGATTTAAGATTATAAAATCGTAAACCAACTATGTATGATTGCAAAGAATTTGAGAAATTAATTTTGTGTGAAAAAAATGATTTACCATCTTTTCCTTAAACTCTAGCTAACAATGTACTCTCATTCTGTTTGGAAAGAAAAAAGTTCTACATTCATAGGATAAAGAGTACGGTTAACAGAGATATTGTGATATTATTTTTAACAAAACAAGAGTACGGTCAAAAAAATAAATAAATAAATAAATGAAGCCCCAAGAAACATGACAGTATTTAAGTGAGAAATATTTTTACTATTTTCAATAAAAAATAGTATAACTTTTATATAGGAGTACGGTTAACTTTGAGATAATATTTTTTAAAAAAATTAAACTTATATTTTTTTTTGAAAAGATCTCACCAAAACGTGAGTACAGTTAAAAAAAAAAATTAAAAAAATCAGGCCCTAGAAAACATGTCAGTATTTAAGTGACTAATTTTTTTACTATTTTAAATAAAAGCCTTTGAAAATTCAAATAAAAGTATTAACTTAGATTTTTTCTAATGACAGGCTTCAACCAAAAAAGTTTGCATTCATGGGCATTTTTTTACGTTATCCAAAACCAACAGTGTTAAAATAAGTGTATCATGCTATCCAAAAAAATAGCGTGAGTTTCTTTAAAATTATTAAAATAAATAAATTTGTTAAAATAAATTTTAATTTTTCGTTATTTTAATTTTTTTAATCAATTAAAATAAATCTGTTAAAGATAGTGTGAGATTCTTAAAAACTATTAACTGAATTTTATAACAATATGGTTAAATGAAGAATTTCTTTTATATAAACAATTATTGTATAGAAGAGTTATAGTCATAATATTTGAAAATAACACAGAATCTGGTTAAATATCTCACTCTTCTACCACACTACCAAGACTAAAGTTATCACATTGCATGTGAACAATTTATCAACGATTGAGGACTTCTAATGATCAGGTTATTATTTCTAAATCTTTTTAGATTTTTGTTATCAAGTTTAGTATATTAATTTATGTTGAAAATTATATTGTTTTACATTTGCAAGGAAGAATGATGATGAAGTAGAATGGTTAGAGATGGAGACAATGTCGCTAATATTGTCGATTATTAATGATGATATTCTTTTGGAAATATTACTTCGACTTCCTGATTTTAGATGTATAGTGGAGTGTGCTTATGTCTGCAAGCGCTGGTTCTCGTTCATTTTTGGTTCGAAAGCCTATTTCAGCCATAGATTCAATCACTATCACCGTCAAAAAAGACTAATTAATAATAATTCACCAACTTCGTCACCATCTCTTCCATTTACCCTACTATTTACAGGCCTTTCTGTGAGAACTTCCCCATTCCCATTCGAGTTTTTCTCAGAGAGGTCAAAAACTCTAGACTATGGACGAAAACCAGCACTAGGGTTTTTGCCTTGGACGAGGAACGACAATGAATATGCATTTTTATGGTCCTCGTTTGAGGATTTGTTGTTGATCCAACTATCTTTTAAACGTTTGTATGTTTGTAATCCTTTTTTAAGACAATATGTTGCACTTCCCGAGCCTAATCCAAATAATACATTATTCCATCCACGTTGTAGATATGCATTAGTAGTATTAGGTAGAGGTAGTGATGCTAATATGATCAAATATAAGGTGGTCAAAATAAGTACAGAGGTGAATAATTTAAATAGTGCACCACCACCATTCCATCTTCATTTAAGCATTTTTTCGTCTGAGACTGGGCAATGGAGCTCTTCAACTTTCGAATTTCCAGTGTTCTTGCATATATGGTCTCACCGAAGTGTCGTTGTTGGAAGTAATGGAATTGTGTACTGGCCATATGGTGTCGATGCAATTGAAGGTGTTGTTGCATTGAATCTTTGTTCAAAACAATGTCGTTTGATTGATTTACCTCGAGAATTAGGTTGCGAATGGTATCGTTCAGAGTACAGGGTGCGTGCTGGAGTGGTTCGAGGAAGGTTACAGCTTGTGCAGTTGTTTTGGAGCGAGGATAAGCAATTCTATGTTTTTAAGGCATGGGAACTGGATGATGATGATGATGGTAATAAGGTGTACTGGAATTTGGTGCACCACCATGATCAGATGTCGATGAACTTTCAAACTTGTATGAGCTCACAACAACTTACCATACTCGCTCCCCATCCGGATGATAGAGACATGTTTTTTTTTTCACGCTCCATCAATATCAACTGCGAAAATAAAGAGATTTTCTTATGTCGAATACTTGGCCAAAATCGCAATCACATAGAAAGCCTTTGTCATCTTCCACCTGGATCGCCTTTAAGGCTGCGTGTTGTTCCTCTTCTGCATCCGTGGTGGCCTACTCAAATTCCTCAACTACGCATTTAATATTATATTAGAATCATTATTAGTTTAATTTATTATTAGAACAATATCATTCTTTTTCTTTCCTCAATTGTTTTTTTTTTTTTTTTCTTTCCATGGAATGAAAATTGTTCACAGTGTTTTTTGGGGAATTAAATGATTTTAAAATAAATAAATTATATTATATTATAGGACTCATTCCTATTTATGGATAAATAAATAAATTCTTGGTTATATCATATACATATATAACTAATAAAATATATATATATGGTTGATGAAAACTCACCAGATTATTCTTGGTTAATTAATTCAAAATTATTTATTTTTAAAATTCAAAATATAAATTTAATATCTATCTAGATATTTTTCTATTTTAAAAAAAAAAACTATTAACATAAATTTAAGAATAAACAATGTAGTCTTGTTTAGGCTTTTTATATATATACTAGTAAAGAAAGCACGTGTTCAGTTTAGAATTAGTTATGAATGTAAATATTGTAATAAATAAAAAATAGACATTAGCCATTACCTTTATGGTCACCATCATTTTTCATATTTATTCTTTTTATCAAAGAACGGTTCGATTTTTTTTGTTTGTTTTTGGGACAAATCTTGCATTGTTTACTGTTTTCTTAGGTGTTTTTATTTTACATATATTGATCTAAATTATGTTTCTGTTAGATGACATTACCCATGGGAGGAATATCCACGCATGACAATATCTCTTTTATTTAATAAGTGCGTAGATAACGGAAATTTTTTATTTTAACGATTTTTTTTATTTTTTTAGGGTTAATTTTAACAGAATATTCTTATATTTAACAGAATATTCTTATATTTAACGTAATTTATAAATACTTAAACTTAAATAGAATAAAATAAATAATTAAAAAAATTAAAATAGCATATTTTTTAGATATTTTACAATAATAATTATTTAAAAATAATAAATAATTAAACAAATTAAAATATGATATTTTTGAGATATTTTACTGTGATAATTATTTGAAAATAATAAATAATTAAATAAATTAAAATATGATATTTTTGAGATATTTTACAATAATAATTATTTAAAAATAATAAAACCATACTTTTTATAACTTAAATAAAATTTAATTAAACTTAAACTTAATTTAATAATAGCATATTAAACATATAATATAATATACTGTGAATTTGCAACAAATTATTTTTTTAACAAACTAGCAATAAACTTAAATTTAAAATTCACATATAATATATAATTTTTTGTTGTCACTCCCAAATTCAAAAACTAAAACAAACATAAACATAAACAAAAATAGATAAATTATTTAATTAAAATATGATATTTATTTCAAAATTTATATGACATTAATATAAATTTAATAAAAATAATTAATAAATTCTATAAATAAAACTAAGCAAACGTGCATATTGCACGTTGTTTGTATCTAGTATATATATATATACTTGTATCGTGCAATGCACGTTTACTTAGTTTTATTTATAGAATTTATTAATTATTTTTATTAAATTTATATTAATGTCATATAAATTTTACATAAATATCATGTTGTAATTAAATAATTTATTTATTTTAGTTTAAGTTTGTATTTGTTCTAGTTTTTTATTTTGGGAGTGATAACAATAGATTATATATTATATGTTTAATGTAATATTAAATATTATACGTGGATTTTAAATTTAAATTTATTGTTAATTTAAAAAAAAAAATTGTTGCTAAATAACAATAGATTATATTATATGTTTAATATGGTATTATTCTAATAAGTGAATTTAAGTTTAAGTTTAATTAAATTTAATTTAAGTTATAAAACGTATAATTTTATTATTTTTAAATAATTATTATTGTAAAATATCTAAAAAATATGCTACTTTAATTTATTTAATTATTTATTATTTTTAAATAATTATTATGGTAAAATATCTCAAAAATATTATATTTTAATTTGTTTAATTATTTATTATTTTTAAATAATTATCATTGTAAAATATCTCAAAAATATTGTATTTTAATTTTTTTTAATTATTTATTTTATTTTATTTAAGTTTAAGTTTAAGTGATATTTACAAACTACGCTTAAATATAAGAATATTTTGTTAAATATAATAATATTCTGTTAAAGTTAACATTAAAAAAATAAAAACCGTTAAAATCAAGAATTTTCGTTAACTACACATTTTTTTATATAAAAGATATATATATCTAATATATTTGGCTAATATATACTTTAATCCTAATCAAAAGATCTACAAGTAATAATCGATCGTATATGGTTTATTATAATATGATAACAATATACAATATTTAACACTCGATTAGTTTATATATTCATAAATAAAAAAATATAATTTTTTTTTAAATTACTAACAATATGTTTACGTATTACTTATCAATGATATGATTGTATTATTATCAATGATATAATTAATAATAATATTGATCCAAATGATCAATTTAATTAATTAACGATTTTACTCAATAATCTTTTATGCGGTTTAGCATTATTAATTCAACACCATTAACACAATTTTTGAAATATACTAAACCTCAATATGAGATTGTTGAGTAAAATCATATTAATCCAAATTGATCATTTAATTCAACTCAAGTTAATAACATATATAGAAATAGTTTCTTTTATGTTTTCTTATAATTTAAGAAATAGAATTTCTTCATCCAAATATATATATATATATATATAACTGAATTTATGTCATTGACCTAATATAACACACAAATACTATCTAATATATATATATATAATGCATGGTAAATATTATTTTACTTTTAAAATTCAAATTTAATATTTAAAACAAAGACATGTATTTGCTCTTATTTTGTGTTTAAGAAAATAAAAATTAAATTATGCAATTGATCTTTCTATTAAAATATGAAGATGTATCAATTTCTTTTTTGTGGAGAATTTTTTATTTTATTTTAATAAATTATTAGTGTAGATTTTTTTTAATCTCTTTATAAAAAGTTATTAAAGGGGCGTAATTAAAAAGAAGTAAGGAAAGAAAAAGAAAAATAGGTGCCAATAAAAACACCTTATTCTAAAATGAATACTCACTACTACTAGTAACACAAATCAGATAGCCAATTCACAATGATCTTATATTATCATCATATATAATAAAATATATCACCACGTTCAAACATAGATATCAAAATTTTGTGTTTACTTACAGATAAATAGCAAAATTTTATTCTTTTGGTGGTGAAAGTACAAAAATGTTGACCAACCTTTTAATCAAACACGTGGCTGCTCAAAAGTCAAACTTAACAGTTGGTACCGAAATACAAGAAGAAGTAACATTTTTGTGCCTTTCTCACTAATTTTTGTTGTTGTAAGTATAAGAAAAGAGAAAATTTTGGTACTTTAGGTGCAAATATCCCCAAAAATAACCAAACAATTATATAAAAAATGGAAAGCTGAATAAAATATTAAAAAATTACAGACAAAAAGATCTTTGCACGCGACCCCACATACCTTAAATTTTCTCACTTTTTTTAAATGTTAGTCCGAAAAATCATTCAGCGTTACACATGCAATCTTCCCCAATCACACCAAATGACATATATCTCTTCTATATAATAAGTGTGTAGATAACGGAAATTCTTGGTTTTAACGGTTTTTATTTTTTTAATGTTAACTTTAACGGAATATTCTTATATTTAACAGAATATTTTTATACTTAACGGTAGTTTGTTTAAATAAAATAAAATAAATAATTAGAAAAATTAAAATAAGATATTTTTGAGATATTTTACAATGATAATTATTTAAAAATAATAAATAATTAAACAAATTAAAATATGACATTTTTAAGATATTTTACAATGATAATTATTTTAAAATAATAAATAATTAAATAAATTAAAATAAGATATTTTTAAGATATTTTACAGTGATAATTATTTAAAAATAATAAAATTTAATTAAACTTATACTCACTTAATAGAATAATATCATATTAAACATATAATATAATTTGTTGTCAATTAGCAACAAATTACTTTTAAAATAAAACTAGCAAAAAACATAAATTTAAAATCCCCATATAATATTTAATATTACATTAAACATATAATATATAATTTTTTGTTGTCACTTCCAAATTAAAAAATTAGAACAAACAAAAATAAATAAATTATTTAATTAAAATAAGATATTTATTTAAAATTTATATGACATTAATATAAATTTAATAAAAATAATTAATAAATTCTATAAATAAAACTAAGTAAACTTGCCTTGCAAGTAATTGAATCTAGTATATATATAGAGAAAAGTGTCATGTCGAAAAATACATTCTATAAGGAAAACAACATGTCGTTTGGGATCATCCTTGACAACTTCATGGGTCTGTTTTGGACTCGGCATCTGGCAAGTTAGATTTTGGCCTTGTAGTCTTTGTTTTTGACATTGTTTGAGGGGTTTTGCTCCAACTTTTATTTTTTATTGAACCACAACAAATTATTTGGAAAATCTATTATGATCAAACTCATTTCAGCTCAAAAAGGTTTGAAAAACTCTTGCAAAATGACCAAATATGGTCCAACAATCACCCAAAAACAAATCATATTTATGATATATATAAACTAAATATAACATTTATTTGAGATAAAAACATATATTTCAAAAATTGGATCCACAAAGTTCATAAAAAGAATAAAAAAAACTCAAAATTCACCAAAAATAAAAAATAACAAAACCCATTTTCACACCCCGAAATCTTATTTTAATAGTGTAAAACAAATTAGTTTAAACATTTACCTGATGTATACTAATTAATCCAAATTGATCAATTAATGCAACTCTAATTAATAACATTTTCATTGTTTTCTTTTCCTATTAGAAAATTAATAAAAATTTCAAACTTTATTTTGTACCACATTGTAAATAAAGAGTTTTCTCCATGTTTTTAAAGGTATATGTATGGAGATAGTTTAACTTTTATATTTTCTTAATTTAAAAATCAACATAAACAGTATGTATTAGACATTTTATAACAAAAAAAAACATCTAACCCACTTTATTTACTAATTGATACAATTGTAAGAACAGGTGGTATAAGAGTACACAAGAGGGCTATTCAACTCAACAACATTACATTAATACAATTGTTTCTGCACAACTTAATATTACTATTATTGTAGAAGAGGTTACAATTGCCCCTACCATTGTTTCTATACCAGTTAATCCTACTAATAATGCAGAAGAGGATACAACGGCTGGATTTGATGTGTTTGGAGAATCAAACTTGCTTGGAGAATTGGCATTTAATATTGCAGAACTTGATTCTAACCCACTTCCACAACAGGCCCCTACCATTGTTTTTGCACCAGTAAATCCTTATGATTATGTAGAAGATGATACAATTGTTGGATTTGATGTGTTTGGAGAGTCAAACCTACTTGGAAAATTGATTTTTAATATTGTAGAACATGATTCTAACCCACTTCCACAACAGGCCCTTACCATTGTTTCTCAACCAGTAAATCCTACTAATCGGGTTTGATGTGTTTGGAGAATCAAACATGCTTAAAGAATTACTTTTTAACATTGCAGAACTTGTGTAACGCCCTGCTAATTAGGGACCGATACCAAGTGTGTTTAAAACCAGTGCTGGACTTGCTAAACAAGTCATTTGGACTAAACATGTGATTAAGCCACTAAAGGTTTAGGTATTAAAACTTTTGATCAACTCATAAGTATTTTCATTAAGTTAAAAAAACATGTTCTTTACATGGGATCCCAAAAACATCAATTTAAAAGTTAATTACAATACTCAGGTTACATTATAAGCCGACCTATACGGCAAAAGCTGGGTTTAACCTTAGTTCCCCTGAGCATCTCAGTCATGGTGGTCGAGTAGACTGCATATGTACATACCACTGCTAATGCCCTCCGACTCATGGCTGGTTGAGCTTCTCTTTACCTTTACCTGCACCACAAATCACCTGTGAGCCAGAAGACTCAGCAAGAAAACGTAATCAACAGTTCACAAAATAAAACGACTATCAAACAGTAATAACTGAAACTCGTGCATTCATAAAACCAAATTGGAGACCATAGAGTCACACAAGTGCATGTTGCACTTTCTTTCAAGTTGTTGGCATCCGAGCCAGTCAAGTGCATGTCGCACTCCCAAGGTGGCCCAGCCATGGTGGCCTGCACTCCACGTGCATTATGCCAATCTTAGCTTATAAACTAAGTTCTTTGAGCCCTTGACTTATAAGTCAAGCCACCACATGCCTCCAACTTATAATTTGAAGTCTTGGGACTCTCAACTTATGAGGCGAGTCTCCCAAAGTCCATCATATTCTCAACTTATAAGCTAATTCCCACTTAACACCATAATAACCCTCTAGTTTATAAACCAAGCTTCACAGTCATAACAGACGGTCACATGTTTCATATAACATACTTATCAACAATCACAATGCATTATAATACATTCACACAGCAGTCATAGGCATAATCATAATTATGCACATTACAATGTACCTAATCAGATATTCACAAACATAATTATAATCATGTTCATCAACAAAGTCCTGTTGGGTTTTATGCCCTTATAAAACCATGTCGGACATGTAGCACGATTTCATATTATCAATAAAAGTAGTAGAAATCATTTAGTTTGACAACCATGTTGCTTGCTTGTTTTATTACATGATTATTGAAATAATACAAACATTTATAAAATCCCGAACATATGGATAGTTACAATTATAGTGACTAGGTCACAATGGATTATAGTTGTAATTATATGTTCAAAAGAACGAGTCCTAAGATTAGACCAGTGCATTGGATTTTCACTTATTAGGCAATCTACGATATGATCTACTTGCACATTCAGGGTGTGATGTCTTGTCCAAGGCATCGACCAAGTAGATAAGATCGGATGTATTTAGTTACATCGGACTAGGACCGATATTGATTATTGATTGATAAATAAGTATCGTTGTTATCAAATCTAATCAATGTCACAACGTTAACCATATGTTAAGTCGATCTTAATTCTAAGTGATAATATTCTGCTAATTATATTATTTAAATCTTTTGACTTGTTCGTTACCAGCGTACCCTACGGTCTAGCCCATACTTACATCTTGGAGATTTATTAGTGTAATTGAGTGGGAGTATGATTCATAGATACGAAATCTATAACTTTTGTATGAGAAGTGAAAAGATGACTTCCTTAATTGCTTTGTTCAAAAGGTTAAATGATTGAGATCTCATTTCTGTGATTAAGTTCACGGAAATATCATTTATAAGGAACTTAGTGGGAGTTAAGGATAAAATACTAATGAGGGGTAAAACGGTAATTTTCATCCAGCTCGTTAGCAAGTCATCGATAGAGGAATGACTGATTGTAATGGTTATAATAATGAATAACGTATTTATGGTTTTGAAAATACGTTCTATGAATTCAAGAGTTCAATTCCGAGTCTATAGTGGAGTCACGAGGAATTAATAAGGTAGTGAAATTATTCGTAAATAAATTCACGTTAACTTGTTGGAGCTTGATTTCATGGATCCATTGTCCCCGCATCACCTTTGAGTAAATCATCTAGAATGTCTCAATTAATTGATTTAATTATCAATTAGGCTTTTTAAAGTTGACTAAGTCAATTTTGGAAAATTTACAGAGATATGAGATTTAGAGAATAAAAGATAATCTTTGGGTAAATTTATTAATATTGATAAATTTGTATCAATATAAATAAATAATATTAAATCAAGTTTCAAATTATAATTAGTTAATTTGAATAAGGATTTAATTAATTAATTAAAAATAAATAAATAAATAAAAAGTTTTGAATTTAGGCCTAGTTGGGATTTAAATTCAAAACAAAAAAATTGGGCCCAAGTCCATTTATGGCAGCCCAAGGCTTTTATTTTTGTTTATTATTAACTTACAGTCATAATCATAAGAGGGATGACGAGTCACTCATATTAGAAATGAAAAGAAACATCACATTTGAAGGAAAAAAAAAAAGAGTAAATATGATTTAGTAACCTAGGTAATTAGTTACCATATAGAACCCAGAAATATACACACATATTAGAATGTGAAGGTAACCAGTTACCTCCTGAAAGATACAAACAAAGAACGTGAAGGTAACCAGATACCACAGATCTGAAGACAAAAAAAAAAGAACAGATCTGACCACGAACCAACCTCCTCCCTCGGCTCTGACCACCACCAGAAACCCCCATCCCTTGTGCGCAAAACCCCGTCAAAAACCCAGCCATCCCCGTCGTTTTACGCAGCTCCGAGCACCACAAATCGCACTCAGCCCAAGCGCCACCCTTCTTCCTCGCCTCCGACCACCACCACCACTACATCCCTCACCTTAGCCTATCCCCGTCATTTTGGATTTGGGGGCTCGCGAATGGAATCGCGCAGAAATGCGCGGATTGAGGTTGTGTTCGTCGAGGGTGCGGCTGGGGTGTTCTTGGCTGGGTTTCACGGAGGTGCGCGCCTAAGGTGGTGAGGGTGGAGGGTTTCACGGAGGTGCGGCTAGGGTGTTCTTGGCAAGTGGTGAAGGTGGGTGGTCGAAGATGATGGTGGAGATGGTGAGGCAGCCGAGTAGAGGAGTGGCTGGGTTTCACGGAGGTGCGGCTGGGGTGTTCTTGGCAGGTGGTGAGGGTGGGTGGCCGGAGATGATGGTGGAGATGGTGAGGCAGCCGATTGGAGGAGTTTTGGCTATGGTGGAGATGGTGAGGTGGCTAGGGCAAAATGAAAGAGAAGATGTGGCTTGGCTTAAGGAGTTTTGACAATGTTAATTACCATAGTACCCCTCCTTTTGCTCATTTGTTTTGATTAATTTTGATTTCCAATATGGGATTAGTTTTCCCATAAACTAAGTTTTAGTTAATTAAATTTTCCCATACAAATTAAAGAAAGTTTAACTCTCATATTTTTGCACATTGATGGCTAGAAAGCCATATTTTTAAAAAATTTCCTAGTATGAATCGATTCCCCGCTAGAGATATAGATCATGATACCATAACAAGAATTATGGGATTACGTCTAAAAACCAATTAGTGTTGAGTGAGTTTCTTGTATTCTCAATAATAATTTGTTTAATTTTATATATGATCGTGACAATGAAAGTCATCCCATACAAATGATTTATTGCCAAATTCTTATTTACTGGTTTCATCAAACAACTTCTTCCAACGAATAATATAATAACCATTACAATTCAAAATAATAAATTATCACACCCACCCAGCACGAAAGCAAACTAACAAAATTTGCATCAATTTACTGGTTTATGGTCTGTGTTTTAAGCTCAATTTCTACTTTCCACGACTAAACCAAAGGAATCGATTTTTTCTTGGTTAAATAATTGTCGTTTATTGTTATTTCTGTCGTTTACTTTTTGTTGTCGTTTTCTCAAACAATCGCATTATAACACGTGCACTTTGGAATCTTTTAATCTAGAACATTGAAAACATAGAATCAAGCATTAGAATTATTTATATATAAGAAAAACACTATATTCTATTAAGAAAATATGTGAACTATGCATATAGCCTATAATTATTAAATTCATTTTTATAAGTCAAACCTGTTGACTCAAAGCTGTGATCATCTTATAGCATTCAATGGCATGTACAGTTGGTACACATTAATAAAAATAAAAATAAAAAACTAAGTCAAATAAACACACCGAAAAATAAAGCCAAGACAAACTCTGAACTCTTTAATATTGAAATCTGAACACTGAAAAATGATCTTCATTATGAACAATCATTATTCAATACAATAATCAGAAAACAAACCAGCAAAATAAAAAAACAGAAAGCAAACAAATTCTGTAGTCTGAGAGCATAGCATTAACTAAAATAACTGTACAACCTGAAAACCAAACATGTACTAGATCAGAAAACAGGACAACCCTCCATAACAACACCAGGAGCAGTGGGGCACTTGGCCAAAGGACAATGATCATCAGCCTCCAAACCCCACCAATTTGGGCCAAAGACATCATAGGATTGAAGAGTGAAGTAGAGAAGGATTCCCATGAAAGCAACACCAGCATCAAGAGCAGCTGATAAGATGTAGTTATGCCTTGCCCACCAACCCTTGTACCTTTTGTAGACATAGAAATTGAAGAAGATACCAACAGCTCCCCATGTGATGTAGTTGACAGCTCTAGCTGGTGGCATTGACCCTGTTGCACCAAGGATGATGGGCATGTTTATCAGCAGCAGCCACTTCTGGTTGGGGTACTTGCGAGACAGAATCCAGACTGGGACCGGTGCGAGTAAGCCAATGAGGAAAAACCAGTTCATTTCTGGGTAGACACCTTGTTTGGTGAACATTCTGAGTGGTCCAACTACTCCCCATATGATTGAGGCATTGTAGAAAACATCATCACCAGGACAAGTCCATGGACTTCCATCAGGTAACAAGTCTGTATCGCAAATATGATCGACGGTTGAGAGCAGCCACCATGCTGTGCCAAAGTAGACACTTGAGCCAATGACTGTGCCAACTAGCTGAAAGAGTAAGAATTTGGATCATATTAGACCAAAAAAAAGACATGAATATTCATACTAATTGGCTGTTAAGAAGTGTTGGTACCTGAACTAAGAACATGGATTTTGGTGGGATTTTCATGTAATGGCCTAATTTGAAGTCACCAAGGAACATGAGAGCTTGTGTCATGCTGATATAGCCATAGGTCTTAAAGGCCACATTGGCTAAAGGTCTACCAGGGTATATGTAACCAATGATCAACTCTGTAATGACATTAAGCCCTGGTTGCTGCACATTCATAAAGACAATTTAACAAGTTAAATACAAAGTCAAAATCCCATATTTAGTTTTTTACAAGTTAAGAGTTTGGACTTGAGTTTACCATGTTTGTTGTGGCTTGAATAATCCCAATTGGTAAAGTGAAGAAAAAAGCAATTCCACAAGCCATTAGAAGACCCCACCAAGGAAGTTGAAGCTGTTTACCAAAACCTTCACAAGCAAATATTGAAAGAGCAAATGTGATGATCAAGATGGAATAAAACCACCAATCAGGGACTGCATCATAGTTCTGCATCAATCTTGAGTGTATATCAGTAGCTTTCTTAGCTTTTTCAGCTGTTGTCTTGCTCCACATAGTCCAAATTGTCCTGTTTTAAGACCAAAAAGAAATGAGAAACATGGCATTGTGCACAAAAGAAACTAATACAAATGGGTTGTTCTATTTGATACTTACTTTCCATGGAAGAGAGCAACATGTGAAATAGTAGCCATTAAAGTAGCGAAACTCAACCCATAACTGAGGGCAAAGAAGACACTCAAATAGAGTTTGCTGTAACTGTTATAAGAATTAAGGTCAATGTGGAAAGTCTTCTCATTTAATATTCTGGAAATGTTGAAGGGTTGGCCGGTTGAGTCAAAAGTATGGGAAGAAATGATTGGGAACTTCTTGGCTTCATACCAGTTAGACCAATAAGCAATGGGATTAACCACATAAACAAACAAGAAGAAGCCTACTAAGATGTTAATGATAGCGAATCCCGGTGTGGCTAAAGGACTGCCAAGAAACCCTGCAACTGTGGACCAATCAAGGCCAAATGAGCCAACTCCAAGGCCTTTGAAACCAGAACCAATCTGCTGTGCTGTTACAGACTTCTTCCATATCAAACAGACAAGGGAAATTGTTGATATTGAAGGGAAAAGATAGGCTGGAACGGTGTAGTATGCAAAGCTTGATATGAAAATCAAGAAGAAGAATTGCAGCCTTGTGTGTCCACCCTTTGGTCTCTTTTCATTTTCATGCAATGCCCTGGTTCAAATAATTGAAAATTTCCATAAAAAAAAGTACTGTCAAATCATTGAAACTCATAAAAACAGGGGAATATGAATACCCTAACATAATAATAATAATAATGATGAAAAAAGAGAGAATGTACCTGAATAGAGAGACCTGGACAAGATTTGCAGGCCACCACATGTATGGAGAGTCAACAAGGTACCTTCTGAACAAACCAGCCCAACCATATCCAAGCATCTATAAAATCAAAATTCAAAAACATTTAACAAATTTAGACAAAACCCCATTTCACATCAAACCCTTAAATTGAAAAAAAAAAACCTATCAGAACCTGAGTGGTTTGGGATAGAAGAAAGGCAGCAACAGGATGAAGACTCCTTCTGTAAAATGCCTTGACAATTGTGATGATACTAACTGCATAAACACCATTGGCACCAGAATTGGCAAAGATGGTGATAAGCACATGCTCTTTGAGATTAAAAGGGCCTGGATTGAGCGAAAAGGACCAGCCAGTCAGAGGTATGGTGACGGCCTTTTTGGGTAGTGTTGCAGCCATCAACTTCCCAATTGGGAGAACAAGAATCTGAGCAGAAACAGATGAGACATAGAGCTGGTTCTGACGGTAACCGAAGAACTGGTTCACAAAAGCCAGAAGAACACACGACAATATGCCGAGAAACCATGTTCTGAATGTCAAAGCAGGCAAAGAAGGATCATCATAGGTTGAAACCGTCAACCTAACTTGCTCAATGGGGCTCTCTTCTGCTGCCGCCTCTCCATCCTCACCTGCACAAAACGACACCAATTTCATCAGCCTTTTCCATGTCGTTTTTCTATATCATAAACAATGCATACATATATATATATATATATATTTATACCAGTTACGTCGATGTGAGAATGAGGCTGAGGCTGAGACTGGTGACCTCCATCATCGACGTAACCTGTCATCTTCTCAGATTCTTGATTCACAACAAGGAAGAGATCCCTTTTGTCCTCCTTAAAAAATGTTGCTTATACACATATATATATATAGATCTATACAGTTGTCATGTATATATATATATATAAAAAAATATATATATAAATAAGAGAGAGAGAAAGAGCAGGAGGAGGACGGTTGGTTTTTTTTTTGTTTTCTTAGTACGCAAATGTTAGCACAGTTACATATTACAGAGTGTCATATTCATGTATTTATGTATTTATATGCTATAATAATAAATATATTGAAAATTGTCATTAAATTTTTCCCTTTGAGAAAACGATATTTTCCCCTATATTATATTGGTCAATGCACCTATCTCTCTATATTTAGCTCTTCAGTTGAACTTGAATATTTAAAACTTTATTGCATTTAATGAATTTTGTATGCATTTCAGTACAGATTCTTAGCTATATTTGTTATATATACTTATATAGACTGTTACATTTATTTTTTATATTTTTGAGACAGAATATATATATATATAATTAAAATGAGAAAATAATTAATGGGTTTTTGAGGATTTAAGTTATGATGATCTGGGTCATCTTCATATGGGGAGGTTTTCATGGAGGTTGTTCTACCTGGTTTGAATAGATATCATGTTTTAGGGGATTACAGCTAAGGTGCACTAAATATTTATATATATATATATACATATATCTATTTATGTGTTTTTCTATCAAAAAAATAACATGATATCATTTATGAGTGACTGTGAATTAAGGCACTTAAATGTTTTATTGGTATTCTTGTGAATAAATTTATTGTGGTTGAAAATATAGATTTAAATAAAATAAGAGATATTGTGGGGACTTTTTTTATATATTTGTTTATTTATGAATTTAAAAAAATAATAATATATATAAAAAAAATGGTATCTTGAAAAGATGAGACTAATATTTATTTTCAAACGTGTAGAATTTCTTGATCATGAATTTCCTGGAAAGATTCTGTTGAAAAGATTCTATAAATTTGCTATTCTTATGGGTTGGTATAATTTAGATATTAAAAATAGGTATTCTGATAATAACAAATATATATATTTATATTCTATTTTTAGAATTGAAATTCTTATTTTACAATAAACCACGTGATGAGAAGATCTAAAAATACCTATGAATGAGATTATGTAAATCAATATAAAATGTAAAAATATAAATTAAATATAGAAATGAGGAGTATCTTTCTTCAAATAGACATCATTCCATTTCAATAATTAATTAAATATTTTATTCAAACAAATCATTTAAATATGATGATAAGATAACAACACTTTATCGTTAAAAAATCTATTCACTCATAATTGTTTCATAAACTATTTCTAAATAACCCCACTTTCGTCAAATTTTAAATTATAAAAATTTATTTTCAAACATCTTTTAAATTTTTATTTAGTATAAAATTTGTCTTTTATTAAATCAAATCATGACTATATATTTTTTTTGAAGAAAATATACAATAAGACTATAAATAATATTAAAAGTATATTAGATGTAGTACAAAAAATATATATATATAATAATATTAAAAGTATATTTATGAGGATATTATTTCTATAACTTATAAAAAGAAATAACCTTTTTTAACATGATTAATTACTTAAAAGAGATTGTGGAGATAAAGAAACAATGGGTGAGAAGTGAAAACCATTCATGAAAAGATTAATCACAAGGCATCAAAATGAATTTAATTACATCAACAATTAATACTAAAGAAATACAATTAAAATAGTAATAAAATATCCCAAATCAATGACAGCCAGGGTGTAGTTGGATCATTAATTATAAAAGAGAAAGAAAACGAAACTAAATAATTTTTTTTTTAAAAAAATTACCTTCTCATTTAGTGTTTATATATAAAAAAGGGTTTATAGATTTTTATATTTTGTATTTTGTCTCATTATCTGTTTAGACTATGTGTTTTGATAAATTATATTTTGAACTCTATGTTTTGTAAAATTGTTCAAATAGACCCCTAAATCTGATTTTAATGAACAAAAAATTAAATATAAAACACAGTTCTTAGGCAGAATGATTGTATTTTTGTTCTGAGTTGTTAGTTTGATTAATTATTTGTGATTTGAGTTCAAACAAGTTTAATCAAAATCTGATTTAGGAGTCTATTGAACTATTTTAGAAAATACGAGGTCCAAAAAATAATTAACCAAAATATATAGTTCAAATAGATAATGAGGCAAAATATATAGTCTAAAAATGTATAAAACCTATATAAAAAGATCTTATATATTTTTTTAAAATGTAAAACTTCAATACGTCAAGTTGTTGATGCCAACCCTATCCATAACTCTGCCTAGCTAGATAAGAGTGTACATATAATAAATATTTATATTTTTTTTTCTAATTTTTCTTACCAAACCAAAGGAACTAAAAAAAGTCATACTATATTTTGACTTTGTTATTAGAGACAAGTAAACCAAAAAAGTTTAATAAAAATTGACATATAACCTCTTTGCTTTAATTTATATTCTTTGCCTCGAAACTCTGAACATATGCACCATGCAGAGAGCCCATATATGTACACAATTGTTTCATAAGGTCAAAGCTGTTTGGCTTGAGAGAAATGACAAAAGAAAATTATATAATATGATATAACATAAACACACACTTGACCCACCAACACCTTATAATATATATATATATATAAATGTATCTAATAGTAAGTTTAACAATGTTACAGGGTATGGCTTAATTATTATTTATTTAATTATTTCATTAATTTTCTCCAAGTAGAGAGTTATGGTTATGGATCATTTCATACTCTAAGAAAAGTACACTATGTAACTTGTTATGAGGGTAATAGATGAAAATACACTATTTTTTAATATTATGTTGCAAAGTGGTATCTTATTTATACATTAATATATATATAATTTTTTTTTTGTAATATGGACTATTATTTAATTTTCAACAAAATATATTGAGTAATCTAAAAGGTCATTTCTTAAATAATTATTAAAAAAGAACTTTTTTTAGCAATTATTTTTTGTTGATATTTTTTTTTGGGTGGAGAATTCACTTGTATATGTATGATAAAATGTTTTTTTGGTAGCTCTTGAGTACCTCTGAAAAAAAGGATCAATGTGTGCCTCTTCTGTTTTTAGTACTGTTTTTAGTAAGTACCTATATTTTTTTATAGGGTTTATATTTTTTTTTGGACTCTGTGCTTTTTTTATTACTTGTTTGGACTCTGTGTTTTGACAAATTATTTTTTGGACCTTATGTTTTGTAAAATGGTTAAAATAGAACCCTAAACCCGATTTTGGTCAATATTTTCTCAACTAAAATCATAAATAATTTACCAAACTAACAATTCAAAACAAAAATAAAATTATTCTGCTTAAAAACGGTGTTGCTATATTCAATTTTTTCTTCATCAAAATTGAGTTTAAGGTTCTATTTTAACCATTTTACAAAACATAGGGTCCAAAAAATAATTTGTCAAAACACAGGATTCAAACAGATAATGAGGAAAAACACAGGGTCCAAAAATGTATAATTTTTTTTTTATATTATTGTTATAGCATGTCTGCTATCAAATCTATTTTTTAGAATTTTTGAATAATTTATTATGTTGAAATTATGGTTCAAACAACATATTTTACACCAATATAAAAAAATATATATAAAGTAAGTTGTTTTAATCATAATTTTAGCACAATAAATTATTCAGAATTTTCTAAAAACTAATAAAAAATTTACTATGTACATTGCCATTTAAAAAAATTATAACATGTCCACACATACTAAGACATAAAGGGGTACATAGTTGGTCACTTTTTGAGGTTACCACTTAAAAATTTCCTATATTATTATATAAAAATAATAATTATCGTAATGGTATTAGTATTTTATGATGTAGTACCCAAATTTTTTAATACATGTTCGAATAAAATTTAGATTTTATTTGAAAGCCAATAAACTCTTTAGATTTTATTCAACAACAATTATTGTGGTAGACCAATATGCAACTTGATGAAATTAATTTTACGAAAAATAAGATAAGATTCAAGATAATGAAAATCAAGTATAACCACCAACTAAGGTTGTACATTAGTTGGTTTGGCCGAGTTATAGTTTATTTTAAGTAATCAAATTAAATATTGGATTGCAAACATCCAACTAATGATTTTGATAATTTAGTTGGGTTAACCTGTTTAAACTAATCTTTAATGTTTCTTTTTTCTTTTTTTAATTTTCAAATAATCAAATTCAATAAACTAAAATTATAGTATACATCTTTCAAGTTTAAAAATATTATATTCTAAATTCATTGACATTTCTATTTAAAAAGAAATATAATTTATGTAATATTATATAATATATATATAAACAAACTCTTATTTAGTTTATTTTGATGGATTGGAATATTTTCCAACCCGCCTAATTAATAATTAGATTGGGAGGTTTGAATTTGTGTTGGGTTATTTGAGTTTTTTACTGGGTTATTCGATTTGGTTTTGGTGGGTTATTCGATTTGGGCGGTTTGTGAAAATTATTGAATCGCCCGACCACCAACTACTTGGCTACTAAGACAATACTCCCTTAATTTTCATTACTTATAGGCACTACAAAAAAAAATTAGTTTTAGTCACAATAAATTTTGTGACTAAACATAAAAAAATTGTGACTAAAGGAAAAATCATCTTACCTATGTTATCACTAAAAAGTCTATGACTAAAATTATTAGTCACAAAAATCACAATTTGTTGTTACTAAATGTATTTTTAGTCATAACAAATTTTATCACTAAAAATAATAGGTTGTGACTAAAACTACATTAGTGACAATTTATGATTAAGTATAATTTTTTATTGTTACTAAAAGTGACATTTAGTGACACAAAATATAGGCTATCACTCAAAAAAAAAAATTATAAGTAAAGTTACCTTTATTTTTAGTGAGGACATATCAATTAGCAGTGAATCATCATGCTACAAACCCCAAGAATTTCACTAGTTTATAGTTGACTATCATTTTGAGGACAATTTTTTCTTCAAAGTTTGTTGGAAAATAAAAAGAAAAAAGTCATAATAATAAATTATGAAGGAGTCATTCAAAGGTCAAAATAACAAATAAAACAAAGTGTATCCACTATACTTGCCTTGGTGGGTCATGTTATGGGCATGTGTTTAAATAGGACCAAGTTGTAAAATAGTGAAATGGACAAGACCTAAAGTTTGGGATATTTTTGACTAAATTAAATAAATACTTCTAGACATTATTGACCTATTGTGATACATGATTTTTTATTTCAATAATGCAAAATAATTCCTTAGATTTAATGGGTGAGGTGAATTATATATATATCCTTCTTTTTTATGATAAGATAAGACACCAACAATATAGACCATCATTTTGGATACAACATGTGTAGTGGATTGTAGTGTGAAATGATATGAGTAATGCTATTAGTGTTGAGTTGAAAACTTTGAATCCATTCATAACCAATGAACAAAACAATGAAAGATAAGATTTTTATTCATTTGTTTTGTTTTGTTTGTTTCACTCCAAAAATGATTCATGGTTTTTGTTCACACTTTAGCAAAAATGTTTATGGATATCTACTCCTAAATAGTTACATAAATTTAATAATTATATATTTATACCATGATTGTGATGTTTAGTAGTCTTATAAAAAAAAAATTAATGAATTGTGATAACTTAGCAACTCGAATTAATAATGATCTTTATTTTTAATGTAATCATATGGTGGAGATGTAATCTTTGAAAATAATTTGTTTGTGTATGTTTATATGATAAGTTTTGACTAAATATAGATGTAGATACAAATTTATAATTGATGCTTAAAGTAGTGATTCTGAATATATGAGCCATGACCCACTTTTGACTTTGATTTTATAATTGTATAACGTATTAGAAATTATAATACACATTAAAAATTGCTCAAACTTGGAAAATATACTTTTATTAAAAATTGAACAATTTTACTAACATCACGTGTCTAATGGACTGTGTGCATGAAGCCCATTTTTATTTAGAGATGGAATATTGGGCTTTGAGCCCCTACTAGTAGGTATCCCTAATAATAATAGATAAATTATAGTAAATGATGCAAAATAATAGCACGAAGAAGGTAATGTCTTTATTTTTAAAATTGCAGAAAAATGATATTTTTATATTGTTGATTACCTAAGTTATCATTTTGCACTAAGCCCCAAGTGAATATTAGGGTTTACCTAAAGCTAAAAAAGTTAAAGAGGGTAAGGGTAATTGTAGAATTTCTCTATATTAATTTGCTGTATTGGGTTGTTTGTTGATTTTTGTTTTAAAGTGGGATATTTATCTAAATAGTGGTTATTTTGGGGGCTATTTTGCTCGTTGCCCCATAATAATATGGGGAAATTATATTTTATATGATATTTTTAATGAAGTTTGTAAAATTATTGTATTTTTTCAAAAAAAAAAAGTTATTTTATGGTTTTTTTTAAGAATTTTCACTTTTATGAGTTTAGTTTCTTATATTTTTGTACAAAAGTTGGTTTATGTCATATTTTTACTTTTAATCAAGTTTTATTAATTTGGAAAGGTATTTTGGTAATTTAATTTTTTTTTTTTTTGCTTATTTGATTTTTTATATTAATTTTATATAAATATTTTAATTTAAAAATTTTCTTTTGGTTGTTTTGCAATTTTTTTTAATATGGATTGTGTTTATTATTATTTTTATTTATTATAAATATTTTTTCCTTATTTTTAGATTGCACGTTTTTTTTTTCAATGTCTAGGTAAGGTAACCAGTTACTTAATTGATATTTCACTGTTATGTAAAAAAAAAAATCATAGATCTAGGTTAAATAACATGTATGAGGAGGGGTAACCAGTTACCCTGAGAGGAATAACATTCTGCCATAAGAGACCTAATCAGTTACCATAAGAGGGGTGACAGGCTACTTATATTAAATGCGAAAATAAACATTACATTTGAAGGGAAAAAAGACATGATATGATCTTATAACCCAGAAATATGCACACATATCAGAACGTGGAGGTAACCAGTTATCATAAAAAACCCAGAAATATACATACTTATCAAAACGTGAAGATAATCGGTTACCATAAAGAACTCATAAAAATACACATATCAGAACGTTAAGGTAACTAGTTAACTATTACAGATCTGAAGATAGAAAAAAAAAAACAAAAAAAACCTACATGGCTATCGACGATCTCAATCGTCGGCATCAACTCGTATCGCAGCTTTAGAGGCTGGCAGTAGCCGTTGTCGAACAACTCGAAGCTATTCCTCTCTCCCTCACCCGAACCACCGCCACCATGGGTTGAAAATGGATCGACAATAAGACCCACGGCGAACCTTGAGCGAACTCGAGAACCCTGCGCAAACTCGGTGAAGAGTTCTACAGATAAAGAAAAGGAGAGAGAGAGAGATAGAGGAGTGTTTATTCTCTTGCCCGAGGGGTGGTTGCTTGAGTTGTGGTTGATCGAAACTTGAGATGACGCCAGAGCTGGGGGGGATTTGCTGGCTGGGTTTCGAGAGAGAAGAGGGTTTGTGCGTGGGTTTTGAGAGAGAAAGTGGGTTTGGGAGAGAATATTGGAATGCTAATTTACAATAGTACTGTTTAACGCCCAAAATGTGACTACACTAAGCGATAGTTGTAGTAAGATCGGGCGGTCGATCCACAAGGAGGTAACCTAAAATCAAAAGGTTAGTAGAAAATAGCACAAAAAGTTAGTAACAAGAAGTAAATAAAATAGTAAATGGAAAGATGTTTGAGATTTTGGTATTGTATTTTGATAAAGTGATGAAATGAGATAAGTGAAATAAAGGTAAGATGTAATCAAGAGTTTGAGAAAATGAAAGGTTTCAAGAATCATCCATATGCTTGTTTAGTTACTTGGTTACTTGATTTACAAAAATACACAAGTAAATAGTTCACATCCCAACATTTACTTGGAAAATCTAACATTAAAGTCCATAGTTTTTCTAACAAAAGTTCATTTGAGTTATAAAGTTCTTTACTTTAAAAGCACAATGTTAATCTTATGAAAAATTCTAAAAATGACAAAATACCCAAGGGCAATAATGCAATAGAAGATTAGACATAAAATTATGTATCAATATTACTTTTACTAATTAGAAGCACATAGAAAGAGCATGACTAATCCTATATACTATTAGCATAAGTAAATAGAGATAACAAAATAAAGATAGAGATGAAAGAACATAAATAACTCAAATATATTACATTAAGAACATAGTAAATCAAAGTAGCAAAATAACATCACTTGCATATGGAATCATCCCTAACCTTCCTAGGAAGATTAGGCCATTATGCTCATGATTCTCACAAAATTCTAAGAAGAAAATATGAGAAGAAAGTGAGTGGAAATTTTGCTATAGTTTCTCTACTCTAAAAATTACATATCAAATGTGAAGAAAGTGTCCCTATTTATAGATGGGGAAAAGGACTAAAAAGAAATTAAACAACAAAATGGGGTTTACAAAATAAATCTGAAATATTAATAATAAAATATGATTTTGAAAAATCAAATCTTATTATCAATATTACCCTAGCTATTTTTGTGTATAGTCAAAATGCTCTTTTTCTAAAATACCACAAAAACATAATCTATAAAGCTCAAAATAGCAATTTACAAAGCCCAATACCCACAAAACATGGCTGGTGACACAAGAGGGTTTTGACCCATTTTCAACCAATGAGAGAGTGCCACGTAGGCAGCCTTGGCTGAAGAAAATGCCTTGGGCCTTGACTGGGTCATTGGGTGCTTTGGGCCTTTGGTGATGAATGGCTTGGGCCTTTGCTGAAGGAGAGTAGGAGCTCACGTTGGAGCTTTGCTGAAGGAAATCAAATATGCATATATGCATATATGTGGATTTGGTGGCTTGCGTTGGCCTCAGCAAAAGAAGGTGAAGGCAAGATCATGTTGTACATGATATATGATATGCATATATGTGCATTTGGTGGCTTGCGTTGGGCTTCAGCAAAAGAGAGAGCTTGTGCTGGGCTTGGGTCAGAGCTTCATTTCTTCCAAAAATACCACTTTTTTTCTTTTCTTTTTCAGTTTTAATTATTTCTCTATTCTCCATTTTTATTAGTGCCCAAATGCAATTTATTTCCTGAAAATTAAACATAAATTAAATTAAATTAATATTTTCAATTATAAAATATATTACAATAAATTCATGAAAATATTAATTAAAAATTAATTTATTTTACACTTTAAAACTAATAAATTTGCATTTTTGAGCACTAATCAGGTGGCAACCTTGGCAAATCTTCTCGAAACACATCTAGAAACTCACATGTGTATTGCGGGATAATGCCCGGACATGGTGGGAGGTAGTATCCCAGACACAAGATACAGCTGTGATGGACTGGAAAGAGTTTAGACAGCTGTTTAATGAGAAGTATTATTGTGATGTAGCTAAGACTGCCAAGATGAATGAGTTCCTGAATCTTGTTCAGGGCAATGCGTCAGTGACTGAGTATGTTACTGAATTTGATGAGTTGGCCAAGTTTGCCTTAGACATGGTACCCACAGATATGGTTCGGAAGAAAAGGTTTATTCAGGGGTTGAATCCTGGAATAGCTCAGGGCATTAGAGTTGCCCCAGTGCATGAAGTCTTTACCTATGCTCAGGTGGTAGAGAAGGCTCTTGCTGTTGAGAGCATCAGAGATGAGGAAAAGAGTGCCATGAGGCATGGAGCTCAGATAGTGGTACCTCCACTTATTGGAGCAAGTAAGAAGAAAAGCTGGCAGACTCGTCCAGTATGCACGCGGTGCAAGAGGCGGCATTTGGGGGAATGCCGAGCAAGGTCATGTTTTGCTTGTGACATGGTTGGGCATTTCAAGAAGGATTGCCCAAGGCTAAGAGAACTTGAGCGAAAGGGGATAGACAACTCGACTCCAGCTCGAGTGTTTGTTCCAGGGCAGTCAGAATCTGAGACCGAGACTAGTTCGTCGGGGATGACAGGTCAGTCTTTTGGTTCTGAATTATGAATTATGCTGGTTGGTTTTGGTGCCATGCTTTTTCCTTGTTTGTTGTATATAGAGAGGCATAGAGTTGCTATGCAGATCACATGGTTATGATGTGATGAGGAATGTAATACATTATTGGTGATCCAAGGGACGAGTTAGATTATGGAAAGGACTCATCGTTGGTTTAATGAGTTAGTTATGACTGGCTATGGTTGATCTAAGGTGTGGATCGGTTAAATAATTTTAGAACAGTTTTGAATAGCAAGGAAAGTATAGTAATTCTTGAGCTTGTGAGCAGAAAGTCTTGTGACAATTGGCACTGTGCATGGATTCAATATATTTATGATATCGGATGTGAGGGCTGAAGTTTATGCAGGGAGGTGCATGAAGCTCTTAGCCAGTGTGGTGGATACCACCTAGATTGTGTTAGTGAGATCAAGACAGACTGGACTAGTCTGTGAGTTTTGAATGTGTTCTCAAGTGGTCTGCCAGGGCTCCTTTTTATGAAAAGGGACTAGAATGGTATTTAATTCAGTGCCAGAGATGGAATGAGATGTAAACACAGTTTTGAGTGGCTCAGTGGGGTTGTAAGAATTAAAGAGTTAGTGGCTGAGTAAGATTGAATCCTTTAGGGTGGATCTTGGATCTGGTTAAGACCAGTTACAGACCAGAGTGAGAAAATTATGTAAAGGATTGTGCTTGTATCAGATTAGAACACTGTGAGTGCTGAGTATATTTTGGGAATTGGGTTGATACTAAGTGTTTGTGGATCAGATGAATAGTGCATTCAAGGGTGGATTTGAATGGAATTTGAGATCGTCTTGGACGATGGTATAGTGGTGTTTTCTCTGTGGAGAATTGCCAAGAGTGAAAAATGCCTTGGGGACAGGAGTGTCCATGAATTGGAAAGATATTTTAGGTGCCTTGGGGAGAAAGTGCTGGGTCTTTATAGACCAGAACCAGTTAGTGGGTTGTTATGACCTCCTAGTGGCAGAGAAAAGGTGATTGCCTATGTAACATGTTGATTAAAGAATCAGACCAGGACTGGATAGAGTTTCTGGCGGGCCGAGTGGCCAGTTTATTGTGTGAGATTATTATCTCAAGAATGATAGAAAGGAAAGATAGTTGAGTGAGCCACAGACGGGCAAGATTGAATGGAAAGCTTTAGCTGGATTAGCTAAGGGTTGTATAACGACAGACGTGGATTTATGGTGGTATAGAGATCGGACTTGGGATCCGATGGACAGTTAGATTAACTGGGAGATTCTGGATGAATCTCATGCTATTCTTTTATTCGTTTCATTCAGGCATCGTGAAAGGGTAACATGATATGGAAATTTTATAGTGATGGCCTGAGATGAATGGGCATATATCCAGGCATGTATAAAGTTCTTAACCTGTTAGCAGGTCGAGACAGTGTGTCAGGAAACAGCAAGGCCATTGCAGCCTTTGGGTGTTTCATAGTGGGAATGAGTGAGCATCGCTATGGGTTTCGCGGTGGGATTCCCAGGTTGATGGATTGAAATGATTTGGCATTAAGTCATTGTGGACTGGTAGTCCAAGTGAGTCTAGTGTATCAGTAAGGACAGGGGAAAAGTATAGCTGATCTATATTTGAATCTCCTTGTGAGAAGGATAGAGAGCCTTCGTGAACTCAAGGTCTATCTTATCAGATGAAGACTCTAATGTTACTTCCAGGTTATGGAAGGGTGAGAGAAGGCAATGAGTATATAAATAGAATTTTGTACAGATCGTTATTCTCGGGCTGATTATAATCAGAGGGAGAACTGTCCAGTGTTGAAAGGGTACCTTATGAGATAAGGTATGGTAGAACATGTTCATCACATGTACATTGGAATGTGATGGGTGAGATGTTACATCTGGATCATGAGATGGTTCAGGGGACCATAGAGGTTACTAGAGGTTGGAGCAGGGATGCTCATTTCTCAGAATAAATGGAAAGTGATACTAAACTGAAAAGCAGGAACATGGAGTTCCAGGTAGGAAGTTATGTCTTCCTAAAGAATCACCATGGTAAGGGGTGATGAGTAAAGGCAAGTTGAGCCTAGATTGGTATGACAGTTTAAGTCCTGGATAGGACTGGTCAGATTATCTTTTGTTGGACCATAGTTTGGGTTCCGATAGTTGTACATTGTTTTGTGCATTTCCATGCAGTGGACATGGGTTGAAAGAACTCATGAGTTGAGTTATGAGGTTCTGAGGAACAAAGTATACCTTGATTTAAGGTATGTTGCAGAAACAGTGAGGTCAAGAGAATGACCTGGGAAACTGGAATTGGTTGTGCGGAATTCTTATTCCGGGCTGTTCAGATAAATTTCGATGACGAAATTTCTGTAAGGAGGGGATAGTTGTAATGCCCCAAATTTCCTAATAAGGTTTAGGACCTTGATTAGGAGGCCGGGAGGGCCATAATTGATTTAATATGTTATAAAATGAACATATGCATGTTAATGTGAATTATATTATTATATGATGATAAATGCATGTGTATGGGAGTATTTAAAATGATAAGGGCATTTTGGTAATTTGGCCTATTGGGTGCATATTGTAATATGTGAATGAGATTTCATTATTATGGAGATATATTCGAGCTATTCGACATGAGACGGTCATATATAATGGATTAGCGGTTTTGTCATAACGGGGTCAATTTTGGGGTAATAGAAATGTTTATTTGGTGATAGATTGGGAATATTTGAGATCAGGGTGAAATTCTAGAACTTTTGACTATAGTGTCCCCGGGGGTGTTTTCGGGACCCCGAGCACTAGGTTTTATTTAAGGTTACTTAAGCTTGAAGTAGCTTGACAGATAAGAACATACGTTAGAAACTTCTCGTTCTCTCTCAAAACAGTCCGTTTTACCGTTTGAGCCTTTTTGAGGAAATCTTGAGTTCTAGGAGTCGGAATCAAGCGAGGGTCGAGGCATAGCGATCCTAGGAAAGATTAAAAGCTTCTTAACCGAAGGATTTGACGAGAAACAACCCAATCGAAGGTAATCTAAGTTTGAAGTTTTAAGTCTTTAAAGTTTTAAAGCTTAGAATTGGACTTTGTGAATTGTTGAGTTTTTGGTTGGTTTGAACCTTGGGTTTTGGAGTATTTGGAAGCTTAGGAACTTTGATTTGATTATAGGGGAATGTTTGGGTATGTTTTTTGAGGATTTGGAGTGTTTAAAACGCGTTTGGGAATGGCCCAGGGTTGGGGGCCGCGGCCCTGTTCTTGTGCGCCGCGGCCCTAGTTCGAAGAAGCAGGTGTCAGGAAGTGAGCCTTGCTGGGCGCCGTGGCCCTAGATGGAGGGCACCGCGGCCCCAGCCTCAGAGAACCCTGGGGGCCACGGCCCAAGGTGCTAGGGCCGCAGCCCTTGCCCTGTTTTTGCCCCGTTTGCTCGTTTTGACCCCGGGAACTTAGTTATGGGCCTCGGGAGTGTCCCTACTACTTGGATTAGTTTGGATTGATCTCTTGAGGGCTAGATATTGGTGTGGAACCTTTGATTATCATGTTATTAATGGTGTTCCATATATGGTTATGATTAGGTGACCGCTAAGGACTTAAAGGTTGATCGTTCTCAAGGATCGTTCTTATATTGGTACTAGCTCGAATTTGAGGTAAGAAAACTGCACCCTGTGTATATGTGACATGCATGGCTATTATGGATGCATGTTGGTTGATTATTGAGCATGACATGCATGGATATTATGATGCATGTTGATTGGCTATTGAGTATGACATGCATGGCTATGATTGATGAATGTTGGACGTTTAAATGTAAACATTGTTAGCATAATGAATGCTTGGCAAATCTTGCCCATTTGCATATGACTGTTGTTGAGGCATGTTGGATAATTAAGTGTGATGCATGTAATGCACGAAAAACATGTGATAGAGCATGCCATGAACGATGAATATGAGATTGGTCAGAGCTTGAGTCTCTGAGTTTATGCATGATCATGACTGTGCTAGAAACTGTTTAGTAAGCATGCTGAATGCCCTATTCTTGGATAACTGGCATATGATACATATTGATAGCATTGCTTACTTGTGTATGGACCGAATACAGAATCGACAAAAGTGTTAGTATCAGCTGTGAGGCTGTGACTTATTTGTCAGGCTCGGCAGTGTTACTGGACACAGGTCAGGAAGCGCTGACTTACTTGTCAGAACGGCCTTAGCGTGAATCACGCAAGCCAACAGAGATTAGATCTAATCGATTACTAGCATTGAATGACTCAAGGAGCATTAATGCCTGACCGACCCTGAGGGTCGATGAATAAACAGAGCTTGAAGGCCAGTGGCTTACCTATCAGCCACTCTCTTGCTAGAAAACAGAGCTTGAAGGCCAGTGGCTTACCTATCAGCCACTCTCTTGCTAGAAAACAGAGCTTGGAGGCCAGTGGCTTACCTATCAGCCACTCTCCCGCTAAAAGACAGAGCTTGGAGGCTGGTGGCTTACTTAACAGCCACTCTCCCGCTACGAAACAGAGCTTGGAGGCTGGTGGCTTACTTAACAGCCACTCTCCCGCTAGAATCATGTGATGTGCACCCATTGGTTTGAAAGCTTTATATTAAGTGTGATTATAATGATAATCATTTGATAATGTTTATGAAAAGTGTTATGTTTTCTTGCTGGGCTTCGGCTCACGGGTGCTATGTGGTGCAGGTAAAGGCAAGAGGAAGCTGGACCACCCTTGAGTTGGAGAGCTTAGGTGATGACGTGTACATATGCAGCTGCTCGTCCATCACGGCCGAGGTTTAAAGTGGAACTAGGGTTGAACCCTGTTTTGCCGCTTAGAACGGCCTGTTGTAAATATTTTCTGTAATAAACTCTTAATTGTATTTTCGGGATCCCAACGTATATGTTAAACGTTCTAGTGAAACGTTATATCTTAACCAAAATGTTTAATCCCTAAACCTCTAATCATACTTAGATCACGATTTTGGCCAAATGTCTCGATTAGCGAGTTTAGCACTATTTACAAGGCACACCGTAACGGTCCCAGGAGTTGGGGCGTTACAAGAAGCACATAACTATAATAGAAATTACAAACCAAAAATTACAAACATAAATAGGAAAATTTGGAGGAGAAACCTCCAAATTTTCCCTCTAAAAACTCATAGAAAAAATGACCAAAAAGAATAAAAAGATTAAGAGAATTGAGTGATCTTAAAAGTGTAGAAATTTTGTAGTGTGACATCCTCTTCAAAAAATGGTCTTTAAATCCCTTATTTATAGCAAAAAAAGGTCTTCAAATTAATTAAATTTTAAATGAAGAATAATATGGCATGTAGGGGTAAATTTTAGGGTGTAATGGTGAATTTTGTAGTAAAATATGTAGAAAAGTTGGGTAAAAAAGTGACATATTTGGACATAAGGGGACAAGAGGACAATAAAACATTTGTTGGGCTCAAGAGAGCCAAAGCAAGTGGCTGGTGGCTTCTGAGCCTCGTACTGTAGCGGGAATAGTACTCGTGTAACTGTAGCTTGGGCTAGGCCGAAGCTTTTGTTTTCAAATTTGCCATTTTTTATTTCTTTCCTTGAAAATGCCACTACTTTCTTCATCTTTCTTGCTTTTCAAGAGCAAAAATGCAACAAATTCTCTACAAAATAAACATAAATTAAATCATAATTAAATATTTTCAATTATAAAATAAATCATATTAATTCTTTGAAAATACTAATTAAAACTTAATTTAATTTCACATTTAAGATCAATAAAAATGCATTTTTTTTACTTCTAACTTAACAACAATAATTAAAATAATTGAACTATAAAAACACACAAAAATATATAAAATCATGATAAGACTAATAAATTCAAAATTACTTAAAAACTTAATAAATTAATCAAAAACTTAAGAACTTAACACTAATTAGCTTATAAATAGTGGCAAAATAACTCTATTTTGTAGAGTTATCGGTCATATTTTGTAGAGTTATAAAATAAATCATATTAATTCTTTGAAAATACTAATTAAAACTTAATTTAATTTCACATTTAAGATCAATAAAAATGCATTTTTTTTACTTATAACTTAACAACAATAATTCAAATAATTGAACTACAAAAAAATAACTATAAAAACACACACAAATATATAAAATCATGATAAGATTAATAAATTCAAAATTACTTAAAAACTTAATAAATTAATCAAAAACTTAAGAACTTAACACTAATTAGCTTATAAATAGTGGCAAAATAACTCTATTTTGTAGAGTTATCGGTCATATTTTTTAAAATTTCACAATAATAAAATAAAATAAAAGATGTATTATTAGGGATTATAATTTTTTGGACTTGTGTTTAGTTCTATCACTTGTTTGGATCATATATTTTGACAAATTATTTTTTGGACCATGTATCTTGTAAAATAGTTCAAATAGACTCTTAAACCCAATTTTGATCAAAGTTTTTTGAATTAAAATTACAAATAATTCACCAAACTAACAACTCAAAATATAAGTACAACTATTATGTCTAACAACTGTGTTGTTATATTCAAATGCATATGTGATAAATTAAGAGGTATGAAATAATCATACTTTATCAAATTAAAAGGTGTAACAAAATCATACTTTGTCAAAATGTAACATTTATTTGAAGAGTACAAATTTGGTTATAAATTTGTAACTCTTGTAATTCCTAAAAAGAATATCAATTAATGTGCATAATAAGAGTTACACATTTCTAATTTTGAATTTCATGAGCTATTATATTTAATAGATGTATAGATGTGATTTTTACTATCATTAGGTGAGTAGAAGTTACAAAATCAGAAGGAATTGAATTGGGACGTTTTTGTGGGAAAAAAAATACAAAATCGGGAGGTTACTCAGCACGTCCAGGGGGAGGCCAAGAAAGTTTTAGGGCACGGCCTTGGAGGTTGATAGCTGTTGTGAAAATTATATGCACAAGTATACACAGTTCAACACAAGTAATACAATGATAAGTGAATCGTCTCCACAAGGATTGTTATTAAAAAGTTTAATGTAAACACCAATTACTTGCAAAATTTAAGAATTGAATTTAGTGGTAGTTGAAACTAAAATAAAATGGAAGAAATTAAAATATGCTTAAAAGTAACCACAATTTCCAGAGAAATGACAGCAAGAAGAATTATCAATGGAAAACTTGAACTTGAATAGCTAAATCCCCCTATGTCAAAAACTGTCTAGAATGCTATAGCATTAAATTTAGCAAAATGCACTAGTGTTAACTAGAATTCCCAATATAGTTCTACCATCCAATTAAATATATTCCTATATCAAATCAGACTTAAGAACACAAATACACACACCAATTCTCAAAAGTTATGCAAGGTCAGTAAAATACTCATATTCTACTCACTAAGAACAACCTAACAATGGTTATACTCTTGCATCATTCAAGTACAAACTACTACATTCAACCTTTCCAGAATTAAATCTAGCTTAATAATTTGCCATTGTTGGCCAAACAATAATCATGACAACACTTGAACGAACAATGGTGATTTTACACAAATATGCATTTAAACTTTAATAACTGTGACATAGGGTTCTTTAACCATTCAAGTCTCAAAAAGTTTAGCTCATAGCTAAATTAGTATCTAAAATCTGAAATAGAGAATTGATATCCATGGGTTCTAAAATAGCTATTTGAAATTAGAAAATACAAAAATTAAAGAAGAAGAATTAAGACAAATCCGATATATATGATGTGTGAATCCTTCTTGTCCTTCTCGTTCTCCTTCAATGGTTGTACTTCCTTTTTTTCCTCTTTTTTTTTCTGTACTTTTTTTCTTCTGATGATAAGTCTTCAATGGCTGCCACACTACCAAATACGGCTGGTACTTCTCCTCTCTCCCAATTAGGGTACAAAGTATGATGCCTCTCAAAATTAGACAGCCCACCTTCTTTTTCTCCACTTAGGCCCACTAATTTGGACCACCTTTCTATCCAAAACACTCCAGTTGGCGCCACTATTGGACCCCTGCCACCTTGGCATGAATTAAAAGAAAATGACACAGCTGGCTTTAATTTTCCACGTCAGCAAGTGAGCTCCAGCATGTTGCAGCATGAATTTTAGCAATTTGGAAAATTTCAACTTTTGCTTCCAAACCAAACTTCCAATTTTTCTTCTTTAATCCTTCCATGGATCGCTTGATTCATTTTTTACACAGAAAACTAGAACAAGATTAGTTAGTTAATTTCAATTTAAACCCAAAACATTGTAAGACTCCAATATTAGATAAACTAATTATATAGATAGATAACAACTTAAAATTAACAAACAAACACCAAAATCATCACTCTTTTTATGAATAATTAAGTTTAAAAGTCAAATAAATAACTCTATATCATAGAGTTATCACACTCCCAAACTTAAGACATTACTTGCCCTCGAGTGATGACTCAAAAAGAAAGAAAGAAAAGACACAACAAAATCGACTCAACAACACACACACACAATTGAGAGGGTGTGTGTTCTTAGGATTTAACTTAGCAAAGGAAATGCTCTCAGAAATTTATTAAAATGATGGAGGAATATGATGATCATAGTGACGAGTGCCTCTTGCCAATGCTTTCAATCAAATCTCGAGAGCTAATGATGCCACAAATGCATATGTCAAGTGTTCCCACCAATAGAATGTGCATAAACCTTCCCAAACAATCTTGATTCCCTAGAAAAAAAAATACCTCGATCCTAAAGCTTAATGCTTGCTTCAATATGTTGACTTAGTGAGACCCTCTCCACTAATGTAGACTAACACTACACCTAAGATTAATAGGACTTTAACTAGCTTATAATGTTTGGCTTAGGTTAGGGTAGGATAAAAGGTAGTATCTTTGGCTCACAATACCCTAAACATCTCAATTTATCTAGGATCAGTTACAAGCTCACAAACAATTCCCCACAGATTCACCCACAATATTATTGACCTATTGTGATACATGATTTTTTATTTCAATAATGCAAAATAATTCCTTAGATTTTATGGGTGAGGTGAATTATATATATATATATATATTTATATATATCATTCCTTTTTATGATAAGATAAGACACCAACAATATAGACAATCATTTTGGATACAACATGGAGTGGATTGTAGTGTGAAATGATATGTGTAATGCTATTAGTGTTGAGTTGAAAACTTTGAATCCATTCATAACCAATGAACAAAAGAATGAAAGATAAGATTTTTATTCGTTTGTTTTGTTTTGTTTGTTTCACCAAAAATGATTCATGGTTTTTCTTCACACTTTAGCAAAAATGTTTATGGATATCTACTCCTAAATAGTTACATAAATTTAATAATTAGATATTTATAACATGATTGTGATGTTTAGTAGTCTTATAAAAAAAAATTAATGAATTATGATAACTTAGCAACTCGAATTAATAATGATCTTTTTTTTTAATGTAATCATATGGTGGAGATGTAATCTTTGAAAATAATTTGTTTGTGTATGTTTATATGATAAGTTTTGACTAAATATAAATGTAGATACAAATTTATAATTGATGCTTAAGGTAGTGATTTTGAATATATGAGCCATGACCCACTTTTGACTTTGATTTTATAATTGTATAACGTATTACAAATTATAATACACATCATTTTGCTCACACTTGGAAAATATACTTTTATTAAAAATTGAACAATTTTACTAATATCACGTGTCTAATGGGCTGTGTGCATGAAGCCCATTTTTATTTAGAGATGGAATATTGGGCTTTTTGTGAGGCCCTACTAGTAGGTATCCCTAATAATAATAATAATAATAATAATAATAATAATAATAGAGAAATTATAGTAAATGACATAAAATAATAGCATGAAGAAGGTAATGTCCTTATTTTTTAAATTGTAGATAAATGATCTTTTTATATTGTTGATTACCTATGTTATCATTTTGCACTAAACCTCAAGTGAATATTAGGGTTTACCTAAAGCTAAAAAAGTTAAAGAGGGTGAGGGTAATTGTGGAATTTCTCTATACTAATTTGTTGTATTGGGTCGTTTCTTGATTTTTTTTTAAAACTAGAATATTTATCTAAATAGTGGTTGTTTTGGGGGCTATTTTGCTCGTTGCCCCATAATAATATGGGGAAATTATATTTTATATGATATTTTTAATGAAGTTTGTAAAATTATTGTATTTTTTCAACAAAAAAAAAAGTTATTGTAAAATCCTGGTTTTGAGGGATTTGTTTCTATTTTTAGTTTATTGGCATTTTTGGTTTTAGTCAAAATTAATATTGTATTTATTGATTAAATCATGTTTATTGTGTAATATTCTCTGCTGTAAATGTCTCTTTCTGTATATAGAATAAATCTGGAATTATCTTGGAAATATTCTTGTCATTTATTCTCATTGTCTCGGTTAGGAAAGTCTGGGTATCTTTTGTTTCAGCAGAATCCGGTTCTGTCGAAACAGATGGATATTTACCTTATTTAGAATTATCTTGTGCATCAAGTAATCAATGGTGAATATTATTTATTTATGCTTTTGTTTCTCTATAAAAGCTTCTGTCCTGTGCGATTAGGTCATCACTTCAGAGATTGATTTCATATTTTGTTGAAGTGCCGTTTTTCATGTGCAAAGAGCTTTTGTTCTAGAGCTCTTTGTGTTTTGTTTTCTGTTTTTCTTGCATATGTTTTGTTAACTGTTTTGCAGGTAAAACTCTCAAGGACACCTTGTTTAAGAGCTTCGGGAGAAGCTTGTAGTGTGAGTCACTCTTCGGGATGATTAGTGCACGGACCAGAAGTTGAAGGGAGTTCAAGTTTCTGAGTCATTTGGAAGTGTTATTAGGAAGTGTCAAATTGCTGGGATTGCGACAATTTAAAGAGGGAGTCTTTAAGATTGTATAAGTCAATTGGTGATTGTAATTTGAATAATTCTTATCTAATAAACTTCATTCTCTGGGCGTGGCCCCGTGGATTAGTAACAACCTGCAAAGGTTGTTGATACCACGTAAAAATTCGTGTGTCCTTTATTTTTACGTTTCTGATTAAGTAATTATGTTTACACATATCATACATCTGTTTAAGCATTTCCGCAATCTGTTAAAACGTGTTTTACATACATTCTTGGATTAATTATTTGAATTAACCAATTAATTTAATCCAAATAAGGGAATTTCAGTTATTCTATGGTTTTTTTTAAGAATTTTCACTTTTATGGGTTTAGTTTCCTATATTTTTGTACAAAAGTTGGTTTATGTCATATTTTTACTCTTAATCAAGTTTTATTAATTTGGAAATGTATTTTGGTAATTTAATTATTATTTTTTTTGCTTATTTGAATTTTTATATTAATTTTATATAAATATTTTAATTTAAAAATTTTCTTTTGGTTGTTTTGCAATTTTTTTTTTAATATGAATTGTGTTTATTATTATTTTTATTTATTATAAACATTTTTTTCCTTATTTTTAGATTGCACGTTTTTTTTTTCAATGTCTAGATAAGGTAACCAGTTACTTGATTGATATTTCACTGTTATGTAAAAAAAAATCATAGATCTAGGTTAAATAACATGTATCAGGAGGGGTAACCAATTACCCTGAGAGGAGTAACATTCTGCCATAAGAGAGCTAACCAGTTACCATAAGAGGGGTGACAAGCTACTTATATTAAATATGAAAAGAAACATTACATTTGAAGGGAAAAAATACATGATATGATCTTATAACCCAGAAATATGCACACATATCAGAACGTGAAGGTAACCAGTTATCATAAAAAAACCCATATATATACACACATATCAAAACGTGAAGGTAATCGGTTACCATAAAGAACCCATAAAAACACACATATCAGAACGTTAAGGTAACCAGTTAACTATTGCAAATCTGAAGATAGAAAGAAAAAAAAAACAAAAAAACCTACATGGCTATCGACGATCTCAATCGTCGGCATCGACTCGTATTGCAGCTTTAGAGGCCGGCGGTGTAATGCCCCGAATTCTCCGATGTATTTAACGGCGTGAACAGTAGGCCGGGAGGGCCGTACTTACTTAATTATGTTATTAATTGATTAAATGCATGTATATGCTGATTATATTATGATATGATGTGAAATGCATGCATATGTGTCCATATTTCTTTATATAGGGGTGTGATGGTAATTTGACCCGTTGAGGGTAAATTGATTATTTATTCACATGTTGGTGATATAATTTGAGACCACATTATAATGTGGGTTTGTTCGAGCTATTTGGCATGAGACGATCAAGGAATGTTAAATATCGGTTTGGTCATAACGGGCTTAAGCTCGGGGCTCGGAGTGAATCTCGGGGTGCTTTTAATGTTTAGAGTGTTACCGGGTATTAAAGGGTAACGGAATGTGAAATATTGGTGTTTGAGAATATTGAGATTAACGGGAATTGGGAAGCGTTAATTATCATTGACGGTGTAGGTGGAAAATGTCAAAATTGCCCTTGAGTGGTTTTAGAGACTTTCAAAGACCTAGGGGTATTATGGTCTTTTGGTATATGGATATATATGATGTAAGGAAGGTTGTAAAACAGAACCCAAAACAGAGTTCCCTCCTTGTCTTTCCCGTACCTTCTTCTTGCCTCTTCTTCCTTGTGAGTTTTGTGAACTTGTTGAAGGTTTGAGCTTGGGAGCTAAGCCTTGATACTTTGGGAGAGTGTTCCACAATGGAAGAGCACCATAACTTGAACTTGAGGTAAGATTTAAGCCATTAGTTTCCATGTATGCTCTGTTTTCGTTCATAGCTTTCAGCTTTGGATTTTGGTATGGAAAGTTGGAATCAAGAGGAGTTCTTGGGATGTTTTACTTGGGTTATGATGAGGGATAGTTATGAGTGATGTTTGGAGGTTTCAATGGGTGTTTGAGAGAGGTTTGGGTGGTGTTTAAATTGGGTTTGAAGGGTTGGTTTCAAGGGAAAACGTAAGGGAAGAAAAACAGGGGTTTTGGCTGAAATGGGCATTGCGCCGCGGCATGGCCAGGGTGTGCCGCGGCCCTTGGGAACTGCTGGGTTTAGCCGCCTCTGTTTGAGGGGCGGGCCGCGGCATGGCCAAGGAGGGCCGCGGCCCTTAAGGCATTTTTGGCCAAAGAGAGCTTTTTGGCTCGGAGATGCAAGCCTAAGGCCTCGGGATTGAACCTACTACCCGGTTGAGTAGTGTTTGAGGTCCCGGAGGTTAGGTTTTGGTTTGGGAACCTTTTATTGTTCATTTTATTGATGGAATCCCATGATTTGGTTATGACCAGGTAACCGCTAAAGGACCAAAAAGTCTATCGTTCTCAAGGTTGTTCTTTTATTCGTTCTTGCTCGAACCAGAGGTAAGAAAACTGCACCCCATTTGTGACATGCATGGTTATGTTTGATGCATGTTGGATGTTGAAATGTAAACATTGATAGCATAATGAATGCTTGGCAATCTTGCCCATTTGCATATGATTATTATTGAGGCATGCTGGTTGGTTAAATGTGATGCATGTGATGCATGAGAAACATGTGATTAGGGCATGCCATGAATGATGAATATGAGATTGGTCAGAGCTTGAGTCTCTGTGTTTGTGCATGATTATAATTATGCTAGCAACTGTTTAGTAAGCATGCTGAGTGCCCTACTCTTGGATAATTGGCATATGATACATATTGATAGCATTGCTTACTTGTGCATGGCACTGACTTATTAGTCAGGTTTGGCAAAGGTGCTAGTATCAACTGTGAAGCTGTGACTTATTAGTCAGGTTCGGCGGTGATACTGGGCACTGGCCACTTTGTGCTGTCTCACTAGACATGACAACCCTAGTGAGTAGTGCAAGCTATGTCGATTGGACCTAATCGACCCTCTGCATTGAATGACTCCAAAAGCATTAATGCAGGACCGACCTCAAGGTCGATGAATATAAACAAGCATTTATCTAGCCGAAGGCTAGTCATCTAGAGCCATTGCAGGAAATGGGCACCGGGCCCCTAGTGACTTGGTTGTCAGTCACTCAGTGTGGTTTACCAGAACCTCAAAGTGATATTCACTCATTTGATCAGAGCTATGAGCTCTGCATGATCATTTTGATCATCATATGCATGGCTTGGGCACTGGGGCCCCAGTGACTTGCTTGTTGGTCACTCAGTATGGTTTACCAGGACCTGTTGAAGGTTAGAGGCTTACCCAACAGCCAGCCTTCCATTTGAATTAGTGACGTGCTTGTCAGTCACTCAGCATGGTTTATCAGAACCTTTAGTGTTACGACACTCATCTGATTAGGATTGACTTGATAGTCCTCCAATCAGAAGGCCAGGATTTCTTATCCTGGATACCCCAGCATCTGTTTGAATTCATTTGCATGCTGAGTAGAGCTATGAATGCTAGGCATGCCAGATATGATTTGATATCATGATATGACTGTTTATGAGCATATGAGTTTTCTTGCTGGGCTTCGGCTCACGGGTGCTTTGTGGTGCAGGTAAAGGCAAAAGGAAGCTGGACCATCCTTGAGTTGGAGAGCTTACGTGATGACGTGTACATATGCAGCTGCTCGACCAATGCTTGGGCGAGGTTTGAAAGTGGAACTAGGGCAGAACCCTGTTTTGCCGCTTAGTACGGCTTGTTGTAAATAATCTTTTGTAATAAACTCTGAAAATTATATTTTTGGGATCCCAATGTATACAGTAAACGTTCTAGTGAAACGTTACACCTCAATCGAAGTTTTTAACCCCTAAACCGCTAATCACACTTAGTTACACGTTTATGGCCAAATGACTCGATTAGCGAGTTTAGCACTGTTTGCAATGTGCACTGTAGCGATCCCTGGAGTTGGGGTGTTACAGGCGGTACTTAGACATACTCGTCGGAAGAGGTCGAAGACCCGAACCAGCAACGCCGTCGTCGAACAACTCGAAGCTATTCCTCTCTCCCTCACCCAAACAACCACCACCACCATGGGTTGAAAGCGGATCGACAATAAGATCCACAGCGAACCCTTAGCGAACTCAGGAACACCAATACAACGAACCCTGCGAACTCGGGAACCCTGTGCGAACTCGATGAAGAGCTCTACAGATAAAGAAAATGAGAGAGAGAGAGAGAAGAGCGTCTATTCTCTTGCCCGAGGGGCGGTTGCCTGAGTTGTGGTTGATCGAAACTTGAGATGACGCTAGAGCTGGAGGATTTGCTAGCTCGGTTTGGAGAGAGAAGAGGGTTTGTGCGTGGGTTTCGAGAGAGAAAGTGGGTTTGGGTGAGAATATTGGAATGCTAATTTACAATAGTACTCTTGTTTGACTGATGTGTTTTGGTTTTAAATTTAGCTTCCATATTTAGTTAGTTAGCAATTGTTTTTCCCATACTTAATTTTTTTATTTAATAAAATTTCTCATACAAATTAGGAAAAGTATAACCTCCATATTTTTTAACAATAATGGCATAAAAGTCATTGATGGATCCAAAATTGGTATGTTTTAAATATTTATATCGCAAGTGCACGAATCATTCATATAGAATAGTGATCATGTAAGCAAGGATGTTGAACCCAAATGAGTTGTTTAAAACCAAAAAGACAATTATTTTAAACCAAAATTAATAAATTATAACCTAGATCCAAAGATTGATGAGATTTAATGTCATGAACATAAAATAAAAGATTTAAAGTAAAGCTATTTAAGAGGATAAAAATAAATCAATTATGATTTAAAAATAAGTTGTAAAAGAAAGATTATTAAGATACTAGAATCCACAAAATGTAAGTTTAATAATACTTATTTGTATATTGATTCCCAAGTTTTAGTGATAGTTAAAATAAGTCAAACTATCATTTTCCAAAAATATAGGATTTTTCTTTACTTTTCAAAAAAATATAAATTCAAAATATTTAATGTGAATCAACCTAATGAAAAAAAAACATTATTTATAAGGCAAAACATAATATTTTTGTTCTAAGCATTGGATGTGTGCAATTTAATGACTCATCTTACACAAAGAATATTATGTGTTGCAAAATGAAGAACATAGTACAATATTATCTAACAATCCAAAATATAAGATATTAAAGATGAAAGACATATATGAAGAAGAAAAATTCATAAACTTTGTTGCATTACAAGGGAAATCAACATACAACATAAATATTATCTAATTACAAGTTGTTTCATCATGATCTTAATAATCTTATGAAAAAAATTAGAAGCACATAACTAGAGTATAAATTAGGGCTGTGCATAAATTTTTACAACCCGCCCAACTCGAATAATCCGCCCAAACCAACCCGAAAAAACCGCCAAAATACGCAACCCGAATAAACCGACCAAAATTTAAACCGCCCAATTGTTACATTGGGCGGGTTGAAAATAATTATCAACCCGCCCAATTAAGAATTTATTATTTTTAATGTATTCAAATAAATATATAAATTAATTAAGTTTTGTTTTAATTTTTTTACTATAATTTAAAATATTGTTTTAAGCTTAAAAAAATAAACTTCACACTATTAGTACTAGTATTTAAAATAAAAAAATTGCAAAAATGTAAAAAAAAAAAAATACCACTTTTGTTTGGGCGGGTTGACCTGACCAACCCGCCAAAAAAAAAAAACAATTTCGGTTTGGGCAGGTTAACCCGACCAACCCACCCAAATTATTGGACGGGTTAAAAAAAAAAATTTCTTAATTGGGCAAGTTACAGTCACTTTTGCTAACCCGATTATGACATTGGACAGGTAAAAATGCCTTGTAACCCGACCAACCCGTCCAATGCTTAGCCCTATAAATTACAAACATAAATAGGAAAATTTGGAGGAGAAACCTCCAAATTTTTCCTCTAAAAACTCATAGAAAAAATGACCAAAAAAAAGAAAAAGATTAATAGAATAGAGTGATCTTGAAAGTGTAGAAATTTTGTAGTGTCACATCCTCTTCAAAAAATGGTCTTCAAATCTCTTATTTATAGCAAAAATAGGTCTTCAAATTAATTAAATTTATTAAATTAAATTTTAAATGAAGAATAATATAACATGTAGGGGTAAATTTTAGGGTGTAATAGTGAATTTTGTAGTAAAATGTGTAGAAAAGTTGGTAAAAAAGTTGCATTTTTGGACATAAGGGGACAATAAAACATTTGTTGGGATCAAGAGAGCCAAAACAAGTGGCTGGTGGCTTCTGGGCCTGGTATTGTAGCGGGAATAGTACCTGCGGTACTGTAGCTTGGGTTGGGCCGAAGCTTTTGTTTTCAGATTTGCCATTTTTTATTTCTTTCCTTGAAAATGCCACTACTTTCTTCATTTTTCTTGCTTTTTAAGAGCAAAAATGCAACAAATTCTCTACAAAATAAACATAAATTAAATCATAATTAAATATTTTCAATTATAAAATAAATCATATTAATTCTTTGAAAATACTAATTAAAACTTAATTTAATTTCACATTTAAGATCAATAAAAATGCATTTTTTTTACTTCTAACTTAACAACAATGATTCAAATAATTGAACTACAAAAAAATAACTATAAAAACACATAAAAATATATAAAATCATGATAAGACTAATAAATTCAAAATTACTTAAAAACTTAATAAATTAATCAAAAACTTAAGAACTTAACACTAATTAGCTTATAAATAGTGGCAAAATAACTCTATTTTGTAGAGTTATCAGTCATATTTTTTAAAAATTTCACAATAATAAAATAAAAAAAAAGATGTATTATTAGGGATTATAATTTTTTGGACTTGTGTTTAGTTCTATTACTTGTTTTGACCATATATTTTGACAAATTATTTTTTGGACCATGTATCTTGTAAAATAGTTCAAATAGACTCTTAAACCCAATTTTGATCAAAGTTTTTTTAATTAAAATTACAAATAATTCACCAAATTAACAACTCAAAACATAAGTACAACCATTCTGCCTAACAATAGCGTTGTTATATTCAAATGTATATGTGATAAATTAAGAGGTGTGAAAGAATCATACTTTATCAAATTAAAAGTGTGACAAAATCATACCTTATCAAATTAAAAGGTGTAACAAAATCATACTTTGTCAAAATGTAACATTTATTTGAAGAGTACAAATTTGGTTATAAATTTGTAACTCTTGTAATTCCTAAAAAGAATATCAATTAATGTACATAATAAGAGTTACACATTTCTAATTTTGAATTTCATGAGCTATTATGTTTAATAGATGTATAGATGTGATTTTTACTGTCATTAGGTGAGTAGAAGTTACAAAATCAAAAGGAATTGAATTGAGCGTTTTTGTGGGAAAAAAAAATACAAAATTGGGAGGTTACTCAGCACGTCCAGGGGGTGGCCAAGAATGTTTTAGGGCACGACCTTGGAGGTTGATAGCTGTTGTGAAAATTATATGCACAAGTATACACAGTCCAACACAAGTAATACAATGATAAGTGAATCTTCTCCACAGGGATTGTTATTAAAAAGTTTAATGTAAACACAAATTACTTGCAAAATTTAAGAATTGAATTTAGTGGTAGTTGAAACTAAAATAAAATGGAAGAAATTAAAATATGCTTAAAAGTAACCACAATTTCCGGAGAAATGACAGCAAGAAGAATTATCAATGGAAAACTTGGACTTGAATAGCTAAACTCCCCTATGTCAAAAACTGTCCAAAATGCTATAGCATTAAATTTAGCAAAATGCACCAGTGTTAACTAGAATTCCCAATATGCTCACCAGATTTTTCCAAAGCTCGTGAATATAGTTCTACCATCCAATTAAATATATTCCTATATCAAATCAGACTTAAGAACACAAATACACGCACCAATTCTCAAAAGTTATGCAAGGTCAGTAAAATACTCATATTCTACTCACTAAGAACAACCTAATAATGGTTATACTCTTGCATCATTCAAGTACAAACTACTACATTCAACCTTTCCAGAATTAAATCTAGCTTAATAATTTGCCATTGTTGGCCAAACAACAACAAACAATAATCATGACAACACTTGAACGAACAATGGTGATTTTACACAAATATGCATTTAAACTTTAATAACTGTGACATAGGGTTCTTTAACCATTCAAGTCTCAAAAAGCTTAGCTCATTGCTAAATTAGTATCCAAAATCTGAAATAGAGAATTGATATCCATGGGTTCTAAAATAGCTATTTGAAATTAGAAAATACAAAAATTAAAGAAGAAGAATTAAGACAAATCTGATATATATGATGTGTGAATCCTTCTTGTCCTTCTCATTCTCCTTCAATGGTTGTACTTCCTTTTTTTTCCTCTTTTTTTCTGTACTTTTTTTCTTCTGATGATAAGTCTTCAATGGCTGCCACACTACTAGATACGGCTACAAAGAATGATGCCTCTCAAAATTAGACAGTCCACATTCTTTTTCTCCACTTAGGCCCACTAATTTGGACCACATTTTTGTCCAAAACACTCCAGTTGGCGCCACTATTGGACCCCTGCCACCTTGGCATGAATTAAAAGAAAATGACACAGCTGGCTTTAATTTTCCACGTCAGCAAGTGAGCTTCAGCATGTTGCAGCATGAATTTTAGCAATTTGGAAAATTTCAACTTTTGCTTCCAAACCAAACTTCCAATTTTTCTTCTTCAATCCTTCCATGGATTGCTTGATTCCCTTTTTACACAGAAAACTAGAACAAGATTAGTTATTTAATTTCAATTTAAACCCAAAAAATTGTAAGACTCCAATATTAGATCAACTAACTATATAGATAGATAACAACTTAAAATTAACAAACAAACATCAAAATCATCACTCTTTTTATGAATAATTAAGTTTAAAAATCAAATAAATAACTCGATATCATAGAGTTATCACACCCCCAAACTTAAGACATTACTCGCCCTCGAGTGACGACTCAAAAAGAAAGAAAGAAAAGACACAACAAAACCAACTCAACAACAACACACACAATTGAGAGGATATGCTTTCTTAGGATTTAGCTTAGCAAAAGAAATGCTCTCAGAAATTTATTAAAATGATGGAGGAATATGATGATGATAGTGATGAGTGCGGCTCTTGCCAATGCTCTCAATCAAATCTCAAGTGCTAATGATGCCACAAATGCATATGTCAAGTGTTCCCACCAATAAAATGTGCATAAACCTTCCCAAACAATCTTGATTCCCTAGAAAAAAAAACACCTCGACCCTAAAGCTTAATGCTTGCTTCAATATGTTGACGACATTTTTATATTTCTCTTGCCATTATTTAATTCCACACGACTAGTAAATAAAAAAAAACTTCAACACAACTTCTTCTCTTTTTTTCAAAGATGCTACACCCCCACTTAGTTTCAAAACCTATTATTATTTTTTTCGAACTTGTTTTCTCTGCTTTTTTTTTTCAATGGGGATGCACTCTTTATATTTTGTTTTATATAGATTTTTTTTTTTTAACTTTAATTGACAAAACATATACACAAGGCAAGAGAAATATCACATGAAACTCACTCTCCCCCAAACTCAAACCCAACATTGTCCCCAATGTGGCCACTAAGAATAAGAAACATGAAATGACTCACCACAATAGTTGAAGTGCTCGCACTCCACACTCACCTACTCTCAAATGTATATCCTAAATAAATTGAGATGGTTAAGGAGGTAAATGAATAATTATGTGCTTTAGGGAAGAGGATCATAGGTGAAGAAGAAAATAGGAAAATAATCTCAAAAGGGGTGACTAGGGACGAAAATATAAAGGGTTAGTTGGAAAGGTTCAAACGTCCAAAAATGGCCTAAATCATGTCCGTGGTGTAGTGTAATCTAGGATTTTGCCTCAAGGGCCACACTAAGCAATTCTAGAAACTTAATCTTTCACAAGGCATTAACTAGCTCTAGAGGGTCAAGAAAATGTGGGAGAAGGAATGCACACAATATTGAAAACAACACAAGCAACACACTTTCAAACATCATTAACACCAAAGAAAAGCGCACAAGATGCAATGACAAAAGGCAACGAGGATGGAGTAATATGGATGCAAGTGATCATCATCGAGCCCTATGCTAAGCACTACTAAACAAACATAATTCTCTCAATACAACTAAAACATACTGACAAGAACAGAAACAGCAACAACAGAACATACCAAACAAGATAGAAAATAGAAAAACATAAAACATAAAACTATTTAAAATAAATTCAAAAGGTAAAAGAACGAAGAAACCCCCTCGCAACTAATCAAACTCCTCAGCAGGAGAGTCCATCGCATTATCTTCAACAGCAGCCCATGGCTCCAAAACCTGCTCGGGGAAGGCAGGAAACGAAGGTGCAGTTTTGGGGAGATTCTTCTAAAGTGCTCGATGCATCACCACATCCTGCTATTGCTCGTACTTCCAATAAACATGAAGACACTCACACAACTGAGTTTGAAGAGCCTCTTGCCTAGCCAACCGGTCTAAAAGTGCATCATTCATAGATGAAGAGGCAGCACCTTATTGAGCACGAGAATCGTGAAAACGGATAACACCTTTGTTTGGCAGGCGCTCTTCATCCTTCAACATAGGAACACCAACGGCCTTACACATTTGAGTCACTAAAGACGGAAGAAAAATCTTCCCACTCGTCCGGTGGGCACAAGCAAAAATCTCTTGGGAAAGAATACTACCCACATTAATAGACCGACCAGTGAGAATACAGTAGAGCATAACCATGCGCTCCTGGCTAACTGAAGAATCGTGAGATGTGGCAAAAACCGAGTCTGAACAAACATATACCAACATATAGCTTGAGGCTGTAAATCAATGCGCTTGAAATGAAATGTTCCAACTCATGAACCCTTAGTTCATTGATCACAGTGTTGAGATTCAAAATCAATAAGAACACTAAGTGAATGTAGGTCATTACCATCCAATTAGGGTCGAACCACTATAAAGCATCTATGTCATTTACTTTCCATTTGATTTTCTTCTCGCTCTCATCTCATTTTCTATCGTTTATCTGAATCCGTGTTGTTGGCCAATTTGAGGGTCAACACACGTTTTCTAACTTCTTCCCAAAATCCTTGAAAACAAAATCCACTTATTCTCTCTCTTTGCTCCCCTTCCCTCCACCATTCGTGCAAAACAAACCATCTCCATCTTTCTCCGCTCCCTGCCCTCGACTGTGTGGGTTTGTTGTAAGCTCAACGGCGACACCACTCTATCTCATCAGATTCAATCAACCACCCGCCCCTCCTAACTGCATAGTAGATTCCAACTCCAGATCTCCCTATCTTTTGTGTTTGTTGCACCAGCCACATAAGGTATCACTAAGCTTTGGGTTTGAAGTTCAAATCTATTGTGAGAATTCTTTTTTTTTTTTTTAAGTCTTTATGTAAAATCTTCTCTGAATATATATGTATGTATATATATATATACTAGGTAGAAGCAACATGCAATGCACGTTTGCTTAGTTTTAAAGTTTTATAAGTTTTAAAGTTGTAAACATTGTCAATAATTTTAATAAAAACTAGTTCATTATTTTTTTTAAATATATATAATAGAATGAATTATAGTTCTATAGTATATATAAATATTTATATCAATAATCTCTCATATATGACATCTAAACACAACATTTATATATATATATATACATAGTTACATGACATATATTAAAATACAACAATATTTAAAATAAAATTAATAATATAAATAAAATAAGAATAGAAAAAGTCATAGTGTAGACAGTAATATATGTGCATCAACTATTTTTAGTTTATAATGTATCTCGTAATGTCTTTGGGTGAATTTGATGAAGAAAAATAGTTACAATCACTTGATAGAAAACAAACTAACATACAAATTTATAAGATAAAAATAATGATATGTATGCCTTTATTATTTTTAAATAAATATGATTTAATTATTTAAATTATCATAAAAATATCCTATATATTTTAGTTAATTAATTAATTTATTTTTGTTTAAGTTTATGTTTGTTCTAGTTTTTAAATTTGGCAGTGACAACAAAATATTATATATTATATGTTTAATATAATATTAAGTTTAAGTTTAAGTTTAATTAAAGTTTATTTAAGTTAAAAAGATGTATGGTTTTAATATTTTTAAATAATTATCGTTGTCAAATATATCAAAAATATCTTATTTTAATTATTTATTTATTTAAGTTTAAGTCATATTTACAATCTACCGTTAAATATAAAAATATTATGGTAAATATAAAAATATTCAGTTAAAGTTAGCGAAAAAAAAAACCGTTAAAACCAATAATTTCTGTTATCTATACACTTCTTATATAGAAGAGATATGGAAATTAATAACAATAATATTTATATACTTATTAATATATATAATTTGTTTATTATGAATATTATTATTAATATATATCTAATTTATTATTCAAAATAACATAATTATTAATATTATACAATAATAATAATATCTTCTAAATTTTATGTACCTAGTTTATTTAATTTTAATTAATTTAAATATATAAATAAAAAATTTGTTTACCTAAAGTTATAGGGCCTAATTGGTAGTGAATTCAAATTTAATTTTATGATTTCTAAAACTAAAAAATGATAGGACCCACATGAATACTTGATTGACTGCTTGTTTTCAAATTTTCAATTCAAATACTAATTCTAATTTTAAGCTACGAAATAGAAAATACTATTTTCATGTTTTCTCCGAATCAAAATCATTATATTCTAAAATCCTACAAATCTATCACTTTTTTATATTTTCAGATTCTTTACCAATTACATATTCAACTTTTTAAAATTAAAAAATACTTTATGGATTTTGAACCAATCACATTTTCAAAAACAGTTTACGGATTCTTGATTTTTATTTTAGAAACACACTTTTTGAAAATGCAGTTTTATAATCACGAACCATTCAGACCCTAAATTTTAGGTATAAATTTTTAGTTATTAATATTTGGGATTTTTTCATAATTATGATTTTTTAACCGTTAATATGCAAAAATATGGTAATTAAATTTTTCTTGGTTTGTATGGACAAATTTAATTAAAAAAATTCAGATTATGGGAAAAAAATATAGCATAATAATGATTTTTTTACAAAAATGTGGTATAATAATGATTTTTTTACAAAATTATAAGGGAATATAAGTTTTAAAAAGTCATAAAATAATTTTTGTAAAAAAAAGTCATATTTTTTTAAACTTTATTGAAAATCCCATAGTAATATTTTGTAGTAACTTTTAGGGTTTATATATTTTTGGATCCTGTGTTTTTTCTTATTACTTGTTTGGATCTTGTGTTTTGATAAATTACTTTTTAGACCGTATATTTTGTAAAATAGTTAAAATAGAACCCTAAACTCAATTTTGATGAATAAAAAATTGAATATAGCAAAATAGTTTTTAAGCAGAATGATTTTATTTTTGTTCTGAATTATTAGTTTGGTAAATTATTTGTGATTTTAGTTGAAAAAATATTGACCAAAATTAGGTTTAGGGTTCTATTTTAACCATTTGACAAAACATAAGATCCAAAAAATAATTTGTTAAAACATAGGTGAAATCAGATAAAGAAAAAAAACAAAGCTACAAAAATATATAATCCCTACATTTTAAGATTAGTGGTAAAAATTAAACCATTATGTCCCAAACACAAACAAATTAACTGAAGCCACGTAATCAGACCCTCTACCAAAACCCCTAACTTTCATTTCTAAACCCCCAAAACTCAACACAGCCACCTTCTTCGTCAGCTCCATCTCCCCTCACCCAAAAGCGCTCAGCCGCCGTCGTCCCTCCCTCACCATCTCCGACGACCCAAGCGCAAATGTCGGAGTCACCCAGGCCCATCTCCCGAAGCTAGGTGACCCGAGCTTAGCCCTCGCCACCATCTGACCACCCTTGCGCCACCTCACCTCGCCTGTTCCCACACCAAACCCAGACCAGAGCAGGTGTGATTTCTGCCTCTCTTCTCTTCTTTTCACTTTTTATTTGTGTATATTTTTCCCTAAACTCTGACTCCTAAATCATTCAATTTCCTCACTTTTCCTATACCCTCCGCGTCCCACGTCTCATAGTCGCTGCTCACGGTGGAGGATTTCTGCTCTTTATGGTCGACGACGGAGACTTCTCTGCTTTCCTTCAACGGATTTTGGTAATGCCCCTCGACCTCCATCTTAGTTTTAAATATATGTAATATTTTTAATTTTAAAACTATAGGCAACTCTCTGTTTTGGGCTCTGCATGATACAATGATAATGCTCTGTCGTTTTTGATGATTTGTATGTGAGATTCATGTGTTGTGGTTGAATCAATACTATGTATCTTTATTTGGGGTGTCTCTGATTTGTGTGTGAGGGTCCTGTGTAGTGGTTGGATAAGCATATGTTTTGGGCTCTGCATGATACAATGATAATGCTCTGTTGTTTTTGATGAGTTGTATGTGAGATTCATGTGTTGTGGTTGAATCAATACTATGTATCTTTATTTGGGGTGTCTCTGATTTGTGTGTGAGGGTCCTGTGTAGTGGTTGAATAAGCATATGCATTAATCTCTTTTCTTGAGCCGTCTCTGCCCGAGCCCTCCCATCTCCTCTGTTTCTCTCTCTGTGCCGTGCCCCCGGCCACAAGAGATAACACCGTTTGTCCCCTCTTTTTCTCTCTCGGCAAAGGAACCCAACACCACTTCACCAGCTCCACCCACCCACGGCCGCCGGCTCTTCCTTTTTAACTTGTGATGATGTAGTTGCCTTTTTAGTATTTTTTTTCTTCTTCTTTTGCTTCCACACTTCGTGCCTTATGTATGTGTATGCATTTATTATTGTTAGGTATTCTCACAGGGCTTGATTTTCTTCCTTGATGGGTTTACCATAGAAGTTTAAAATTGATTTGTTTTAGATTCGTGTTTATGGGAGAAAAGGGTTCCTACAATTCACTTTAATGTAATTTACAAGTTGATAAACAGCAAAAGTGAAAGAGAAAAAACCATTTTCCTGTTTTCTGGTATAATTGCTTGCAACATGTTTGATATAATGTCTCTTTCAAGATAAGAATAAACATATATAATTTTTTTTGTCTAGTTTTATAAATTTTATTGTATCCATTTAAATACTATAAATTATAGATAGTTTATACGCTCGTTTAGTCTTTGTTTTGTACTTTTGAGAGAAGTGCTTTTGTTTTGTATTTGCTTGATTAATTTTGTGGACGATAGTGGTTTATTATTATATTTTCTATACATTTTTGTATATATGAGTTCTCCAGCTTATATTGTGAATGTTGAACTCTAGAGTCTACACCATGAATCCTTAGTTAATACGTTCTGTTATGAACTCATCAATTGGATTTGTTGTTAAGCCTTCTGTTATGAATTCTAAGTCTTGTGCGTTAAGCTCTATTATGCAGTTAATAATTTTTGTAGTTGAGATTATTTCTTTGTGTCTTCTAGTTTTTTACATCCTTGATGATCATTAGATTTTTGAGATTCATTGTACTTTTTCTGCATTTTTATTGATTGTAGATTTGTTGTGTGGTTAAATTTTCTTCCTGGTCTTTGATTTGAATTTAAAAAACATAGGTCATGTTTAAAGATCTCACCTATTCCTCTACTCTAAACCCCATCTCCAAAATGTAAGTCTCACTCCCTTTCTTCTCTTCTTTAGTGTTTATAGGATTTATATGTAACTATATTTTTTGTGTGTATTAATGTGTTAGTATAGGTTTTAAAAGTTTTTCTTTTTCTTTTTTAATGGCTGCAGAGATTTTTTAATAAGATTATGCTAGATTTTAACAATCTCAAGTATTAATGGGTTAGCTTTAGATCTAAGTATTTTATTTATGTATTATTAGCATGATTTGTTTGAGTATTATTTAATTTTGATAGTTAATCTAATCAATCCTAAAATCTTATTAGTGCTTGTAGGTTTCCTTCATAGTTCTCTATCTATTATTATTGTTTTACTATTTTATATTGTGTTTGGTTACTAGTTTTAACATTTATTATCATAGCAATTAATGGTTTTATTTCTCTATTTACTATTTGATTGTGTTACTATTTCAAACTCACTAAATTCATGTACTAAAAACATTTAAAATATTTTTACTCACATAGCATAATATATTAATTCATAACTGAATTTGTATGTGACTAATAGAGTAAATTATAACTGAATTTGTATAAGATGCTACATTGTGTTTTGTTGAACTTTATCTTATATGAACTGACTAGATTTGTAAATAACTACCAGATTTGAGAAAAAACCAAATTTATATAAGATGAATATGGTAATAACTACCTTGAATTTGTGACTCTGTCTGATTTGAGATAAAAATTTATTTTGAATAAGATGAATAGAGTAATTTGTTTAAAAATTTTGAATTTGAATTACTTTTGTGTGTCAATTTACCTTGGAACTTTGCGTAGATTAACCAACCTAGTTTAAGAAAAAAAATAGTTAGTAAATCAATCATGTATGTTTATAAAGAATTTGAGATTGTTTGAGAAAAAAATGGTTAGTAAATCAATGATGTATGATTATAAAGAATTTGAGACGAAATTTTGTGTGTATAAGATGAAGAGTAAAGATAACTTAATTTGTATAAGATGATACCTATGTTTTATTAACTACCTTGTTTGAGAAAAAAAAAACAAAATTTTTATAAGATGAATATAGTAATTTATAATTGAATTTGTATAAAATGGTATCTTGAATTTTTTACTCTTCCTAATTTGAGATAAAAATATATTTTGAATAAGATGAATAGAGTAATTCATAACTAAATAGGGTAATTTGTTTAAAAAATTTGAATTTGCATTATTTTGGTGTGTCGATTTATCTTGGAACTTTGCTTAGATTGACCACCTGAGTTAGTAAATCAATAATGTATGAATTTGAGGAAAAAATGTTTAGTAAATCAATGATTTATGATTACAAAGAATTTGAGATGTAATTATTTGAGAAAAAAATGGTTAGTAAGTCAATGATGTATAATTATAAAGTATTTGAGACGTAATTTTTTGTGGCAAAAATGATTTACCTTGATTGTATTTTGTTGTTGAACTTTAAGTCTACTATGTAGTTTCAAAATTGGTACTGTTTGGAGAAAGAAATTCTACATTGATAAAAATAATTGGTATGATAACTCTTATATAAGAGCACAATTAAATTTGAGATATTTTTAAAAAAAATTAAACATGATATTTTTTTTGGAAAGATCTCAACAAAATGGATTAAACACGCCATGACTATATTAACTAACGTTTTTTACAAATAAAAAAAATTAAATTAAAAAAATCAAGCCCTAAAATAAAAATATCTAGTTTAAATTATGTTTTTTCAAATTAAAAAAAAATTAAATTAAATATTTAGTTTTTATTTGAACTTTCAAATAAAAATATCTCGTAATTAAGTTCGGTAAAGTAATTGCTTTAACATGTTTTTTTTCAAATTGTGTTATCACTAAACTAAAATAAAATAATCTCTTAAACTTGACAAAATTTTAAAGTAAATCCGTCAAAACAAGAATTGCTGTTATCTATCCACTTATTATATAGAAGATATATCTCTTCTATATAATAAGTGTGTAGATAACAGAAATTCTTGGTTTTAACGGTTTTTTATTTTTTTTATGTTAACTTTAACGGAATATTCTTATATTTAACGGTAGTTTGTAAACATTTAAACTAAAATAAAATAAAATAAATAATTAAAAAAAATAAAAGTATGGTATTTTTGAGATAGTTTACCATGATAATTATTTAAAAATAATAAATAATAAAACAAATTAAAATATGATATTTTTTAGATATTTTACAATAATAATTATTTAAAAATAATAAATAATTAAACAAATTAAAATATGATTTTTTTTTTAGATAATTTACAATAATAATTATTTAAAAATAATAAAATTAAACGTTTTATAACTTAAATAAAATTTAATTAAATTTAAACTTATTTATTAGAATAATATCATATTAAACATATAATATAATCTACTATGACATATTATTTTTTTTAAACTAGCAAGAAACTTATTAAATTTAAAATACACGTATAATATTTAATATTACATTAAACATATAATATATAATATTTTGTTTTCACTTTTAAATTCAAAAGTTAGAACAAACATAAACTTAAACAAAAATAAATAAATTATTTAATTAAAATATGATATTTATTTAAAATTTATATGATATTAATATAAACTTAATAAAAATAATTAATAAATTCTATAAATAAAACTAAACAAAGGAGCATATTGCACGTTTGTTTGTACCTAGTATATATATATATATGCGTGTAAAATCTTGGTTTGTATGTCATTGTTGGGGGTTGAAATGGAGGCTCTTGTGTTAGGGTTGAGTCTAATTCTAGGTACTTTCTTGCGTTTGGTTTATAGTTGTAAGAAAAAGGATTTTAGCATAAATTTTAGAAGTTGTCAAAATTTGACCAAGTTAATAGTTGTATGATATTGGAGTGATTGTTGTTGTTAATGATTCAAGTGAAAAGATTATAGTAAGAGCATTATTGAAATATGCACCAGTTAACAGAGTTGCAAAAATGCAAAAGTAAAATTGGACAATTTGTATGTATATATGTATATGCAAAGAGAGGAATCCCATATTACCTATTGTCAATCAATAGACAATTTATACGGTACAATTACTCAGTGGTTTGTTTTTAATTTCTAAGCAAGTTTCTTAGATAGAGAGTTGCATTCTTTGGATGCTTATAGCAGTGTTTACTTGCACACAAGTACACTATCTCAAAACTAACATACTAATTAGCAAATGGTGTGTAGACTTGTGCTCATTATATGTTATTACAATTTAATCAACTCTGTAGTTCACTGGTTTTCTGGTGCTGGCCTCTTTTCTTAAAGTTGGGATTTTGTTGTATTGTATCTCCCATCACATAACATATATATGTTATGTTATATATATATTTATTTATCAGGCTTACTTTTCTCTTGACTTTTAACTGGTCTTGTGGTATGCTTGGTGGGTTTTGCTTCCTCTCTATCTTGTTTTTTAGCATCTGGGTCTTTGTGGGGGCTTTTGGATCCAAAGAGGTGGGTCTCCTAGTGTTTGAGATCTGTATGAATCTCCTTTACTTTGTTCTTATCTTTTGCTCTTATAGACTTTTGGGTGTGAAGTAAAAGATGATAGAGAAGGTACATTTGGGTTGAGAATTGATTTACTACAAGACAAATGATTATCCTTAATTGGGCTGGGCTTAGGACTGCCTAACCTAGTCTTCAACTTACCTGTAGTCGTTCCGGAACCTTAAACCCTAACAAAATCTTACAGTATTCAAATGATTGTAGTGTAGCTGTGGTGGAATAGAGGAAGAAGACAGTAATGGCGAGTCGAAGAGTGAGAGTAGAAGCAGAGTCAGAAAGCACAACTGATACACAGACCAAGTCAGAAATGTCGAAGAATGACGACTTGAAATGGTTAAAAGACCTTCCAGACGTTCCAATGGGAAAACTTTCACCCCATCTCGAATTCCAGAGAACCCGGGTTGAATGCAAGGCTGATGCTCCCATTCACGTACGTATTTTTTCTTGTGTCCTATTTTTGCTCATAAAAGATAATTTAAAGGGGATTACTTTTTTTTTTAAGTTTTAAAAGAGACAATATTCGAAGAAATAAATCTACAGAGAATTCTTTGTTTATGTTTCTGTCATAATCTCTTCTTTTTTTTTTGTTTATCACTTTTTATAAACAAAAAGTTTGGTTTAGTTTGATTGACGAGTCACAGTTTAGTTTCTTTTTTTTTTTTGTGTTAAAAAAACAATCTTTGAAGATAAAGTTGTTTAAAAAGAGACAATATTCGAAGAAATAAATCTACAGAGAATTTTCCCAGGTTTGTTTATTAACTGGGTTATTGAAAATTTATAAACTTTTCATATTTAGGACTTGAAACTATAGGAATTCTTAATTTGGTTTATTTGATTTGGTTGGTTTTTGGTTCATATAAGTTTTGGTTAAAGTGGGAAGCAATGAATGAGATCACATTGAAAATTAAGAAACTTTTCTTATCTAGGACTAAAAATGTGTAGGAATTTTTAAGTTGGGTTATTTGATTTGGTTAAAAGGTGTTTTGGTTGAAGTGGGGAACAGAATTTTAACTTCTTTACTCAGCTAAATCGGCAAAACAATTGAAGTGGAAATGGATAGCTCTAATCTGTCTCATGTGTGATTTTCTTCTTTCTTGTATTTTGGTGCTTTTGCAGACTGATACCATACAGTACTCTGGTGCATACGCATCTGTGGGTTATGATAATAGTGTGCGGTTGGATAATTTCTGCGACAATTTTAAAGTTAAGGTGATTCGACTGACAGAGGAAGATATGGAGTTTGATATGATTGGTATCGATCCAGCACTTGCAAATGCATTTCGGAGAATCCTTATTGCTGAGGTTCAATAATTTTTGCAATGTTTTGACAGAACTGTTTTTGAATGCTTACAGAATTGGCAATTTTTACTGTATTTTATGATATATAATGTAACATTCTGATCATTTCGCGGAGTGATATCGGTTCAGGTTCCAACAATGGCTATTGAAAAAGTTCTCATTGCAAATAATACATCAGTTGTTCAAGATGAAGTTCTTTCCCACAGGTTGGGTCTCATTCCAATCAAGGTTGACCCGAGATGGTTTGAATATGCAGGTTGGACTCTAAATGTTTTCAGTAGTTTAATTTTTATGTTCTTTTGTAAAAGAAGGATTTTTTTTTGGACTAACGTATTTTTATTCATCTTGTTTTTCTTTTATGATGTTAGACAATAATACACCAAATGAAAAGAACACTATTGTTTTTAAGCTCCACGTTCGTTGTGCAAAAGACATGCCTCGCACTTCAGGTTTATCTTTTTTCTTTTTCTTCATATTTGATAATTGTGATAAAGTGACAATTAAATCTCTTTGTTCGGTCTCTTATTGGGTGTAGTTTGTTTTTGTTGTAATACAGTAAAGTCAAATGAATTGAAGTGGTTACCCCATGGAAGTGAGTTTCCTTTGATCTCAGAAGATTCGAAGTCTGGTTCATCATCAAAACCAAGAACATACACATCATTCGCTTGCAGCCAGGATTCCTTTCCAGAGTTTTCCAACAACCCAATCACCACTATGGAAAATATTATTATATCTAAGTTGGGCCCTGGCCAGGTAATCTTGTGTATGTTTGATTATTCTATTATACTATCTGCTGATGCTAAAAGGCATAGATTGTTGATTGACCATTATGTATAGATCTTTACAACTTAAATACATGTCTTAAAACACTAAATGAAGAAATTTAGCTCATTATAGTTTACACGTACTTTAGTTTCATAATTTCTGGATAGCAGCTTAGTTGGTAGATGTTTCTAGGCAAAAACCTACAAGTTATAAGTTTTACCGATTGCTAGGATTGGCACTGGAAAATTTCTTTTAGGATTAAACTTGGAGACTAGCGAATCAAGTACATTATTTTCTTGACGAGGTAGGTTGATGGAAAAAATGCCTTAGCTTTTGTAGGAACATGATATTATTTTCTGAAGCTCTAGGGTGTTATTGTGGGGTAAAATTGTTTTTTCGCTCCTATTTTGAATAAGTTTTGTCAATTTTTTGCTGATTCTTAACTGAGAAACCCACCAAGACTTCTTTTTTTAATGAGTTTCTTTTCTTATAAATAAAAAAACCGTTGGTGGAAGGATATTCTTTGTTTTTGCATGAATGATGATCATTCTAACTTATATGCTTCTCTTAGTTTCAAGTGCTCTTGGTCCATTCTCGTCTCTATATGTAAAAGTCATCTTCACTTGTTTCTTAATAGACTGAAAAGTTATTTCTCTATAACAAAATGATTTCTTTTTCATCTAGGAAATTGAATTAGAAGCACACGCTGTTAAAGGCCTCGGTAAAACTCATGCTAAGTGGTCTCCTGTGGCTACTGCCTGGTATAGGATGCTTCCTGAGGTATATATGATATGTTTTTTATGCGACTTTTCAATTCTTGATTCTAACTAGAGTTTTGGAAACATATGTTTTATCTTTTTGTTATAATTTTCTTTTTAGGTTGTATTATTGCAAAAGGTTGAAGACGAGTTAGCTGTGGAACTAAAAAATAAATGTCCGGTCAATGTCTTTGATATTGAAGATATTGGCAACGGTAAACTGATGTTCTTTTCTCTTAATTCTTTCTCAATATGATTATAAATCTTTCTTCTTTTTGTTGGACTTTTTTTGTCTTTCTTTCTTGATTGTCAAAACAAATATTCAACAGGCAAGAAACGAGCTACAGTAGCACGTCCACGAGATTGCACTCTTTGTAGGGAGTGCATTATAGGTGGTGAAGAATGGAAGGATCGTGTATCATTACGCCGAGTTAAAGGTCATTTCATATGTAAGTTGGCAATTGCAAAGATTTTGATTAAGAGTGCTTATAATTTCATGATATGATCCATCTAATTCGAATGGTTTTCACTTTCACTAGTTAATATTGAATCAACTGGAGCCTTACCTCCTGAAGTATTATTTACGGAAGCAGTAAAGATTTTGGAAGACAAATGCGAACGAGTGATTGCTGAGCTTTCATAAATCTGTTTTGTTCACTTGATAGAGAAAGAGAATGCAATTTTTGTAAAACCCTTTAATCTTAGAATCTATCTGTGTAGAAGCTACTGCTAATTCATTATCATCAAGAAAAGAAGCCATTCAGGCCATTGTTGTCTTTTTTAAGCAACTTTTTCAGGCTTAGAGCTATAATTGTCCATTCAGGCATAGATATTTTTTTTTGGCTATTTTATTTAACGAGGTTGTTGCATAGCTCTGCCAGGGGGAGAGCTTAGAACACATTCAAGAACTAGTTGAAGAAGATATTAAAGTTTGGGTTGCTGGTAATTATGAGATTGGGGTGGCTGGCACTATGATGCTGTTGCTAATTCAGCAGCCTTGCTTTCAGCTGGTTTAAACTATTGAGTCCATGCATGTTTGGTGTTATGACTAGCACGACATGGATCGGGTGTCAAACCGAGTTGGTGCCTAGATGGCATGCAGCAATTGAGATGGTGTCGTTGTTCGAGCACCATCTTTAAAAACCAAATTGGGGTAGTTCAAATTGTCAGAGACTAATTCGAGTCGATCCTAGGCACCTTCATAGTAGTAGGTTTGTTCTAGTTTCATGGGAACTAAAAGATACTCCTTGCAAGGTGAGATTTGCAAGGGCTTCTACATTCAAGTTTTTGAACTTCATTGCTGCATATCAAATATTACATTGCATAAGACTATATTCGTTAGTGCTTTAATTTGATTGAACAAATTGACATTAAAACTACCCAAATTAGAAATCAACTTTGAAATCTCTTTTCACCTAATCCACCCAAATAACAACTCAAGGAATTCCAATTTTATTTTTAATAAAAAAAGGTGCTTGATTAAGAAGTGCTAAAGAAATTTTCAATTATATTCTTCTTCATTGATAAAAGTATATTATAAAGTGAGTTTAGCATTTCTATTTGATTTTTTTTTTAAAGTAGACAAAAAAAAATTCTCTAGAAAGTAAAACGGATCAACTTACCTAGGGATGACAATATAACTTATGATTACAGGTACCCGAATGAGGCAGGGAAAAATCATTAAAGCGAGCAAAATAATTGGGATAGGGAATAACCACCTCGCATATATACAGGTATGGCGCGGGTACAATATTAGCATAATATATCCCATTCTCGCTCTGATATATATAATAATTTATTTATGTAATTTTATATTTTATAAATATATAATTTTATTGTATTTATATATTATTAAATATATAATATACTTATTGAAATATTAATAAAAAAACTAAGAATTTTTCTATGTTTTAACATATTTTACTTAAAATTTTGAATATATAATATTTTAAGATTATTAGATTTTAAGTTTGATACTGTTTAAGATATTTTATTTTCATATCTAAATTATAAAAATATAAAATTGAATCGATAATCATTTCATTTAATCAATAAGTTTTGTTTTTCTTTTTTATTTTATTATTATCAATGAATACAAGTAACATTGATTATTTCTTATTATTTATTGATTAATACCTGCATCATCTCCGATAGTTAATTAAACAGGTATAGTAATTTAATTAACTTATGGGGATAGAAATGTTAATTGAAAAACGGTACCTGATCTACACCATTCACATTCCTAAACTTACCCACTATGCTTAATATTAACACATGTTTTTGGCTTAGTGGGTTGAATAATCTTAAGATGCCCTTGGTTTTGATAACATCTTTAATGTTATATTAAAATCTTAATTCTCTAAGAAAGAACAACTTATAAACATGGCTATAATTAAAAAATAATAATTGCTATTATAAAAATATAAATTTTATAATTGTTATTATTTTTTATTTAAAATTAAGTTCTCAAACTTTGATTTACACCCAAAAAATCAATTTTTTTGTTTTATGTCTGTATAATTTTTTTCTTATTTTATTTTGGTGTTATATAAATCTTAGTAATTTATTTTTTTCTTATTAAATTTGTTGATTTTTTTTTTTGTGTTACTCACTCTTACGCTGGCTATAACTGAAACAGGACTGTACGTTTCTCCTCTTACGAGAAAAGAGGTTTATTTCTTTCTTTCATAAACCTCTTATGATCAAGAATCAAGATTATTATTTTTTAGACTTGTTATGAAGTTTCAGTTTCATGGAGTTTGGATTTTGATTCGGCGGGCTAGGGTTAGGGTTTTTATTTTCCCTTGTCTCTCTGTTTGATTCTTGGTCAAGCAATTTAACTTCTCTGTTTGATGTTTCAGACAATACACCCCTCTTTGAAAAGTCTTTAAATTAGGTACAAGCCTGGCCCATAGATTCGTTTGTATGTATATATATTTCTCTCCAGAATCAAATATTCTGCCAAGTTCAAAACTTTAACCCAACTCTCCTTGTATTTGAGCTTTTTGAACCCAAACACCCAATCCTTATATTCAAAACCAATGCAATCAGCCCATCTTTCTGGTTAGAAGATCGTCCAGTATCAATTTTTATACTTTCCCAGATTTTTGTTACTGAATAAGGAGTTAAGCAATCAAGGACCCGGAGATTGATATTGCTTCGCTCAACTACGCAGGTTGTCTGGTTCAAAGGGATTGCTTTCTGTTGATGTTCAAGTAACACTTTTGGCCGCTCGGGTATTCATAACCTGGAGTTCAAGGATTATGGTTTTTATTGTTAGGGTTCTTAACCAAAAATTTATGTATATATATATATATGATGATGATGATGATTATATTGCTATTGATGAGTTTTATTAGATAATTTTATATGGAATTTTATCTGGGAATATTCAATTTCCGTAGTTTGGTTGGATTTTGACTCGGTTATTGCTTTCAATTTCAGTTTGTGAGTCCACACAATGGACAATATAGTTGATTCTTTACAGAATGCATACCAAGTGTTTGTTGCTGCAGCTGCTAATGTTCTTGAAGCTAAGGAAAGTTGTAGCGCCCAGAAAACAGTAGCCACTGATGCAGCTCTTGAGAATTTCAAACAGAAGTGGGAATTGTTCAGAGTGGCTTGTGATCAAGCTGAGGAGTTTGTGGAGTCTGTCAAGCAAAGGATAGGATCAGAGTGCCTTGTGGATGAGGCCACAGGCTCAGTGGTTGGAAAGTCTGCCAGTGGCCCTGCTGCCACTACTGGTCTTCCACCAATTAGTGCTGTTCGTTTGGAACAGATGAGCAAAGCTGTTAGGTGGCTTGTCATTGAACTTCAACATGGTTCTGGTTCTTCTGCTAATGCAGCCGCTCATTCCCACCCACCAGGAGCTCCATTTGATGCTAGATTTTCTGAGGATCCAGCTCAATAGCTCTGCATTTGTAGAGTTTTTATTTACAAAATGGTGATTAGATGTAGTGATTCAACTGTTGTATCTTCGAGGAGAGTCATTTGTTCATGTAACTTGTAGAATTTTACTAGCTAGCCAAAGGGAAGAAAGGTTATGATTCTGGCTCTACTTTACCATGGAGTTCACATGTATGAATGATTCTATTGCACCTTAATACTTTCATATACTGTTTCTCATTTATGCCTGTGATTTTGTTACATCTGATGTAGTTGTTACTCTTTTTTTGAAGTTCCATCGAGCTTGGTAGGTATCTTCAATGGTGTAGCCTCATGTTAAATGTATTAGTACCTGTTATTCTCCTTGTTAGAACAGTGTGATTTCTTTCTCTTTAGATAAGCTTTTCATAGTTGATCTGCATTGTAATTTGAAAGTTGGAGAGGAAAAGTTTAATTCTTCTTAAAAAAATAATAGAATAGGAGAATTGCCAGAATTCACCAATTTTTTTTTGTTCAGGGTCTTACAAGATCAGGTGAAGATGTATATCCATGTAGTTCATCAAGCTTTGGAAATTGCTTAATCATCTAGCAGACAGCTCTCGGAGTTGCTAAAGAAAAACAAGAAGGTAGAACTTGTTCAACAAATACTATTGCTGCCAGGGGTGCACACGGGTCGGGTTTCGGGTGCTTCAGGTTCGAGTTTTGCGGGTCCGGTCCGTAATTTTCGGTATTTGGGTTGATTTCGGGTTTCGGGTTGGATTGGTCCAAAAATGTGCTTTGGGCCGAAAATGGGCTTTGTAAAAAAAATTCAAAAATACTATTTTTTTTATAATTTTTTATTTTATTTTTTACTTTTCACATGTTTTTTTTTTACTTTGTTGTTTGTTTGGAAATGTTGATTTTTTACAAATTGGGTCTTGTTAATTTTTTTTTTAAAACATTAATTTTTTCGATTTTTTTTTTTAATTATGTTCGGTTCATGTGTAACCCGAACCCGTGTACCCTTAATTTCAAAATTGAACCCGATCCGAACCAGGTCGGGTTCGGATCGGATTTCACCCGAATTTGACGAGTTTTGCAAAAATTTGGGTTGGTCGGGTCGGGTTTGGTCAGATTTTCGGGTTTTTCGGGTCAAATGTTCACCCCTAATTGCTGCTGCTGAGTTGTGTTCATCGTCGAATACAGGTAAGGTTTCTGGTCTTTTGGATGCTAAGGTTGTATTGTATGAGACTATCCCCCCATTAGTTTGCTGCCATGAGGTAAAGCTTTTTCATCCAAAGACCATTAACACCATCATCCATACTTGAATGAATGGATCTTGGAACCATTGCTCGAGCAGGACACTGGGACAGAAGAGCAAAGCAACATAGTCATTCCGAAGTGTAAGTTAAATCTCATCACTTCTTGTAACAAGAATATTATATCAAAGAACTGAAAGAAGTCCAGCCGCACAAATGAACAACTTCTTTGCAGAAAACTTCAACTCAAAGACAACAAAAAACCATGCTGCAATTTCATGTGAACTCCAATCTCCAATATCCCATGGATGTACTGAAATGATTCATAGAATTGTGACTTGAGAGTTTTTATCACATAGCCTTGTTCTTTTGAACATTGCCTTTTCTAAGCTACTCCTCTTAGGTTTGTTTATACATTAGCTTTCTTAATGGAAGCAAGCATCTTATGATGTTTACATACACATGCATTCACATATACATGGCTTGCTTCTCAATGCAAATGTACTTTTGAGAACTTTTCACTTGGTACAAAATATTCGTTTAGGTTCAAACATTCTTGAGTAATCACTCTCAATACAAAAAGGGTTGGTTTTATTATTACACCAACAATCATAAAACGACAAATATGTTTCATACAAACATTGAATATCACCATATTCCAGATCACCAAACATTATCTGAATAACAATGGCTTTTTTTCACATATATATTCAATTAAACGAAATAAGTAATGATGTGTGACCAACCAACCAAAGCCCAATGAAAAACCAACATGTTTTTAACTACAAAACTATTCCCAAAATTTCTTCTCATTTTTGGATATGAAACTCCACCATTTTATTTGGTGAATGTTGGATTAGAATGTGACCCAATTGGGTTTTAAACCTTACTTAGCTAAAATGTCTTACTCAACTTAATTTCTTCAACTAAAAAATTTGATTGGACCACAAATTACAATTCATCTTACTCTTTTGGATCTTAGTCCTCTCACTCTGCCCAACAATTTCTAGTCAACAAAGAATATTGAAATATTAAGATATTTCCCTTTGCAGCTTTTCATTTTTAAGTCTCATATTGTTTTTATTATAAGATAGAAATTGAAAATAAAAACAAAAACCTTGAAGTTGCTTCCATCATTATCATCATTGGATTATCTTGCCACACAAATTTTGGTAGTTTGTATTAACAAATGATAATATGTGTTCATTTCAAATCTCAATGTGTTCTTAAAAAAAAATCATTCAATTCCACTAACCAAACTCTTAATAGATTTAAATTAATATCCTTGATTCATTCTTTAGGTTGGTGGGTGTGGTTGGTGGTGGGGTTAATCAATGTTGTGTGTTATGAGATTATTAGTGGGCACAAATTAGCACAAGTCATTAAGTTCCACACAACACCACAAGATACCCTTATTAAAGCCATTCATGATCTAAATATTTCATGAGAAAAAAGGAAAAGAAAAAAAAAAAACTTAGAAAAAGACTAAACAAAACATTATTAATGCTCCTAAATGTTGTGCCCATTCCTTGTTGAATGCACTTGATTAATTTGGATGACCAACATAATTTGTTTAATAACTAAACTTTAATGCAATTTATTATATTACCAAACAAAAAGTTTGAATTTAACTTATGTTTTTAGTGTATATTGACCTAGTATTAATGAGTTTTATTTTATTTTTTAATCTTTCAACACAACTTAGTTATACAATAAAAGAAATTTACTCATTTGGTACCTTTTGTATTTACAAAGTATTATTTTGGTACCATCTGTTTTCAATAATGCTCATATGGTACCCTGTATTTTGAAAATATAGATATTTAGTATTCTAAATAATAAAAAAAATTCAATATGACCAAATTGTCAACAGTTATATATAATTTGTAGTTCGTATGATTGAGAGTAATTTGATTAAATTAGTAAAATTTTATTAATTAAATTTGAGTTTAGGGTACTAAATATGTACAATTTTAAAATACAGATACCAAATATGTACGTTTTTAAAATATAGGGTACCAAATATGTATGATTTCAAAATGCAGGGTACCAAATTTCGAATTTCAGAAAATTTTGAATAGTTTCAAACATGTTGTTTTCCATGCGCATAAAAAAAAAATTAGTCACGCATGCAACAACATATTTGAAATTAGTTTTTGATACTGTAAACTATTCGAAATTTTCTGAAAATTTGCAGGATGCTTTAAATAGTTACAATATACACGGTCATAAAAAAATTCCCCAAAAAACTGCTCATGGGTCGAGAACACTGAGAGACTACTAGTAAGGCTTAAAATAAAACCACTATAAGAGAATTCTCCACAATTTATTATATTACCAAACAAAAAGTTTGAATTTAACTTATGTTTTTAGTGTATATTGACCTAGTATTAATAAGTATTATTGTATTTTTAAATCTCCCAACACAACTTAGGTATACAATAAATCAATCATATTATACTATTTGGTAATTATAAGTACAACAAGCAAATAATGATGAATCGAAATTTACAAATATTCAATCATAAAAATACTAGTAAGATTAGTATTTCGAGTTTAATATTTTTATTTTTAACTATTGGGGAACTTTACTATCCAATTACTTTTCATGGATATGCTTTTTACTATGAGTAAATCTCATGAGTTAAACGTAAGGTTGAAGGTGTTGAAAAGTAAGAAAATGGGTATTTAAGTGATGTTGTCTATGGAAGAATCAATCAAAATGGAAACATTATGTGTTGTTTGGTATGTTTTGTACAAAAATTCTGAGACAATACATTCTGTAGAACACCACGAGTGCTCATTTACTACTTATTATTTTTTTTATTATTCCACAACTGTTTTTTTTTTCATTAATATCCTAAATTTAATTTACATCTTTGAAGTTTGGTCTATTCTATGTCTATGAAATTATTATTTTTTCTTTTCTTTTCTTTTCTATAAAAAGTGCCTTTTTTCTTTGTTCAGAAACTCAAGGAAAAAAAAAAAAAAAAAACAAATTTGACCCCAAACATAGCATCCAAAAAAAATAAAAAATCTAAGCCATATTTGTGAGTTATATAAGTGACCAAATTATATATATTGTACACTACCACAATTGAACTTGAAAACAAGAACCCCATTTCCAAGAAAGATCAAATTTTTATAAATCAGATCTACTTTGGTCAAGAGAAAAATTTGTAAAGATGAGATTTTTTTTTTAATGAAAAGGGTTTTTTTTAAAAAATTTGTTATATAAATCTTTACTCTTTTTTTTTTTTTTTTTGTGAATTATCAATTATTTGCCAACTCCTATCTCCACCCATGACAACAAATGGAAAATGGGCCCACTTTCTTTCAATATTTTTCAGTAATTAATTCCTCACCGTCAGATCTGATCATGGTCTCATCAACTGACATGTTGTGGACCATTTTGTCTATAATTTATCCACAAACCAAAATATACATAATATATATATATTTATGTTAAGGCAGCTCACTCTTTTCAGGACCACTCACTTAATAATATTGTATCAATATTTTTTAATTTTAATTAAAAGTGAGGGACAACTCTGGATATTCCCAAGAAATTGAAGCCCCAAATGCAAATTAAAATAAAATTATAATAATAATAAAGTGACCAAAGCATGAGAGACAGATTGGAGACTTTGGAGGCCCATATGTTGCTGATTCAGACTTTTGTATTTTGGACAAATACTTTTTTTTTTTTTGTTGAGCAATTTGGACAAATACATTGAAATAATTGAACCCAGAAAAAAAAAACATTAAAAAGAAAAGAAATTTAAAAAAAAAAAAAAAAGCTTCTTCAACTTTGACCCCTCACTTTCTCTCTCTTCATGGACCCAACTCTTTCTAAAAACACACCAGAAAGCTTTACTCTTTCTTTCTCAATCTCTCTCTCTCTCTCTCTTTCTCTCTTCTTTGTTCTTTCTTTTTCTCTCACTCCACACATTTTAGGGGAAAGGAAAGAGTTCTTACACATTGCTCTTTCTTTCATCTCTCTCAACAGTAGCAGTGAGTGATATTTGTGCTCTCGGAAAAATATTTAATTGTTTTAATTTTCTTCACTCTGCTAAAGCAAAGTTCTGATCTTTGTAGTGACTTCTCTCTCAGGTACCCTTTTTGGGGCTTACTTTTCTCTTGGCTTTTAATTGGTCTTGTGGTATGCTTGGTGGGTTTTGCTTCCTCTCTATCTTGTTTTTTAGCATCTGGGTCTTTGTGGGGGCTTTTGGATCCAAAGAGGTGGGTCTCCTAGTGTTTGAGATCTGTATGAATCTCCTTTACTTTGTTCTTATCTTTTGCTCTTATGGACTTTTGGGTGTTTAGTAAAAGATAATAGAGAAGCTACATTTGCGTTGAGAATTGATTTAGTTTCATCCATATCCTTGGAAATTTCTTCTAAAAGGTTTATGCTTTAATTGAATAAAGGATCAACATTTTAAGCTAGATAACATAATTATTCTCTGTATTTTCATCAAAATCTGAACTTGTTCTTCCTTAGTCATTAATTTTGCTTTTCTTTCTTCCTATTGTATAACTTTTGCTTAGAGTATTCATGTGAATGATCTATTGGGGTTTCTTAGTGTCTTCCAAATTGGTTTCTATGATTTACTTTTGGAGTTTTTGATTTGATGCTTGAGTTTCTTCTTCTAGGGCAAAATTTTTAGGTATTGTATAGCCACTTAGATTTGTTTCTTTATTTGCTCAAATGTTGTTAATTGATTTGTGTACATCTTCTTCTTTATTTGGGTTGAATGAGTTTTTATTTTCCCACATGATTGTAGTCTGATTTTTTTTTTTTAATCTTTCCTTCTATTTTCTGTTAGCTGTAGAAAATTACTTGGCTTTTGATGAACTTGAAGATGAAAATAACTGAGACTATTAATGGAGGGAGTGAAGGATTGAAATCGGGATCTGAGTAATGGGTTTGTTCAATTTGATCTGTTTATCAAAACCAGTTTATGTCAATGGCATCAAAGTCCAGTACCAGAACTTCTCCTGAAAGGCAAAGGAAAATAGTTTCTAGTCAGAAAACAGAAGGAAACTCCAGAAGGCCTCCCCCTATACAGATTTCCAAGACTAGTAAATCAGAGCCAGTTACCCCAAGAGAGCTACTGCCCAAGAGTGCTCCACCAGTTGCTGCAAAGAAGGGTTCTCTAGAAACCATTGAGAGCAAAAAGTATTCTCCAAATTCTCTAGTAGATAAGTTAAACTCGAGTTTATCACTGCAAGACCCAATTGGAACTAAAAATCTACCAGAAAATGGTGGTGATCAAGAAAAGAAAACATTAGAACATGGAGGAGTGAATCAGGCTTTGGCGAAAGTCAGTGATGGGGCTAGCAGTCTTGCTAAGACCAGTGGAAGTGGCAAAGTTAGCGAGCGAGCCGAGTTTGTCGAGAGCGGAAAGAGTAGTATTTGTAGGGGGAGCACAAGCAGTGATGTGAGTGATGAAAGCACTTGTAGCAGCTTGAGTAGCAGTGTAAACAAACCTCACAAGGCGAACGACATACAATGGGAAGCCATACAGGCTGTGAGAACAAAGGAAGGTGTATTGAATTTCGGTCATTTCAGACTTCTGAAAAAGTTGGGGTGTGGAGATATTGGCAGTGTCTATCTTTCAGAGCTGAGGGGAACCAAATGTCATTTTGCAATGAAAGTTATGGACAAAACATCTTTAGCTAGCCGGAAGAAACTACTTCGGGCTCAGACAGAAAGAGAAATATTACAATCCTTAGACCATCCTTTCCTTCCTTCCCTGTACACCCATTTTGAGACAGAAAAGTATTCATGCTTGGTAATGGAGTTTTGTCCTGGAGGTGACTTGCACACACTTAGGCAGAGACAACCAGGGAAGCATTTTACCGAGCAGGCCGTCAAGTATGACACCTCTCTCTGCCTTATATTCTTATTATAGTTCATTAACTGAAATGGTATTTATAGAGATTACATGTGGTATGTTTGTTGAATTTGCCTCATTGGTGTGCTGATAATATATTCATATAAAGCATGTCTTCAGTTTATAATAGAGTATCAATTAGTCTCAGTTGATAGTTCATGTCAAACCGCTGTGATTTGTCTAATTTATAATGATGTAAATTATTGATGAACCAGCTGTAATATGGCTGTATGGGCAAATTTTTGGTTAATATGTTGTGGACTATTAAGGTTAGTTAGGTACTGTTGTATTAGTTATGTGTTAGTTTAGTTTGTTAAGACACTCTCAACTAATAAAACTAACACTCAACTAATCAATTAGTAACTAACTACCCTTAATATGGAGGATACTCGATCATTTTTGAAACGTCGGTAAAAGTCAGCTTGCAAGCTGGCAAATGAAGGGAATAATCTATTGTCACTACTCAAAGATTCATTCTTTTTTATATAAAATAATTAAGTCAATGCTCATTGGACTTGTGCTGGATCTGGAACTGACTGTGATTGCCTTTGCTATTGTATATGACCTTGAATTTGCAGGTTTTATGTGGCCGAAGTTCTTCTTGCTCTTGAATATCTCCACATGCTTGGGATTGTTTACCGTGATCTCAAGCCGGAAAATGTCCTTGTGAGAGACGACGGGCACATAATGCTTTCTGACTTTGACCTTTCTCTACGCTGTGCTGTTAGTCCAACACTGGTCAAGTCTTCAGCACCCGAATCTGATCCGCTGAGAAGGAACCCGGTTTATTGTGTGCAACCAACTTGCATTCAGCCCTCTTGTATTCAACCAACTTGTGCAGTGCCTACAACATGCTTCGGTCCTCGTTTCTTTTCGAGCAAATCAAAGAAAGAAAGGAAACCGAAAAATGAAATGGGCAACCAAGTCACTCCATTGCCAGAGCTTATTGCTGAGCCAACCAACGCTCGTTCGATGTCATTTGTTGGAACCCACGAGTATTTGGCACCAGAGATCATCAAAGGTGAAGGGCATGGTAGTGCTGTTGATTGGTGGACTTTTGGTATCTTTTTGTACGAACTATTGTTCGGTAAGACCCCTTTCAAGGGATCAGGAAACCGCGCTACTCTGTTCAATGTCGTGGGGCAGCCATTGAGGTTCCCAGAGACACCAGTAGTTAGCTTTTCAGCAAGGGATTTGATAAGAGGGTTGCTTGTGAAGGAGCCACAGAATAGGTTGGCATATAAACGAGGCGCCACAGAGATTAAACAGCATCCTTTCTTCGAAGGCATAAACTGGGCGTTGATTCGATGTGCAAGCCCGCCTGAGATACCAAAACCAGTTGAGTTTGAGCGGATGTCATCGCCGGTAGTATCAACCAGCGACAAAACCAACGGTGCTGCCTCCGCCGCCTACCCTGATCAAAACAATTATCTGGAATTTGATTTCTTTTAAATAGTCTCAAATCTAATATTGTTATTTTTTTTTTCTTCCTTTTATCTTTTTTGCTTGAGAAAGATGCATAGATTCAGCTTCTGAAATGTTGGTCATGTGGAAAAAAAAATAGTGTTTTTATGTTTATAATGATCATATGTTTGATGTTGTGATACATTTTCATACTTTGTAATGCAGAAGCTAAAATGTTAGTGCTCTCAAAATGTGAATCCAGCTTCATATTGGCATATATATATATTTATATCTATATATGTATAGCACTTACAGCAGCTGTCTCATTAAATATAGTCACTGTAGCTTTCCAAACTTCCACAGGAAATACTGCTGATATGGCTATAAAGTTTCTTTTTATTGGTTTTTGAATGAAAAAAAAAATTATCAAATGCAAAATTTTCACATCAATTGTGGATGAAAATTCCACTATGACTAATCATATTTTTTTTTTGTATATTATAAACATATAAACTTAAAAACCATAAGGATATAGTTGGATTTTACAAATGAGTAATGATATGGACACCTAAAATATACACTCAATTATTAAACACAGTGATTTAGTTAATCACATTTATTAAAATTGGAACCCTTATTTTAAAAAGCAATGACACATCATTGTGTGTAATATTTAAGGAGAATTGCTAAGGAGCACTACTGGCGTCCAACACCACAAGAAGGTGGCATATTGTTATTGGTGCAATTCAATATCGAGTCCCACTTATTTGAATTTAACAATTATTATGGGGTATCGCTAACCAATCATGGGGACCACCTAATGTGGTGTTGGGCACCTTGACATGTCAAATAACAACGCTCATGTTTAAGTGCATATTTTGAGTGTACATACCATTAATGTTTACAAATTGTAAGTTTTTTCTCAGCATAAAATGGAGATTATTTTTGCCAAAAGCTTCATGTGAATGCTCTATAGAGCTTCTATTCCAGCTATTGGTGATATATTTGTGGCTTTTGACTAAATACACTAATAGATATGAAAGCTATCTTTAACATCATGATCATCATGGACTAATAATGCTTTGCATCCCAATACTCAATAGGACCAGATTGCATTAGGATTAATTGATAAACATAGAATTTTATGACTCACCAATAAGGAGACAAATAGTCAAATATACCATAAGATTAATTCAACTTTATTTGAATGAACATTTGGCAAAACTACATTTGTCAAAGCTATACACCAAATAGAGTTGAAAATACTAGATTTTTTTTCTTCTCTTTCTCCATAACAAAAATATATTTGCTGATGTATAGGTGGATTTGGCTCTAGGGACAAGTGTATACATTTTTCCAACTGGATTTGCCTGATCTTAAATGCAAAATGATGTAGGAATTATTTTCTTACATTTGTTTTGGTTTGGTTTGGTTTGGTTACTCTAACAAGAAAAAAGTCACTTTTGTTGAAAATGATGTGTCTGGTTTTTGAAATATACCCATCTCTGTCACTTATTAGCTACCCTCCAAAATAAGTGGAATGTTATATTTCAGGATCAAAATATTATTCTTCAATCTTCTTTCTCCAAAGGGTATAAATTAATACACATATATAAATGATATTTTTTTTATAGATATAATTGGCCTATGGATGAAAAATAGTCAACAATATTGCTAATTTGTATAGTTTGCATAGAACAAGTTGAGTAGTTAACTTTTTATAAAGTAGAATTCTTCTTGCTGAAATTTTTCTTGACAACTTTTTTCTTTTTCTTTCTTTGAAAAATGAATAAATTAAAGTGACTTTCATTTTATTCTTTAAATGATTGTGTTGTTTTATAAGACTCAGACAACCATTTTGTGGAGGTGCCATATAAATACTGCCGATAACTCGAGAGGATGAGGTATGAGTCTCCTATAATTAGTATGTGGTCTCCGAAATTGCTAATATAGCTAAAGAGGTGGGAAAAGGATTTGCACTATGAGATCGCCTTAATTTCGAAAAAAAAAAATACCACTTGAAATATTTCTTTGAAATTCCCTATTGTAATCACTAGTTACAACATCACTATATATTCACTATTTAAAATTTAAGGGCCAAAAAAATAAAATAAAAAGTTCAAGAAAGGTATATACTTTGTGGTCCTTTGCACACCCTTATATCCTTGGGACCATTTTAGATTTATATAAATAAAAAAATTAAATTTAACAAAGTCTTGATTCTTGAAGAAATGATTTAGAAATATGATAATAATTGCACATTGATCTTTTTTTTTTAATTGAATAACTATATATTTTTTTCCCATGTTCCAAAAAAGGCTCTTCTTTTAATATATTTATTATATATAAATATATATAATCAATCTAAATCTAGATTCAATTCATTTTCTCATCAGAAAAGAAAAATGGCATTTGACATGTTTAGATCTTTACAATTAGGCCACACTCTCTATACCTAACAGAGGTTCACAGCTTTATGTGACCATCACTAATTTGAATAATTGACTGAACTTTTTTTTTTTTTTTTTAAATTGCCAAAAAAAAAAAGATACCCCAAATTTTCATTTAGAAGAAATTAATTTATACAATAATAGTAATGTCAGAAGAATAATAAATATGTAAATCAATAAAAATGTGATTATAGTTATTGTGGATGGGGTGTACCATTTTTTACTTCAATAATTAATGCACTTATTCCAAATTCTGCAATTTGGACAGAACAATATTGAATTATTTGATTTGAGAATCTTTCACATGAAATGACATTAAATAATATTATTACCTTTTGGCATGATATCTGTCGTTCTTTAATTATATTTAGAATAAATATAATTATATAAATCTTCAATAAAATTAACAATTAACAATTAGCAAATTTGATTTGAGTAATTATAATTCAATTTCTAATTGACTTTCAACTTTAAAATGTTATAATTATATATATATTTGAATTTAACATTAAGAAGCAAAAAGACAATACCACTTTTATTTTATATCTTTTCATTTACAAAAGGCAAAAATCAATAAATAAATTAATTAATTAATATAAAAAAGGGATCCATATGTGTTCAATCATCATCAATCTAATGTACTACTAGCTAGAATCCATAAAAGAAGAAATCAGGTCACCAAATTTGGTCCCATCAAATTACTTTAGATATGGCCAATATTAAAAATTAAAGAAAAAAGTATGCAAAAATAAATTTCCTTTGAAAAGTGTAAGATATGTATATTAATATACAAATATATTAATTGAATTGAAAATATATTGGTGGTGGATTAAATTGACAATTAATTAATAAATTTCTATTATTCTTCATTCTATTTATAGTTCTTGATTCTTAAATTGTCCAAAACTATTGACCTCTAATTAACACATTTTTCTTTTCTTTTCATGATTTGTTTATTTTAAACTACTCACTAGAATATTGTCCTCTAATTCCCACCAATCAATTTTCACCAAGAAGGCATATATGATAAAAAAATGAGTGGGAGAGAAAATTGCCAAAAAACTTTCTTTTCTTTTCTTTTTCTCTCCATTTGATCATATTTTAAAGTATGGGCCCCAAACAAAATTTTAATTAAATAAAAAAAACCCACAAAACATATATAAATAGGGTGGTAAAATCAATTTTTTAAAATATTATTATTATTATTTTTAATAGAAGTAGTGAAAGTCCCACATGAAAGCTCAACCAAAAGAATAAAAATAGAGGGAAAAAACAAGCATAGGACACTTGGGAACATTCTTGCCACATTGAGATTCTACAAAAGAGCAACCAACAAAGCTTCTCTAAGCACTTTCTATTCATTGTGTTTGGAATCATGTGTCACTTTGCTTTGTTTTCTTTGTCTAATTTATTTAATTCAACAGTAATACCAATAACTCAGAATAAAGCTATTATAAGATATTTCAAAGCATAGTCAAGAAGATCTAGGAAAGAAAAGAAAAGAAAAAAAGTAATAGGCTAATTCCATTGGAACCTTTCTATAACTTCATGATAAATAAGGTTGAGGAGTATTCTATGGTAGGGGCTTCAAAAAGAGCTCTATCGGTGGGGTTCTTTATTATCTCCGACTCATGAATAATTTTTAATGCGATTTTTTTTGTGATTGCGTATATTTTAGTTATTTAAAGCATCCTGCAAAAATTTCATAAAATTTCGAATAATTTACAGTGCTAAAAACTAGGTTCAAATATGTTATTTTCCACGCGCATAACAAAATTAGTCGCGCGTGCAATAATCTGTTTTTAAACTAGTTTTCACTATTGTAAATTATTCGGAATTTTATGAAAATTTGCAGGATGCTCTAAATAACTACAATATACACGATCATAAAAAAACAAACCATGCTGAAAACTATTCACGAATTAAGAACACAAAAAAGTTCTTTTAGAAACTCCTGTCATATAAATTTCCATAAGTTAGATATTATAAGCAAAAAGAATGACAGTTCATGGCTTTTCTAAAATTCATAGATTTTCTAATAATTCATAGACATTTTAGTAATTTCAACACCTAAGGATTTAGATTAAATTGTTTGAAAGATAGTTGGTTATTTTGATGAATAAATTTTGAGAGCATTCTTGATTTTTTTTTTTTTTTTTTTGTGATTTTCTCTAGTTTACTAGATGCATCTCTAATATATGACTAATTTGTATTTGAAATGAAAAAAAAAAATAGAAATTTTCCTGAGGTTATTATTGTCAAATATTGGTGACACCTAGTTGGGAATTAATTAAATTTAATTGGGTTTATTTTTTCATACCAAACCAACACATGAAGTTGCCTTCTTTGACACTAACATGTCACATGGTATACACCAAAAATTTTATAGCCACACACACATATATATATATATATAAATTTTTATATATATGTATTAATATAAGCCATTTAATTTCTCCTATAAAAAAGTCCTAAAAGCTTTATGTTTCTCTTTAATATCTTTTTCTGGCTTTGAATTGTTTCTCATGATGAATAAGAAAATTGGTAAAAAAGCATGCTAGGTGGTGAATGCTCACATGATGAATACACTTTTTCTCTAACTATTGAACAAAATCTTACCATCTAAGAAAACTTTTTCTTAAAAAAAGATTATTAGATGTATGAAAAATCTTCATATTGAAGGTTTGAGAGTTAGTTTCAATAAATTATGGCATTTCTATTGTTATAAAATACTTTAAAATTTTCCCTATTATTTTTGGATAAAATTAGGATAAATGGATATATAACTTGAAGATATATTTTTTTTAATGAAAAATCTTTTTTTTTCAATATAATTTATTACTTAATCATATAATGATAAAAATGGCAAACAACCTATTAACTATATAATATTTAAAATATAAAAATAGTAAATAGAGCTTCCCAACAATTGACCAAAAAATTAGTTGGGATATATCTTTCTCATTAGTTAATATGCTATATAATAGCTCCATAAAATCTTTGATTTGGATCAAGTAACAATTTTTTACTTTCGTTTTTAAATTGTCCATTTTTAGGTTTTTATTTTATTCTATTATTATTATTATTATTAAAGTAGCTTTGAAAAGAATGGTAGGATGGCCCTAGTAGGTTTGTTGCCATGTCATCCAACAGATGTGTGGGGCCACACATTTGATCAAATAACAACCGTTAGATGAGAAATTCTTTTTTTTTAATATGTAAAAAGAAAGAATAAATTGCGGCTAAAATATTCAATGTTTTCAAAATGTTGCATTTTCATACCCAATTTTTTCAGCGGTAAATATACTCAATGTCTTTAAAACATTGTATTTTTATACCCAAATTATTTTTTTTGCGATAAATATATTCAATATTTTTAAAATGTTGCACTTTTATATTTATTTTTTTTCTATTTTGAGAAATAATAAGAAAGCTAAAGAAAAATATAGGTTTTTAATTATTTTTTAAATTTTAAATTATTTTATGTTTCTTATTATTCCTCAAAATAAGTATTTTAAATTAAAAATTAATAAATAAATTATTGAAATTAATAAAAAAAATTAAATGATTAAAAATGATTTTTTCATCAATTTAAAATATTAGTTTTTTAAAAAAAGTGAAGGAAAAATATAAGTTTTTAATTATTTTGAGAAAAATATAAGAAAGTGAAAATAATTTAAAATTTAAAATATAATTAAAACTTTGTATTTTTGTTTAACTATTTTATTATTTCTCAAACATAATAAAAAATAAGTATAAAAGTGTAATATTTTAAAAACATTAAGTATATTTTTTGAAAAAAAATTTAGATACATTTCAAAAATAAATATATTTACAGCCAAAAAAAAAGATTAGAAATAAAATAAAAATGCAACATTTTGAAATCATTAAATATTTTAGCCGCAATTTACTAAAATCAAATAATTGTTTTTTGAGGAATCAGTTGAGGAGGATAACACTAACAATCCCCCAATTAGAATTTACATTTTTGTATAATTTTGTCAATTTTCCATCTAAATCTTTTATATTTCTCACCACCATAAGTCACAAACAAATATATATAAATATTATATTTTTATAATAATAAACCAATGGACTGAAAAGCTAATTGAAGAGGTGCTTTACATTTCAAGTTTTGATTTTTACACACACCCCAGTTCATAGGGGCACCCACACGCCTCTCTCTCTTAAATGTTCTCCCTCTAAAACACTCTCTCTCTCTCTCTCTTTCTCTCTAGCTTGCATGTATGGGCGTGAAGTTTATTAGTTTAAAAGGTTTGTTATTTAGAGCTCTGCATAAGTGGAGGGAGAGGTTTCTGAGATTTCAAAGCAGACCCAGACCCAGTTTGGTTTGGTCCCAAATTTGTGCTGATTTCTTACTATATTGATTAAATTACTGTAAAATAAGCAAATTTGCCAAATGGGTATTGTAAATCAAGAAGCGATCAAGCAGTTTCAGTTGCTATTGGAGCAAGGTTTGCTTTTCATTCCCTACAACCCATTTTGTCTTCTTCTTTGATCTGTAAATTTACTGACTTTATTTTATTCTTTTACTGAGTTTTGCAGCAGATGAGCCATTGAAGAACTCATTCAAGGTTAGACCAGACCAGACCCTCTTATGTTTATTAGTATATTTGCTTGATCTACTACATGTTTGGATTCTGAGAAAAATACAAGAAAAGATTTGAACTTTGAGTTGACTTGCAACCTTGGGAAAGAGAAGCCTTTATAGAGCTTAATACAACTCAAACATCAGCTTGCTTAAATTTGTGTACTGTTTTTTTATTATTAACAATCTAAGATCTTATTTTTCTTGGTTATTAATTCTTTCACGTCGTAGGGGAAGCTGAATTTGTATGTGAAAATGAAAGGTTTATAATATAGTACATATCTTTTTCATTAGATTGGTTGATTTGAATTTTCTCAATAGCAGTATCAAAGTAAAATTGGTATTAGTTTGTTGCCTTTTGACTTTCTGCAAGAGCCCCACCTGGTTGGCTAATTGGTCCATAGAAAATAATAAGATATTTAGTAGGTAACAAGAAATGATAGAAGTCGGTTCGCTAGTTTTTACTTTTTTCTAATGATGTATTTTTGAAGTAAAGTGGATCTTGTTTGAAAAACATAAGTTAAAGTGAAAATAATTTTGTCTATGCTTTGCATAAACTAAGTGCTAACAGTAAGTGTGTGTGATCTACAGAATGTGCATCAGGGGTATCCAGCTGAAGCATTGGAGCGTTTTCTTAAAGCAAGAGATTGGAATCTTGGCAAAGCCCATAAAATGGTTAAATATGTTTCCTTAATCTATGGGAACTTGTTAATCTCCTAAAGAAATCATTTGTACATGGCTGGAATTGTTTTACTAACAGCAATATTGTTTCAGTTGATTGATTGTTTGCAATGGAGGTTGCAAAATGAGATCGATAATATATTGTCGGTGAGTGAAAAGATTCTGATGAACGAGACATACCTCAATATGGATAGTGTTTCTTGCTTTGAAACCATTATGTGAAGTCATTCTATGCTTAGGGTAATGATTGGAGATTTATTAATGATTTACAGAAACCTATCGTTCCTGATGATTTGTACAGAGCTGTTCGGGACTCTCAGCTTGTGGGATTGTCTGGTTACTCAACAGAGGTATTCCATTGCTCTCATGAAATTATTTCGCCTTTCGATCTTTAGCCTTTACTATATTTTATTGCCACCATTGCCACTTTAACCTAGTAATTACGAGTATTCTATTTCGTTATGTCAAATATGTGTGTTGATCTTGAAATCTCAATCGTGATTAAGAGATGATTTTTAGTGATTAGCAGAATCCTGCAATCAAATTTATGAAATTCTTAATTTTCATGGTAATGTTTTTCAGGGTCTTCCTGTCATTGCTGTTGGGGTCGGACTCAGCACCTTCGACAAAGCATCTGTAAGGATAGTGTAATTTATTTACTGTTTAATTTATTTTATTTGGGGTTGGAAAGAAAAACAAAGTAATGTTAAGGTTAGCTTTAGTAACACTATAATGCAACTGTGGAAAACATTTACACAAGCCTTCTTATAAATGGTAGCGAAAATGTTTATTTAAAATACTGTGATTTGGGAATTTGTTTTCATGATATTTGCTTTTGTGATTCTCTCATTTCAGGTAAATTACTATGTGCAGTCACACATTCAAATGAATGAATATAGAGATCGTGTAGTTTTGGTGATTACCTCACTTTTGTCTTTTGTCTTTTTTTTTAAAATAACCTTCTCCTAGCCTCAATTTTTTTCATCTCTCCTATTCTCATTTGCTGTTTTTTGTTTTAGCCTTCTGCTACGCGGAAGTATGGACGGTATATTGGTACTTGTCTTAAGGTTTTGGATATGACCGGTCTGAAGCTTTCCGCACTTAACCAAATAAAGGTACTCATCCAATGAACACAGCTGTTGCAGTGGATGTTTTTTCAGTGAAAACTGTTGTGTTCCTTTCTTATACCACTTGTGGACATGATTATTCCTTTTATGTATTCTCCGATCAATGACAATCTTAGTCTTGAAATATAATTCCTTGGAATGAATGTTTTATTGATCATCTATCCGCTGAGGCCGTTGACATAAAAGTATTTTCAGTTTCTGTCATTTAAATGTAGCAAGGAAGTAGAGAAGATGGTATTTTTATCTTATGTCGTTCTAAAATCTACTGAAGTGGAATAGTGTCTTTCTATATGCATTTTTGCAACAAAGGCCCTGTTTTTCAGTTCTTGTTTATCGTTTCTGCTTTGTAGTAGCGTGTTACATGTTCCATTCTATTTTGTTAAGAAAACTCTGATTTGCAATCACCTAGCTTTTTTAATGTTTTTCTCCATCTGACACCGTGATTGATCCATATCTCCAACCTTCTGTTGCAGCTTTTGACAGTCATATCTACAATAGATGACTTGAACTACCCAGAGAAGACCGATACATACTATATCGTCAATGCCCCGTACATATTTTCAGCGTGTTGGAAGGTTTGTGCTTTACTGTAAAAGGAATTCCCATTGCTTCTTCTATAGCTGCTGTAATCCACAATTCGCTCGTCCAAGACACTGACTGAAAGGCGGAAATGCATTATCTTGAATTTCATGCAGGTTGTCAAACCTCTATTACAGGAAAGAACCAGGAGGAAAATTCAGGTGCTTCAGGGTTGTGGAAGAGATGAGTTACTGAAAGTGAGCATGTTTATCTTTGAATGGGGATTGAGCTTGTTCTTAAGATTTGGCCTAAAAACATGTTCTTTTGTTGGTTGATCTGACTTGGAATCTTGTCTGCAGATAATGGATTATGCATCCCTCCCACATTTTTGTAAAAGGGAAGGATCTGGGTCTTCTCGGCATACTGGGAATGGAATCGCCGACAATTGTTTTTCCTTGGATCATCCGTTCCATCAAGATCTCTACAATTATGTCAGGTTCCAAGCTGAGTCATTGGAGACTGCTCAACTAACCAAAGAAGGGTCGTTTCATGTAAAGTTCCCTGAGCCAAACCCCGATGATGCTGAGATTGCAAGAACGATTGAATCCGAGTTCCAAAAGTTTGGAAACAAAAACGGCCTTTCCAAGTCGATGAGCAACCTGAGAGTTAACGGTTCATGAAAAACTTGCACAACGACAGATTACCACCACCACACGATGAGTCCGGCCGTCGATGATGTTGAAGCCCTACTAGTAGATTGGTAAACACACACAAAACCATCGTTTATAGATGGAGAGTTCTTCAATTATTAATGTAATAGTATGTATTTGCTTGCATCAACTCGATGCAGGTGTTATAGGACACAATACTGATCTGGTTTAGTTTAAACACCACCAACTTGGGTGGATGATCGATCATATGTATCCTTGTGTTGTTAGAACATGTAGGAGAAACGATGGAGCAAGTTTGCTCATACACATGCTAATTGCTTCTTGACTAATCCAGCCTTATACAATCTATATAGCCTTTTTTGGGCAACTCCAGCTCCCAAATGGGACCAATTTTATCTAAGCATAACAATATATTTTAATAGCCAACGTACAATGGATGCAAAAAAAAGCTACAACTTGATAAGAGCAGAAAAAATAGTTAAGTAGCCTTCCATTAGAAAAAATAGTTAAGTAGCCTTCTATTGGATAATGTAAAATTATATTTTTTTTACCTAAATGAATAGTATTTCTTTATATGTAGTGTAATACTATTCATCAAGCTATAAATATTTTATTATTTTTTTATAAACTTTTGTATATATATATATGAGTGTGATACTATTATTTTAATTATTTTATTTTTTAAAATAAATAAAATATTTTTAAAATTATAATATATAAATAATGTAAAAAAACAGATGTATGGTATAATGTAAAAATTTTGAGGTAAATTATAAAAATGTATGTTTTTGTGATATATTTTATACTACACTTTCTTTATAATATTTAGCTAAAACTCATAAAAACATCTTCTATCAGCTCCTTTATACATATATTTATAATAGATATGCACAAACTCCAATTAATCTATATCCATATCTACATTTACATATCCTTTATATAATATTTTAATTTTTTTTTCTTTTTCAATTATTTTATTTTACTTTAAGTAATAAAATATGTTTATGATGTAAAGAAATATATAGAGAAGCTGATATATGGTATAATATAAAACTTAGAGGTAAAATAGAAAAATGTGTGTTTTGATGAGGTATTTTAAAGAATGGACTAGAGCACCCAATGTGAGGTAAAATCAAATGCATATTGGCATAGTTTTTCTCATTAAGAAAAATGATTTGCTAAAGATGGGCAGCCTTAAAACAACTCTTCAAAATTAGTGAAAGGTGAGTTTCTGATGTAAGTCACAATATTTGTTAAGAAGCAACTAGTGTGTCATTAAGGAATACTAAAACCCAAATTTTTTTGAAGAAAAGAATCGGTGGAATTCATGTAATTTGGGAAAACATTCATATATGCACAAGTACAAACTTCTATGGGTACATAGGAACAAAAGAAAGAGAGATCAAACCAAATGCATCCCCAGCCCACATTTTACAACACCTGTGGTAAGTTTTCTGGGGAAACTATCTTCTTCCATAATCAGTATAGTTCTTTGTATTGGTGTATTACAAAATATTTTAGCACACCAGTGAGTGAGGTTTGTAGACTATCTCGACTGTTTGTAGCAGCTATAAGCAACGGCCACTGATAGAGCAGCACAGGCAACAGCTAGAGCTGCATATGTATCTTCACGCTCCCAGCTCTCCAACCATGTCGGCATAGAACAAACCCTTCGTGTTGAAGACCCTTTGCCACTATTTATCCGAGAGACTAAATTTCGGCTGTTCTTTTTCTTATCAGCTATCACTTTCTTTGATTTCTCGTTTGCATCAGAACAATGCTTCTTCTCAGGTAACACAGGGTTTTGACAGCACGAAGAGCTTCCGTACTCCTGGCAGCAGCTCATAACCTCGGCTGAGGATCTAATAGCACCATTGTTTGAAAGAGTTCTCTGTGTTTGTACCAGCTCACTCATGTCCTTTCCGACATTAGCTTCGCCATTCAACTGGAGTCTCTGGTACTGAGATTCTTTTTGTTCTTCCTCCGATAAACCCATCTGACCCCTGAATCAGGACTCACATTCAATGGATATTTTAACAATTAGGTCTCGAAAGAACAAAAAAGATGCTAGAAATTTTAGAAAGAGTAATCATTTTGATCAATCACGCGTTCAACTCTACTCAAATTCAAGTTATGCATCCGATAATTCTGTTTAAAGAGACCATAAAATGATCATTCCTCAAAGCACATGAGGTAAAACATTGGATTCAGCCACTTTGACAGCGAATATATACACCATTTAAAAAACTATGAAGTAAAACATTGGAAAAAAAAATATTACTACCTCCAAAGCCTATCTACAATTTCTCCTTTCCCAATATGCAGTTCAAGTAATGCAGATACATCATCTGGACTAACATATCCATACCTGTAGAAACATAATCAATGTAATAGCATTGATCAGCTACTGGTAAATATAGACATTTAAGACTTCCACTCGAAAAGGAATAAAACTACTATTGAATCTTGCAACAAAAGGAAACATAAAAGATAAATTAATGAATTGACATAAAAAAATTCTCTCTCACCAGTGTCCAGTTACTTCTCCCTTGACATTTGGTCCAAATATAATCACATTTCCAGCATATTTATGCCCTCCAATGTGTGAACATGGGCTAACGGAAACTTTTCCTTGCAACGCAAGCATTTCTATTTCATCCCTGAATCTACTGACCAGCGCTGGCCCACAAACTCCACATCGGCGATCTCGGGATCCATGAGAACATACAAATATATATGAACCTTTTAGTGTTTCTGGAGTCCCAGGCAGCCATTCACCATCCTTCACTAAAACTTCTTCAACAAATGTGTCAACATCAAAATGTGTCAACCTCCTGCATTTTGTGTGTGTGTGTGCGCGAGTTTATGGTCAATATTAACTATCAAAGAATGGGGTTAGGTTGCCTGTGAAGTGGAGTTGAGTGGAAACTCCAACCGGATTAACGGAAAAGGAGGAGCTCGTAAATAACCTGTATCTGATCATGTCTGGAAAGATCAACACATCCCCATTTGATGTTTCAGTTCCATCATGTCCCTCGCATATTGTTAACCGAGTCTAGAAAAAAAAAACCAAAAGACGATGAGAAAAGGTTAACCCCAAAAGAAACTGAACCAAAAAGAAAGAGAGAAATCAAAATTTATGTCATACTATTGTAAGCTGTAAGAACATAGAAAAGAAAGAGAGAAATCAAAATTTATGTCACACTATTGTAAATGTGTAAAAACATAGAACAGCTTTATTCCCAAACATCTGTAGATTAAACTTATCTGCCGACTGATTCTTTTTCAAATTAAAACAAACTTCCATAAAAACATCACTATCTACTGACAAAGATTTGATGGTGTGATTCCTTCTGAAGCATCAGGGAAGTTCCTTAATCACATATTTAATATAAAGGGATCATGTATATAGTACAAGTTCATAAGCATGGACAGTGGCACTGATATCAAGCCATAAAGATGAGTGTGAAAAAGCATCCAGGTTAGACATGAACATAGAATATACTTTTTGATATGTTGAACGGAGAATAGACTTGTGATTCGTTTTTAAAGATGGAAGTGAAATAATAAGCCTAATAGACACGTAGGTCAGGTATCTCCATAAACGGAAGATCCTAACTCTAAAGCCAATGCCTTAAAGTTTTAATTCTACACCATAAAATCAACCAGATAAAAAAGGAAGAAAAAATAAAAAAAACAAAACCATAACAAGACAGTTCATCTTATCTTAGTAGTTATCTTTCTAGTTCATGATCAGCTCCCACCTTTTCCTCATTAATTCATTCTATAACGAACAATTAATTTGTACAAACAAATTGTTTATTTCACTCATAAACTTCTCTACACCAAAATCCCAACTTTACAAGAGAGGCAACTCAAACGGTGAGACTTGTGGTTTGAGGGAATCTAGCTTCGAAAACAAGCAAAAGCCTTACAAAAACAAAGGCCATTCAAATTTACCAAAACTAAGGAACTCCAAAAGTAACTCTATTTAAGGAATGTTCAAATCTTTAGTCATTCATATTCCCTAATTACACCAAATAGGAATGAAAACAAAATCAATCACAAAGCTTGTAAAACACAGTAACATACACAAACTCTTCAATCACTTTAACTTAAATCAATCAATCCATGAAAGAGCAAATACCCATTTCGATTCCATAAATTCAAAAATCAAATCTTAAAACACAAGCAATGAATAGAACAAACCAAACAAACCCATTTGAGTGATCGAAATCGAAAACCGACCCGGATCAAAACCCACAAACCTCTTTCTTCATATCGGACTTCCTAGCCAAGACAGCGGCGGAGAGCAGCCTCGGCAAGCGATCGAACTCGGCAGCCTCGATGCGAGGAGGCCAAACCTGGGGATTCTTGTAGCAGAGGAAGACATGGCGCTGGTACAAGTCGACGGTTCCGACGAGTTGGGTGGTTCGGAATTCAGGCCGGGAGAATCCGAACTCGGCGTCGCTGTTGCTGCCACTGGTGTCGGCGAGTAAGCCTTCGTTCTGAAAGCTTCCGGAAGCGCTTCCGATGTGGGAAGTTGGGTCGCTGAGGAAACTGTCTAAAGGGTCGGAGGAGACTGTGATTGGTGAGGATGATGATGATGGGTTGGCATAGGTGAGGGGACCGTCGTCTCTGTCTCTGGCGCTACCCATCATAGGTTTGAGCAGTGAAAGAGAGAAGTTGTCCGTTCCAGTGGTGTGGGAAGGGAAGTGAGGAGTGTTGAGTGAGAGAGAGTCTTTGGTCTCCGCCGAATCGAAGAATGTGACACACGTGACCTCTCTCCTCTCTCTTCTCTCTTCTCTATGCCTCACTCTCTACACTCTCACAAATCACTATTCACCAACTTTACTATATTTTTCTTCTTTGATTCTAAAACTTAGAGCATTTGTTCAACTATAATTTTTAAAATACATTTTTAAAACACATATTTTTCTACTTTAATTTTATTTATATTACAACGTACATCAATTTTTCTATATAATTTAAATATTATATCTTAATAAAGTAAAATAAAAAAGAAATAATAAATATATATACTAAATAAGAAAGAAAGAAAAATAATAATATTAAAATGATATATAAATGTAGATGTGAATTAATTATAGTTTATGCATAACTATTATAAATATATATATAAAGAAGCTGATGGAAAATATTTTTATGAATTTTAGCTAAATATTATAGAGAAAGTGTATTATAAAATACACCACCAAAACATATTTTTTTTATAATTTATCTCAAACTTTTACATTATACTATACATTAGCCTCTCTATTTTTTTCTCTACATCATTTAAATATTATATTTAAAAAAAATTATTTTATTCATTTTAAGAAATAAAATAATTAAATATAATAGTACTACACTCATATATATACAGAAAAGTTTATAAAAAAATAATAAAATATTTATAGCTTGATGAATAGTGTTTCACTACATATATAGAAATAATATTCATTTAGGTAAAAAATATAAGTTTACATCACTCATTGGAAGACTATTTAACCATTTTTTTTCTCTATATTACAAAGAATTAGACATTTTAGCTCCTCCATTGGGAGTGCACTACAAGAACACTTCCAACCACCGATATTCTACTTCATCTTTTAAAATACCTCACCAAAACATCAATTTTTCTATTTTATCTCTAACTTTTACATTACATCCTATATCGTTTTCTTTATATTATATTTATAAATATATTTATTAATTGAAATAATAAAAAAAGAGATAAAGACTAAAATAATAATAAAAATTATTTGAAGGAAAGGTAAACCTTAACTACATATGTAGTTGGAAATATAGTGAGTTAAAATAAAAGAGTGATTTAGTTCATCCAATGAAGTGTGTTTTTTATGATTTTGAGCTAAATTTTATTACTTTAGTTATTATAGCTCATTTATTTTAAGTGTTTTAAGGTGTCCAACACCACAAGATGAGTCACCCTATAATTGATTAGTAATACTCCATAATAAATATTAAATTAAAATGTATAGACCCTATATTGAATTTTACCAATAACAATATGTCACTTTCTTATTATATTGGACACCAATAATGCCCCTTAGCAATTCTCGTAGTTTTTATGAGCTTATATCATTTTCTTCCCACTATTAAAAAAAGAAACCTTTAATTCAAATTTAGTCAATAATATGAATTTTCATTCCACTTTGGGGTTGAACAAGTTTGTGAGAGGCTTTTATCAATTTACAAAATATATAGTTTTGTTTATAATTTAAAACTAAGGTAGCAAAAAATGTATAATCTCTATATATTTATTTATAAGGACATTTGTAAAAATTATTTAAATATTAATCTTAAGATAATTTTTTACTAAATAAGTTTACTGACACACTTTATATCTTAATGAATTTAATTATATTATGGGAATTTATTGGACAACTTGTCTTGAATGGTAGTTTATAAAGAACTATTAAATTATTACAAATGTAAAAAAATGTCTTTTCTTATTGGTTACTATAATATATGAACTGCCAACTTTATAATTTTAATTTAATAATATTTTTTTTATATACAAGGTTGTATTTGAGTAAGTATCATTCTCATTCAAAATATATATATATATATATTTATACTAATAGTTGATTTGATTGAATGAATTCGTATTAAAATTTAAAAAATATATTAAAAATTTATATCGGATTCGATTAATTCGTATTAAATTAAGTTATTTGAATTATTAAATAGATGGGTTAGACTAGGTTCTTTACGTATAATTATTGTTAACTAATTCATGATATTGTGATTGATGGTAAGTGTGTAGAAATAATAATGTTTTTATATATTATAATCATATTTTATGTTAATTTTCATTGCTTTCCAAAGAAATTATCTTTCATTATTATTGTTTGATTTAGCAAACAAACCAATGAATTAGATATGATTGACCAAAGTATGTGTGGATTAGTATTGAAATGTTATAGATGAAAATGAATGAGAAATCTTTAATAAGGAATATGTATTAATCAATATTTTTTTAATTAGGAACAACTCAAAAGCTTGGTAAATGGACAATTTTTTAGAACTTTGAGCAATGAAAGTGAGATTTCACCATTAATACAACTTTCTTTTATGACGGTTTGTTTTGACTAGTTGAGTAATATTGGAAAGTATAAAGAGACTTATGATGGATGTAATATCAAACTCAATTGTATAAAATTGTTTACTTTACTCTAAAGGTGTTTGTTTTGAGTAATTGAATGACATTGGAAAGTGTAGAGGGACCTAAAATAAAAATAATATTAAACTGAAGTATATAAAATGATTCATTTTACCCTCAAAATACATGTGGGGCTTATAAAAATTATTAACTTTACCCCTAAAAATTTGAACAGAAGTGTTTTAGATTCTCATTCCTACATTCACTTTACCACATACCAAAGGGGCCAAAAATTATTAACCTTACCCTTTAAAATTTTGAACAAAATGAGAAGTATTTTAGATTCTCATTCTCACATTCACTTTACCCCGTACCAAACAACCCCCTAATGTTATCTTACTTGCCAACCTAGTGTTCTTCAATGTCTTTCTTAATCTAAGTACTTCTATTAATGTTATCTTGCTTACCTAATCTAGAGTTATTCCATGTCTTGAGTAATTTTGTTTAAATTTTACATAAAACATTAAAGTGAGGTCTTAATTTTTTTATGAAATATTAAAGTGTAGTTTTATCAAGACATTAAGATCCCCTTTATTATCCTAGATGTTTAGCACTATAGATTTTATAACATTAAATTATGTAAATTATTACACATGAGATCTACCTAGATACATAGATGCCTCTTAGCATTATCCACACTCCATAGTACCCAAAGTTTTTAGATATGGTAAAAAAAAATTAAGAGAATCCCATCTATTCCTAAATATGCTTTCATCTTAAGATTGGACACACTTAAGTGAATCCCACAAGTTTTTTTTTTTTTTTAAATAAAAAAAAAAAAAAAAAACCTCTAATGGTTTTCAAGAGGTAGTTGTTGTCATTGTCAATCTCTCATATGTATTCACAAATAATTTAAGTTGGTACACAAATAACATAATGATATGACCAAAATGGAGAAGAAGGAACACTATCACAAGAAAATTTCAATCAATAATCTACAAAATGGCTGTCTCATATACAACAAAAAAATCACACTACCCCTTTGATTGATCACTTCCATCCCAAACTCAACTTTTTTTTCCTTCTGCACAGATAATAACAAATTTGTTTTAACTGCAAACTTCTAAAATGCAGACACAAACAGACATCTTTCCTGTCTTCAACCATTTATTCACAATCTCATAAAAGGTTGTTGTTTTGCAAGATCAAAACATCTCACAGGGCTTGCTCACCAGGGAGGAAAGAAGGAGACCCACCTTCAATCTGATTCTTTTTTCGATTGAAAATGCCGCTGAGATTAGGCAAGAGTGCTTTCTTTGAAACAGATGACTTCTCTTTGTCCAACTTTCGCGTCTCGATGACTTTGGTTGGAGGGTTTGGATTTTGGACTCGGTAGTGGTGTGGGGATGATGATGATTCTGTTGACATCTCTGTTTCTGCTAATATGCGAGATGCAGCTTCGGCTGCCTTCTTTTGCTCGCGATCCCGCCACCTTTTCAATTCTCCCTCTACTGCCTTCTTGGCCGCTTCAGCCATCTGTGCCTTCTTCAGTGCATCCTCTGTAGCAGCCTTCGTATCCTCGATCTCTTTCTGGATTGTCTCTAACCTCTTCAGAGCCTCATTTTCACTAGCCCTCACAGCTTCCACCTGCGCCATGGCAGCAGCCACTTTCATGTCAGCTAATTTGTCAGACTCCTCAACTTTGCGGCTCAAAGAGTTGAACTCTTCCCTTGAGATTGTGATATTGGCACCAGACTCAGAGGTCGAGGCTCGTGCAGCATTAGTTTCATCGGATAACGCCTTAATCTGATCAAGGGCTCTTTCCTCAGCCACTTTAGCTTCCTCAGCTTCTTCTAGAGCAATCCTGAGATTCTCTTCTGCTTCTTTTACAATAACTTTGGTGGCTTCAGCTTCCTTCTTCAATTCCTCGGCTTTATTCTTCATTTCTTCTGCTTCCCCTTTTGCATTTCGAGTTTCCAACGTTAACTGGTCCAGCGTTGATATCAAATCATCACAAGAACCTCTGGTTTTGGACTCTTCTGCAAGGCAAGCTTCAAGCTCAGATTTATATTTCCGAAGTTTAACATGCAAGTTACCAGCAATGGATTCTGTTTCCGCTTCTTTTTCCTTCAGTTCAGCGTGCTCTTTCTTCACATTCTCTAGTTCCACCTTCAGAGACTCAACCAAGCTTCGGAGTGAGTTTTCCTCTTCTGCAACTTTCTGTAGCGACCCTTTTGCACCGTCCAGCTCCAAAGTGACAGTTCTCACAGAATCCAAATCAGAAGCTTTGGCATTCTCCAGTTGCTTTTCCATAGACCCAATTTCATTCAATGTTTCAGCAAGCTGTGCTTCAAGACTTCTAGAAAGCTCTGGATCAAACTCCTTTTTCAAAGCACTTAATTTTTTAGCTGACTCCTCTAGTGTGGCTTTGTGCCACTGCCTCTGTTCATTCTTCTCCGAAAATATCTTGGCTTGCTCCTGCTGGGCTTGCAAGGAAGCAAGTTTAACTTGCCCTATTGACTCCTGCACAGCTGAAATTTCCTTCGCGAGCTCACCAACTCGTTCAACATTAGCTTTTGCAGCATCTTTGGCCTCTGCTTCTTGTTTGAAGGCAGAAACTTTTGCATCCAATGACACATCACAGTCCTGACGAAGTTTCCTTAATTCTTGTTTTGCAGCGTCAAGTTCGGTAATTACTGTCATGTACTGAGTTCTTGTTGTTTCTAAGTCTTGTTTCCAGGCACCATCTTTTCCCAGAACGCTGTCGCTGTCTGCTTCTCCAAATTGCTTCACCTGATTCTTAGCAGCTTCAGTTGCCTTGATTGTAGATTCCTTGGATTCAATCAGAGATTTCAGCTTCTGGGTCAGATCATCAACTGTGACCTTAGCCCTTTCAAGCTCAGCAAGTGCCTGTGATTTAGTAGTTTCGGCACTCTTTAGTTGTTCCTTCAACTTGTTCAGTTCTTTCTGGGTCAGATGAAGCTGTGTCTCCTTGGCCAATACCCTCTGCATTGAAATCAATAAAATATTGAATCAAACAGACTACAGACACCTACATTCCAGAAGTAAATATAAGCAGTATTTTGGAGAGCAAATATTTTTTGCAGCACTTATAATCTCAAGAGTCAAGATGCATAAGCTTATCAATTGATAAAATAAGAGAAAAATCAAAGATTTCATCCAAAAATTAAAAAATGAGAGAAAGCCACTTTTCCCTCTCTTCCTTTCATATGTAAATCGTCAGTTGTATCTAATACTTACATACATAATTCTATAGAAATGATTATACATTCAAATGCCTGAGCAAGGCATGTTACAAAAAAAACTTGGAATTGGAGAACATAAACATGAATTCCGCGAGGGTCACACCCAAACTATGATCTAAATATAGGTTCTTGATCACTTGATGGCAAGAACTTCTCTATTGATTGTGAGGAACCAGATAGGTTTACTTATATCAAGAAACAAACATGCCTGTAAATGCTTAAAAGAAGCTAAAGTACCTCCGCAGAATAAGGTTTTGTCTTCTTAATGGCAGGTCTCTCCCCAGAGAAAGCACCTTCACCAAATAATGTGACTGCATCTTTCACAGATTGGAAAGGCGCCCTGGTGTCTATCTCTCCCACCTCCACCTTATTAGGAGAGTCTGTAGCATTCGAACGGTCTTTTGCAACCATACTGGTTTCTTCGTAATACACTTAAACCAATGTCCTCCTGTTGAAAAGTACAAAGGAACTATAATTTTGAAAAATGAAGATAAATACAAAAAGGGGAAAAAAGCACAAGAGGGCAACAAACACCATAGATTAAACAACAGCGTGCACATCAAACTCCTTATCGAAATCCCCCTCATGACTCACACTCAAACAAACAAAAGTAATAACAGTTTTCGTTTATATCATTGTGATACAGAGCACAGTAGGTGACAAAGTGAAAACAAACTATCACAAGCTTTTCACCGACTATCTCGTCGTGGAACTGAACTGATACATCTAAAATCATAAGAAAGTCATATACTATATAGCATGTTCTAATTCCAAACTTGTTGAGCATACATGTCAGAAACTTTTTACAAAACCTTATACCTTAATCATTTAAAAGTTTATCATATTTTGATACCAACTCAAGCTAATCATGTCAGCAATCCTAGGTAGGTAGTTAAGAACCAAAGTCCTACTGAATACCAAATCAATGAGTCTATGGCTTATCCTTCACACCATCAGCAATTGCAAAGATAGTAATTTCTAGCTTAAAGAGTGAAGGTTTTATAATTCGTATTCTGACAATGTATTGCTACTGCGAATAAAAAGGCTCAACACTAATCAACCAAAGATAGAGAGTTTAATTCAAGTCATTAACTACTTGTAACGACACAAATGGCATAACTAACTCCATAGCTTCAACCATACATTAAAATAAAAATTAAAAATTAAGAAGTACACACCTACCAACCAAAGAGATGTTAAAAGTAAATTATAAAGGGTACTGTTTAATGATTTTGAAAACAATAAAAATCCAATTTTCATTTTCATCTGTCAAAATCAACCATTATATCAGGAGAAATAACCTACACCCCCAAAACCTAAAACAAACAACATATGAAAATTAATGTTCACCAGCCAAACAAAACATAATCTAACTCTGAGCATTTATTCAATGAAAAGGTTCTGAAGTATCAAAACTAATGCTTTCAGAAAAAAAAAAAATAAAGGTACTGAACTATGCAAATACCATACCTATGCTTTTCTGATTCTTGAAGCAAATGAACCCAATTATATCTCAATCACTCTTCCAACGCTGAAACAGAAAATAATAGGAAAAAGAAAGCCAACTTTTCAGATGATGATAAAAAAAAACACCTTTAGTCTCAACAAATAAAGCTAATATATATAAATAAGCAAAGATATTGAGCTTAAATAGTGAAATTAATCAAACCCAGAAACCCTAATAATCAAACCAGAGAAAGAAAGAACGCACCACAAACCCTAGAATCACCAGAGCTCAGAAGGGGCAGACACCATTAGAAGAAGTCACATGCAAAGATTTTGAATGATCCCTCATGGATCATCGTGCGCTTGAAAAGTCAAAACCCTCTCAAACACGTCTTCCACCCAAGAAGACCAAAACCCACCAAGAAAACACTTTCTAGCTCCACAGAACTCCCACAAGACCCGAAAATCTTACCGACCCAGATAACAAAAAGGGGTCTTTCTTTCAAAACTCAAAACAAAAATTCAAAGCTACAAACACATTCAAAAAACAAAACTTTTCCTTTGACGAGTTGCTTCTAATCGGCCAAAGAGAGTTTTTTATAGTGTTTGAAAGAGAGATACACACAGAGAGAGGAGGAGAGAGAGGAAAGCAAGAAAGAGAGATGTTTGAAAATTCGAAAGCTGTTTGAGACAAATTTATATCATCAGCAACGATGTTCTTGAGAGAGAGAAAGAGATGTGGATCAAGTGTATCACTTTTCCCTGAGCTCTCTTTATCATTCATTCATGCATTCAAAGGTTGTACCTTTATTACTAAAAAATTACCCTTGACAAAGGTACAACAATGCAATTCAAAGTTGCCACCTTTAGGAACTATAATGCCATATTATAGTGCCACGTCAGCAAATGGCACCGTTCAATGCGTTAGTCTGACTAGTGACCATGACCCAAAACAAAAGTAAAGTGAGAGAGAAATAGTTTGTATTACTATATATATAATAGACTTAGTTTGGCTTCTAGTTGTGTCTCTCACTATCCCCTATATATCTTTATCTATGTGACTATATCTATATATATACATAGTTTCTATTCATATTCATATGTGACATGTCACACCACTTGGATTTTGATCTTTCTTTTCAATTTCATTTGAATAATTGAGTAGAGTAGTAATTAATGACTATGTACCATTGTGCTAATGTGGGGCTTTTGTTATTCAATAATTGATGCTCTAAAAATGGCTTCAAGAACAAAATCTACTCATAAGATATTTATTGTAACAATACTATACATTTAATTGAAACTTATTTATGTATTAGAATAAATCTAAGATTTTATTTTTATTTCATTTGATTTTTTCCAATTAAAGGAGAATCATGTTAGATTAAGTATAAAATATAATAATAATCTCATAGTGTTTTCTTTTCTTATCTAAAATTTTCTTAAATGTGTAATTGTATTTATAAAATATAATAATAATAATTTCATTTGATTTTTTTCCTTATTCGGTTTGTAAATTACTTTATCGAGGTTCGATTAAAGAAGAATCGTGCTAGATTAAGTATAAAATGTAATAATCTTTTCGAAAATTCTCTTAAATGTGTAAAGTGTAAATCACTATTCATAACTATAATAAAATATGTTTTTTTAAACAAGTATTTGAATTAAAACTTTGATTAAACATAAGGGATCAATGTTGTATTAACTATTTTTATAAATAGTATTATTTTCTTATTTTAAAAAATACTTATTGATATACTTGTTCAATGTAAGTTTATAGATTTGGTTCACAAATCATTAAAGTTCTCTTTTCTACTTTTTACTTTCAAAGACACATTACAAAGACAATTTTTTAAGAGTTTAGGGTTGAAAGTTGAAACACCAAAGATTGTTTTTTTTTTTTTTTTTTGTCATAATGAATATTACATTATGTATGAAAAAAATATTATTATTATTATTATTATTATATTTAGTTATAATAAAAAAGTCATAAAATTGTGTTTTAATGTTGATTCTTTTTAAAAAAAACTTTGTAAACAAATTAAAAAATGCTGTCATAGAAAATAAAAGGACAACATATTATAAGTGTTCATTGTATCATTTTTCTTCATTTATTATTATTATTATTATTATTTTGTTTTAGTTAGACTTTTTATATATTAAAAAGAGACAATAAAGGAGGTAATAATTTGTCCTTTTGTGTTCTATTCAATGGTAAGGTATAGTAGATGCTTTTATGTTCTCTCTTGTATTTTACTCATTGGTGGTTAAAAAAAATTATGTGATTCTGTGAACGGTGAGAATAAAATAATAGTATACTATATATAGGAATCTTTGTTGCATATCCAATGGGTTCAAATTGCAGGAAGTTTCATAATTAGTAGAGATGTTATAAAGCATCTATTCATTAAAACACAGGCCCATTTCCACATAACCAATCCCATTAAAGAAGGATATTAAGTATTAATTAACATATTAATATAAAAAGGAAGCAAAATAAATACTATTTGTTGGTAAATACTATTTGTTGGTATGTATGTTCATGAAGCATTTTAATCCAATACTATATTAAATTTAAATATGTGGGGCCCGATATTGGATTGCATCAATAACAGTACGCCACCTCCTTGTGTTATTGAGTACTGTTAGTTCCCTTAGCAATTATCTTATAAAATTATTATAAATGTTGTCTCTATGGATTTGGTAACTTGGTGAATAAACCAATTTAATTAACTTTTGGTTACATGGGAATTACACAAACAAATAGCTCAAAATTGGACTAAATATGTATTTATTTATCAAAATTTTATAACAATATAACCATTATTATACTAGTAAATATTTGAGCATATTATATGTATTTTGGTGCTCTAATATATTCAAATTGGTCATCGTTGTTATTACACATGATTTGATGAACACTATGTATATATTTTTTGTGATATGCTATATTTGTTTTGGTTATTATTATTATTATTATTATAAGAGGATTCTCCGGTGCACCCAAAAAGAGGCACACCTTAGTGTTTTTGGCTCATGAAGTATTTTCGGTGATTTTTTTTTATGAATGTGTACGTTATAGTTATTTAGAGCATCTTGTAAATTTTCATAAAATTATAAATAATTTACAGTGTCGAAAATAAGGTTTAAACAAGTTAACTTCCACATGCATAAAAAAAAAGGGTCACACATGCAACAAATTATTTGAACTTTCTTTTTTATAAATTATTCGAAATTTCCAAAAACTTTGCAGGATATTCTAAATAACTACAATATACACAGTCATTAAAAAAAATTGTGCCGAAAATATTATATACTTATTTACTTACATATCTCATGTTATGCTCTTTTTTAAGAGCTAAAAAGTTTATTATATACATTGTGATTGATTATGCAAAATGTGTCAACCAAAAAGTGACAAAGGTTTTAGGTTAATTCAAAAGATTTTTCTTGTATAATCAATCACTCCTGGCCAAAAGGGCATGATGTATCCTATTTAATCCTTCTTCTCAAATAGCACAAGTGCCAAAAGCAAGATATTTAAAAAAAAAATACAAGCATTCTATGCTCTCAAAGGATATTAGCATGGTATTTTTTGGGGAAGAAACTTAATTGTCACTTAAAAGACTTGGTGTCACATTGGAAATGGAAGAGAAATAAGGGTTTCCAATGATCCTTGGCCACCACATTTGCCATCTTTTCTCCTAAAGATAAGGAATATAGTTGATATATTAACAATCTCAAATTTCATTTGTTTTGTAACCCAAAATTTTAATACTAGCTGCTCACTTTGATTGTATTTTGCCTATCCCTTTAAGTTTTTTTTTTTAACATATAGACTCATGTCGTGGTACTTTATAAATGTCTTTACCCTTCTCAATTAGGGAAGTTTTCGCCGTAATGTTTCCACTAATAGTTCGTGTGCCTTGTGCGATTTTGGCCATGACTCAAATGCCCACACAAGTTTTCTATATTAGGAAATTTTGTTGAGTTAAGTTACACCTCTTTCTAATTTCAGAAGATTAGCTTTTCTGGTTGTCGTATTATAAATTAATATTTTTGAGGTTAAGAGACATTGAAATTGTTGATGTAACAAATATGTCTTTCTATAATTGGAGGTATGAGCCGACACTAGGTGGTTTTTTTATCCTGCTCCGGTGATGAAGATCGCATTTTGACTCGTCGGGGATACTTGCAAAAAAGACACTCTGATGCCTAAGTCAGTAAAAAATAATTTTAATGCCTTTGTTTGGATAAGAATCTCACATTTATAGAACAAAAATGTAAAGTAGTTAGTTGGTTCAACCGAACCCTTGACTGGTGGAGGAAAAATAACTGAATTTCCCTCCAAAATACGTTGATTTTAAATTATGTATTCGGAGATCAAAGGCGCAGACCGCCTCTGTCCCGTAACTTCTGCCTTCGAAGCTTCTGCAGATCAAAACGATCTGTTTTGAATATTCGGTAAATGAGGAAAGAACTTTGGGCCAGATATTTTGGTCCCAACAGAAATTAAGTTGAGAAAACTAATGTAGAGAGTTCAAAAAAAGTCATTGTGAGATTAGAGCATTGGTTAGCTCCAAGAAAGTTGTTCTTAGACATGTAGAACTTTTGTAGCAAAGTAAATTTTGGTGTTCCTTGTGTAATTCAAGCGATCATTGGTGATTTTCATTGTGAAAAGATATTCTTAATATAATTGTGCATGTTGTTTATCTTTCATTTTGATTGTTTTAACATTAATTACTTGTTTTGTATTCTGTTTTTTTTTTTTTTTTGACTATTTTGACATTGTTGTGCCAGTTCTTATAATTCATATTATTATAAATGTTAATATTCTATTTTCATATATTCTTTCGGTCTTTCGGCAAAAGCACTTGCTCTTTTAGGGCGACTTAATTTGGCTCAAGGTTGTTAACTCCCAATTCAAGCCACATTCTTGCACTCCCTTTTCTTAGTTTTGACTATTAATAATAAAATTGTTCATGTAAATGAGTTGGGTGTCTTGTTCTCTAATATACAAGTTTTATTGTCTAATTTTTCAAGGTAAATCTATTCCATTCCATGTCGGTTGCCTTGATAATAAAGTGGCGCATAAGCTAGCTAAGCATGATTTTAGACTAAATAATGAGCTTTCTTAAATAGATTAGATTTCTCTATTCATCTTTGACATAAACGCTTTGCAATCTTAATGATGATTCATATCTCTCTTTTTTTTTTTAAATATATAAATAAAATAACAGAAATATTTCTTTTAAAAAAATATAATATATATTTATAGGGTGTATTTACGGTGCAGCCAAAATGGGATTTCGTCACCTAAATAATTTTTTTTCTAATTGTTTTTATGATGGTGTACATTGTAGTCATTTAAGACATACTACAAATTTTCAATAAATTTGAAATAATTTACAGTGTCGAAAACAAAGTTCAAACAACTTGTTGTACTCGTAACTATTTTTTTTGTATGCACGTGTAAAATTCAACTGCTTGAACCTTGTGTTTCGGTATTGTAAATTATTTCAAATTTTTCGAAAATTTGTAGGATATCAGGTCTGATTGGTTTACGATTGGAAAACTGCATTTTAAAAAGTGTGTTTCTGAAATAAAAATATGAATTTATAGTCTGAAAACATGTTTTTGAAAATATAATTGGTTAAGTATCTAAAAATTATTTTTGAGTTTTAAAAAACTAAATAATATGTGATTGGTAGAAAATCTGAAAATATAAAAAAGTGATAGGTTTGTAGGATTTTAAGATACAATGATTTAGAAACAGAGAAAACATGATTTTATTGTTTTTTATTTTAAAACACAAAATTAGAACACTGATTTGAATTTTATTTTCAAAATCATCATGCCAATCAATTATTCTTGTAGGTCCCACTGTTTTCAAGTTTTCAAAATGATAAAATAAGATTTGGATACTATACCAATCAGATTAAAATGACCACAATGTATACCGTCATAAAAATAATTATTTAGGTACCAAAATCTCATTTTGATTGCACCGTAGTCAGTCCATATATCTATACACGTGGTTAAACAAATCACAACCTCACTACTACTATTTCCTAACTTTCCGAGTCTATCACTCAATATATCTCATTTTCGCCCTGCACCATAGTCGTCCCCTATATTTATGTATGTGGTTAAACAAATCATAATCTCACTACTACTATTAATATATTAACTATTTCCAAGCTCTCCTAATCTATCACTCACTATATCCATCTCAAATAACTAATTCATTACATAATAGTCATGTTGGTGACCCCATTGTGGTTCCCTCTTTCTTGTCCTAGAGGAGACTAGGACAAAGACACACAAGTGCAACTAACTTTTTTTGCCCCATTATTGGGGTTTATGGCTTCACCAACATGATTTAAATCATTATTTTTTGTTCCTATGAAAAAAAATAATTGCTTGGTTTTGGAATATTATTTTATGAACATCATATCATGTTTTCTTGTATATTTATATATATTCTTACATTTGTTTTGGTGTGCTTTGACATGTACTCACCATGACAATTGGTTAATCATAAAAAAAATTCTAATAAAAGTAATTTAGTTAATATATACTCAACATGCATAATAATAATAATAATAATAATAATAATAATAATAATAATAAAGAACTAAGGATAAATTCCTATGATTTATCATAAATGAAGTGAAATTGGATATATACAAATATCCACAATATTTGGCTTAAATATCCCCTTACTTTGTGGTATCAATAATACTAATTTACATCTTTTGTAGTTTTACCAAATATAACAAAATACCATCTTTAACAAATTTGGTCAAAATTAATTTTAATAAGAAAACTATATATTTTCTTTATCGACTTGATTTTTTTTTATATATATTTAAATACTTAATAAAAATATTTAAAAATTTTATTTAAATAAAATATTAAATAATATTACTTTACTTGTTAAGAAAGTGAATCAATATTTAAAAAAAAAATAATTATGCTTTATATAAATAAAATATTTATTAAGATTTTATAAGATGTTAGAGAATATAAAAAGAAAAAAAAAATCAAGTAACTAAATAGAGGGTATTATAGTCTTATTAAAATTAATTATGGAAAGGTATTTGATACTATTTGGCAACTATTTGGCAATGACTGTGTGTCTTAGCAAGTTGATCACTATACTTTCTTTTGCAAATCGATATCAAAATTTATTGTTTTGATGCAACGACAGTTCTATGATTAACATCGTTTAAAAGATCCGTTAAAATACTTACAACAAAATAATTTTTTTAATTTGCAGTAATTTTTTTTAATTTATTGCAATACTTTTTAATTCTATATTTAAAAATTGAAATTTAAAATATATTAAAAATAATAAAATGGATGACCAATTTGTCAATACAAAAAAAATATATGGACCAAATTTTATTTATTGAGGCAATTTTTCGTCAACTAAAATAAAGAATAATTAAGCAGATAAAATAAATAATTAAGAATAGAAAAAAAGAACATTGATTTTTACATGATTTAGTAGCTAAATCTATCTAGTACACGAGTCACTTTTTATTAATAAGCTTAGCAATATTGAATTATTTTTGTTGTAAATATTTTTAAACACATTTTTGACAATATTAATCGTAATGATATTTGGATCAAAATAATAAGTTTGAAGAACGATTTACCAAATAATAGTAATAGTAAGACTAACTTGTCAAGACAAATAAAATAATTTTAGAACTATTCTTATAATAAGTCATTATTAAAACCACAAAAGTATTAGTGAGTATTTAAGTAAAAACTAAACAAATAAAATAGTGGGAATATATCATTTTGCTCCTCTAAGTTTATGCAAAATATCATATATGGCTCCCAATTTTCATAAATACCAAAATGGTATCATTTATATATTTTTAGAGACACTTTAACTTCACTTATATATTTTGTTTATAATTATTTCAATAAATTAAATAAACGTAAATAAAGTGTAAATAATAATAAAAACTTAAATAAATAATATTACTATAAGTTTAACTTAAAATCAAATATTAAATAATAATAAAATGTAATAATTAATTTTATTTATTTAACTTTATATGTTTTCAAAAATAAAGTTTAAGTATTATTAATTTATTAGAAGTATTAAAAATAATATTAATTATAGAAAAAAAATATGTAAGAGAGGTTAAAGGGTTTTTGAAAAAATAAATTTGACTAAAAATAAGTTCATAAGTACTATTTTAGTATGAAGAACAAATTAGGATGTACTATTGTGGTATTTGTAAAAACTAAGAGACATATTTGATATTTTGTATAAAACTAGAATGCTAAAATAATATACAACCAACAAAAAATCACCACCTCAAACTTCACACTATATTTGATGGAAAGGAGTGAAATTAAGAAAGATGGAAAAATATGGGAGAAAGAAAATCTATTGGATGGAAAAGAAAATATAAAGTGATATGATCTCTAAAATAAACAAACAAAAATTTAAAGTCATCATAATAGCCTAGCCTAGGTCTAGGTAGCTCTCCACTAATTGGGCCACACATATGAAAGCCCACATAGGGCCCATTACAACTTGGGGCTTTCTAATTCTACTAGCTCCATAACTGTCAATTGGGTGTCTCTTTGTAATGAACTTGTTGTTGAGGTTATACAAGAATTTAATTAGCAATTAGTGCTTAATGATATCAGGTCCCATAGTCCATACATAAATTTAGTATTATAAGCCCTAGAAAATGAAGAATCATAAACAAAAAAGATAATAATTAACAACTAAATATTATTATGTTAGGTACAATAATAACAACAAAGTATTAAAAAATGAAAGGCATTATTGTTTGTAGGCCACTATGCATGATATGATATGATATATATATATATATATAATAATATTCTTACGTATATTGCTTTGCTATAGCAGCCCATGCATGCACTATATATAGTATATTAATTCTAGATTAATGATATCTGCCTCAAAATATCTGTGAGGCAGATATCATTAAACACTATACAGTAACATAACAGTTTTGTGTGTCTTACTATTTTAAAAAACAGTGACATGTCATTAGGTATAATATTTTGGGTGCACATATCATTATTCGATTTAGAGTAATGATATATGCACCCAAACATTACACACACTAACGCGTCACTGCTTTTTAAAACAGTGTGTCTCAATTTTAATAAATGTGATTGGCTAGGTTAAACGGCCACATCACTGTGTGTAATGTTTGTGTGTATATTTTGGGTACACATATTATTACTCTTCGATCTATTACATTCCATACATAAAATATGTACCTAAACATTACACACAGTGACGTAACAATTTTCTCTAGCCAATCACATTTATTAAAACTGTGACCTACTGTTTTAAAAAACAGTGACACGTCACTATGTGTAATATTTGCGTATATATTTTAGGTGCATATATCATTACTCATTCTTTATATTACATACGTAAAATAAGTAATCTAATCATCACATCTCTGGAATCGGAACAAACTTTACAGAATTATTATTTTACGAACAAAATGATGATCATAGAAAGGCAAAAGAAAAAAAAAATCAGACTAATAATTATATTATGTAGAATATTATAAAAATAGATGGGATTAAAAAAGAGATCAAATATTAATTAAATCCGTGGCTGTTATCATCAATATATATGTCATTATTAATTTTGTGGTAGCTAGTAAGTAATTAATCTTTGGAGAGAGAGATGGGCAAGGAGGAGAGTGATGAAATTCGAGGGCTGTATGAGACAAAAGAAGCAAGGTTTAGTGGAGCTCTGAGGGTGTTTTCAAGTACAATAATGGCAGACATATGTTTGATATGGTATTACAGGTTGACCAATATTATATCATCATCTTCTTCTTCTAATCATAGATGGGCTTGGATTGGTATGTTCATGGCGGAGCTTGTGGTCGGGTTCTACTCGATTATCACTCAGCCCGTTCATTGGCTCTCACTCGTTTTCACCCTTTCAAAGAAAGGCTCTCTTTAAGGTACTACTTGTTTTTAATGTATTTTGTGGTAAAGAAAGTTTTGTTCATAACGTTTCGTTGAGTGTATTAAGAGTTATAAATATGGGCCAGACTAGCTCGTCTTACCTTTTCGTGTGTTCGAGAAAATAAGACTTACTCGAACTTGAATTCAAGTTCAAGCTCGGCCTAATTATAAACTCGTATTCAAGTTTAGTTCATTGTTACAAAAAAAAAAAAAAAGTAAAATAGGGAGATTTGAACCTCAATTACTTCTTTAATAGTTAAAGGGTCAACCACTAAACTATATATATGTATATTATTTTGTTTAAATTATTTTTATACATTTTTTAATGATATTTTATACATATTTATACTAACCTTATTTATAATTATTAATTAGATAATACTCAAATTTACAAAATCACAAATCTAAAAACAAATTAATATAGTTTTAATTTTATAATTTATAAATGTTCTAATTATAGGACTAAAAATACTCAAAAATATATTACTCTTAATATTATATTAATTTAGATATAATTTACAATTAAATATTTATGAATAAATCTCAAAAATTGATCATCAATGTGAAATCGTTTGATCAACGAAATAGCTCTTGATGTTATAATAATTTAAAAGTTATTACGCTCATTGATATCCACATTTATTGATTAAAAAGAAAAATAACAAAATTTTTACCTTTAGTTTTGGCATAAATAAAGTGTTTCAAATATGTTAAGTTTGATTTATCCTTAATTTTTATATATTTATTTTATATTTTAAAATTAAAAATAATATTTAAGACTCAACTTATATGATTTGAAAAATATTGGGACCCAATTGATAAATAATCAAATTTTTAAACATAACTCATATAATTTTAAAAAATTAGAGAATCGACACCTAAGTGTTACAAAATAAGTACTCAAACCTCAAAAGACAAGACTCAAAGGCAAGACTTAAGCCTTGGTTAGCTGGACTTTAAAACTTCAAAGTCATTTTAAGACTTGATTGGATATACATGTACTTTGGCTTATACTCTAAAAAAACCACTTTGAGAAGAAGCTATTCTTTCTTTGTAGCTTCTTGAAAAATAATACTTTTTCAGAAGTTCAAAGCCCAAAATCAAAGCTTAGAAAACTAAGCACTTATTACATTTGTCTAAGAACAACTTAAAAAAGCTTTATTATGTCATTGATGTAAAAACTACTTTTTGTAGTATATTAAAGGGGATATATATATTCATTTAGTATCATATGTTTTATTGAAATACAAATTTGGTATCCTATATTTTCAATAATGCTGATATGATATCCTGTAATTTGAAATCGTATATACTGTATCCTGTACTTAAATTTAATAAGTAAAATTTTATCAATGTGACAAAAGTGTCATTAATTATATGTAATTAAATTTGAATTTAAAACTCATATAATTGATAACAATTTAGTCATATTGATAAAAAAATATTGACTAAATTTAGGTTCGGAGTACTAAGTATGTATGATTTTAAATTAGATAGTAACATATGACTATTATTAAAGATACGAGGTAATAAGTTTGTATTACGATGTAACCGTACAAAATGAATATTTACCCTGTAATATATTAAATATTTCTTATATATAAAAGCTTTTTTTTATAATCATTTTTGCTTGAACTAATAATGGTTGTGATATAAATGTAGAATAAATATCAAGTCTCACGTAGTTCAAGTAATAAATATAAAAGAAATGAGTGAAAATGACATATTTCTCTTATCTATTTTGGATATTTTTTTGCAAAATCACAGAGGTAGTTGTCTAACTTTATAAAATTTTCGAATATTTGAATATTTTGACATTTGACTAGCTTAAATTGTGAATTGAACTTCATAAGCAAAGATTTTGTTGAAAGACCAGAATCTTGCCAACTGAAAAATGAATTTCTATAACAAGCTCCCACAAAAGTCTTCCAAGATTCTTACGAGTTTTCAAATTGCTAAAAGTTTATTTTCTTATGGATTCATCTTCATTTTTGGATCTTATGGAGTTTAATTTTCCCTTATGGACTAATGCTTGCTTTGCTACTTGTAGTCTAGTGAGTAGGAGCATGGCAACGAGACAAGTCTCACCAGAGCTCGTAGAATCGAATCGAATCGATCTTATGCCGATTGCATTCGATTCCGAGTCGTCTGTCGGAGCTAACCTCGCAAGAGGAGGAATACCCAATGTGGCGAAAAGAGCCATGGCGGCGTCAGCTTTGACTCCAAGCGGTGTTGCTAGCGACGGTTCAGGAGGGAGCCTTTTTCCCCATAGACTCGTATCATCGTATCGTTTTAGTTCAATGGATACAAATTATACCGTTTCGCTGTCGATTCGAGTGTGAATTTAATGAAAACATTTATTAGTTTATTTGTTAAGCTTGTCTCTCCTCACGGTTCATCACGATTATTGACCCTTGGAGTCGGACTAATCGGTATTTCACGATACCCATTTCCATTGAACTCAACAACTCTCTTCCTTGTTTACTGTGTCATCTCCGTCGACCATCCCCACCCGTCGTCGTTAGTCATCTCCAGCCATCGTCACAGGTAATGATTTTGTGATTCTTTAGATCAATGTACGAAACAGACTGATCATAATATGTTTTCGCCCACATTTGTTTTTCTTTGCCTTTGAAATTTGTTTGCTAAAGATATTATCTGGATATTACTTGTTGCAATCGTTGTTTGATTCATTGACAAGTCAATCATCAAATGCTTTACCCCTTTTGGTGCACATCATATTCCATAATAAACTAATTGAAAGAACTATTATCTAAAAGATTGATTGAAGCTATGCAAGTCTTTTGGTCGACCAAACTACTAGATTGTGGGATTCTTTTGCCAATTTAAATGACCGAAACCATATGAAAGTACTTGGTCAATGTATTTGGAGGACTTTGTCTTTGTTGCAAGTGTTGAAAACTTGTTAAAATGCCTTAAAGTGCTAAATTAGATTGTGGGATTCTTGCATTATGTGTTTGATAAATTAGCATACTTGTTATTCTTTCTTTTTCCAAGTTTACTGTAGTTATTGTTTTCTCATTGTTTCTGTATAATCTTTGTAATTTCAGAAAATTGAGAAGGAAAATCTTGCACGCAAGAACTTATGACTAATCTATGGCTTACAATTAACTTGTGTATTTTCATTGTTATTTTTTAATTCTGTCTGCATGTTTCATATAAAAGAAAAATTAGGACAATCATCATTTGTTCACTGAGATAGTATATCATGCCATTTCACAATTGGATGTAGCTGTTCAAATATAGGCAATAAATTTTGGTGGTTGCTGAATGGAGAAAGAAAATAAAAGTTTTATCTACTTGTTTTCGAAAGTTGAGAGAAGTCTGTTCTGTCTAGACTCTTGGAGGAACTATTTCTAGTGCTTATAGGTGTTTCGGAATCAAACCTTGAACATATGACATTCTCCTTTTCTAGAATTTAAATGGAATATGTGAGTGAAAGTTATTCTTTTGACTCTAACAAAAGGTCAATTTTCTTTCGTTTGTTGTATTACTAAATCCTTTCTGTTTGCCATTCTAAGAAGTCGTTATGCTTTTGTTTTGAAACAGTGGTTATGCATGGCTTGAGGTCCTTACAGGTGAGTGTTCGTCTTTTCTATTTTTGTTTTATATATATATATATATATATATATCTTGGAACTCTGCATTTGGTGTATAAATGTAGTATTTGATTTGCTAGTTTGCTCTTATTAGTTCATTACTAGCTAGTACTTTTGCCAACTTTTAAATTAATTAGTCTGGTTTCTATTTCACAATTGTTCCTGTGTCAACCAGAGGGAGAGAAGAGAATGGCTTGTTTATGGCAGAGTATGGGTTATTTGGTTGGAGAGAAAAAGCAGGATCTTTGAAGAGTTCTCTTGTTCTGTGGATTCTCTTTGGGATAAAATTAGATTTTGGGATGCTACGTGGGTGTATAGGTCAAAAGATTTTGAGGGAATTTTCTTTTCGGATCTTTGTAGGGAATGGGTGTATTTATGGTTGTAGTCCTTGGGTCCGGTTTTTTCCCAGGCTTTGTATCTCTCTTAATTTTTGTAACCACGGTTTTCCTCCGCCAAAAGCGAGGGTCTTAATGTTATTGAGAGGAGGTCTCTTTTGACCTCTGTCTCTTTTTAAAAAAAAAATTAGTCTGGTTTCTATTACTAGTTGTAGAAACAATTAAAAATCACTATTTCTTTTCCTCTAAATTATATGAATTATTATGTTGTCGTGGAAGGATTTCTATGCTTGATTTGCATATATGTCATACATGAAGCCTTTAATGGGCTGTTACTGATGGTGCTCTTTTGTTTTATTGGCTTATTGCTTATACTGATGACAATGGATAGCAGTGTTATAGAAGGTTATGTTTCATCCTAGTAAAAGTAGTTTCTCTGCACGTTATCTTGGAACTTTTGCTGGCACAAGTTTTCTTTTGAGACAAGCTTTGAAATGATTAGCTAATTGCTCTATGTTAATATTTTTTCTGTAGTTGATTGGAGTAAACGACATACATACATTTTTTTCCGGTAGGATGTGAAGCCAATGATCTCCAATGATCATGTATATATTCTTCAACTATCTAGCCTGAGCACTTTTGCATTGAGACAGGTATTTATTACTTATTTTAAAGAACTAAGACTAACTATTGAAGCCACAGGGAAGTGTCTTTATTCTTAGCAATAAATGCTTAGAATTTAAAACTCAATTTTGAACAACATTCTGTCATTTTTATTGGGTATTGTTTTCTTCTCCAGCCTCAAGTTCTTTATTATTTATCTTATTTTTGGTATGATTTTAGTGGTGTTTATTCTATATTGTAGGCTAAAACTCTACTTGGATATTTATTCAGCCCTTTTTCATTTTCAATAGTCACTCTTACAATTTATTTTAGAGTTCAATGATGATAATTCTTAATAATTTATGCTCCAGGTCTAGTCTTGCAAGCTATATTTTTTGGCATTATCATTGATTCTGAAAGTGCACAGAGAAGAAAGCATGCCAAATACATGTTTTCTACAGTTTACACAACATTATTTGATGCCCCTTTTTTTGCGTGCTTAGGTCTCTTCATTTTGATTTTCTTGTTTTATTTTCATTCCTCCAATAGGCAATTTGGCTAGTTTATTAGTTTGTGGCTGGATACTCTCTTTCATATTTTAGGCATGCCGTGGCCTCCTAGTTGATTCCTTTTCAAAGGATTAGATTAATTAATCAAAATTCTTTTATAATACTAATTTGCACCGGGGACAATATATGTATTTTTATGTTGTTTTTTTTTGACATTATATAGTTATTTTTTTAAGAGATTAGTTGGTTGTACTGGTAGAAAGTTTAAAAATAGATATTGTATTGTACCTTCTTTAACAGCACATAGGATAAATTCTGGTTTCTTGAACTGCAAGTAAAATAGAATATGCCAAATCTGTCATATTCATCAGTTTTATATATCTGAATTTAATTAAAAAGTAATGTAAAAAACTAATATTTTTCCATTGTGAAATTCTGGTTTCTTGAACTGCAAGTAGGATAGAATATGCCAAATCTGTAGTCATATTCATCAGTTTTATATATCTGTATTTAATTAAAAAGTAATGTAAAAATCTAATATTTTTCTATTGTGGCTTTCTTTTTCCTTCTTCTCATTTTCTATATAAGACATTATTAACAATAAATTCCTAACTCGGTTTAGTAGTCTATTTCATTATTTCACATATGGAACTCCCCCACTTTCTTTTTGCATCACCATTTAAAAGCAGTTATTCTTTCTTTCTAAATTCGAGACCTTTGGTATTGGCAAAATCCAAACATAAATACATAACAACCAGAAATTCGTATTCATTGTAACGCAGGAGAAAGAGCAGATTATTACTAGTGAGCTCAGAAGAATATGGGACAATATGATAGGTCTCTGCTTTGTCTATTAATCATATTGTCTATGTCAACCACTTCCATGTCATGGCTTTGGTCCTCGCCGTCGTCTTCCTCATCAGCAAACACAGCGTTTTCCGGTGAAATCTACACAACAATAGCGGAATTGTCGATCGACGATCTCAATGGTGACGACAAGGGAATCCAAAGGGTCAAGAATGCAAAAACAAAACTAAAAGTGGGTTCTAACTCATGTTGGTATGAAGCATACCAAGGAATTTTTGCAGCGTGCTCCGAAATAGCAGGGGACGACAACGAGAAGAGGAAGAAGTTTGCTTGGGATTTAAGTAACTGCTTTCAAAAGGACTCTGGAAGACCCTCTCTTCCGTCGTGCCGGACCGGGTCTTCCATGAAAGAGTGCCTTCAAAAGCTCGACGACAATGCTATTCATACTTACCGTGGATTCTTTCTTGAAACTAACTCCATTTGTCATCAATTACAGTTAAGTGCAACAATTCTATACTCAACTTTCCTTTTTGTCTTATCATTTGTTTTCCTCTGCTAGGAATATTGTGATAAGTTGTCGAGTATTTATTATATCTATATCTATGTATATACATATGTCAATTAATATATGATTATGGAATATGGAGATTTTTTTTGTATAGAAGTTATTACACTGTATATCCAGGTATGCTTGTGTGGCCGATTTCAATATTGTGCGTTTTCTAGTCGAAAGAATTTATGGTATTAAGAGCGTTAGAATGGGACTTAATATAATTCCTAATTATTGTGTACTAATAAATTAGGTGTATATTAGAAATCACTGTAACCAGATACTAAAATAGTTTTAAATGGTAATTATTGAATTATAGATTAAATAGGTATATATGAGCATATATTTGAGAGATCCATTGATAGAAAATTTTATGCACAATTTTGTTTTTTTTGGTTCAGGTCCGATATATTCAGGCGCCAAACAGAGAGACTAGTAAACGATTTGAAAAAATCAGCCGAAAATGCAGAGGAAAGACTGGAAACCATACAAGAGAAGTCAGAGCATTTACTGCAGGACACAAAAGACATTCATAATTCGATGACTTCTATCGAAGAGCAAACACAACAAGTGCTTTACTCCACATCGGAAATCGGCACCAGAATCACTGACATTTCGAAGCAGTCCGAGGCGGTTTTCGAACAATCCCAGAAAATTTCTGCTTCCCAAATAGATCTGGAGAAGGGTCAGGAAGTGATGAAGGTAAAACTAGAAGAAGGGATTGCAATGCTTCATGAGTCGTACCATAATCTAGACAAGGAAATTGGTGGGTTGAGAGATGGGACTGTGAAAATTGAGAAAGAGATTAACAGAGTTGGAGATTCCATGTCTAGCAAGATGAACATTCTTCAGAACAAGGCTGACGATATTGGAAATGTAGCAGGGGTTTCTCTGGAAAAGCAAAAGGAAGTTCTTAAAGGGCAATCTGAAGCTCTCAATGGGCTTCAGTTGCTCACTCAGTTTCAGTCTAAAGCTCTAGAAGAGAGCAGGTATAACAATATCATTATTCATGATAATATAATACATATAGTTTTTTGCTCTTAAAACACAAAATTGTTTTGGTTTTTGTAAATTGCAGGGGAGTTATGCAGCAGTTAGCGAATTTCGGCCATGAACAACAGGAAGAACTTCTTCGGCGACAGGAAAAGCTTCAACAAGCACATGATCATCTTGTTGAGAATTCCAAGTCCATGTTGGCTGCTCAGGTAAATCTACAGAACTTGTTTTAAAAGAAATAACAATTTTTTAAATTTCTAAGTCACAAACTCACTCTATATCACTCTTTCTTAATCATGGACAGGAATCTTTCGAACAGAAACAAGCAGCCCTGTTTGTAGCTCTAGATAAGTTATTTGCCTTGCACAATGCCTTGTTACTCGAGTCTAGGCTGATCAAGGCTTTCTTCATTTATTCAATTTCAATGTTTGTGCTCTACCTGTTCACTAGCACTAAGCAAACGTACCCAGTGAGACACCGGCTTTACCTTGGTAAGCACATTCATTTTCTTTCAGTCTTTTCGAATGAATGTTTGTATTTATTATATTCATATATTTTCAATTTTATTTACAGGTCTTTGCTGTACTTTCTTGATGGAATTCGCAATACTACGTATTACAACGAATGGTATCGAGCAACAAACATGGTTGATCAATCTAGTGAGACTTCTTTTTCTGCTTGTTGCAACTGTTCAGATACTGCATGCTATTTTCACATTCAGGTAATGTTAAACTATATGTAACATCATAATATAATTAGGTTGTTTGTTTTGAGTAATTGAGTCATCTTGGAAAATGTAGAGGGACTTAGGACTGAGTTAATATTAAACTCTTGGGTACAAAATAGTTCACTTTACCATTAAAATACATGTGGGGCCTACACAAACTATTAACTTTAGTCTTCTTAAAATTTGAATCTTAAAATTTGAATCAAACATAAGAAGGATTTTAGATTCTCATTCCCACTTTTACTTTATCCCATACTAAACATCTTCTGGGGTATTTGTTTTGAGTAGTTGAGTGACCTTGAAAATTGTAGAGTGACTTAGTATGGAGGTAATATTAAACTCAAATATATAAAATGGTTCACTTTACCCTTAAAATATATATGGGACCCACAAAAATTATTAACTTTATCTCATAAAAAATTGAACCATACATAAAAGTGTTTTATATTCTCATTCCTACATTTACTTTACCTCATACCAAACACCCCATATAATTATACAGTAACATTTACTTCTTCCATTTCGTCAAAAACATCCAATTAACTAAAGCTTGTGTTTTGTACAGAGATTATGAAATGCTGAACTATGGTATGCTAAAACAGCTAACAGAGGAAGTTCGTAGCCTACGCAAAAATGCAGAGTTGAGTTGGGAAACAGAGAGCGACGTTGACTGGTCAACGTGGGTTGACCATGAAATACCAGATGGGATAGACAATATTATTCAGGATCCAGATTATATGATTGGATTTGAAGAACGAGTTGGAGAAAGTTCTCATGAAACTTCTTCTTCAACTGGTTCTAGATATAATCTCCGAAGTCGCCGGCGTCCTTGATTGAATGGTCTCGCCAATATTGCTTAGTTTTATAACTTTTTACTATGGTTCTTTTCTAGAACATAATATGTAAATAAAATGAAATGGACAAAACAAGTTCTTGGTTCTTTTCTAGCACAAGTTTACTAAGCAAAGCTAAATTTGCTAAGCAATGAGCGAAATTTACTGGACAAGTTTACTACAAATTTACAACACTCCAATTGTACAAAAAGATGAAGTACTTAATTTTTGTGGCACTCTCATTTTAAAATATCTGAGCCAATGCCAACTTTATAACCCTTCACCCTATATTCTCCATTCTTTATGTTATAAGGTAGGGTTGTGCAAAATTTTTTGAACCCGTCCAACCTGAATAAATAATGGTAGGTAATTATTTGGTACCTTATATTTTTGCAAAATATTATTTTTGTATTCTCTGTTTTCAATAATGTTCACATGGTACCTTATATTTTAAAATTGTACATATTTGGTACCCTAAACTCAAATTTAATTAATAAAATTTTATCAATTTAATCAAACTGCTGTCAATTATTAAGTTTCAAATTTAAATTTAATTACTTAAGTGATGACAGTTTGAACATATTGACAAAATTTTATCTATCAAATCTGAGTCTAGGGTATCAAATATGTATAATTTTAAAATACAGAGTACCATAACTATATGAGCATTATTGAAAACAAATGGTACAAAAATAATACTTTGCAAAAATATAGGGTACTAGATGAGTAAATTTCTAATAAATAATTACTACTTAATATCTAAACACATTTTGTATTTTAAATAATAGTATAATTGCTAGCATATGTAATTACTACCTTAGTAATTATACGGTTTAGTAATTACACAGTTATTTCTAAACACACATTTAATAATATTTCATTATTTTTTTTTTGATACATTGAGTTTTATATATGTATAAAAGATGGTGGAAACGAATTTATTGAATATATAAATATGTAGTTAAGATTATGAACAAAAAAATATCATATTTATATTTATAGTCTTAATTAAGTAGTGAAGTAGTTGACCCACTCAATATTTCTCTACAAAAAAATATTTGTTGTGACTATTTTTTTACCATCATGAAAAATTATCTTTTAAATTACTTTTTTTTAAGTCAACTCCAAATATTCTGAAATAAATTAATAAATATAAATTAATAAATTTGGGCTTATTTAAAGATGGAAACTAGTGCACAATATAGACTGTACATTGTCATTTATGATACTCCCAAATCAAAAGTGCACAAATCCATATTCCCATCAAATGCCAAAAACTACAGCTAATACTCTGTCTTCATTATTAAAGCATAAATGTTTTTATTAATAATACCAACCAAATATTTTGATAGAATATGTATAATACATATACAAACAAATTGTTTATAGAATGATTCTCTCTATATGTACTTTTTTAATAAAAATATATATTTTTTCTCACACATTTAAAAAAAAATTATATAAAATTTTAGAATTTCTTCCACACACTTTTTTTTTTTAAAAACAAAATTGGCTATAAATAATTTAAAACACATTTATTTTCAATCTTTATAATTTAATGTGTATAAAAATTAAGAAAACCAAAATACTTTATTTTTTTATACACATTAAATTATAAAGATTGAAAATAATTGTGTTTTAAATTATTTATAGCCAATTTTGTTTAAAAAAAAAGTATTTTGGTTTTCTTAATTTTTTTAAAGTTTAGAATAAAATTAGTATACTTTCCTCAATATTAGTATACTTTTTTTTTAGATGAAACAAAATTGAAATAATGAACACATACTTACTTAGAACAATAATACACATATTAATTAATTAATCAATTAGTCCTACTCTCCTACAATTTATCGAAAAGAAAAATTAAAAAGAGAGATTTAAAATATCATTCTTTGTTTTTTTGTTGTTGTCAAGTAAGTGATTCCAAAATGACATACAACCAATTAAAATAATGACAAATTATTTTTTGGACTCCATATTTTATAAAATAGTTAAAATATACCCCTAAATCCAATTTCGACAAACAAAAACTTGAATGCAACAACACAGTTGTTAGACAAAATTGTTGTATTTTTGTTCTAAGTTGTTAATTTGGTAAATTATTTATGATTTTAGTTCAATTTTTTTTAATCAAAATGAAGTTTAAGGGTTTATTTTAACCATTTTACAAAATACATTTAGTCCAAAAAATAATTTGTCAAAACACATAATCCAAAATGGTCCAAAATAATATAAACCCTTAACAATAAATTTCAACTATTTTCTTTTGTTTATATATTTATAGTCCACCTCTTAAAATGCAACTACTCCATGAGAAAGTTTTAAAAAGAGTTTTCTCCTTTTCCTTTTCTTCTTTCTGTCAAGTTATTGCCTGCCTATAAATATATTATCAAGATCTTTATTTATTATTATTTTTTTTACATCAAATAACTTGTAGAATCATTAATGGAACATAAATCAGCTTCTCTGTTTTTTTTTCATCATTTAATTATATTAAATAATAATTTAAAATAATTTTACATTCTAAATATAGAGTAATGAGGATAAATAATAAATGAGAGAGGAACATATACTATATTAAAAAAGAATTTAAAAATGAATAGTAATACATACATATAAAGATTATTATAGTGATGTGTAAAAAATATGTATTTGAGCTAATTAAAGCTGTGTTTTAAGTTTACTTTATATTTTACATAGAAATACATTTTCATAATAAGTCATTATTAAGAGTACTCTTATATAAAATTCTTATATTACAAATCATGCAGCAATTCGACATATATATAGGACAATTCTCCTATAGGGGTTTCATTTTAATCTTTATTGGTGGGGCTCTCAGTGTTCTCAACCCGTGAATAGTTTTTGACGCAATTTTTTTTATAACCGTGTATATTGTAGCTATTTAGAGCATCCTATAAATTTTCAGAAAATTCTGAACAGTTTACAGTACCGAAAACTAAGTTCAAACATGTTGTTGCACGCGTGACTAATTTTTTTTATGCGCGTGGAAAACCCTTTCGGCCATGAAGGGAAATAGCTAAGCGAATGGCAACACAATGAATATGGGTGAATCCTTGTGCAATCCACTCGGGAATAAATTCAAGAGGGATTTGTAAAGTAACGAATTGGACCTCAGGAGTAGGTCTTAATTGACACTCGCTGAATTTAGAAGCTTGAATATATTCTTTTGGGGTTTTGTAGGATGGCTTGATGAGCGCTTTAATGGACTATGTAAAAGGAGTAATGGATTTTGGGAAGATTTGGTATGGGTTAATCAAAAGAAGGTTGTTATTGGTATTCTTGTTTTCTTTAGGAACATATGATAGTTCATAAAGAAAGTCAAGTTTGTTGGCTGTAGACTTACGGAATGATGGAGAAGGAATAAGTGACAATGGCGATTTTATGGGAGCACTAGAGTTTGTAGAACTTGTAGATGAGGTTTCATTTGCCATGATTTGAAATAGAGATTCATTGGTAGGATAGGGTTGGTAGGATAGGATGAAGTATAAACTAAGTCCAACATATATATTAAATTTAAATACATAAAATAAATGATTTATATTTTTTTGGACCCTGTGTTTTGTCCTATTATTTGTTTGGACCCTGTGTTTTGACAAATTACTTTTTAGACCCTATATTTTGTAAAATAGAACCATAAACTCAATTTTGATAAAGAAAAAAATTGAATATAACAATACAGTTTTTAAGCATAATAATTTTATTGTTATTCTGAATTCTTAGTTTGGTAAATTATTTGTGATTTTAGTTGATAAAACATTGACTAAAATTGAGTTTATGGTTCTATTTTAACCATTTTACAAAATATAAGGTCTAAAAAGTAATTTATTAAAATACATGGTCCAAACAAATAATAAAACAAAATACATTGTCTAAAAATGTATAAACCTACAATAAAATTTAAAAAGGTAAATATAAATACAAATATATAATTATTATATGGTCCCGTAACAATTGATCTAACCCTATATATATATATATATATATATATCTCTAGAACTATCCATTATTCTATTCTCAATTTATTATCTCATTCATTGTTTGCATGTCAGCCATATATATAATATAATATAATATAATATTATATGTTATATACTATCTGAGTCTCACTTATTTATACACACACAACTCACTGACCTGACCTAATTAGAAAGAAAGATATCTAGAGAGAGATAGAGAGATGGGTAAGGAGGAGAGAGATGAAGTTGCAGTGTTATATGAGACTAGAAAAGCAAGGTTTAGAGGAGCTCTGAGAGTGTTTTCAAGTACAATAATGGGTGGAATATGTTTGATATGGTATTACAGATTAACCAATATAATTCAATCACTATCATCTTCATCTTCATCATCTTCTTCTTCAAATCATAGATGGGCTTGGATTGGTATGTTCATGGCTGAACTTGTTTTTGGCTTCTACTGGATTATCACTCAGTCTGTTCGTTGGACTCTCATTCGTTTTCACCCTTTCAAACAAAGACTCTCCCTCAGGTATGAAATATATATATATATATACATATTTATATATGTGTGTAGTGAACTAGTACTTCCATATATCATTATACTCTTAAATCTCTCTCTCTATATATATATATGTTTGTATATAATTCTTCTTCTTCTGTAATGAATTAATATAATACTAGATGAGACTATAATATTTTCATATATACATATTATGACTTGAATCTAATTTAATCAAAGTTGAGGACTTTTTCATTTGTTTGACTGAGCTATAATTATTATATATCTACATATATATATATAATTAATTTTATATTGATTATTATATTATCTTTCTACATGTTTTTGGTCAAAACCTTTAATTAATGGTCCCTCCCTAAAATGATTTATTTTTTAAAAATTATTTTTCACTATAGTCTAATTTCAATAATTTTTTGGAAAATAATATTTTATAATTTAGATAGTTAGTCAAAAATTTAAATTGGTGATCGAAAAATTCAAACAGTCAGTTAAAAATTTTAGACAGCTGATCGAATTTTAAACGGAAACAGTTTTGCAAAAAATTATCAAAAATCGGCCAGAATACAAAATTATTTAAAAAAAAAAAACATCTTCACCGATTTCTCTTAATTAATTCAATTATTGATGTTTTTTCATTTCCAAGTATTAATTGTGGTGCTTTGCTTTGTATGGGTTTATCAAGTTTTTGTAATAAAGTTTATAAATATAGTGATTCTTGTTAAAAGTGTCCTAATCAATTGTTGATCACCCCAATAATTATCCTTAAAAAAAATAATTATAAGTGCCAACTTTTTATGGTGGAGATCTTTTAAGAAATATTTTTAAAGATTTGGGTGACTAAAAGTAAGGCTTTCTATGGCAGTCGCAGTCGGTTCATAGAAAATGTTATTTTTTCAAACTAAAACTCATTGAAATAAGACATTTTTGTTTTTTTTGTATTGCTTTTTCCTAGTGCATGTGTTTGATTTTTGTTTTTTTCTTAAATTCAATGACTACGATATATTTAGATTGATGAGACTGATTCTCGTCTCAGATCTTAATAGTTATCCATAATTTTAAGAGAAATAGGTTACTTTTACTTTTACTTTTTTTTTTTATAATTTTTTTTTGTTTATATTTTTTTTGACTTTATCTGTTTAGATTTTTTGTACACTGTATAAATTATTTTTTAGACTCTATATTTTGTAAAATAGTTAAAATATAACCATAAATTTAATTTTGATGAAAAAAAATTGAATATAACAACACAGTTTTTAAACAGAATGATTTTATTTTTGTTTTGAATTGTTAATTTGGTAAATTATTTGTGATTTTAGTTAAGAAAACATTGACCAAAATTGAGTTTAGGGTTCTATTTTAACCATTTTACAAAACATAGAGTCCAAAAAATAATTTATCAAAACACTGAGTCCAAACAGATAATAAAAAAAAATACAAGATCTAAAAAATAAAGAATAAACTCTAAATTCATTGAACTACGATATATTAAGACTGATGAGACTGATTCTTGTCTCAGATCTTAATAGTTATCCATAATTTTAAGAGAAATAGGTTACTTTTACTTTTACTTATTTTTTATAATTTTTTTTCAAATAATATAAGTCTAAAATTCGATTAGCTATCTAAATTTTTTGATTCCCTATTTAAATTTTTTATTAACTGTTTAAATTATGAAAGAATATTTTATAAATAATTATTAAAATTAAATTAAAGTGTAAAATAATTTAAAAAAACAAATCATTTTGTCTGGTACCCTAATTTAATTTGACTTAATTACTTAATTCTTTACTTAATAATAAAAAAAACTCTCGTAATAGTGATTACACGTGTTATAACATTTTTAAATTATTATTGGACCAAATTTTCTCACCATATAAAATGTTATATAAATATATATTTTATTTATTTGGTTCGGTTTGTGATTGTCGATTTTTTTTAAGCTGCAATTTTTGTCTTCATATAGATGTAAATATATGTATATATAATAGATACATATATATTTAATATTCATTGGGTTTGTGATTTTCAAGATTTTTTTTAACACCATCACCAATCTTCTTTTAATTAATTTCCAATTGTATTTTTTTTCCTCAAAAGTCTCAAATCTTTATAAAAAAAATTAAAAAAAAATCTTTATTTTATTTACCTTAAAAAATTTTCTTTTGATCTATTATTATTTTTTATTTTATCATCATTAATTTTTTTTATTTATTTCACCTTACTATAGAAAATAGTTGATCTTTAAACCAAGCAATATATATTCTCGATCCGTGAACAGTTTTGAGCACAATTTTTTTTATGACTGTGTATATTGTAGCTATTTAGAGCATCCTGAAAATTTTCAAAAAATTCTGAATAGTTTACAATACCGAAAACTAAATTCAAACATGTTGTTGCACGCGTGACTAATTTTTTTTATGCGCATAGAAAACAACATGTTTGAACCTAGTTTTCAGTACTGTAAACTATTCAGAATTTTCTGAAAATTTGCAGAATGCTCTAAACAACTATAATATACATGGTCATAAAAAAAATCATGCCGAAAACTATTCACGGGTCAAGAACACTGAAAATTACCGGTATAACTTAAAGTGAAGCCCCTATATAAGAATTATCATATATATATATATATTTATATATAGGATACTATTATAATAGTGATTGTTTTAGTATTTTCAGTACATAAGTTGTAATGTAATTACATGATATCTCCAACAAATTTTTAAAAAATTCCAAATAATTTAAAATGTGAAAATCAAAATTCAAACAATCTCAAAAATTTACTTAGTTGAAATCATCTCTACATTCATGTATATTTTGAGATTTAAGTGTATATTAATTCACTCATATATATATATATATATAGTAGTGATTGTTTTTAATCACCATATATATATACTTTTAGTATTTTCAATACATAAATAAATTAAAATTCAATTTTTTTTTACATAACGGTATATAATATAGTAACAGATCTCTCATAAATTTTTTGAAAAACCTAAATAATTTAAGATGTTGAAATTATGATTCAAATAGTTTGTTGCATGCCTAATTATTTAATTTATACGCACATGCAACAAACTATTTGAATTATAATTTTGGTAGTCTAAATTATTCGAAATTTCTTTAAAATTTGTAGAAGATCTCCTCTCACTGCATTATATATGCTTATGTAAAAAAAAATTGAATTGTAATTTATCTAAAATACTAAAAGTTCCTATATAGATTGTGATTAAAAACAATCAATATCCAAATTTTTTCCAATATATTTATGTTAACTACATGATATGATATAATATAAAGTGTATTATTATGCATGGATGTGTATAGATACGAGGAGAAGTTACCAAGAGTGGACATTTTCGTATTCACAGCAGACCCAAAAATGGAGCCACCAACTTTGGTGATGAACACAATTTTATCAGCAATGTCATACAATTACCCACCTCACAAGCTCTCTGTGTATCTCTCTGATGATGGTGCTTCCGAGTTCACTTTCTATGCTCTCATGGAAGCCTCTCGTTTCTCCAAGTTTTGGATACCCTTTTCAAAAAGATTCAACATTGAGCCAAGAGCACCAGATGTCTACTTTTCCCAACTTTCTTCTTCTTCTTCCCAAGATACAATTTTTTCTCAGGAATTGTTCACCATCAAGGTAACCCAACTTATTTATCTTCTTGATCTTGTTTGCTTAGTATTAGTATAAAAATATCTGTTTAAATTAAGACTAATCAATAATGAAAATTGATTTTTTTTCATTAATGGTATTTTGCAAAATACCATGTATTAATTAGCTATGTTGTATAATTAAAATAGAGATGTTTTAGTGGTATTCAAAATAAATTCAACTAAAATTATGTTTAAGTGATGATTTTATAATGTTAGCTAATGTTTTGATATTTATTGAATGGAAATTATTTGAATGTAATAAAGTAGAATAATCATAAATATAAATGTGTATGTTTCTTACATATTGCATCTGTAGAGTTTGATCATATATATATTTACATTTTGCTTGGTATGTTATGCACAGGAAATGTATGAAGAAATGAAACAGAGGATTGAGTCAAGTATTGAATCAGGAAAGATTCCTGTAGAAACAAGGAAACTGCACAAAGGATTTGCTGAATGGAACTTCAACGTAAAAAAACAAGATCATCAGTCCATTGTCCAGGTGATACAGTAATACTAACAGTTTAAGCTTATTTATATAAATATATATATTCATTAGGTTCTCTTTTGTTGAATTTGTTTTCTTGATTTTCCCAGATCTTGATAGATGGAAGGGACACAAGTGCTGTGGACAATGATGGAAATCGATTGCCAACATTGGTATACATGTCAAGAGAAAAGAGACCCCAATGGCATCACAACTTCAAAGCTGGAGCATTGAATGCTCTTGTAAGTTTTACATACAAGAAAAGCTCTTTTTTGGTTATTTTTTTTAACAATTTATGTATTGAACTGATTTACTTTTCTAATATGCAGTTAAGGGTATCTTCAGAGATAACCAATGCACCCTTGATTCTCAGCTTAGACTGCGACATGTATTCGAATAATGCAGATACAATTCGAGAGATATTATGCTTCTTCATGGATGAAGCAAAAGGAGATGAAGTTGCATTTGTCCAATTTCCACAGAACTATGACAATCTTACTAAGAATGATATGTATGCACATAGTCCCCCTGCTATTAATGATGTAAGGAAAATATCATAGCTGTAACTTTGTCTTCTGTGTTCGAAAACCAGTAGATGATCATGGGAATGAGTACTGATACATGTTTTTGATTCTCCATAATGTGTTAAGGTTGAGCTTGCTGGAGTGGGTGGATATGGTGCAGCTTTGTACTGTGGCACTGGATGCTTTCATAGAAGAGAAAGTATCTGTGGAAGAAAGTATTTCAAGGGTGGCAAAGTGGAATGGAATGTTCAGAGTGAAAAGAATGCTGACAGAACTATTGATGATTTGGAACAATCAGCAAAAAATGTTGCTAGTTGCAGCTATGAGAAGGGTACTGAATGGGGAAAAGAGGTTATTCTCTATATCCTTTATTCGATATCCCGCCAACTCTTTTTAAATTTTAGTCCTAATAATGATTTTATAATGTCTATGAATGAATACACAGATAGGATTGATATACGGCTGTCCTGTTGAAGACATTGTTACTGGCTTGGCAATCCAATGTAGGGGTTGGAAATCAGTTTACTACAATCCAGAGAGATATGCCTTTGTAGGCGTTGCCCCAACGACGTTAGAGGTAGCTCTTGTTCAACATAAAAGGTGGTGTGAAGGCTTGTCTCAGATATTTTTGTCTAAGTATTGCCCATTTATATATGGTCATGGGAAGATAAAACTTGGTGCCCAAATGGGATACTGTATATATCTTCTATGGGCTCCTATTTCATTGCCAACCATTTTTTATACCATTGTTCCTCCACTTTTTCTGCTTAATGGAGTTCCATTGTTTCCAGAGGTATGTATCTTTGTTCACGTATTTCCTTAATCCTCATTACATTACCAACATTATAGGAAATTGAAAAAAAAGAGGGAGAGGAATAACACTTTGACATATTGAAAGTTTTGACAGTCCTAATTAAGATAAGAAACCAAGGTGTCAAACTCTGTCTTAGGTACAGTTAAGTTTTTGATTTGAAATGGTTTCTGATTTCAAGTTTTCTAGACTAGAAAGGTTTGAGCACTGTGCATATTACTCATATCAGCATGCACACACACTTAAAAAGGAAACAACTCAACAACTAAGAAGTTAGACAATGTACTACTAAGCTTCAAGTTTAGTGTAGAGGTTTAAATCAAACGAACAACTTCGGTGAGGAAAAATAGGTAGTCATATGGTCGTTTGATTATATCAGTTTGACAAATCCATCACTTCCAATTTCAGGTGTCAAGTCCATGGTTCCTGCCTTTTGCTTATGTTTTCATAGCCAAGATTGTTTTCAGTTTATCTGAAGCAGTGAGCCATAAGAGTACTGTCAAAGCTTGGTGGAACACACAGAAGATGTGGTTGATTCGAAGGACTACTGCTTACTTCATTGCCTTAGTAGACATTATTAAGAGGAAACTGGGTCTATCTGAAACACAATTTGTTCTCACTGATAAAGTTGTAACTGAAGATATCTCAAAGAGGTATGAGCAGGAGGTAATGGAGTTTGGAAGCTCAAACTTAATGTTCACCGTATTGGCAACATTGGCATTGCTTAACTTATTCTGTTTAGTTGGTGGAGTTAAAAGGCTCGTCTTTGATCTCGATTCCAAGGCTATAGAACAACTGATTATGCAAGTTGTGCTTTGTGGGATAATCATTGTAGTCAATTTGCCAATTTACCATGCTCTCTTCATTCGAAGGGATAAGGGCCGCATACCATCTTCTGTTATGCTCAAAGCTTTTGTTTTGGCTTCAGTTTTATGCCTTTTGCCTGTATATTAGAACATATTTCTTTGTAACATAGATGATCCATAAGCCATGTGTGTCTAGACAGACCAATGATTTCTGTGTATCTAGCAGTATCAACTCAACATACAGATTTGACAAAACAGCTTCAACTAATTGAGGCCTGTGTATAATAAAAATTTGCACTTGATATTGAATAAGAATGATCATATATTTTTCCTAATGATATAGTTACTGAGTTGTTATCTTTTTGGATAGTAAAATGTCTTGTGATATAGAATGACTCTGTACATGAATATTAATGCTTTCTTTAGTTTCTTCTTCTTTAGACTATAAGTATCTAACTTTAAAATGTTTCTATATCTTGGTTTCCATAGGTATCAAGTGTTTTCCTTTATAACAGAATAGAGATTGTAGGGAAAGATAGAAGAATATCACAGGCAGAGGAAAAACACTTTATCTGAGATATAGTTGACTTCTGACCACTTTTTGGTCAAGATTAAAGGTGGCAAAATAGGTTAAACATGCTAATACGACTTGAAACTTGCATTAATTTGGCCGGTTTGGATTTTAATTAAAAGGGGGTTGAATTAGTTTTAAGTTGAGGTTTCTAACTTGTATAATAAATGGGTCTTTACAGGGTTGACTTGCCTAATTCAAAAATTATGTGTTGAAAATTAAACACATATTTGTTTATGACTTTGACTTTATGGATTTTATGTATTTGATTATGAGATTATATTTTTAGTTAGATATAATTTTTTGTGGAGGTATTTTTGTTTTAATCCTCCATGCTTTTCAAAGCTAACAACTTTACTTAGAAGTTAGAATTTAATTGGTTAAATGAGTTTCAAAGCTTCAGTCTAAGACCTAAGATTCATGTCCAGCTACTAGAGAGAAATGTTTGCTATTCTAATGAGTTAGCCATTTACTTAAAGATTATCTAAGTTGAATATGTTTGATCATGCAGAAATAGTCTTGTACATTTTTGTGACAGTAGAGTATAAATGTTTTTTGTTTTTTTTTAGTTTTATTCAACCTTTTTCAGTTTATCTAATAAGAAAGGACAATAGTTATTATTACAGCTTCTGGATAGTAAAAAGCCTCACCTTCTCTCCTACTAGTCAAGCACAAAATCAATACAGAGTAAATAAATTTTTGAACTTTTCTAAAATATAATGAAAAAATGGAAAAAAATAATAAAATAACGTTCCAACGGATGTTTTATTATACATATATTTTTAGAGAAAGAGACAGTAATATGCTACATCTACAGAATACTGTTTATTTTATTAGTTTAATTTTTATGTTTAATATTTTATTAGCTTATCATTCAATTTTTTTATTCGTAACTAACTATTGAAGCACATGCAAGAATTGGACCTTCTCCGAACCTCCTCCCCACTGATGATTTTTTTTTTTTTTGAGAATCTCTTTTTCTTATTTATTTACTTTATATTTTTGTAATAAATAAAATATATTTAAAGATATAATATTTAAATGATGTAAAAAAAAATTTATGGTGTAATGTAAAAATTTGAAATAAAATAAAAAAATAAAGTTTATGTGATATGATATAATATAATTATGTGATATGATATATGTGTAGATTTTATAAATATTAAAAAATATTATAATAGCATTGATAGTTAAAAGAAAATATTTAAAATTAATAGAAAATATTTAAAAATATAGTATTTAGTATATAGTATAATGTAAAAGTTTGAAGTAAAATAATTTTTTTTTTTAAATATTTTAAATAATGAAGTAGACTACTCTATCGAAACTTTATCAGTGATTGATTGAGAATCATCACATACTTTAATGAACTTGTGAAATATATCAAAAAATATGTAACCATAGTAAACAAAACATATTGAACTTTTCAGCTTAATGAAAAAATTCTATATATATAAACGTGTCTTTACCTCATTCACAAGTTGGCTTAGATATTTAAAAAAAAAAATAGAAACACCGACATAAGGTGGGTCAATTGATAGCAAGTGGTAGCTGCCAATAGTTGATAAAGACCCTTTAAAGAAAAAGTAATCATTCCCAACCATTGACTGTAAAAACGAACGAATGAATCATTAAGTGCCTTTGAAACAGGGTAATTTCCTAAACAAAGACTTTTGTTCAAAACTGAGCTTTTGTTTTCTCTCTTCTCATCTGTTATTTTTCATAGAAAGCTTTTCAAGTTGAAAAACCATGGCTGCTGCACTGGTGGGCGGAGCTCTTCTCTCTGGGTTTCTTAATGTTTTGTTTGATAGGCTGGCTTCTAGAGAGGTCAGGGACTTCTTTGGAGCAAAGAAAGTCAACCGCAAACTGCTCAAAAAGTTAGAAACTAAGTTGCTGTCTGCTGCTGTTCTGCTAAATGATGCTGAGGAGAAACAACTCACAGAGCCAAATGTGAAGAAGTGGCTTGATGAGCTTAAGCAAGTACTTTATGATGCAGACCATGTGATGGACAAGATCAATTCTGAAGCTTTGAGACTCAAGTTGGAGAAAGGTCAAACCGGGTCAGGAAAAGCAAGTAAGTTGTTGAAGTTTGTCCCAACTGTTTTTATTCTATTTGAGAATAATGTAAAGCGTGAATTAGAGGGGATTCTTGGTGCATTAAACTTTCTTTTAGATCAAACAGTGTTACTTGGTTTGAAAGAAGTTGACCAAAAAAGACCACCACATAGATTATATTCCCCTTTGGTAGAAGAATATGGTGTTTTTGGAAGGAAGGAAGAGAAAGAGGCTATTGTTGAGTTATTATTGTCTGATGATGTTGGTGGAAATGGCTACAGAATATCTATTATTCCTATAGTGGGAATGGGTGGTGTTGGCAAAACCACCCTTGCTCAACTTGTTTACAAGGAAAGTAGTGTTCAAAGACATTTTGACTTGAAAGCTTGGGTTACTGTCTCGGAAGAGTTTGATATTTTTAGAATAACAAAGACAATTTTGGAGTCTGTCACTCTCAAGAAATGTGAGATTGAGGACATACATCAGCTTCAAATTGAGCTGAGTAAGGCTCTGACAGGGAAGAAGTTTCTCTTTGTTCATGATGATGTTTGGAACGAGAATTATCAGCTGTGGGATTTGTTGAAAAGCTCGTTTGAATCTGGTGCGCATGGAAGTAAGATCATTGTGACCACGCGTAGTAAAGTTGTGGCTTTGAAGATGGGAAACATTCCAATGTATGACCTTCAAACTATGTCTGATGATGATTGTTGGCAGTTGTTTTCAAAGCATGTCTTTAACAATACAGGCTCAGATGTACAGATGGAGTTGCTGGATATTGGCAAGCAAATTGTTAGAAAGTGCAAGGGCCTTCCTTTGGCAGTGAAATCAGTTTCAGGTCTTTTGCGTTCTGTTTCGAATTTAGAGGAATGGAGAACAATCCTACAAAGTGATGTGTGGGAGTTGCAATTTCAAGAAAATCAGAACAACAACATTCTTCCAGCTCTATGGTTAAGCTATCACTTTCTACCTCGGCACCTAAAGCAATGCTTTGCCTACTTCTCAATATTTCCTAAAGATTATACGTTTTATAAAAGTGAAAGGGAAAAGATATTCTTGTTGTGGATGGCAGAAGGTATTCTGCAACCCCAAGAAGGAAAAAGAATGGAAGATGTTGGAGAAGAGTATTTGAATGCCTTAATATCAAGGTCTTTCTTTCAACGGTCTACTCGAGATGAATCAACTCTCTTCATGCATGACCTTACTCATGATTTAGCTATACGTGTATCTGGTGAGTTTTGCTTTATAGATCACACATTTGAAGATCTACATAGCCTGACAAGCAAAACTCGCCATTTATCTTACATGAAAGGTTTTGATAACTTGAAGAAGCTAGAGGGTTCATTCGAAGCCAAACGTTTGCGCACCTTGCTGTCATTACCACTGTCACATAAGAATCTGTATTCCAAGCCAATGTTGACACAACAAGGGGTTCATGAGCTACTTCTAACAACAAGAGGATGCTTGAGAGTGCTCTCTCTGTCTCAATCTTCTATAGTAGAGTTGCCTGATTCTATTGGCAATTTAAAGCATCTAAGGTATTTGGATGTATCCGAGACAAGAGTTGCAGAACTACCTTGTTCGGTTTGTTCGCTGTACAATTTGCAGACATTACTGTTGTCAAGTTGCAAAGCTCTCACACATCTGCCAACCAATATTTCTAAGCTAATCAACTTGCGTCATCTCATGATTAGAGACACGCCTTTGAAAGAGATGCCACCGCAGATGTGCAACCTGACCAATCTTCAAAGACTAAGCGACTTTGTTTTATCCAAAGGTGATGGCTCTAGGATTAGTGAGTTAGGAGCATTACAATTTTTGTCTGGAAGCTTGTGTATTTTTGGATTGGAGAATGTGAATGATGTGAGGGATGCTGCAGAAGCCAACTTGGGGAATAAGAAGCATCTCAGCGAGCTTATTTTGATATGGGATGGTGAAACTAATGATTCCACAAAGGACAGGGAAGTACTTGAGGCACTCCAACCTCATGTGAACTTGAAGAAACTCAAAATCAGTGGTTATCCAGGTACAAACTTGCCAAATTGGGTAGCTCATCCATCTTATAGTAGTTTGGCCACAATCTCTCTGACTAGACTGACAAATTGTTGCTTGTTACCATCATTCAGCCAGCTAGTTTCATTGAGAGAGCTTCAAATATATAGACTGGATAGGTTTCTCACCATAGATGATGAGTTTTCTTCTTGTACTTCTCCCTTGGCTAATCCATTTCAATGCTTAGTAACCTTAGAGGTGTCTAGAATGAGCAAGTGGGAGTGGTCATTTGTTGATGGTGGTGACAATGAAGGCAGTGCTTTCCCATGTCTTAAAAAGTTTAGTCTAAACAGTTGTCGAAAGCTGAGTGTTGGACTGCCTGCTTGTTATCTCCCATCATTGGAAGAAATCACAATCAGAAAATGTCATGACATGGTTGCTGTATTTCCAACAAGTCCACACATTGACACTGCATATCCCTCCCTCGAAATCCTGCAACTCTCTTCTTGTTCAAGGCTAAAGTCATTTTCAAGAATGGGATTGCCGTCGAGCTTAAAATCAGTTGATTTTCGCGACTGCAGTGCGCTCTTTGCGAATCGCATGTGTTGGAATCTTCAAAGAGCCTCATCCCTTGTTAACTTCACAGTCTATGGATCACCTTTTGGTGGAAATGATGAAGTGGACATGGATTCATTCCCTGAAAAAGGCCTACTTCCATCTACTTTGAGGTGTCTCAGCATCTCAGGCTTTGAGAATCTTAAAGCTCTGAACAGCAAAGGCTTTAAACACCTCACTTCCTTTCAAGCATTGACTCTTCAAGAATGCCCCCAACTACAATGCTTACCAAATAAGGGCCTGCCTCAAACTCTCACTTCTTTGGAAATCTACAAGTGCCCTTCTCTAACTCCTAGATGCCGAAGAAAAATAGGACAAGATTGGTCCAAGATTCAACACATCTCTTCGATACGAATTGATCGAAAAGAAATATGATGAGCCAATCTCATCATTTCTGTCCTTTTTTTTTCTCAAAGGTACTTGATTTTTGCTCTTTCATTTACTCATTTTAGTGAAGAAAGTTCTTAGACTGTCTTTTAAGTTCTCATTTTTTTTAAACCAACAATTTTGCAGACCTCTGATCAATGATGCAAGAGTGATGAAGATGGAAAATGAGAATGCTATAATGGACTCTCGAAGCTTAAAAAGAGTATTGTTGTAACATAGAGGAAATGTAACTTAGTCTAGTAAGTAATCAGTGAGATTTGTTTTTTGTTTCATGTTTTATTTTCTAGGTGTTTGGTTGGTGAGAAAGTGAGCTGTAACTGTCTCTCTCTCAGTCTTTATTTGAGTGCTTTTGTTGCTCAAATGTAAACCAAAGGAATTTGACAATAACAGAAATAAAAAGCTTAAGGTCCAATTGTTTGATCTGAAGCCAATGGCTTCTTTTGAGTGTATATGAGTGTTATAACCAAGTGCAATAGAATGTTTTCCCTCATTGTAATTAGAAAAAAAAAATCATGAAATAAGCCAAATCAGTTGAAAAAATAATTTGTTAATCAAATTTTTTTTTCCTGAATTTTCCTCTGTTTTCAAATGTTCTCCCCTGTTTGTTCCTTTTTTTTCTCTTTTCCTTCCATTGGTTTGTATTTTCCTACCCTTGTCCACTGACCACTATTCATCTCTCAATTTCTTTTCTATGTCTGAATTATTTACTTATTTGTTTTATTTTATATAAATATTCCATGAATTTAGCTATTATTATAATCCTTTCCCACTTTTATCTCTCTCATTTTATCATGGAGTGGAATAGTAGTTTATAGGCAAATACTATTTTTAAATAATTTTTTTTTTCAATAGGAAAATATCAGTTTAGCCCATATATTTTGTTAAATAATAAAATTGATTGAAATAGTTTTTTATACCCAATTTTGGTCAAAAATTTAAATATAATATTTCATTCATAGCTTATTGACCACTTTCTTCACTACTCTGAACTCATCGTATCACTAACAACTCGATAATTGATCTTATAATTGAAAATATTTTAATAAAAATTAAATATAAAATATTATTTTAATTCATTTTGTAAAACATAAAGTTTTATTCAGACAAAACAGAATGTATTTTGCTTATTTCTTTTCTTTGCAATTTCTCAAAGAATAAAGGCATTAATTCAAAACATAAACTAGTCAATTCATGAAGGTCCACCACTACTTTTTACTCTTCACTTATCCAAATCAATTTGTTTCTTCTTACCTTCAAACAACCAATGACAATTCAATAAATTAACAATATAGGAACAACTTCTATAGACTTGTCAAATCAGCCCTACCTATCTTTTTTTTTTATATTAAATAACATTATATCAAATCAACCCTATCTATCTTCTATAGACTTTTGGACCATACAGGAGTCAATAAATACTTGAAATTTCTATGTAGTTTCTATGAGACAATATACTTTGAGTAAGGTCACCTATTTGTATTTTCTATCATGCGATGATGCAATCCATAAATCACACAAAAATAATATAAACTTAACTTGAGTTAAAATGCACTAGCTTGTTTCACATTGTTTTTTCATTTAAATGGCTGTGAAAGCCAATCACTTTTGTATTGAAAATTACTTATGCATTAGTAGAATTATCATATATATTTTTTTTCTATACTTTTGCTGCTTTGATTATTTTTACAATCTTAGTTTGTAGTGAATATTGATAAAGCAAAGTGGCTATTATAATGGTCATGTGAGAATAATATCATTAATTTCACTGCTACATAAAAAAAAAAAAAAAACCATTAATTTCACTCCAAATGTGGGGCTACTGGTAGTTACACTTGGGGCTGGGCTCCTCAACATATTCATATAGTCATAATCAATCACATGCTTCTGTTTGGGTGTTATAATTTTGGCAGTGTTAGCTCCTTCTTGTGATTTTTCATAAACATATGTGCATTTGTTATAAACAACTTCCCAAAGATGTAAGGTATAATAATTTTCTAAACATGATATGTAATATATATATATATATATATAGAAGATTTCTCCATCGTTATTATCATGGGTACTAATAATTATGATGATGTGGCAACATAGTGACTTGGTATAGCAAGTCACCAAGAGGTAAATATTTTTTTTCTACAATAATTTCGAATTTAGTTATTTTTTTTTTGTCATAATTAATGTTGTTTCTAACCAATGAGAGACACATGCTATATTTAGAAATTGACATACATTTGAAAAATGAAAAAGTTTACAATATTATATTTTCATCATAAGTACACGTTTTTCATTAGGAAACAATTCCAAAAATTTAAAAAAATTAAAATTTATTTTTAGAAATATTAATTAATACTATAAATATAGACCATTGATCTTAATTCAATGGTTAATATAGTAATCATTAAAAGTTCACCCATACATATATATACATAGGGAGCTGCTTTCTGTAGAAGCATTTTCTATTTTTGGCATTTGGAGAATTATAACACAATTTTTTTCTTGCTTTATGACATAGATTATAGTTATAACGTGTATCCCGCTAATTTTTAAACAATTCCAATAAATTTATAGTGCCGAAATAAGAGTTCACATGGTCTGTTTTCCATGCGTATAAAAAAAATTAAACACATGTGTAACTGACTGTTTGAATTCTGATTTCAGCACTGTAAATTATTTGGAATTTTTCGAAAATTGGCAGGATGCCTGTTATAACTATAACATACGTCATCATGCAAAAAAAATTAAGTTATAATTTTTCCAAGTCCAAAAAATAAAAAAATGTTCCTACGGTAGGGAGAAAAGTGATATCCCTACCTAAGAAAATCCCTATACTCATTTATATAGATTTGTTGCAACTATTTAACATTTCAATTTTATTGGGATCTCATTGGTGTATGACAAGAATTATGAGGCTCTATCTAAAAATCAATTGGTGATTAGTAGAGTTACTCATGTTCTTATTGGCAAAGAGACTAATATGATGAGTACTTTTCAAGGCTTTTTCAGAAATTCTTCATGACTGTTTATGCACTTGTAACCACATACTGGAGAGAAGAAGAAGAAGAAGAAGAAGAAGGCTTCAAAGAATATTTTGTAGCTACTCTTGGATTTTAGAATCTAAGAGTAGAGTATGTATTATGTATATCTTTGTTATAATAATAAAAAAAATGGTGATATATTAGCTAGTGTGTGAAAGGACTTCTCTTGTTTTGAGGGTGTATTATTGATATTATAGTGGATTTGACTAGGGTCTAAAACCCTGCCGTGGTTGTATGATTATATTGGTCCGAACCAAGTAATCTGGTGTTTATTCTGTGGTTGTTTTGTTCTTGCTGCCATATCTTGACTCTTAATTTCTACAATGCCTTAATCAGTAGTTGGACCACTTGGAATGTTCACAGAAGAAGGTAACTAATAGTTGAAGCTGCTCTATATTTCTTTCATTAGGTTTTCTCTTTAATTGTGACAATGAAATCTTTACCGCCCACCAATTTTCATCAAAGAGCTAGAGTTGAATATACATATATATATATATATATATGTGTGTGTGATGATCCTCGTATGAACCTTCATATCCCAAGGACAAGAAGGGTGTCTTCTCCTTAATTTCTTGCCAATTTTTTTTTTAATAAATAATAAAAGTCATGTATTGCCTTTTGAGTCCAACTTAATATTTTACTCTTCTATAGTGTGAGAGCCATCATGACCGTCAAAGGTTGAGACCAAATTTACAACGTCCTCTTAATTCAGGACCGCTACATTGTGTAATTAAATAGTGCTTAACTCGCTAAATGAGTCATTTGGACTTAAACTGTGTAATTGAAACTAACCACATGTTTAGGTATTAAAAATTTCGGTCAAAAGTCAACCATTTCATTTAAAAGCGTTTAATCTTAATACACACTACTACAAAAACACCATTTTATGACATTTTTTTAGGATACTCACTTAAATGCAAGTATTGAAAACATCTCCTGGACTTTTTAGGACTCACACGAGTTCTTAAAGAATTCCGCGAGCCCTAAAAACTGATGCGTGTTCTAAAAGTTTGATTTTTTTTTAAAAAATACACCTCTTGGACTTTTGTGAGTCCTAAAAGAATTCTTTGCGCGAGCCCTAAAAACTGATGAGTGTCCTAAATTCTAGATTTTTTTTCTACATTTTTAATATTATTAACTTTTTATTTATAATAATTTTTGTATAAAAATTTAATTTAATTATGATATAAAGAATAATATACTTAAATTTTATTTTAAAAAAATTATAAGTTGTTAGTTTTTAAATATAATTAGAAAATAAGAATTAATAATATATCATTAATATTTTATTGTATTTTTTTTCTTAATATCATTAAATTTTGTATTTAAAATTAAAATAAAAACTAAAAATTCTACCCAAGCCACGTTTTTTTCCTATTCCCCTAAACCTTATCTCTTTCTCTTTCTCACTTCTCAGCCGCAACACTCACCCTCTCAACTCCCTCTCCCTCACGCTCGGCGAACAGCACGAACGACGAACGATCGTGGGTATTGGGAAAACGGTGGGGGCTTGAGGGCCGGTCATGGGCATACGACGCAAACGATAAGGGTTCAGGGGTCTTGGCTGACTCGGTCTTGTGCATGGGTCGTGGGTGGCTCAGTCTCGCAGAGGGGTCGTGGGTGATGGTGTAGGTAGCGGCGTGACAATGTGGCTGGGCTCGACGTCGTGGATGTAGGCGCAAGCGGGGGGCTCGACATCATTGGCTCAATCGACTGTAAGGCGTGGGGTGTCCATGAGTGCTGGGTAATTTTTTTTTTTCTCTCTGTTGGGGTAGATAGGGGGAATGATGTGGTATTATATTCTGTTTGTCCTCCTTTGGCTCTTACTGTTTTGGACTTTGAATTTGGTGTTGGAATATTACTTTATTCTAAAATTTTAGTCAAATTTTATCATCTTTCTTTAGTAGAGAGGATGATTAATGATGATGGTATGAATGTTTTGTTTTGGATATTATTTAGTTGGTAGGGGATGAGGGCATTGGAGGGTCACCAACAAAATAAACCCCTCATATGTTCTGCAAAACTCTTACAACTTATGATACCAGTACGCATGGAGGGTTCTCTGTTCCTCGAAGAGCTGCAGATGACTGTTTTCCTCCACTGGTGTGTTTTATTTTGCTGTTTCCTACAGAAAAAATTAGTTTATTGGTTCTAGTTTAACTATGGCATAAATCAACTATATCTTTTCTTTTTCAAAGGATTATTAACAGAGGAAGCCCTCCCAAGAACTTGTTGCGAAGGACCTGCACGGGGTAGAGTGGAGATTTTAACATATTTATAGAGGTAAGTTCTATACAATTCTGTTGTATGATTTGATTGATGAAAGAATGTTGAAATCTCAGTATACATTTACTTGTCAGGTCAGCCAAGGAGACATCTGTTGACTACAAGATGGAGTATTTTTATAAACGAAAAGAATCTAGTTTAAGGGGATGCAATGCTCTTTTTGAGGTAATACATGCTTTATAGCTCTTTGTAACATTGCTACAGAACACTGGTACCATTATTGTTTGAGTTGCAAGCTTGGTCCCATTCTTTATATTGTAAGATTCAACCAAAAAAGAAGGCATTTTTGAACTTAAATAAGCATGTTCTTGTCAAGTAGGAATATTGGTGTTTTTTTCTTCCATGTATTAAAAGTGTTGTTGTGCCTTGTAGTACTTGTTTTCTTTCCCTTGTTTTTTTTCTGTAGTTTTTTTTTTTGTATATATTTAAGAGGAAAAACACTTATATCTCAAATGTAATTAAGTGTCAAATATTAATTGTATCTATTTGTAGCTATTCTTATAATCCTCTCTCCTCATGGTTTTTTCAATATTTTTGTGGTGTTGTTGATGTTATCGTGTATCTCTTACTTGTTGCCTTTAGTGGTTAATTTTGATGTTTCATATGGTAACTTATTTTATTTTTCACTCTGAGTTTGGGTTGGGAAAGACTTGTTTTTTTTTTTTATCCACAGTCTTTGGTCTTGCTGGTAAGGATAGTGTGAGTTTTTTTTATTCTAGAGTGGCTTATGGTTGTTTGGGAGTGAGAGATTGTAGCAAAATACTGTTTTAGTTTGTATCTGCTTTTCACTACCGAGATCATTATTTATCTCTTTGGTGTAAGGTTATAGATTTCGTCTTGTTGTTTTCTTGACTTTTTCTAAATTTGGTTTGACCAAAAGTTTTGATATCTCTATAGTATTTTAAAAGAATTCAAATTGTCTCAAATAATCACATATTAAACAATAGTTGACATAAATAGTCTACAAGAAATAACTTGAAGAAATGGGTTTTGTATTCTTTTAAGAGTATGGATCATTGTGTATTTGTTTTCCTCAATTTAAGCTTATATTATGATGATTCATTTTGTCCAATTGAGTCTTGTGATGGACCCAAAATGAGTATGTTTTAAATATTTATATCGCAAGCGCACGAATCATATATGAAATATAGTGATCGTGTAAGCAAGGATATCGAACCCAAAGGAGTTGTCTTAAAATCGAAAAGAAAACTATTTTAAACCAAAATTAATAAATTCTAACCTAGCTCCAAAGATTGATGAGATTTTTGTATAAAGAAAATAAAATAAAAGATAATAATAAAGAAATTAAAGACAATATATAAAAATAAATTAAAATAGAAATCAAGATGGTAAAATAAGATTATTAAGGATTAGAATCCACAAAATATAAGTTCAATAATATTTATAAGTATATTGATTCCCAAGTTTTAGTGATAGTTAAAATAAATCCAACTATCATTTTCCAAATAGATTAATAATTTTAAGCACAAATTACTTCTAAAAAGATAAGATTTTTCTTCACCTTTCAAAATTATAATTTCAAAGCATTTAGTGTAAATCAATCTAATGAAATAATAAATAAAACAATGAACATTATTTATAAGGCAAAACATAATATTTTTGTTCTAAGCATGGATGTGTGCAATTTAATGACACATCTTACATAAAGAATATTATGTTTTTTGCAAAATGAAGAACAAAGTGCATATTATCTAACAATCCAAAATATGATATTTAAGATGAAAGAAAATATTTGAAGAAGAAAATCCATAAACTTTATTGCACAAAATGGGAAATCAACACACAACATAAATACTATCTAGTTACATATTGTTTCATCATCACCTTAATAATCTTAAAAATATTATGTTGACGCCGTTTTTCGTCAACAGTGAATAAAGAGCACGAAAACAATAAATAGTTATGGCCAGAAAAATACAATAAAACAAATGAGATTTTTTATGTGGTTCAGCAGTTAACTCTGCCTAGTCCACGAGTTTTTGTTATTAGAACTTAAGGTGATTTCTGGAAATTCTTCAAGAATGAATTCTCCAAAGTTTCTCCTCAGATCACAAAATTTCCCTCCTCTACAATGGTACATGACTTCTCTATTTATAGAGGAGATCTCAGAATACTATCCCACACATTTCGGGAAGTTATTCTCTATATGTAAATAAATTTAATGACATTAAAAGCCTGTAACTCCTATATACAAGGAAACGTCCCCTGAAGACCAGGGGGCGTATAACTGAATAATAAATACCCCTTTATTATAGGGGATTTACAACAATGAATGTAGATTGCGTCTCTCCAAAATGACTCACTAAGATATTCAAAGTTATCAATCTACATCGTCAGTGTCGTGCCCACCCATGTCTCTTAACGACTTTCGAGTTGTAGCATTTTCCCCTAGATCATGTGGCTTCGAGCTCATACTTATGTCAGGCTCGGAACCCTTGATCCGAGGTCATCCAAGAATAGACGTACTTCGATGTCTGTCTTTCGAGCTTGTGAGGATTTCGAGGCTACCATCTTTGAGGTTGCCCCCTGCTTTGTAGGTTCGGTGCCTAGGTGGCGGACACGCGTTCCAGACATTACAAGCCCATTCCTGACGAATCCAGCTTTTGAGATCACAATTCTTAAAGCTCGAAATCTGGGTGTAACATTTTGTCCCCTCAAAAGTATTTGTTCGAATCCTATGAGAAGGAAACTTTTGAACTACTTTCTTTGGGAACCGCATCGTCACACATACTTGAGGGTGAACACATGTCAGTTGGGTATTGCTCATCCAAGGTACTCGGGTACCTTGGAAATCCGCCCAAGATCGTTCGCCTGCCACCTTTTTGGTGCCATCTTGTCATTTGTCCCTGGCCGTCGGATTTTATAAGGATTCTGGCCAATGGCTCAGATTAATCCCTTTTTATCACTTTTACTATCTATATATAAGGCCCTGGACATCTTCTTCCTCTTATTTTACACTCATTAGAGAAAAAAGAAAAGAGACAAACCCAGAAGCCATCCCAGAGAGCTTTTTGCTTTTGCATGTTCTCCTAGCCGAAGAAACAAAGGACCGCCAGTTTGTTCGAAATCGTAAGGTTATACCTGCAGCCTCTCCTTCAATCAATGATTTCTCTGCAATCGCCATCATTGTGTAAGTATCTGATGATCTTTTCGTTTTCCTTTATGTCATTTTCTGTCTGTGTTGTTCTTTTATTTTTGGGAATGTACTGGCTTATTTTTTAGTTTGACATGCTAGGAAGCTCTGGCCGATAGGCATTTAAGTTTAAGTTTCCACGCTAGGTTTAAGTCACTGGTTCCAAATCCTGTTTTGATGTAGAACAAGCTCAAACAAGGTCTCTTTTTTCTGGGTTTTCAAAATTTAAAAGACATATCTTGCACACCAAGATATCTGGTACAAAATCTTGGTTTTAAAGAATGCACGATACCCAAGACTACCATTTCAGAATAACCGTCACCTTTTCCCCTAATATTTCGGGATTCTAAAAAATTAGATCCACTCCCCTCCTTTTCCTCGTAGAATACACGTTCTGACCCTTAATCGGGTCTCTAGGATCGAGCTCGTTTCGTACCCAAGCACTTTCCGAGATTTTCTTGCCAAGCTCGTAATTCTTGAATCCTTGCATGCATGACCCTCACCATTTTTTCTTTCTCGCTAGATGTCACAGAATCTGGAAAGACGGTGGGGGTCGCTGCTGGCAATTTCATATTTGCCAAAAACTCCGAGCCCAGAATCGCTGTTTGCTCGAAACCAACGTCTGATTCGTGAATACGATCTCGCGCGCAAACAGGAAGAAACCCGAGCTCACTATCGCCGCCAAATCGTCGAGGTCATAGAAAAGAAGAGGAGAATCCTTCGAGAGGCTCTTTATCCAGAAACTGATTCAGGGCCCAGGCTGATCCCCCTCGACCCTAGGCTAAAAGTGACCATCGCGTACAGCCCGGGAGAGCTTCAATTCTCATTAATGGGGGAGCCCTCTACCTCGCAGTCGAGGAGGAAGTTCTTCGAGGCCGAGCACTACTGGAACTCGGTTACCTCGCTAGGTCAGATAAATGATATTCTGGCCTTCCATGGTCTCAGACTGTTCGACTCCTTGAGGTGCCGAGCTCCTACCTCCCAAGAGCGAAGCTGTCGCGCCCCAGGAGATGGAAATCCTGATAACAAGCTGAGGTATGTGGCTTGGAGCCAGGAGCATATAAAGGCAAGAGCGTTGTTGCCTTTGAAGTCTTTCTTCAAGGACTTCGTTGGGCTGGCTCCATTCCAGCTCAACCCCAATTCGTACAGGGTTCTGTCTGCCCTGAAGTCGATTTACAACAAGCTGAAGTGGGAAGGACCCACGCCAGAAGAGATCTTGTATCTCTTTTGTTTGAAAAGTAATCCCTCCCGAGCTCGGGGAGGAGGTGGCTTCTATTACCTCTCGAGCTACCCAAAGGAGAAAAAGATGTTTGAGGATCTTCCCAACCATCCTCCTGATTTTAAGAAGGCCTTCTTCTGGATGGATGGCCTATCTCCGTCACGATGCTATTCCTTAAGACACATCCATAAGTACCCCAACTTCCTTTATCTCTGTGTTCGAACTTTTATCTATAGGCTTGCACTTAGTTGAGTTGTATTTTATTTTCCAGCCAACTATCATCGCCCCACTCCTTCTGACGAGATGAAGGGGCGTAGGGAGACCCTACTCCAACTACCTTATGGCAGGAGATCACTCTCATACCTTTTGCATGAAGGTAAACTTCGAGCTTGCGGGCTCTTGGAAGATGGCCAGTCCACCTCGGACTGGTCTAACAAAAAATATGAGTGCTGGGATCTCGTGCCCTTGCCAACAGGCGCCCTTCCCCCGAGAAGTGAGGTGAGGCCCTCGCCTCCAATTCGCCGGAGGAGCCCACAATCAGGGAATGAGGCCAACGATGAAGCCTCGAGCTCGGGCTCGGATGATCAAGGTACAGTCATCCTAAGCTCAAAAATGTGGTCCCCCACCTTACTAAAACACAAACCCGATAGGTAAGTGTTGTGCCAGGACGATAGGAACCACTTCTATGTGTGGACTTGGGTAGATGAACGGGTTCATAGGTTCGATAGCTGGCTTGGGCAATACGATACTATGTATAGTCTGAATGAGGTATGGAACGGAATAGCCGTCCAATACGAAACCAATGATTATAGGGACCTTTTGACATCCACATATGGGGAAGGTACTCCCCCTGCCTCTTCTGAAGATGGGGGAATTTCATGGTCTCCGAGCTCAAGCTCGGGGGAGAATTCCAGTTAGGTCTTTCTCTACTTGGTTTTTTTTTTATTTTTTTTTTATATCTTCAAAGTTTGTTAGCACTATGCTTAACCTCGATTGGAACTGTGCAAGTGCTATGGATTCCGACCTTGACAATATCCTTGAGAGTGGCGGTGCCAAGAGGAGCAAACACCCCAGGGGGTCGCGAAAGGTTGACCGGCCTACCAAGGTCCTTAAGAGGACCAAAAAGACACCTCCTCCCCCGGCTCCGCCTGCCACGAGCTCCACTGTGGTGCCGACTTCACAGGTCGGTGCCTCTGTTATGGCCGAGCCTCAACCTCCTATAGTGGTTCACCCGACACTCGGTCCACCTCCTAAAAAGCCTTCTGCTTCTCTAACTCACAAGCTGTCGGTTTCTACTCACGTTGAGGAGTATGTAATTGGCAATGTTGTTGGATCTCATGGGGCTACGCTGGGCTCGGACGTCTTGTCCCGAGTGGGCCAGATTTTTAGCAGTTTCGACGCTCCCCAATGGCAATTTTTGAACAACGCTCGAGACTGCACTGCCCTCTACGAGAAGAGTATCGAGCTTGCTGCCGCGGTAACTTTTCTTCCTTTTTTTTCTTAGATATATTTATAGACGGTCCGAGTGTTAATGATAATTTTTTATTTTTGCGTGTCAGATTCTTGCTGTTTCTGCCCAGCTCAACTATAAGTTGAACAGCGAGATCCATTCAAGCAAGTCCTATGCTCAGGAGGCGAAGGATCTTCAACTCAAACTGAGTGATGACCTAAGGGCACCAAATGCAAAGCTTGAGGCAGGAGCCGAGGAGCTTAAGGCCAAGGCATCTGAGCTTGGGAAGCTGAATGCTAGGCTCGCGGAGCTTGAGAAGGAGAATGCCAGGCTCGAGGAGCTTGAGAAGGAGAACACTCGGCTCCAAGAGGCTAATAAAAAGCTCGAAGAAGACCAAGCCGCCACTTTTGATATAATTGAGGGTGAAAAGGCTCGCCTCCTTGCCGAGTATAAAGAGAAGAAGGACCAGGCGGTCGATCTGGCAATGTACAGAATATGGGCCAATAACGACGACCTCGATACCAGCTTCCTAGGCCCTCTTGAGGCAAAGCTCCTAGATAAGTGGAATGCTCGACTTGAGGCAGAGGAGGCTACTCGGGAGGCCGCCACCGAGGCTACTCAGAAGGATAGTCATGCTATTCGTCCTGAGGGGTCTAGTGCCGCTGATGCTGAGAAGGCCAAGGAAACTGCTCCTTCTTGAACCTCACCTCGGGGCTGCGTCCCTTCATTTTTGTAATTGTTTTATTTTATGCCTGTAGGGCTGATACAATTTCTTTTTCTTTTGATACTCATGCTTTTCATTTCTTGGTTTGAAATATTTTGCACATTTTATATTAAAGAATCGCGTATGTTTATTTATTTGTACAAACATAGTTTGGATTTAGGCTCGAGGCTCAATGCATTCATGCACCGTTTGCTTGAATTATCCGTTTCCGATCTCATTATTCATCAAGGTCGGATATTACTTTAACCATGAACCCGAAAGTATTCGTATGGTGTGTAATGCAAACAGTTTAGTTATATCTTATTGTTTAGTTACTTTTTCTCGTCCTCGGTTATCTCTCCAAGGTTATGAGTTCGAAACTATTTTTTATGAGATACTCCAGCCTCGATCTCGACTTATCTCGAAGTAGGTTTATGTTCCATCTTATCGTCGATTAGTTTTAGCTGGTTTGCTCCAAACCTGTTAAGGTTGTGTTTGGTTTGTAATCCATACACTCATATTTTTAATCTAGTTCGCATATTTGGTTACATCCAAACATATTTATCTTTTGATAATTTGGTTACATCCAAACTATGTAAGCTCGCGCATCTGGAGGAAGCAAAGGGACGATGGCCCGAAGAATTGCCCCAAGTCCTATGGGGATATAGGACTACAGCTCGAACATCAACGGGACATACCCCATTCTCTCTAGCATACGGTTGTGAAGCTATGTTACCTATCGAGGTCGAAATCCCAACAATTCAAACTCACATTTATGACCAAAGCTCGAACCACACTCAGCTCGAAGAAACCTTAGACTTGATCGAAGAAAGAAGAAACGAAGCTTAGCTGAGGAACGCTGCCTACTAGCAACGAGCTACCAGGTACTTCAACAAAAGGGTTCGAGATCGAAAGTTCGGTGTGGGAGATCTGGTGCTAAGGCGTGTATTTTTGGCAACGCGAGACCCAGCAGCTGGCGTGCTCGGGCCAAATTGGGAAGGACCCTACCAGATAGAGTCAGTCATCCGACCCAGTGTCTACAAGCTAGCGAGATTGGATGGGAGCCTGGTACCGCGAGCATGGAATGGCGAACACCTAAGACCTTACTATCAATAGTGTAGGAAGGATGTTGCTGTAACCATGCTTGGTTATCTGTACTGTTTTGCCTAATTTTGGATTTTATCAAATAAAGATTTATTTTGTCTAATATGGTTTATTTTTGCAATCTCTCTTAATCTAATAACCTATGATCACATTCATAGGATATTAAGGGGGCATTATTGGTATATATAAATACCACCAGCTTAAAAAATAAAGTAACATATACGAAATACATGCAAGTGTTTGGTTATATCCAAACTATCTTAGCTGGGATGATGAGGCGGGCAGTATTCATTTGTAGAACTTTTTATTTATTTATTTAAAGTTTAATTTATTAGAGATTTAATTTACTAAACTACTTTTATATTTTCATGTTTGGCGGAGACAATAAATATTAATAGTTGTAATTTTTTTTATTTATTTATAAAATTTTAATTTTATTTATAATTAAATAATATTACTAAAAAGTTAAATAATTATTAATATATTAAAATTAAAATTTATTAATTAATATTAATATATTGAAAGTCTCAACCTTTACCGGCGCAAAAATGCGTCAATACAAATATCCACCTTTCCCGGTGTAAAAACGCGCCATTAAAAGACACATATTTTGCCGGCGCAATTTTGCGCCACTAAAATAATCATATTTTGCTCGCGCATTTTTGCATCGCTAAAAGTGTTTTCTAATATAACGCGATAAATTTTTTTCCCGGCACATTACGTTTTGCGTCGGTAAAAGTGCCATTATCGACGGGGGTACGTCGTGGCTTTTTGCCAACGCAAAATTGCATCGGCAAAACATACAGGGCTTTTGTTGACACAATACCTGACTTTTGCCGGCGCAAATTTGCACCAGCAAAAGTCTAGTATTTTGTAGTGTAATGATCATTTAATTTGGATTTCTCTAGTATTATGCTGAGCAGGAAAAGTTTCAATTGCATTTAATTGTATATATATACTTCCTCCAAAATACATATGTATACATATATACAAGCAACGTGAAATATGCATGTTTGCTTAGTTTTATTTATATAATTTATTAATTATTTTTATTAAATTTATATTAATATTTTTATCCTTAATTCTCAATAATCAGATTTTTGGTCTTAAAGTACCTAATCCCAAGTCTTGCAGTAACTTTCTAAAGTTTTGGGACCAAATACCACATTTTGTCCCATTTGGTTACAAATCTGTAACTATTTGTAACCTGTTGAACACATGCACACTACCACATGCACATGTGACCATCGTGACCCCATGGTTCAACATCAAGGCAATCATGGCTTCTCCTCTACACCACCACAACCATCTTCTCGGCCACCACAACCAACCCATCACCACCACCAACCTTAACTCTTCTTCCACGTCAACCATTGAGCCAACTTCCATGTCCGCATCTACCATTCATCACCCATCACCAAAACATCACAAACTTCAAGCCTTATCATATTAAACCATTTCTAGCCCCTTAATGACGGTTTCTGGTCCCAAAACACAGATTAAATCCATATAAAATGCCTCACAAATTCATAGCCATCCTAGGAAATGAAAATATAAAATCGGAACCGTAAACTACGAAGGAAATCTATGAATATATACCTCTTACTGTGGCCGGTTCTTGGTGTGTTCTTTCTTTTCCTCAACTTATTACACAACACTATGAACATAACAAAACCATTTTACATGAATTTGGTACTCAGAATCTAAGAGAAAAATCAACGCAAAGGTATGTTCGGACTTAATTATTACTCACTCTTAAATAAAAAAATTCACAGAATAATGTTTACATAAAAGATAATAATAAAAAAAAATTCCGGGTTATTATAGGAGTATTGGCTCCTGATTTTACTGTCGACTTACCAGAACATGATCCGGACGAGGACGATGATGCTCACGGGGGCGGGGATGATGAGGCGGGCAGTACTCATTTGCAGAACTTTTTTATTTATTTATTTAAAGTTTAATTTATTAGAGATTTAATTTACTAAATTACTTTTATATTTTCATGTTTGGTGGAGACAATAAATATTAATATTTGTAATTTTTTTTATTTATAAAATTTTAATTTTAATTTTATTTCTAATTAAATAATATTACTAAATAATTAAATAATTACTAATATATTAAAATCAAAATTTATTAATTAATATTATTATATTGAAAATAGAATTAGTAATATTATCAAAAAATTTATTTAAAAAATACTTTTACCGACGCAAAATTACGTTGGCAAAAGTCTCAACCTTTACTGGCGCAAAAATGCGTCACTACATATATCCATCTTTCCCGGCGCAAAAACGCGCCACTAAAAGACACATATTTTGCCGGCGCAATCTTGCGCCACTAAAAGAATCATCTTTTGCCGGCGCATTTTTGCGCCGCTAAAAGTGTTTTTCACAATAACGCGACAAATTTTTTTCCCAGCGCATTTTTTCATTGCCAAAAGATACAATTGCCGGCGCATTACGTTTTGCGTCGCCAAAAGTGTCATTATCGACGGGGGTACGTCGTGGCTTTTTGCCGGCGCAATTTGGCTTTTGCCGGCGCAATACCTAACTTTTGCCGGTGCAAAAAGTCTGATATTTTGTAGTGTAATGATCATTTAATTTGGATTTCTCCAGTATTATGCTGAGCAAGAAAAGTTTCAATTGCATTTAATTGTATATATATACTTCCTCCAAAATACATATGTATACATATAGACAAACAACGTGCAATATGCACGTTTGCTTAGTTTTATTTATATAATTTATTAATTATTTTTATTAAATTTATATTAATGTCATATAAATTTTGAAATAAATATTCTATTTTTATTAAATAATTTATTTATTTTTTGTTTAAGTTTATGTTTGTTCTAATTTTTGAACTTGGGAGTGACAACAAGAGATTATATATTATATGTTTAATGTAATATTAAATATTATACGTGGATTTTAAATTTAATTTTATTGCTATTTGAAAAAAAATTGTTGCTAATTTAAAGTAGATTATATTATATGTTTAATATGATATTATTCTAATAAGTGAGATTAAGTTTGAGTTTAATTAAATTTTATTTAAGTTATTAAACATATGATTTTATTATTTTTAAATAATTATCATTATAAAATATCTCAAAAATATCATATTTTAATTTGTTTAATTATTTATTATTTTTTAAAATAATTATCATTGTAGAAAATATCTTATTTTAATTTGTTTAATTATTTATTATTTTTTAAAATAATTATCATTGTAAAAAATATCTTATTTTAATTTGTTTAATTATTTATTATTTTTAAATAATTATCATTGTATAATATCTCAAAAATATCCTAATTTATTTTTTTAATTATTTATTTAATTTAATTTTTAATTTAAGTGTTTATAAACTACCGTTAAATATAAGAATATTCTGTTAAATATAAAAATATTCCGTTAAAATTAACATTAACAAAATAAAAAACTGTCAAAACCTAGAATTTCCGCTATCTACATGGAAGAGATATAAATGGAATTACACATGTTTCTACTCTCAACATTTTATCTAATTACTTCTTACAAAAAAGATGTATTGTAGGCCTTGTAGCTATAGCAAATCACCCTTTGTTGTCTTTGTTTGCCTGCAAGAGTTTCAATAAATATATATATGAGGATTATTATTAGTTTAATTTCATTATGATTACATTAATATGTGAACAAAATCATGAAAAATTAATACACAATAGAACTAGAGATTAGGTCTAACCTCCTCCTTGATCGATCTTTCACCAAATGCATTTTTACAATTCAAACACCGACATTTATCGGAACATCCAACCGATTCCTTAAAATAAAAAATAAAAATAAATCAATATATATCACGCATGCATGCAATATCTATTATAACTATATATTAATAATTAATTCATGGATAATAATTCTTTACCTTCCAACATTTACAATAGCCTACCACACATTTTGACTTTTTGCAAGTGCAACCATCCGTGGGCTTTGCTTCTATCTATTATTTATTTATATATATATATATATATAATTATTAGAAATTATTACTTGTATTAACATAATTTAAAAAAAAAATGAAGAGAATTGATAAGTAATATCATTGGTGTCCAACATCACAAGTAGGTTGCATAGTACAATTCAAAATTGGATCAAACTCATTTGAATTTAATAAGTATCATGAGTTATCACTAACTAATAATGATATGATGCAATCTCATGTGTTTGTTGGACAACTTAAAGTGCCGAATAACAACACTAAAAAAAATTACATACCAAAAAGGTCTTTGGTTGAAAGGTATGGTTTGGATGTAGTGAACGTGCCATGTCCACATCATTTTTGTAATCTGCGGTATTCAGATTACAAAAATCAAGCTTTGAAGCAAGAACAATAACTACACAATATATTTATATATATATCAATTTTCCCATTTCAAAAATATCAATCAATCGAGAAAATATTATAATAAATTCAGAAGAGTACAAAACAATAGGGTTGAGTTGTGATCACACTTACAGTTTCAAGCATTTAGAGGCTTTGCAAGTGCAACATATTTCTTGAATACTTTTAGGTTTGAATCTGAACAATATACATTAATTAATTAATTTCAAACATAATAATAAAATTATTAACAAGTATTATCATATACATATTAATATATATATATATATATATTGGAAAAAAAATTATTGTCTTATAGTAGTTATATATATAGTACCTTTTAACTTCAACGAGAACACGCTCATTATTGTCAGTGGTAGTACTACTACTAGCAGGTGTTCCATTGTTCCCTTGAGAACTAAAATTATTAATATTTAAAAGTCAATAAAAATTTATATAAAATAAAATGAGTAGCATATATATATTTATTTATTTAATACTGTAATGTAATATTACGTACCTGATGAGATTAGTATTGATTTGCAGTGTAGAGTTATGATCATCTTCTAATTCAGATAATGGGCAAACTCTCTTTGTCGTAAGAAATTTTGGTGAAATGAGATCCTTGAAACTTGTTACACGAATAGGTTGTTCAAAAACTGGTCTCATCACACTTTTTTTACACTGCATATATATATATATATAAATATATAAATGTTTATTCCGAAAATATTACATTAAAACATACATAAATGAATTTAATGAAAAATGATACCTGAAACTCTGATCGAACGTTGGAATCAGTCGGAAAATCAGGAGAAGACGGCGTCGTGGAAATAAAGGGCAGATCGCCATGTACTTGTGTTGAAACGGCGTCGTTGGGTTGAGTGGGACTGGGACTGGGACTGGGACTGGTCGTCGTCGTCGTCAACAAGTTCAGATCATCGTCGATGGAGTTCTGTACGTTATTACACAGAGAGTCTCTTGATCATGATCATTACAAAAAAATATCCGTATAATAAATAAATAAATATGGTTAATGAAAAATGATAACCTGTTCTTGGACGATGATTCTTTCATCGGAGGTTATGGAGTCGTGATCATCTCCGTAAGTGGTGACAGTGACGGTGGAAGTCGGAGGAGGAGTAGAAGAAGGAGGAGTAGTAAAAAAATAATCTAATAACTCGGCCAAATCTTCCTCTGTGAAAGAAATCAAATCGTCTAAGTTATGGGGAGTGGACGTGGTCGTCATCTTCGTCAAGCTTTTCCTTTCTTGTTGATAATCAAAACAGAACGTTTATTGTAACACAAAGTGGCTATATATATATATAAACATTATTGAATTTTATTATATTTAACAAATATTATGTAAACATTTAAACTTAAATTAAATAAATAACTGAAAAAATTAAAATATAATATTTTAAATATATTTTATAATGATAATTATTTAAAAATAATAAATAAATTAAAATATGATTTTTTTTAAAAATATTTTATAATGATAATTACTTTAAAATAATAAATAATTAAAATATAATATTTTTGAGATATTTTATCATGGTAATTATTTAAAAATAATAAAATCATACATTTTATAACTTAAAAAAAATTAATTAAACTTAAACCCACTTATTATAATAATATCATATTAAACATATAATATAATCTATTGTGAATTAGTAGAAAATTGATTTTTTTTCTGTATATATTTAAGAGAAAAAACACTTATATCTCAAATGTAATTAAGTGTCAAATATTAATTGTATCTATTTGTAACTATTCTTATAATAATCCTCTCTCCTCATGGTTTTTTCAATATTTTTGTGGTGTTGTTGATGTTTCTGTGTATCTCTTACTTGTTGCTTTTAGTGATTAATTTTGATGTTATGCATATGGTAACTTCTTTTATTTTTTACTCTGAGTTTGGGTTGGGAGAGACTTGTTTTTTTTTTTTTATCCACACTCTTTGGTCTTGCTGGTAAGGATAGTGTGAGTTTTTTTTTTGTTTTTTTATTCTTGAGTAGCTTATGGTTGTTTCGGAGTGAGAGATTGTAGCAAAACACTGTTTTGGTTTGTCTTTGCTTTTCACTACCGAGATCATTATTTATCTCTTTAGTGTAAGGTTATAGATTTCTTCTTGTTGTTTTCCTGGCTTTTTCTAAATTTGGTTTGACCAAAAGTTTTGATATCTCTATAGTATTATACAAGAATTCAAATTGTCTCAAATAATCACATATTAACCAATAGTTGACATAAATAGTCTATAAGAAATAACTTGAAGAATATGAGTTTTGTATTCTTTTAAGAGTATGGATTAATGTGTATTTATTTTCCTCAATTTAAGCTTATATTATGATGATTCATTTTGTCCAATTGAGTCTTGCTCAGATGTCCTAGTTTTTGAGATAGTGTATAAATGGACATATTTTAATATAAAAGCTAAATGCACCCGAAATGTTTGTTGCATTGTTTCATACAACCAAGAAAATATGTATTAGATAAGGGAACATAGTGTGGAAATTTTGTTCTTACTTCAGAGCTTCTGAGATAGTTAATTAAAGTACAAATTTAAAGATAAAACTAAAACTAAAAGCTTTTGAGACAGTTAACCATGTGATTTAAGATTTATTGGTTTATGTTTTCGGGTCTTTGTCTCTCCTGTGAGCAGTAATATAATTTGATCTTAAAGCTTATATTATGATTGCTTGTTTCTTTCTTGAGAGTGCAACTTAAGAATGGGTTTTGTGTTTCACTCTTTACTCATCTTTATTATGTATGATATTGATCTAATTTTATTACGCAGGGTTGCAAAGAGCGCTCTATCATTGGGAAATGTATAACAAAAAAAAATGTCATGACGCCGCCATAATTGATTATTCCAATGTTTAAAGTGGACAAGAAGTAGTGTTCATTCAAAGAAAGAGATTGAGAGAAAGGTTGCTAGTCATTGATTAATTTAGTCAATTTAGTTATATATGTTCTTTTTTATTGTACTAAGTAGGAATTTATTCTATTTTATATTGAATCATGTTGTCGTTTATAATACATGTTGAGAAATTTGAATTTCTTTTAAAAAAAATTGGCATTTTTTCAGTATTTTCTTTTTAAATTTCTTTTAATACATTTTGGACACTCAAAGGGATATATTTTTTTTTAAATCAAAATGAAAATTGTAGCTGCATTTAAAAAAAAAAAAATTACTTTTAAGGTCACGCAAAGCAAGTCCTAAAATCTTAATTTAAAGATACTCAACGAGATCTTACCCATGTGCCCCCCAAGTGATCGAGGGTAGAAAGATCCTTAGTCACTTGCTACTTGACCAAATCTGTTCAAGCAGTTAATTACTCGTGAAACACATAGAATATATGGAAAATATTCGAGCTGTTGAACACTGCTTGAATGCATCGACCAGTTGAACACTGTCCGATTTTACCGACCAGTTGAACACTGTTTGAATAATTAACACACATGCACATTTGTAGCAAGAATCGACCACGCTGCTCGTAATCTCTTTTATTACTCGTAAATTAAAAAAGGACAATACGTGTCTAATAACGAGTCTTAAACAACAAAAATTGTTCAAAAATAGATGACTGGTCAGCAAATAACCAGCTCATAAACCAAATTTAAATAACAAGTTAAACAACTTGAAATTAAACTACCACTATGAAAGCAGTATTTAGAAATAGTATATTCATAGACGCTCGCCGCTCCAGTGGCTCCTGATCCTAGCACTCCCGCTCAGCATGATTCTCCCTTGCTTCGTTGCTTTCCTCAGCCAAGTGTGGACCTCCACATATAGTGTCTAAGGTAAAGTCCACAGGTCCAGGCTGCAAGGGTTGAGATCTTTGTCGCTTGAAACTAGGATTGTTGTTGCCTCCTTCTCCTTGGGGTGTCTCTGCCCAGTACTTTCTCAACTTGCCCGACCAGATAAGAAATTCTATCTCATCCTTGAGGTGATTGCATTCATTCGTGTCGTGACCATAATCTCCATGAAAACGACAAAACTTATTCATATCTCTCTTCCTCATCTCTTTCCTGGTGGGTGGAGGTTTCTTGTAGGGAACCTCTTCATGACTAGCAAGATATATTTCTGCTCGGCTGGCCGAGAGAGTGGTGTAATTAGTGAACTGAGGCTCATACTTGGTCGGCTTTTCATTTGAACTCAACTTTGCTTTATTTTCCTCATGGTGGTCAGACCCGTTATTTCCACGTTTCTTTCCACCATCCTTAGGAGGGTCAGTTGATCCGCCCGGATTGTTTATGCCATTCTCCTATTTCTCTATTGCATCATCCAACTTCATATACTTGTCTGCTCGGTCAAGAAATTGTTGAAGTGTTGAAATTGGATTTCTATGTATGCTATCCCACAAAGGGCTCCGATAAGTTATCTCAGAGGATATTGCAACCATCTTCCCCTCGTCTCCTACAGCAGTTGCTCTATTGGCTTCTCTCATGAATCTCTGTATATAATTCTTCAGAGACTCATCTTTTCCTTGTTTGATATCTGCCAAGTGGTTGGCATAAACTGGTGGAGTCCGGGCAGTGTTGAATTGTCTACAAAACTCTTTCCTGAATGCTTCCCAAGAGGTAATGGAGTTCGGCTTAAACTTCCAATACCATTCATGGGCGTATCTGACAAAGTAGTAGGGAAAACTCTACACCGATAATCGTCACTTACTCTGAGCAATTCCATCTGGTCCTCAAATTTCCCAACATGTCTGATGGGATCTGCCTTTTCTATATATACTGGCATAATCGATCCTTTGTATTTTGCCGGAGGCTGGGCTGCTCTAATCCGGGCACAGAATGGGCTGCCACTCCGGTGGTCTATCGCATCTATCCCGGAATCGTTTTGACAAACCTTGCACTGCATCTGTTAGCACATCAAGCTGGGCTTGGATGGCTGGTGCAACTGATGAAATTCCAAGGTCTTGACTGCCTGGTCGGGCATTACCATCTAGTGCACTGTCGTCAAGTATTTCTACTCGACTGGCAGGGCGGTTCAGATTTTGCCCTTCGACCGGGACGGTCCTTCTCTTGTTGGTGATAACGTCCCTCAGATCCTTCCGGGAAGCATGCTCTCCTGCCCGATCGAGCACTGTGCTTTTTGATTTTTTAAAGGGCTTACTACGAGGGACTTGCGCTCTCCCACTACGTTGCTGGTGGGGGTGTAATGGAGGCCTTTCAGTACGCCCCGAGCAGTCCTTTCCTCCTTGTTGGTCGTGGCCCTCCTTTTCCTTTCACTGGTCGGTGTGATGACTATCAGCCTCATCACGACCATGCCCATCTTTGAATTGTGAAGTCCTCTTCTCTCGAGGAGTCTTGGTCTGATCCTGCCTGGGTGGAGTCTTTTTACTGCTCGATCGGTGACTCCCTGATCTAGAAGTTTCTGATCGGTGGCTCCTGGAGGGGGTTCTAGAGTGCTCCCTTTGCGTCGAGGCAGTTCTGGATCGGTCCCCATCATCTTCCCGACCAGGGGGTTACTCCTGCTTCTGTCCGGTCCCCGAGAATTGGCTCTGTCAGTGGTTCTTCGACCAACATTATTATTTCTTGCTCCCTGGGTGGCTGCTTGTGCTGCGGCTTGAGCATTGGCTTGGGCCAATTGGGTAGCCGCTTCTAGAGCAAGTGCTGCTTCACGATGTCTCCGGTTGACCTCCTCCTGTTGTTGTCTGAGTTCTTCGCTTATGGCCTCCATATCGCGCCTTTGCTGCTCTAATGCAGCTCTCTACCTGGCCATCTCTTCAGCAAAAGACTCCTGCCGAGCATTGAATTGCATCATCTCCTCTTGGAAAGTGCCTATTGCTTCTTGGAGTTGTTCAACTTCTGGAGTGGTCTCCTCGAGAAAGACCCTGGGCTTAGTCTCTGGGTTCTGCGGTCCAGGACCTTCTGGTCTAACAGGCTCTTTTGAGGTGCCTGACTTTTTGGATGCCACATTGGTATTTTTGGGCGCCATCTTGGTATGATAGTCGTGTGTTTCTTCTCTTCAGGCTCTCACTGAAAGCACCAAAATGTTGACCACGATTTTGGCCAACAACGAGTAGACGTCAAAACTACAATGAACCTTCAAGAGAAAAATACGACACAGATCATTTTATAGTGGTTCAGCCCCAATTTATTGGTAATAGCCTATTCCACTTGGAGTTGTGATATATATCCTACACTTAAGATCAAATGAACTTGAGCCAACTGAGTTTCTTAAGTGTAAGTAGGAAAATATATAGTTTCTCTCTCTAACTTTCTTAGAAAATGCCCCAAGAATCCCCAAGTAACAGTCCCAAACTAGAGAGTTTTTCTCAGTCTCCAAAAAATCAGATCCCTCTAAATGATTCCATGAGCCCTTTATTTATAGGCTCATGGATCGTACATAAATATCTCCCTTTTACCGGGTCTTTGGTTCTTCCAACAGACTTTAATTAATACAATATAAATAAATCTAATATTACAACAATATGGCTATTATTCCGGGATATCTGAGAGATTCCCGCGCAGGTATGACTGATTCTTGTTGATGCCGTTATTGGGATCTTTTGCGTAGCCCTGCTCTGTTTAGTCGGTCCACACCACACCCAGGAGGAAGATTGAAGGGCCAAAGCACTCCACTAGTCAGTCAAACACTTGACTGGTCGGCCAACACATGTCTGGTCGGCCAAACACTTGGCTGGTTGGATAAGCACATGACTGTTCGGCCAACAAATTTCTGGTCGGCCAAACACTTGGCTGGTCGGACAAGCACATAACTGGGCGGACAAGCTTCTGACTGGGCGGACAAGCACATGACTGGGCAGACAAGCACCTGACTAGTCGGACAAACACATGACTGGGCAGACAAGCACATGACTGGGCGGACAAGCACTTGACTGGGCGGACAAGCACCTGACTGGTCGGTCATGACACTTCTCTAGTCTAGCATGACACTTGACTGGTCAGTCAAAAATCTTCACCGGCCGGACAGAAATTCTATCAGATCGGTCAGATCACTTTATCACAACTCCGAAGAGCCAACACATTTATTGACTATTAATGTGCCATTTACTGACCATGCATTGCCACTTGTCACTTCTAATTGCCACGTCATCGGACTCCAATTTTTGGGGATAACAATTGTATTTTTTAATTTTTTTTTAAATTTATTTCATGATTTTTTTATAAATTAAAATCTAAGAAAAAAACTTGTAATTTTTTAAAATCACATTTTCTTTATATGATTTTACTATATATTATTTTGATAAAATTCTATTATTATATTAATTTTATAAATGATAGTTTTCATAAATACACATGATTTTCACTATTTTACGGTCCTTAATTTTTTTTCTTTAAAAAATACGAATATTAAAATTTTCTAATAATAAAAATACGGTGCCAAAAAAACAATTAAAAGCAGCTATACATCAACTCGACATCAATCGAGGACATAATAAAACAAGCAAAAAATAAACTCAAAGTATACATCATAATAACTAAATATATACCCAAAATAAACTACAAAATAACTAAAAAAAATAACTTCAAAAAATTACAAAAAAACACAAAGATTGTTTTTTTTTTAAAAAGACAAAATATATAAACTAAGGTATACCCAAAATAAACTACAAATATACCCAACATATACCAAAATTGTAACGTCCCAAATTTCCTTATAAGGCTTAGGGCCTTGATTAGGGGGCCAGGATGGCAAATTATGGAATTATGTGATTATATGATATTTATGTGTATTATTATGTGATTATGCGAGTTATATTATAATATGACTTGATATGTATGTTTAGGTGTATTAAATATGCATGTGGACCCATTTCTGTTTAATTGGGCAATTTTCATAATTTGGCCCGTTTTGGGAATATTTGGCATATATGTGATATATGTGTGTGTGAGACCACATTATTATGTATGTTTGGGTTACTCAGCACGACGATCCTAGGGAACAAGCTAGTGGGAAAGTCACAATGGGATCCATACTTTACTCGGAGTGAGTCAAGGGGTATTTTGGGTATTTAGCGCATTACCGGGATATTGGGTGATGGGAGTGATTATTTGATGATAAATTAGGAGTTAGTGAGATCAGGAGGGAATTCTGGAAATTTTGACTATTTTACCCCAGGGGCATTTTTGGGACCCCGAGCGTTAGGATTTGCTTGAGGTTACTTAAGTTCGAAGTAACCTGTCAGAAATAAAAAGAACGTTCAGAACGTTCTTTCTCTCTCTCGTTCCCTTTTTGACACCCATTTGCACTTTTGTAGGAAACTCGAGTTTTAGGACTCGGATTCAAGCAAGGATCAAGGCATAGCGATTCTAGGGAAGATTATAAGCTTATTAGCTGGAGGATTTAGTTGGGAAACGACTCAATCAGAGGTAATCCGAGTTTTAAGTATTAAGTTTTCAAGTTTTTAAGCTGTGATTGGATTTTATGTTTTGATGAGCTTTTGGATGGTTTGAGATTTGGGTTTTGGACCATTGGGATGTTTGGGAACTTTGTTTTTGGGATTTAGATATGTTTGGATAGATTTTTGGAAGGTTTTAAATGGGAGAAAACGGAGAAAATGGCTAGGTTCGTGATCAAGTCGCGACCTTGTTCTAGTAAGTCACAACCTGAGTGAACCCAAAACAAGGAGGGTTCTACCTGGGGGGCGCGCTGCGACTCAAGAGGGCCAAGTCGCGGCCCACACCCTGAAGCCCAAGCAGATGGCTCTCTGTCAGGGAGGCAAGTCGCGACCGGCCTGTGCATCTTTGACCAAATTTGGTTTTTAGTCGTGGGAACTTAACTCTAAGGGCTTGAGATCGATCCTACTACCCAATTGGTTATGATTCGACATCCCGGAGGCTAGGACTCAGTCCGGAAGTATTTATTTACTCATTTTTATGGGATTTTATATTATGGTTGTGACTAGGTTATCGCTAGGGGCTTGGAAACAGGATCGTGCTTGAGGGCCGTTTATTGGTAACCTATGCTTGGACCAAAGGTAAGAAAACTACACCCAGTACGTGATGCATACGATACATGTGGTTATGGCATGGCATGAATGTTGAATATGGAATTGATCAGAGCTTGAATCTATGTAATTGTGCATGATTATGATCATGCTTGTGATTATTGATTAAGCATGTTGAATGCCTTTTATTTGGATATTTGACATATGATATATGTCTGCTTGCATTACCTCGTTGAGGAAGCACTGACTTATTAGTTAAGAAACGAAAATGGTGTTTAGTACTTGTCATGAAGCTCTGACTTATCAGTCATGATCGGCAATAGTACTGAGCGCTGGTCATATGGAATTGACTTATGAGTCAAGAGTGGCATTAGCGCTTTTAATGTAGGCCAAAATGATTAGATCTAATCAACATGAGCATTAAATGCTTGACCGACCTATTGGTCGAAGAAAACTAAAGCGCTTCACTAGCCTAAGGTCAGTTACTCAGTGCGAGAGATAAAAGGGTCAAGTGACTGGAAAGTCACATTGTTTAGGGCGCAGGTCCCCAGATAGACTTATTAGTCATGTATTCAGAGCGCAGGTCCCCAGAGAGACTTATTAGTCATCTGTTCAGGGTGCAGGTCCCCAGAGAGACTTATTAGTCATCTGGTGCAGGTCCCCAGAAAGACTTATTAGTCATTTGTTCAAGGCGTAGGTCCCCAGAGAGACTTATTAGTCATCTATTCAGGGGGCAGGACTCCAGATTGACTTGATAGTCATCTACTCAGGGCGCATGACTCCATAAACATTTATTTGTACTTGCATGCAGGCATGAATAGGGTTATTACTACTAGGCATGCTTATTATGATTTGGTGACATGTTATTGTCTGCTTATGAGCATGTTTGAGTTTTCTTGCTGAGCCTCGGCTCCGGGGGCTATGTGATGCAGGTAAAGGTAAAAGAAAATTGGACCATCCTTGAGTTGGAGAGCTTAGGTGACGATGTGTACATATGCAGCTGCTCGACCACCACGACTTAGGGTTTAAAGAGGAACTAGGGTTAAACCCTATTTTGCCGCTTAGGTCAACAGGTTGTAAATCTTTTATTGTAATTAACCTTTAAAATGTATTTTGGGATCTCAATGTATACAGTAAATGTTCTAGTGAAATGTTGTATCTTTGACCAAAAATTTTTAACCCTAAACCATTAATCACACTTAGTTACACGATTATGGCCAAATAACTCTTTTAGCGAGTTTAGCACTGTTTAAAATACACTGCGTAACGGTCCCTGGGTAGTAGGATGTTACAAAATTAAACCAAAAATATACTCAATTAGAGATCAACTAGATATTAATCCAAAATATACTTTAGAACAACTAAACATATAGCCTAAAATAAACTAAAAAAAACACAGAAAAAATAAATCTACTGAACATATACTTAAAATAAACTAAAATTATATCCAAATTATATCAAAAGTATACTTAAAAGAAACTTAAATCCACTACATATTAAAATGTTTCAAAATGATACTTAAAATATAACTCAAAACAAACAATCATATACCCAAAAATAAAACTCAAAAACCAACTAAACATCAACCCAAAATATATCTAAAAAAAACTAAACATATAACCCAAAATAAACTAAAACAATCTATACAACAACTACAAAAATAAACATATCAAATTATCATCAACCAAACTTGACACAACAACTATTTCTAAATTTTTACAATAAATAAAATAAATCATAAAACACATAAACCAAAATAAATGTAGCAAATGCTTAACATCAAATAAAATTGACACAACAAATAAAAAAAACACATCAACTAAATACGAAAAAAATTGAATTTTTTTGTTTTCTCGAGTAAATGGGAATAAAATTTTCATACATGTTTATACAAATATATATATATATATATATATTGTTAGAATAAAATGTTTATCTATAGCAAAATTCACCAATCATAACTGATGATTCTTGATGACGGTATTGTGTTTATTCTCACCACCACCCACCCTGGACACATGTCCACTACAAGAATCAACAACAACTAAATATATCATATGAGGACTAGGATATTACATGTAACATGGAACAAAAAGCATTGCCCACCATTAAGTCTCTTATGTTTTATATTGTTATATATAAGGGAAATTTACGTAGAAATTATCTAAGGTTTTTGGCTTGTTATACTTAACTACCCAATCTTTTATTTACCGCAAAACTACCCAAGATCACAAAACACAATTTTTGTAACTTCCCGTCCTTAACACCATTAACTTTTGCTGACATGGAATATAAATTTTGCAGTGAAACTGTAACGTCCTCCTAATCCAGGACCGTTATACTGTGTACCTTAAATAGTATCGCGTCACCACCGAAGCTCTCCAACTCATGGCTGGTCAAGCTTTCCTTTTCCCTTACCTGAACCACATAGCACTCGTGAGCCAAGGCTCAGCAATAAAACTTCAGCATGTACATGAACAGAAAATACAGATTTCCAGATACTTATCTAGTATGCCCAGCAGTAATAACCTACTCATCCAAGCATATAATTACAAATAGATGGCTACTGGACCATTCTAAGGTCGCTGTTCTGAGTAGTTGACCATAGAGTCAACCCCGGGGCCCTATGCCCTAACTATGTGACCATAGAGTCACCTGGGCCCTTGCCCTTAGCTCTGAGTAACTAACCATAGAGCTAGCTAAACACTTTGTTTTCCAACGACTATAGGGTCGGTCAACGTAACAGTACGTTGCTGATTTGGGTCTATGCCTTTCGACCAGCATGCAGCGCGCTATTGCCGCCATTGACTAATAAGTCAAGCCCTGAACCAGGTATTCAGAGACAGATACAGATAAGCATATGTGACGCCCCACGTCACTATGGCTGCTTTCTGGAATGACGACTGGCCCTACAAACCAAGACAAGTCTTTTCAGCGTGCTTTGTCTTCACTCGCACACTACCTGAGAAAACTTCCCAGGAGGTCACCCATCCCTAGATTACTCCAAGCCAAGCACGCTTAACCATGGAGTTCTCAAGTGATGGGCTACCGAAAAGAAGATGCACCTTCCTGATATAGGTAGTACCCATCAATCCATTTAAGCCCTCTTCAATTGTGTAGTCCCATACCTACACAATCTTAGAATCATTACACTTGACCTTCCCCAGGCGGTGTGGGATTGCACAGCTTACCCGGTCTTTCCCCTTACGGATCACGGGATTTTGACTGTCACAATCACCCCCCCTTACGGGCCCGACGTCCCCGTCGGCCACACTTCCGGCTGGGTCAAGGCTCTGATACCATTATGTGACGCCCCACGTCACTATGGCTGCTTTCTGGAATGACGACTGGCCCTACAAACCAAGACAAGTCTTTTCAGCGTGCTTTGTCCTCACTCGCACACTTCCTGAGAAAACTTCCCAGGAGGTCACCCATCCCTAGATTACTCCAAGCCAAGCACGCTTAACCATAGAGTTCTCAAGTGATGGGCTACCGAAAAGAAGATGCACCTTCCTGATATAGGTAGTACCCATCAATCCATTTAAGCCCTCTTCAATTGTGTAGTCCCATACCTACACAGTCTTAGAATCATTACACTTGACCTTCCCCAGGCGGTGTGGGATTGCACAGCTTACCCGGTCTTTCCCCTTACGGATCACGGGATTTTGACTGTCACAGCATACTTCAAACAATACAAGTATGCATACATATTAATCATATAACACCATCAATTAAATGCAAACACAGTAATAACCATGTTCCTTAATAGGGCCGAGCCCTAGCTACGCAAACCATGCGAACAATCATATAACACTTAGCCAGAAACGGAATATTCAAGTATGTTAAATCAACAAGCAAAATCATAACTCAAACACGTACATTCTCAGGGGCCCGATGTAACTCCCCAAACTCCAGGGACCGTTACGGTGTGCCTTGTAAACAGTGCTAAACTCGCTAATCGAGTCATTTGGCCAAAATCGTGAAACTAAGTATGATTAGCGGTTTAGGGATTAAAAATTTGGTTAGGATGTAACGTTTCACTAAAACGTTTAATATATACATTGGGATCCCGAAAGTAAAGTTTCAGAGTCTATTACAGAAAACATTTACAACAGGCCGTTCTAAGCGGCAAAACAGGGTTCAACCCTAGTTCCACTTTAAACCTCGGCTGTGGTGGTCGAGCAGCTGCATATGTACACGTCATCACCTAAGCTCTCCAACTCAAGGATGGTCCAGCTTCCTCTTGCCTTTACCTGCACCACGTAGCACCCGTGAGCCGAAGCCCAGCAAGAAAACACAATAAAGCATGATATAATATCAACAACGATCATAATAACCATTCAGGACTATCAGTCCAAACAAATAGGTGACAATAGCCAAAAGTCACAATACTGAGCATCGCTCCTTCTAGCCATGTGACGATAGGGTCACCAGGGCTCAACTGATAAGTGATCCTTTCATAAGTTTGATTAGGACAGGTGCAAGGTGAATGGTCACCAACATAACCTTCCTCCCGACTCTAGAGTCGTGCTATGGACAGCGTCCCTTGGCCATGTGACAAACAGTCACCGGGGTCATATACCTTGGCCATAAACATCTGGTCATAGACCAGGCAAGCGCTTATAAGTTCTTCGACTTTAGGGTCGGTCTAGCATTAATGCCATAGAGCCATTCAATGCGTGATTCTCGACTTTAGAGTCGGTCCCTGACTAGTCAGTGTCTTTCACCAGTAAGACATGCCACCAATCACATATCACATATTCCATATCCATAAACGAGGTATTTATCATGCTTACTAAACAGGTATTAGTACCATTAGGGCCATGCATCAATACAGAGACTCAAGCTCTGAACGATATCATACTCAATATATAAGGCATGTCCCAATCACATGTTTCTCATGCATCATATGCAATAAATCCAGCAATCTAACATGCACCAATAACAGCCATGCATGTCATGTTTAATAGTCAACCAGCATGCGTCAAGAATAGCCATGCATGTCATACATAATAATCAACTGACATGCTTCAATAATAACCATGCATGTCATACTCATTAATCAACCAACATGCATCATAATAACCACGCATGTCATACATAACAATCAACCGACATGCATCAATAACAACCATGCATGTCTCATATACACAAGGTGCAGTTTTCTTACCTCAGATTCGAGCTAGTACCAATATAAGAATGATCCTTGAGAACGATCAACCTTTAAGCCCTTAGCGGTCACCTAATCATAACCAAGTATGAAACACCATCAATAACATGATAATCAAAGGTTTCACACCAATATCTAGCCCCCAAGAGATCAATCCAAACTAATCCAAGTAGTAGGGACACTCCCGAGGCCCATAGCTAAGTTCCCGAGGTCAAAACGAGCAAACGGGGTGAAAACAGGGCAAGGGCTGCGGCCCTAGCACCTTGGGCCGCGGCCCCCAGGGTTCTCTGAGGCTAGGGCCGCGGCGCCCAGCAAGGGTCACTTCCTGACACCTGCTTCTTCGAACTAGGGCCGCGGCGCACAAGAACAGGGCCGCGACCCCCAACCCTGGGCCATTCCCAAACGTGTTTTAAGCACTCCAAATCCTCCAAAAACATACCCAAACATTCCCCAATCATCAAATCAAAGTTCCCAAGCTTCCCAATGGTCCAAAACCACCAAAACCCAAGGCTCAAACCAACCAAAAACTCAACAATTAACAAAGTCCAATTCTAAGCTTAGAAACTTTAAAAACTTAAAACTTCAAACTTAGATTACCTTTGATTGGGTTGTTTCTCATCAAATCCTTCGGTTAAGAAGCTTCTAAACTTTCCTAGGATCGCTATGCCTCGACCCTCGCTTGATTCCGACTCCCAGAACTCAAGATTTCCTCAAAAAGGCTCAAACGGTAAAACGGGCTGTTTCGAGAGAGAACGAGAAGTTTCTAACGTACGTTCTTATCTGTCAAGCTACTTCAAGCTTAAGTAACCTCAAATAAAACCTAGTGCTCGGGGTCCCGAAAACACCCCCGGGGACACTATAGTCAAAACTTCCAGAATTTCATCCTGATCTCAAATATTCCCAATCTATCACCAAATAAACATTTCTATTACCCCAAAATTGACCCCGTTATGACAAAACCGCTAATCCATTATATATGACCGTCTCATGTCGAATAGCTCGAATATATCTCCATAATAATTAAATCTCATTCACAAATTACAATATGCACCAAATTTACAAATATGCCCTCAACAGGCCAAATTACCAAAATGCCCTTATGAGTATAAATACACCCATATGCATGCATTCACTATCATATAATAATATAATTCACATGAACATGCATATGATTATTAAATATCATAATGAATCAATTATGGCCCTCCCGGCCTCCTAATCAAGGTCCTAAACCTTATTAGGAAATTTGGGGCATTACACCCGAGCCCTAATCAAAGTTATAATCAGCAATTGGGCCAAGCCCTTTTCACATATATCATGTATTGTGTGTAGTCTTCTCACCTCAGGTCCGAGTGTAGCATAAAATAAGGAGGACCCTCAAGCACGATCCCGGTTCCGAGCCCCTAGCGATAACCTACTCACAACAATAATATATGATACCGTTAATAACGAGCAAATAAAGGCTTCAGGACCAAGTCCCAGCCTCCGGAACGTCGAATTCCACTAAACCGGGTAGTAGAATCGATTCTAAGCCCTTAGGTTTAAATTCTCTTCACTCAAGACTTATGGTGGCTAAAACAACCCAGGCAGGTCACGACTTGCCCCTATGGGCTGCGGTGCGCCTGCCAAGTCAGAGGCTCCCTTCTGCCTAGAACCTGGACACAGACCGCGACCTGGCCTAGAGGGTCGAAACGCGCCCTCGAAGCAGAAACCCCCCCTCTAGCCCTAGGTTCAGTTTGGTCGCGACACCCCAAGAACAAGTTCGCGACCTGACCCTGCGAACCTAGATTTCCTCTATTTTTCTCCAGCCAAAAACTTACCAAAATCTACCCAAATCATTCCTAGAACAACAATTAAATCCTCATAACAAATTCAGCTTAATATCAGTAGCAAAACCCAACCTAGAACTTGATTAAAAACCCACCAAAATTCACAATCTATCACTTGAGCCACAAAGCTCAAGAACACCTCAAAACTCAAGGAAAACATGATAGAAATTCAACTAAACACAAGGATTAAAGCTTTACCTCTGTTGTGAATGATTCTCTCCTAGCCACAACCAATCCCAAAACCTAACCCGAGCCTTCAATTCCTTGGTTTCCGCAAGATTTCCACACCAAAGTTAAGAGAGAGTGATGAGAGAGAGGGAGTCGGTTGGGAGTGAGGGAGAAAACTGAGTGTTTGAGATTTTTTTGTGTTTTGTTTGTTTTCTTAAGGCTTAAGTAATCTTAAGCTAATCCTGAGGCTGAGGGTACCAAAAACGTCCCCGATGGCAAAATGGTCAAAATCATCAGTGTTCCCTCCTAATATTACTAACTCTAAATATATCATCAATTACACATTCATGTTACCTGATAACCCTATAATATATCAGTTACCCACAATACCCCTTGACTCACCCCGAGTCAGGTATTAGGTCCCGTTGTGACTTTCCCGCTAACTTGCTCCCTGGGATCGTCTCGTGCTGAGTAACTCAAATAAATCCACATAATAATGTGGTCTCTTACATATATCACATATATGTACATATATACAATTATGCCCATCACAGGCCAAATTACAAAAATTGCCCTTCTAATAAGAAACGGGCCCACATGCATATTTAGTCATATTATTATACAACTCACATAATCACATAATTACATACAAATATTACTCATATAAGCATATAATTCCATATATTGTCATCATGCCCCCCTAATCAAGACCCTAAGCCTTATTAGGTAATTTGGGATGTTACAGAAACTACCTAAGGTGTTTTGTTTATTACAATTAACTACCCAACCTTTTTTTTACGGCAAAACGCCCAAGGTACTAAAACACAATTTCTGTATCTACCCACCCTTAACATTGTTAACTTTTTGTGACATGACACTATAACTATACAAGTGTCACATGTTTATTTAACCTAAAATTTAACTATATAGGTATGACAGGTGTCACTATAACAAAACTAAACCTAAAATTTTAACTAATAATCTTAACTAATTAAAAAGAACTAAAGTAATTTTTTTTAAAAAACATGGGTAGATCTGATCAATGACCCAACCCAGAACTACTCGTGATTTTTTTAATTTAGTTTAATTCTTTTTAATTAGTTAAGATTAGTAGTTAAATTTTAGATTTATTTTTGTTTAGTTTTAATATTTAAATATTAATTAAATTATTTCTTTTTAAAAAAAATTAATTTTGTATTTTAAATTGTTTTTTAAAAATAATTATGACATTGACCAATAAACATGTGACACTTGTACAGTAATAGTGTCACGTCAACAAAAGTTAACAATGGGTAGCTACAGAAATTGTGTTTTAGTAACCTTAGACAGTTTCGTCACAAATTTCTTTTCCACGTAGTTAACGATGTTAAGGGTGGGTAGCTACAGAAACTCTATCTTGTTACCTTTGAT